>NC_047047.1:58170229-58795229 GCF_011762595.2 Tursiops truncatus | reverse complement strand
CATCTGAGTCGGCAATGGGTTGGTCCTCTGCCATCCTCTCCCCAGCCAGCCACTGCCAACTGTAGCCCATGGGCAGTGATTCTACTGCCATCCTCCCTGGAGAGGAGCCCAAAGAGACAAACAGAACTGCAGGCGGGGAAGCTCTCAGCCCGGGAAGCCAAGGTAATACCTGTCACTGCTGCAACTGACTTGAGGCCCAGTGTCCCTCACTGCCTGCCTTGAGGGCTTTGGCTGTGAAAACTCTCCTTACAAAGGAGGCTCTCACAGGCTCCAGCCACGGGAGCCCTACAGCCAGGGTTCCAGGAAACTGGGGTGAAATGGACAGAACAAGAGTTTGTCCAAAGACTGACTAAGACAGGAGGTTCCCACTGCTTGGAAATCTATCTGTGTGTTCCAGAGGATTGCAGAACAAAGACCCACACATGGTTATTTTGGCAAGAACTGGAAGGTTTAGATTATCCTTTTCCACCCCATGAAAGTGGCCACCTAAGATGTTCATGCTGAAGGAACATCTGTTTTAGCACTAACAGAGCCTTGGTGTGGGCCTCCCCGTGGTCTTCACAGCAGACACAGCACTAGCAATGGGAGAGCCGCAGCTGTCGAATGCACGCGTAGTGAAGGGTTTTGTCTCTGCCTTTTATCTCAGTGTTTCCAAAGTGACGGTGGGCATTGAGTGTGCTCTGATGAGCTGCGCTCCTACCAGCTCCCACCGGCGACTCTGCAATATCCCATAAAGCCACTTCTTGCCTCCCTAAGGTGTTATTTTTGGAGAGGGCATTTGGGAAGTGACAAAAACGATTAGCCAGCATGAGCCTTTGCACATCTTTTGAGCATTGGGTGTCTGAGTGATGGAATTGGATCTGGAGGCTTATGCTGTGTGTAAGACAGCTTCCCCCATCTGGAGCCCAGGTGTGCAGGTTCACCCCTGAGTCCCAGATAGAGATATCAGTGAGTAGTGAGAGCAAGGCACTTCCTGCTCACCTACCTTTGTTCCACAGAAATGATTTTACCCTTTGATGTACAAAGTCAAGATCTAATTTTATTTGTAGATCAAGGTTAGCTGCAATTGAACGGAGGAGCACACTAAGAACAATGGGATTTTGTACCTCCTTTTTGAGAGTTCAGTGTGACATAATGGTTAAGAGTTTGCCTTCTAGAATCAGAGAGACCTGAGCTCAAATGCTAGCTTTGATTGGTTTTCTATGTGACCTTAGGAAAGTAAAGCAGTTTATCCAAGCTGCAGTTTCTTCATCTATAAAATAAAGATAATTATAGTTCCTACCTGGGAGTATCACAGTGATGATTAAGAAGGAGAGCACTTGTGAAAAAAATAAAATAAAATGCCTCAAGGCTAATCACATCACAAAAGCACAATTAATTTACTATTATCCACCTTAGAAGCATGGACTCCCCTCTACCCAACCCCTTTCCAAATACTTGCATCTAGAGCTGTCCATTCTGTCTTCTCCCACTGTTAGAATGTCCTTATCCTAAACCAGAATTTCACTAATCTTGTCTTCTGATCTTTGCATTTTTATCTACCTTTTGGAGCCACATGTTAAAAACCAAATCCCTTTTCATAATGGCAGGCCTACTGCCATTGCATAGCTCTGAAGGATGCCCTTTATGTTGCAGTCTGTGTACCTGGCACCCCCTGGTGCCAGCCCTACAGGAGAGGAGAATAGGAAGGATGGAGGGGAAGAAGGGTTGTAGGGAGATGGGCCATATCCTTTTTAACGAAAATTCCCTGGAGAAGTAAGGGTCACGCTAATGCTCCACCTTCTCCAGACAAAACAGCTACAACTCTGTCAACACTTGTTCACAGAAAATGATTTCGCATCAAAGCCCATTGATGTGAAATCAATGTTCATGATCACTGGATCATGATCAATGAAAGGGTCAATCACTGATCCATCACATCAATCAATGACCCTTGGACCATGCTCCTCTGAAAGGGAGACACCCAGAATTAAGTCCACATTCCAGGGGAGACGTGACCACGGCTAAAGAGAGCAGAACTGGACCTCCTTTGTTTTGCTAGATACTGTTAATTAGGATGCCACTGAGATAGAAGGCAATCTTGGTACTATTATAGTTATTTTCTGGACAATGACTTTGGCCTTTAATCACATATTATCCTGTAACATCTCTTCATTTGTTTTGAATTGTTACTCACCTTTTATTTGTTTCACTTTATATTTATTTGTGTCATTTCATACTGTCTACATTGGGAGCTCCTTGAGATATATCTGTGTTCTGAACATTTTAATGACTCCTGTTAAGTCTAGCACAGTGCCTGGGTCAATAATAAAATTCTAATTTGAATATTTAAGTAGAATCAAAGCAAAGACACAGTATTTGGTAAAATTTAAAATGGCCACTGTGGCAATGGAATACATCTATTCTGTGTGTATCCCAGCGTTCCTAGGATAAAGTACCCTGGAAGAAATGGTGGTGATTTCTTATTTGGTTAATGAATCATAATTCCCCAAAGTACAAGCATGACACTTATGAGAGTCTTTAGTAATAATTCTTCACGTGTGGTTTTCTCACTCACATTTCTTTCATATGCAGTGGTTTTCAAACTACGCTCTGTAGAGCTGGTGGGGTTCCAAAGGGATGTCCCAGGGATGTTTGGGAGGGACAGAAAAAGGGAGAACAGAGGGTGAGGCTCCTGTCAGTCCTCTATTTCACCCTGAGCTGTTGGCCTTTAGCTGTTGTATGTATTGGACTTCTCTGTAATATTTCCTTTGGGGGAAAAAAAAAAGGTTAAAAATCATCAGTTAAGCCACTCCCTGGGCACTTCAGAGTGGTCGGGAATACGATCCCTTCCATGTTTCCTCTTACATAATGGATTTCCAGGTGAAATGGATTTGAAGAAGGGTCAAAATTAGGTTTTTGATTGCTAAATTTAGCCCTACTACGTTTAAAACTCTCAACAGTCCTGGTCTAAAGGGAAAGTATCTATAAAGCATCCCTATCCTTGTCAAGCCTTTCCCCTCCCCCCTACATATGCAGCTGGAAATGGAATCAGATCTGGAGGAACACTGGGGATTTGACAGACACTGTCCAAGCAGTGTTGCCCGTTTGTGATTTGCTTCAGATTTGGGGGGAGTTCCTTGAGAACTCCAATCCTCACCTTCTGTTTTGATGACAGGAAAAATAAGAACCTATTCTACTTTCTGAAAAGGAACCTGTGTGTTTTTCTTACTCAGAGATGACGGTCGGGTATCTAAAAATAGGTTATTTACTGCCCCTGGTTGGTGATCTTCTCTGGGGAAATTCTGGAGGAGAGGGGCAGGGTGGGCAAACATATTTCCTTTCTCCACTTCTCAGCCAAATTCCTAGGGGTGAGGCCAGGGTAGGGCACTCTGATGTCTACCTTGGTCTCCCAGATTATATTTTCTAACTGTCAGGCCTCCTCCAAGAATCATATTTTAATAAGGACTTGGGGCTCATACCAAACTCTCATTATTTTATGTGCTATAAATATTTAGAAATATCTTAACTCTGCTGGTCCATTGTTTCTCTTGCAAGATGGAGATAATAATATCTTTCACAGAGGGCCTTTGGCCTGATTAAATGAAGATGGATAACAAAATAACGAGGCGAAGTCTGGAATAATGTTGCAAGGGGTCAGAAACAAAAATTTATTGGCTAAGATGGGTAACCCAAACTCTGGAGCACTAGGAAGGAGAGGCATGAGGAACGTGGTGAAAATGTCATCACACTGGAAAAGGGGACTTGCTATGATGTCTTCACTCCCCTCACACTTGTGGAGCAGCAGGAAAAAATCTTCACTAGGTTCAATATAAAAAATACACTAACTGAAACATAAGGAAATATTCTCATTTGTCTTTTCTTTCAGTGTTATAATAAATAAAACCAGCCTGTGACCAATAAAAACATACAAGCATTCTTCCTCATCTGTGTTAGTTGCACTTAATATACCAGGAAGGAGGAGCTTCTTTGAAAGTAACTTTAGTTAAGAAATGTATCTTTTCATTTTGAGGGATTCCACCCAATTTGATATTTTCCATTACATTTCAGGGAACACACATGCATTGAGTGTCTCCTATCTGTGGTGCTATTAAATTCAGAGTAGGGTTAAAATATAATAGTGTACAAGTCAGTTAGACCTCTTTATTCCTCTGCAACTAATCCTCAGAAGTCCCCATCCTACTGGGAACAGGCATAGGGAGCCGGGGATGGGGGGCGGGCAGACAGGAGACAGAAACTTTTCTATTTACAGGAATCTTCGGATTCGAAACAGTCTTTTAAAGTTCTAATAGATTTTTTAGGGTAACCTATGCCTCTTTGGAAAAATGTTTTATCACTTAGGTTTCCCACCTCCCTCAACCAAGACGGCATCCGGCTAAAGAGGGGAGTTGTGTCCTCATGGTGATGGGGAAAAGGGCCCACCAACTGGGTCTTTGACCCATTGTGGTTGGCTAGGTCTGTACCCTGGGCACTTGTCTGATATCTGTGGCTAAAGTCCATGGCTGATGAAACTCATGGTCTGTTCGCTGCTCTGGTCCCCTTAAATGGTGTGGTTTGGGGTGTTGCTGGCTCTACTGAGCAGCATGTTCACCGGTCTTGAACAACTAATTAGATGTCCAGTACATAGCTTCCTGGCACTCCAGAGCCATGACCTTCTCTCTGTCCCCGACACCTAGATAGAGTCTACCCCATTGTCATCATATGGGGTTCTTTTTCCCCATGGGACAGCTTCACTTAGGGCCAGTACAATCTTCTCTAGGCCCTGAGAAACCTAGGAATTCACACGTTAACCTCATTTTTGGAGAAAATCTATGCTCTATCCCCAGTCATTATGCTAACACTTTACCTTTTCCAATCTACCAGTTAAGAGATGTCATGTTTAAGCAGGAATTCTTTAAAGGGACTTGACATTTTCTCAGTCTTCCCAGGGATTCCCTTAAAGTTATTTTACTCCTTAGACTCCTTTGTGGAGTTTCAGTTCCCCTTCCCATCTTAAAGGGGTACTCCTACATAATAGCCTTCTCTCTCCTGAGGCAGCATCCACGCTCTTCCTTCCGCAGGGTCATAATGATGCAAGAAATCTGTCAGAGGAAAACACAGCAGGAAGTATTTATTATTACCATTATCCTCTTTACACACGCTTTATTTTATTTAATCCTTGCAACAGCCCTCAGCGGTACTTATTTTCCCCATTTTCAGAAGAGGAAACTGAGGTTCAGAGTGGTTACATCCCTTACCCAAGTGATTGAACCAGGATTGACAGCAAATCCTGTACTGTTCCATCATGCCAATCACCTCCCAAGGACCTACAGGAGGCAGACACTGCTGAGTTGTTTTCGACTGACAAGGACTTACTCTTCTGCTGTGTGTCCCCAGCGCTTCAGTCTGATTTGTCTTTCAGATTCTCTCCCCCACTCCCGTCCTCAGTGCGATGCAGGAGAGGAAAGCTGTACAGCCTTTTAAGGTACTTGGTCAAGAAATCACTTAATACAGAATTAACACATCATCACGGCAATTACAATTTGTTTCTCTGGGAAAGCAAATGAGATGCTCACTTATTTATCACCACTCCCTTTGGAAAGAGCTAGCGACCATAGTAAAGTAGAGAGTTTACCATAAACAATAAAAGGTGAGTGCAGAGGCTTTTTAAAACAAGACCAAACATTTGGCTGGAGCCCAGAAGCCATTATTCTTTGTCCATTAAGATTCTCTCCTACACAATTTTCCAGAGGAGGATGAAATTCCTTGGGTCATGTTATAAACATTCGTCTTCTAAATCACGCCCCTAATAGAAAGAACAGAAGACAAGCATGTGCTGTAAGTCATTCGCCTGCAGAATGTGCTCTGCACACGGTAATATAACATGTGGGGTCAGCCCCTGCGTCAAAGACCAAATACACAAGTGTAAAGAGATGGGAGGAAAAAGACAGACTCCACATGGCCAGCATGGGGGAAGGCGGGGTGTCCCTCTGAGGAGGGGAGTCTTGGAAAAGGCTGGTTGGGGAGGAGCTGAGGGGAACATGGAATCACTGGGCTATGCAGCCATCTGGGACAGAGATGGGACTAAATGAATGGGTGGAGGGGCCGTGCCAGTGGAGCAGGGAGGAGAGCATGCTGGGGGAGTCCAGAGATTTCTTGGCCAGTGTGTGATTAGATATAGTCTAGAAGGGGTCCAAAGCTAAGGAAGGCACCTTCCCTTTCCCCAGGCCTCAAAACCCTTCTGGATCCCCAAAATCTTTCTCCTTTACCATCTCCTCCTTTCACTCTGGACCGAAAGGGAACAAAGTTTGTACCCTACTGGCAGAACAGGCAGCACAGGGGATAGTTTCTGCCCCTCTTTCTCATTAGTTCTTAACTCTCTAGCCAAATACATACTTTTTTGGTTTTTTTATTCCAAGGAGCCAAACAATGTACACCTTCCGTCTGAGCCCTGCATTCCCTGCACGCACGCAGGAACCCTCCCTAGATGACCCGCCCTTTGGAACTGATTAACTGTAATTTGCCCCATCTTTTTACTCCTCTCCCGCAAGTTCACAACCTCTGTCTTACCTGTGCTGTTTAATTCAAGCATCACAACCCAGTGAAGCAAATGTGATAGAGCGCTATGCAAGGAGTGTGAAGACAGGTTCTGCTTCTAATTCGCTGAATGGCCAAGAGTAATTATTATAATAATGAGTAGATATCTATTGATTGATTGAGCATCTAGTAGATCGGGTCCTATGCTAAGCACTTAGAGTTGTTATTTTAGGAAAATGATCACTTATTTTTAAATTTTCTAGTATCTGGAAGTTTGGGTACCTCATTAATTTATCTTCTTTTTTCCCATGGTTATTAAATTTGAAAATAAAACAAAACTCCACAAAACTGAAGGGGTTTCCTGATTCTCAGGGTCAGGGGGAGGAAAAGATTGTGTACGTGTCAGGATCTTCTGGCATTTTCTTCAGTGGAATCCAAGTGGGAGAACAGAGGGTAGCAGTAGAAAAAGGCAGATGGGCAAATCCCTGAGGGGACAGGAAGGAAGGAAGGAAGATCCTGCCCTGGGAGACATGTGTCTCTTCATTGAGCAGTGACCACTCCCCCTGGCATTGCTGAATTATCAGAGGTCTGTGCTCAAGTCTCTGCCCTTGTACAAATTCCCTAGGCAACGGTGGGAAGTTACTTTACCTTGATGAGCTTCACATCCTGCTTTGTAAGATTAGCGATGGCCAGTTACCAAACTCAGAGGATAGAACTATGGTTCAGGCTCCTTCTCCATGACAGACTAGCTGTGCGTGACCTTGAGTGAGTCATTGAACATCTTCTGAGCTCAAATTCTCATCTAAAATGGAAACACTGACCCCTACCCCACCTTACAGATCAATGTGATAATGCTGGGTACAGTGCTTTTTATGCTTGAGGACATATTTGTGAAGCAAAGGAGTCAGAAGGTGCTGACACAGGTCCCTTTCAACTAAGACAAATTCGGACTTTACAATGCAGTGACCTTATTCACGGAGAATAGCCTTGCAAAGCCTCCAGCAGCACTGCTGCTCCACATGGCTACTCCTCGTTTCCAGCAGCTATAGATGAGGGAAGTCTCCTCTTCCTGGTAGTGAGGGTACTCACTCACCAGGCATCATTATCTCATCTCTCCACTGATCAGAGTCTGGCCAAAAAATAAAAGATTTCTCTCTCAATCTGGCAGTCATTTTCTACTTCACTCTAAAGATGCTAAGCAAGGTCAAGTTCAAGGAACTGAATTCCTTAGAAAAGGATTCCCTCATAGTCAGGGAGAAATTAGTTCATAGTTAGGATGGGTGTGTCGAGACCCCTGTGGCTTTCTCTCTCATAGTTTTTGTAAATTATAGGTGGATAGTATTGACCCAGGCATTAACCATGACTGTTCTTTATGGGCTGTTTCAGGTGCCCTTTGTGAATTTCATGATCCTTTCTTATAGAATGGGTGGAGTGCTTTGTTTTTAAGTTATTGATTTAAATTAATCGTAGCTCATCCTGTCCAAACACTGGACTGTGTACACAGGTGGACAAGCTATTCATCTTTAGGCATTTAAATCCTGCCTACTCTTGCATATTGGTATAGATAGACTATCAAGCTGCAAAAATATAAGGATCATCTCCCAATGAGACCTCGCGTACTGCTTCTAAAAGGTTATCAAAATTCAAAAGTTTTAAGCTTTGGAAACTATATTCTGATTTTTTTAAAGTGGTTAATGTTGGGGAAATGAACTGAATTTTGTCTTTGGAGTAATCGAATTTGACCCTTTTGGAAAGTCCCAACTCCACTACCTATTAGCTGTATATTCATGAATAAGTCACTTCACTTTTCTGAACATCAGTTCAGTTTCCTCATCTGAAGATGAGGGTAGGGTACAAAACTATACTACATAGTTTAAAAATATATATTTATTTTCATTCTAATATGCAAGGTCTTCTGTTCCTTATGAAGTATGATATGAGGGTAAGGAGTGCCTTTTTTTTCTCATTGTCATTAGCATAGTGTCTTGGACATGGTAGATGTTTGACATATATTTATTGGATGGAATGGAACAGAGTTAATTGTAAGTGGTGCTAACTCAGAAAATCAGGTTGATTTCCCTGCAGTAGCACTACTGAACCTCTTCATTTGACAGAGGAAGAAAGTGGGAGGGGAGGGAACCTCTGCCCAGAGAAGTCAGCCAACAGGCCCATGGCACATTGCTTTTGTGGTGGACCTCAGCCTGGAAACCAGCTTGCCTAAATCTCAGTCTACTCTTTTTTCACTGCATGATAGCACAAGATATTTGACCTAAGCAACTAATAGAAAGGAGCCACTATTAAATGTGGTGGGGAGGACAGAAGGAGAAGCAGATTGGGGGTGGGGTGGAAATGAAGAGTTGGTATTTAGAAATATAAATTTTGACATTCATATTGGATATTCAAGTGGAGATGTCAAGTGGGAAACCGGTTCAAGAGAGAGGTCATGCTGGATATACAAATTTGGAAATTATTAATAGAGAGATGGTATTTAAAGTCATGAGACTGTATAAGATAACCTAGGGAGGGCCTGTACTTAGAGGAGAGCTCCAAGGACTGAGTCCTGGGGCATTCCAGCAACTGGAGATCGGGAATATGAGAAGAGCCTTTTAAAGCAAAGGACACTGAGAAGGTATGTTCACTGAGATAGGAAGGAGAATCAAGAGAAGTGGTGAACTGAGGGCTAAGCAGAGAAATTGTTTCAAAAAGGAAGGCGTGATCAACTGTGTCAAATAATGAGATCTGAGATGATTATTGGACTTGGCAGCATGAGGGCTGTCAGTGAATTTGGCAAGAGCTGTTTTAGTAGAGTTGTGGAGATGAAATCCTGATTGGAAGAATTTAAGGAAGCATGGGAGAAGAGGAAGTGGCAACTATAAATACAGATAACTCTGTAGAAGATTTAGTACTGGTGGTAATAGTAATAGTAGTAGTAGTTGTAAGTAGTAGTAGTAGCAGTAGTAGTAAAAGAAGTGCAGAGAAACGGGAGATGGAGCTGCACATGGAATCAAGGGAGTACTTGGATGATGCTGGAAATGATCCCGGTACAGAGAGCCCTGGATGGAGAGGAGAATGGCTGGAGTTGATGAGAGGAGAAGAGATCCAGTGACCCTACAGAGGGTTTAGCCCCAATTAGGAGCCCAGCCAGTTAACTCATTGTAACTAGAGGGCAGGCTGAGTATAGTTGTGTAGATACAATTGGTAGAAACTGTCAAAGTTCTCTTCTATGTACTCCTGTTTTCTCAGTGAGATGAGGAGGGAGATCATTAGCTGAGAGAGGGTAGATAAAGTATCGGAAGGTTGGGGAGAGAGAACAGTTGTGAAATAATTACCAAGGAGAATGATGACCTAGAGAACTGAAGTAGGACTGCTGGACCCCTTGTGCACTGCCTGGCATGGAGTCAGGCTCAATACATCTTCCCTGGATGAAAGATGACCCGAGAACCTAAGGAAGGAGCCAAATTGAGAATTCGAGTCCCAATATAGTGCATGACTCAGCCCATCAGATTTGAATCCATATTCAATAATGCATATTTGGCTATTTTCCTGAAGTTCCATGGAAGGAAACTATAAACATTGTGATTTAAGCATCTTTCCTGGCAGCCCAAAAGAGGGCTCCAACCTATGCCAAATGATAGGATTACAGACTCTTCTCGGAAGCCTCCTTTCTCAAATAGAGATTTTTATGGCCACATTTCTTCTCCCAGTGTAGTACTGTTCTCTTTGTTTTTACCTTTACTTCCCTTACAGGTTTTTTTTTTTTAAACATCAGTTTCCCAGCATTCACCATTTTTATAGCCCCTCTTCCCATTTTCCACACAAAAAATTTTCTCTTACATTTTCTTTAGGAATGTCTCATTAATTTCATATGTTTACAAACTTTTACTATCCCATAAAGGCACTTTCCTCTATCCCCAGAGAAGTATCTAGTCAGAGAAATAAAATATGTGAACCGAAGTCTTAGCATTCTTTTCAGCTAATTCATCTACATTAACAAGGTCTCCTGAGTGTTTGGCTGCCTTCTAAATGGATGGTTCACCTGCTTGTGGAGAATTTCAATAATTTTTTGGTAATGGTCTTTGGTTTTCGGCCAGAGGTTGCCTCTGGAAGCATATCTTTGTAAAGTTTTGAGACTCATAAACTGACCAGAGTAATTCTCTAGGGATCTATTCCCAGGTTCTGCTTTTTCTCTTCCTCCTTTCTTTCTTTTCTTTTTTTTTTTTAATTCTCAGGCCATTTTGATTAAGACCAATCTTTCTGTGAAGTAAGAAAAAACTTCAGAGTTAACCCAATTCTAGGACTTAATTTTTTTGGAGATCAATGAAGGCAGCAACTAGAAGCTAAACTGCTTTAGATAGATTTATTTAGATACATAAATAGATAAGGAATTTTTATTTTACTTTTGGAACATATCAGAAAAACAGAAATATACAAAAAAATAATAAAATAGACCCCACACCTTCTTTCTGGAGCACATCCTTTAGTAATTGTTTTAGCAACACTCTATAAACAGTAAACTCTTTCAGTTTTTATCCAAAAATGTCCATATTTTACCCTCCCTCTTGAGTGATAATTTAGCTAGCTATAGAATTCTAGTATGGGGCTTCCCTGGTGGCTCAGTGGTTAAGAATCCACCTGCCAATGCAGGGGACACGGGTTCGAGCCCTGGTCCGGGAAGATCCCACATGCTGTGGAGCAATGAAGCCTATGCGCCACAACTACTGAAGCCCGTGCACCACAACTACTGAAACCCACGCACCTAGAGCCCATGCTCCACAACGAGAAGCTACCACAATGAGAAGCCCCCACACCGCAACGAAGAGTAGCCCCCGCTGGCAGCAACTAGAGAAAGCCCACGCACAGCAACGAAGACCTAACGCAACCAAAAATAAATAAGATGAAATAAATAAATTAAAAAAAAAAAAGAATTCTAGTATGATTTTAATTTTTGCTCAGCACATTGATGTATTGCTCCATTGTCATCTGGAGTAATGACACTTACTCCAGTGATGACATTGTCATTACTCCATTGTCTGTTGTGGCTGTTAAGAAGTCTAAGTCTAAATATTTCTTTTTAGATAAACTGTCTCTTATCTTGGGTTCCTTTCAGAATCTTCTCTTATTAGCCTTCTAGACGCATTTCCACCCTGATGCATCTACGTGTGAATTTGACTGCATTTATACTCTTTGGGTCATTGTACTTCCTATCTCTGAGGACTCATGTCATCAATTATGGAAATTCCCAGTCATTGGCTTTTTGTTTGTTTGTTTGTTTTTAATATTTACTTTCCTTTCATTCCCGTTCCTTTTCCTCTTCTGAAACTCCTATTAGGCATAAGTTGGACTGTTTTGCCTCCATGCTTTTCACATCAATTTCATAGTTTCAGTTTCTTTATTTCTCTATGTTAATTCTCCTCAGAGAGATCTTCTAATTTTCTGATTCCCTCTTCAACTGTTTCTAATCTGTTGTTTTATTTCTTCACTGATATTTTAGTATTAATGATTTTTTTACTTCTAGAAATTCTATTTTTATTGTGTTGTTCTTTTCTTACGCTTCTGATTTCTTATTATATGCTCTTACTCATTTAAGTTCATTTATTTTAAAGTCTCTAGGCAATTGTTCTATTATCTGAAGTATTTGAGTCTCTAATCCTTTTATTAGCTGGATCTTCTTAATCTCATTCATGTTGGATTTTTTTTATCTCATGTGTTTTATAACTTTTACAGTGAGTTCATCCTTAGTGGGAATTGTTTTCCTGTGAGACTTGCCTGCAGTCTTGATTGTGAGAGCATCCCTCCAGTGGGATGTGAAGGGGAGTAGGGGACAGTTTGCTTTTTATTTGCTTCTGCAGGTGCCCCATAGGCATCACTGGCTCTGGATTTTGGGTTTCTGCCCCATGAGGCTTGCATATATTTGAACCTCTAATTTTCCAGGAGCTCAAGCCAGGGGTTTCCATTTCCCTGAGTGCTTTTATTCACTCAGAGCCTAGGCAGAACCAGATTAGCTTCCCCATGATCTCCCTGGGCCACTGGGCAGAATGTTTTCCAAACTTTCACTGGTGTCTTTTAAGAGTCTGGGCTTTATGCAGTCACCTTAGCTCCTTATGCTAGCCCATAATCTTGTCTATCTCCCTTCGTGGCTATTAAAATCCAACCCCAGGCAGTGCCTGCCCAACTACCATGCCCTCATCATGGTGGCTACAGAACTAACACACAAGCCTGCTCTCCCAGGTTTTAATTTTCTATTTTTGACACCCAGGTAACTCTACACTGAAAATTGAAGCAGTCTTAAGAGAACGTTCACAAACTTCCCCTCCACATCTACATACCTACTAGCAGCTACCCTCTACCTTTCCTCCTATTACTGTGGAAGCACCATTTGTGCCAAAAGGCCAATCCCTCCACTTGGGCACTAGCTCCCATTCCCTCTCACCTATTCAAGGACATCACTCCAGTAAGTCTCCTCTCTCTCCTGCCCTAATTTTCTCTCTTTCCTGAATTACTCCTATCTGCATACATATACTGTTATTTTTCCTATCTTAAAAAAAAATCCCTTTGATTCCTCTTCCCATTTAACTGCTGCCCCACTTCTCTGCTTTCTTTAGAGAAAAATTCTCAAAGTTTCTGTCTCCAGTTCCTCTTCTCCATTTCTTTCTTATGCCTGTTGCAATCAAGCCTTTGTCCTCACCATTTCACCAAAACCACTCCTTTCTAGATCACCAATGACATCCACATTGCTGATTCAATTCTCAGTCAGCATTTTACTTGATGTAGTAGCAGAATTTGATGTAGCAGATCATTCCCTTCTCCTGCAAATCCTTTTATCTCTTGGTATTCAGGACTCCACATTTGCTTTGTTTTCCTTTTTTCTCATCAGCATTTTTCAGTCTCCTTTGATGATTCTTCATTTTCTCCCCAAACTCTGGAGTACCCCAGAGTTCAGTGTTTGGACGTCTCTTTTCTACCACACTCAGTCCATGGATGACCCCTTCCAGTCTCAAGACTTTAAATGCCATTTATAGGCTGACAACTCCCAAGAATATACCTCTAGCCTGTATCTCTCTCCTAAATTCTAAATTCATATGTCAACTGCCCACTCGCCATCCCTAATAGGTTGCCCAATAGGCATGCCAAACGTATTTGTCCAAAACTGACCTCTTGGTCTTTCCTACCAGCTTTGCTCTACCCTCAACAGGGGCTAGGAATAGAGAGGATGCAGGAAAATGAGACCAAAAATTTAACACCCAGATCTGACTACTAATTGCTGAGTCAAGCTAAATGTATTTAGATGTACTGAGATACCTTTAAAACTCTGTCTTACATTTCCCCTCCTCAGCTAGTGTATGCAAGGTGGGCCCTCGTCCAAAAAAAAAACAAAAACAAAATAAAAAAACGGTTTTATCAGTTGCCTGGAAAAATAAAAGCCGTCAATACTTGTATTTTCCTGACGTGCTGTTCCTCAACCAAGGCTGTTATACTCCCTGTGCAACCCTTGCCAAGTTGCTTAACCTACAGAATTGCTTTCCTTTGCTGAAGATGGGGTCACCCTGTCACAAAGGGCTTGGGCTTAAGAAGGCTCCTGCACAAAGCCTTTAAAAATGTTAGCTCCCTGGCACTGAGAAGTAGGTGGGAAATTGGCCTGGCCAAGGGTAAGTTATCTATTCCACCCTTTTCATTAACTTTAACTAAATCGCCAGAGAAAGAAAGCATGACCTTGTTGCTTCTCATCCTACAGTCTCAGCTTAAAGGTCGCTCTTTCAGGAAGGTCTGTCTTCACCACCCTAGCCAAAATAGGCGGTGCCCTGGGTTATTCTTCAGCACATTTCCTGTTATTGCCTTTACAGTCCTAATCAGGATGTGAAATTATTTAATTAACATATTTGCCGAATTGTTCCTTATCTATGTCCTAACCCCCAAGACACTCCCTGAGGTCAGAGCCCCTCTCTGCTTTTCCTCTCTTGTGTATCCTTTGTCCTTAAATTTGTGCTCCTTAAATTTGTTAAATCTTGTTTCTTGAGGTTCTGAGCCATGAGGTTGAAAGCTCTTTCCCCCTATTTAAAATAAATTATCTGAAATAATTTATTATTCTGAAATAAATTATCTTCTTAATTCAGTCCTTCCTGCTGCTATTCACGTGCTTTGGCAGAGGAAGAGTGAAATATATTTAATTTTTTTTAACTTATCAAAGCCATTAATATAAAGCACAGAAATGGTGAATTTTAGTACCTGAAACTCTGAATAATCATTGAGTGGAGCTATCCTCACAAGGCAATTTTCTACTTTCCCCGTGAAATAAAACCCCCAAAATGTGTTACTATTGCAATCTATTTCCTTACTGAGACAAAGGCAGAAGAAACCTATGAATTAACATCAACCACTCCCCTGCATCATGGATCCTCTCTGATCCTCTCCATGTGCTTGAAGATACACCAAATGTTAGATTAGTGTCATGTTTGTCACCTACATATGTGGGAAAAAACATGCACGTACACAAACTATAATTTAGCAGCATCAGAAACAGCCACTGGACTTCCCTGGTGGCACAGTGGTTAAGAATCCGCCTGCCGCTTCAGGGGACACAGGTTCCAGCTCTGGTCCGTGAAGGTCCCACATGCCGCGGAGCAACAAAGCCCGTGCACCACAACTACTGAGCCTGCACTCTAGAGCCCGTGAGCCACAACTACTGAGCCCATGTGCTGCAACTACTGAAGCCTGTGAGCCTAGAGCCCGTGCTCCTCAACAAGAGAAGCGACCACAATGAGAAGCCCGTGCACCACAACGAAGAGTAGTCCCCGCTCGCCGCAGCTAGAGAAAGCTCGTTTGCAGCAATGAAGACCCAACGCAGCCAAAAATACAATATAAATAAATAAATCTATAAAAAGAAAAAAATAGAGACAGCCACTGTAGTGAAAAAAAAAAAGAAATTGCATTTAAACATAGTAGAAGGCAGTAATATCAACAGCACTGGGAAGGAGCTATACACTAATTTGGGAAAATTTCCTCTTTTTCCTATTGACTGTGGCCCAGCACAATGAATGGATTCCATTGGGATGCTCTGTGATCCCAATCCTACCATCCTGAGGCAAATTCAGTGGTCAGGTCCAGTTCCTGTCATTAGTTAAGGTCCAGAATTAAATACTTTTCCCAGACAGAAAGCCACAGCCAATCCTAACAGTCAGCATAGAGGCAGTGACATCTAGCACCCTCCTAGAAACAACAGAAAGGGCTCAGGAAGTCCCCCACTCACTCCTGGTTGGGGTCCCAAGAGGCCCCATCTGGCCCCAATATTTCCTCAGAAGTACCCACAGCAGCAGGTCATTCATTAAACAATGTCATTTCTCTTGGCATAGGTCCCTTCAGAAGTATTCACTAGCCACACCCATAGTACAAGGCAGATGTTCTGGCCCACTGCAGCGGCCAGGACCAGGGTTATCAAGGACTCTTCTCTATTGCAATACCCTATGGCCTTGGAGATGATGTTATAACTCTTCCAAGGAATCCAAATCATTCTTTAGCTATGGATAGACCCATCAGCTTAAGAGCCACATCTTGCACTCAGCCAAAAAAAATTGGCATTTTACTGTTTTTAAGAATTTACAGGGTTCTTACTATGTATGAGGAACTGTACTAAGAACTGTACACGCATTTGCACATTTATTTTCTACAGCAATCCATAAGGTAGGTACTAATATCATTCCCATCACCAGTGGAAAACCTGAAGCTTAGCAAGTGTAAGTAAATTCTCCAAATTCCATGTGTGAAGCAAAACCAGGACTCAAGGTTGAGTTGGCTTGACATTCAGACGAATACAGTTAGCCACTATGCTATATTACCAGTGGATGGAATCCCTGCAATATGCCGCAGCTGGACTAAAGTTTCAGCCAGAAGGAGAGTATGTGGTGGGTTTGACTTAGAGAGACCAAAGTAGAAACCTCTTCTGAAGAACAGACCATAGCTACTCAAAGTGGTCCAGGACCAACAGCATCACATCCTGATGCAAAACCTCAGGTCCACCCAGACGTACTGACTCAGAGTCAGCCTGTTAACAAGATACTGGGAGAGTCTCAAGTATATTAAAAGATAAGAAGCATTTGTTGATTTTGCAAATAAACTTTGTAGAAGAATAAGTCTATAACAGTAACAGAGGGGGAAATGTGAACTCATGAAGGACAGGGATGGTGACATCCATTTTTTAACTACCAGTGTCTGTAGAAACGTAAGCATATGACATATTTATTGAATAAATGAGTGGATAAAGAAGGGATTAAGGCACTTTGTGGCGGACACTGTCCTGGGCCACACAGAGCCCCTTTAATTCATTTGCCCCAACTTCCTTCTTACCACATCACATGATACAGGATATTAGGTCTGGGTTTGAGGCCTGACCCTCTCTTTTCTAATATTGGGCATCTTAACCTCTGCTCTATGCCATAGTTTATCCAATTAGAAGCAAAATAGAACAAAAAGAGGACAAAACAATAGATGGGTGCAGGGCCTTGAAGACCTGGCCATGTTGGCTCAACGTGGGATAATCCGCCACACAGTTCAGGACTGGATTACAGTCTTATCCTTGCTTAAGTCCCCGTGCAAGCCTTATGCCTGGGGTAGGGCAAGTCTCCAGGAATGCAACGGGCTTGCTGTAGATTACAGAACTCTTGTCTGCCCTGTGCCTCCTGCCAGGGAGGTGGGAGCCACGGGTGTTGCCCTCCAGGACCTGAGCCAGCTTTCCTTGGCAGGAGTGATGCCTATTGTTGGAGCAGGGGCAGGGCCCGGTGATGGGGCTCCCAAGGCTGAGGTAGACTTAGATGTCACACACAAGGTAGCAGGGGCTCCTGGGACCCCAAGGCTGTTTCTCCACTTCCACCATTTGCACCTGAACCTTCATTATGCAAATGAGGCATTTTCTGGTCAAGTCTTGCCGGTAAATAGACCTTCTATAAAGGGAAGTGTTGGCTCACAGCCAGGCAGTGGAGCCAAGGGCCAGGAAAGGCGTTGCAACTCTGGCTTGCGGCATCCAGCGCGTGGCTCCTGCGACACAGCCAGGGTACGTCAGGGTAGGATGGCCGGCAGCCTCTCTGAGGGCAAGAGCCTCGGAGGGGAAGACAGTCGCCTTGGGTCCAGGGAGGGCGGATGGCAGAGCCAGGGGAGCAAAAGCGTTTCCTCTTCCAGAGTCTGAAACAGGAAAACAAACCTGTTGGACAAAAAACCTCCATGTTTTATTCACTCTGTTTACAGATGTCTTAAGCCAACAGAGTGATATGGAAGATGGGTCAGGTGCTGCAACAACTGGAAGACGGTCAGGATGGTCAGCAAAACCTTCCTTCCCCTAGGCTGGTACTGACAGTGGCCTCACTGACCACCTTCCTCTCATTTCTCCCATCCTCTCCCCATCAGGAGGCATTAATGTCCCCAAGCCCTTGGACCACCTCTCTACGTAGACTCTCTGGGGATAACTTATAGACAAGTCTCTACTATCTCTGGAAGAGGAAGGGGTCCAGGCTGATCAACCACTTGGCCAAGGTGCCATGGCCAGGGAGTGCCTGAGGAGACCCCAACAGCCACCAGGGCCATCAGGACCAGAGAGCAGCCCTCTCAGACACAGCAAAGGCTGTTCTGCCATCCCCGGCACCAAGAGTCTGCGAAACTTCAAACTCATTTCCTGAGATAAGAGCGACATTCAGGAAGGCAGCCTGGAAATGGAAAACAAGGGACAAGAGCCTCACCCACTAGCCCACAGGGCCATCTGCCAAAGACTGGGGAGCACAGCCCTTGGGGAGACTGCTCTGCTTCTCTCTCCACCCGGCCGTGTTCTCTCGCTTCCCCTCCTCTGCTCCAGGACTCCAGAGGAGGTCACAGAACATTGTACCATGATTTGACCACTGCCTTCAGTGGGAGTGATGGCCTAGCTATAGAGCGCCCAGGAGGCCAGCTGGACGCAAGCAAGAGGGAGTCAAAGTGAGTGGCACGAGCAGCTGCTTGGAGCCCAGTTTCTCCCACCGGTGCTCTCCTCCAGAGGCTGCACGCCCCTCCTAGCCAGTATGCTGGCCTCCACTCCCGCCCTCCCCCAACCCAGCCTCCATTCTTCAGCCAGAAGGGGCATTTCCAGGCACAAGTCCAATCACACTGCTCCTGGCTTGAAACCTATGATGATTCCCCAAGACCCTCGGACTCAGCCTGACTTCGAAGTTCTCCTGATCAATCCCTTAGGTCTCTCTTCACATCTGCCACATTGTGCCCCAGGCTCTAGGCTTACCCAGCTCTCGGAATCCATTCTACTTCCTCCTTCCGGCAGGGGGTTGCCGCAAGCTTGCTGATGGCTCAGAACACCCTCACCAGCATCTTCTTGCCCCAAACCTACAGGTTGCCTGACCGACCCCTACTCATCCTTCCATGTCTGTCCTCCCCCATCCTGTCCCCAGGCCAAGTGAGGCTGGGTGCCTCTCTGAAAGCTCTCTGAGCCCCACCTCAGCGCAACGTAGGCCAATCACCTGATGCTTGCTTGTGTTCCCAGCTAGACAGTAAACTCCACCAGGTACTATGCCGTTTTGAGGGGTTTTGTTTGTTTGTTTGTTTACCATTGGGCCTGGTACTTAAATGACAAGCAAATATTTATTAGATGAAAGAAGTTTTGAATCGATTAATTAACAAAAGGCCCAGAAAACAGTTTGGACAAATGCCCCAGATCAGCCCTGCCAGCTTTTTTTTTTTTTTTTTTTTTGTGGTACGCGGGCCTCTCACTGTTGTGGCCTCTCCCGTTGCGGAGCACAGGCTCCGGATGCGCAGGCTCAGCGGCCATGGCTCACGGGCCCAGGCGCTCCGCGGCATGTGGGATCTTCCCGGACTGGGGCACAAACCCATGTCCCTTGCATAGGCAGACGGACTCTCAACCACTGCGCCTCCAGGGAAGCCCCCCTGCTAGCTTTTTACTCCCCCCAAGGCTCCCTCCAGCCATTACTGGGGGGCAGGGGTGATGCTCGGTCTTGCCAACACCCACTGTGCACCTTCAGGCAGGTCGCTGCCCCTCTGCCCCTCAGTGTCTCTATCTGTTCTACTCTTCCTGAAACCAAAGCAACCAAAGGCAGCCAGATTGACTGACTTCTTTCTTTAAAATGTTTATTTCACTGTGGTAAGAACACACATGAGATCTACCCTCTTTTTTTTTTTTTGCGGGACGCGGGCCTCTCACTGTTGTGGCCTCTCCCGTTGCGGAGCTCAGGCTCCAGACACACAGGCTCAGTGGCCATGGCACACGGGCCCAGCCACTCCACGGCATGTGGGATCTACCTGGACTGGGGCATGAACCCGTGTCCCTTACATCAGCAGGCGGACTGTGAACCACTGCGCCACCAGGGAAGCCCGAGATCTACCCTCTTAACAAGGGTTTCAATGTACAATACAGTATTGTTAACTCGGTACAGTATTGTATGGTTGACTCCCTTTTGGCGTGGGCTGGGCTGCTGACTGCCCCTGCACTCTGCTTGTCTTCCTGTGTCCTGGTCTGAGCAGCTACATTACATGGGACAGGGGTCCGGTGGCAGGGTGTGCAGCAGTTCAATCAAGGGAGAAAGTGTGTGCTGCAAAATAGCCTGGTGGGGTGGGGCCAGGAGCCAGGGACCTTTCCCCCAGATTCTTCGGAATGTTGTACTTCTTACCTCTGGGGAGCAATCAATCATTTCTCAGGGACCCAAGGATACAGAGAACAGACACTGTGCCCGGCACAAACGCCCTCACAGAGCTTGGGGGCCAAGGCAGGGGGCTCACCCAGGACACAAAGAAGACAGGAAGATGGCAGAAGAAATGAGACGTTTTGCCTGGGGGCCTATGATCCAGCAAACTGCACCTTTTCCCATCTGGCCTCGGGACAGATAGCGTCATGCCCTGCTTTCCTGCTCTTCACCCCTCCTAACTTACTAGTCACCATAAAACTTCAACCAAGAGACCAGCACCTGTTTGTCTTTGAGCCTCCATGTGAAAATATATAGGTGCACGTTTTAAGACCAAACAGCCAAAAATGGTTTAATGAATCAAAATTCCGTTTTAGGGCTTCCCTGGTGGCACAGTGGTTGAGAGTCCGCCTGCCGATGCAGGGGACATGGGTTCGTGCCCCGGTCCGGGAGGATCCCACATGCCGCAGAGCGGCTGGGCCCGTGAGCCATGGCCGCTGAGCCTGCGCGTCCAGAGCCTGTGCTCCGCAACAGGAGAGGCCACAGCAGTGAGAGGCCCACGTACCGAAAAAAAAAAAAAAAGACTCTTAAAAGAAAAGTTCCATTTTAAATTCTACCATAAATGATAATCATTGGCCAGTATTGCCTGAGCCTGGGTCCCTCGCACCAAAGGAAAATCAAACCCATTGTTATTGGCTTATTGGCATTGATGACCTAAAAGTGAATCACCTTCTATCACAGGCTATGAATGGAGTGAGAATTCAGGAAGCTACAAATGTTCTTTACTGATGCTTTCAATAAAGATAAGTGCACACATTGTCAGAAGTTAAACCAAATGAATTTTAGGAAATAAAAGTCCCCTCTGACCTGGAGGAGGGGGTGATCGGAGCTGTGGGCAGAGAGAGGACCTGAGACGCTTCCTTTCCAGGCTGTGGGGCAAGATTAGCTCAGCCGCCTCTTTGGAACATGCCTTTTTCTCCTCCTGCATTCCTGGCTTTCCAGGCTAGTTGAGCTTCCTAATTTGGAAGTCGCCACAGAACAAACCCTGACAGTACGTGGGTGTCCTGCTGTGAACTCCCTGAGAAGCAGTGGTCCTGGTTACGTAACAGGCACCTCGGTTAACCCCTCCAAAGGCCTCCCAAGGCTCCTAAGCTGAGTGGGAGATGAAGTTCTGGGCCCAGCCTGCCCCTGTTCGCTGAAGCCCAGGCTCTATACCCACCCACATTCTGCCAGTGCTGCTCTCTGCCCACCCCTTCTGCCTCCGCCACCCTCTCACAGCGGTGGCTACGCCTGGAATCTCACTTTGGGGCAACCCTGGAAGGCAGGGACTTCATTTCCTTTGCATCTGCCCTGATGCTCACACACTGTTGGGCTTATTAAGGGCAGACAAGCAGCAAATGTGCAAAGACAGAGAGTGAGCTAAAGACAGAGGAACTTGGAGGAGACCAGAAGAAAGAACCTTTGTTGCTCGCCCTTTTTGAGCCCCTTCTGGGGGCTTTTACAGTTGAGTGCAGGCAGGGGTGTCCACAGAGGGGTGACAGATGAGGTCCCCAGCTCTTGCTTGGAGGTCTGACCCCATCAGTCAGACATCTCCATCAGATGTGGCAGGTGGGTAAATGGGGTTGCTGGTCATAGTGGATATTATCCAAAATTTATTTTTGAATTTATGTATAAATATTGTCTTGCTATTAAAGAAAGTTTTAAATAAGAATATAAACCATCCATGATCCCCAAAACACAACAACTGATTTTACTCCTGCCAAATCCTTCTGATAAGTTTTAAGTATTTTATTTTGGGATTGGACTGAGAACAGCAAATTCCTATCCAAATCAACAGGGATTCTGGTAGCTAGTGTGTGCTTGTGTGCTGTAATTTTCTGTCTCTTCCAGCCTGAGGGCTCATTGAGGATGGGGGACATGACTTTCACTTTGCTATCTCAGCATTTAGCCCAGCGCCTGATACTTAGTAGGTGCTCCCTACACATTTGTTTAAAAAAAGAAATTGCCCCAATACCAGGACCTAGCCAGAAGTGTACATTTCAATCAAGAGGAGGGTGATGTATTATTATTTTAACTTTGAATAAATTTAAAATTCTCATAAAAATAGAAAGCATGTCCAGAGTGGGGCATCAGAATGTCAACCAGTGGAACCCAGGTCAACATTGGAAGGGAACATCGTGCATTGAGTCCTGTGGGAGGGAGGACAGAAATGGCAGAAGGAAACTGATGACCTGAACACTCAAAAGCAGGACAGGGGGAGGGAAAATCATGAGTCGAGGCAAGTGGCAAGTGGTCTGTGAATTGAAGGGGTCTGCCAGGGGGGGTTTCATTGTTGTGGGGATAAGTGTGAAGGCTTGTAGGAAACTCACCAGGCTGAATAGTAAGTGCTGCTCATAGATCTTTAGCTGCTTTATATTCTTAAAATAGAAATTCTGCTTTGGAGGGTATAGTCATAATTCCTAGTGGGGAAATTATTCTCTGGGGAAAAATAGCAGTGACCGTGTGATCATAGCATTATTACTTACATATGGCACACAAGAAAATCTTTCATCAAGGCTTTGCACAGATTAGATCAAACTACGGTTCTCTTTCATTATCATTTATATTGTCTCTCTCCCAATACATCCTTACACTTATAAACACAATATGATCTATTTAATTGACACTTGAAATCTAAATGCCTTGATTGAACCTCAGACGAAAATTCTAGGAAGGGCTCTATTTACCACCAAATCATGTACAGAATAACCATGCCTTTACTGACAGGATGGCCTTCTTTTCTGGCAGATACGATCCTCCTTTGTAATTCAAGGACAACTTGGATTGCGCTGGAGTGATTCCTGGATAAGGCACCTGGGCTTGGAGCTGTCACATGGCCTGCAGAGCAGTGTAGTCTGTCCTCCAGTTGGGCAAACTAAGTTAATGTTTAGTTCCCAGTTCTGAGCTTCTCTAGTAATTCTTTTTTTTTTAAATTAATTTATTTTATTTATTTATTTTTGGTTGCATTGGGTCTTTGTTGCTGCGCCCGGGCTTTCTCTAGTTGCTGTAAGCGGGGGCTACTCTTCATTGCGGTGTGCGGGCTTCTCATTGCGGTGGCTTCTGTTGTTGCGGAGCACAGGCTCTAGGCACGTGGGTTTCAGTAGTTGTGGCTCGCAGGCTCTAGAGCGCAGGTTCAGTAGTTGCGGTGCACGGGCTTAGTTGCTCCACGGCATGTGGGATCTTCCCGGACCAGGGCTCAAACCCGTGTCCCCTGCATTGGCAGGTGGATTCTTAACCACTGCATCACCAGGGAAGCCCTCTAGTAATTCTTGACTAAGCCTCTATTTGGGAGTTTGGGGATTCTGTAGTCTTGGTTTAAAAAACTAATTACATGTAATCACAATATAGACTTTCTTGACGGGTCAGGCTGATCTATCTGTGAAGACATACAGAGTAGGAGTGAATCTGCATGATGGATAAAGTGGGTGTGAGTCTCCAGACTGTAAATGAGTTAGGTAATGACACTGGAGAAGTCATAAATATCTGTGAATAAGTAATAAAGTGACATTTTGGAAGTACTTCCAGCAAGTCAACCTTGTTTTGAATCTCATCCATCTCCTAGAACCCTCCTAATCTAATAGAATCCTATCCGATTTAAGCCTAATCCCATGGAACAGTCCTTCCTAATGTCTCTCACGTCCTTTGTTTCCTTGGGCCCCTGCCACTCTTCCAGTTCAGGTCCTCATTACATCACGCCTGGATTATTGCAGCAGCCTCCTCATCCGTCTTCCTGTCTCAGATTTCTCCCTGCCTCTTATCCATTCCCCACACTGCCACCAGGCTCAGGGCTGGGTTTTTTCTAACATACCACTTCCCACATGCTCTGGCTCTGCTCAGAAATTTCTGACTGTTTCCCATTGGCTTCTGAGTGAATTCTCCGTCCACAGGACAGAAGTTGAGGTCCTCCAGGTTCCAGCCCACCTGTCCAAGCTTCTGCCCTGCCATTGCTCAAAGCACCAGCCCGGTGGAGGTGGCCACTGTCTCTCCCCAGCAGACCTGTGCCTCTCTGTTCTTTGGTCCCTATGGCCACCTCCATTTGGCTCATCCCTAGAAGGCCTTTTCCTTTCCTCTGTGCCTCATTAAACCCAAACTTTCTATGAGGGCTCCATCGCCTAAAACTTCCCCCAACCTTTCCAGTCCATCCTGGTCTAATTGAGTGGCTTTCTTGTATTACTCATTCTATTTCAATAAAAACTTCCTGGAGATGCAGAGCAACTTAAAGTTAAAAAACACAATTAAAGAAATTTCAGATACAAAAACCTATGCTTGAAGAGCTACTGTAGGGTCAGAGAGGCCGGTAGATGACCACACACTCACCCCTGGCTCTGCGTCCACACTGCCTCTATCTCAGAAAGGTGGCAGGGAAGCTTATGCTGGCTCCCCCATAAACCCAAGGCCATGATGACCCTCCTTTTCCCCATTCAGTAAAGATTTATGTCCGTGCTTGCACTCTCCTTTATTATGCTCCATTGGATAATTTAAAAACTATCTATTGTTCCTCACTTGTTTTGAGGGAAAGGGGTAAGAAGGAGATGGGACTAGGTATTCGTTCTTATATAATTCTATTCCAGTGTATCAGTGGAAGTCCACTGAGGAAGACAGAAACCACTCTAGATAGTATTTCAACCAGAGAAGCGGTTCACAGGTTATAGAGGTAGGACTGGAGGAACAGTAGAAGGAAGCAGCTTAACTAGCCAAGAAACCAGGGCCGTCAGGCAGGGGCTGCTTATTGGGAGCTGGAACCATGGAGGGTGGGGCTTCCCTGTAGGACCTGGAACCAAAGAGAAAACACAGCCACTGCCAGCGGTGCCACAGGAAGCAGGGGAAGAGAGTGAGAAATTACCTTAAGTCTCCCTTTCTTCCACCCTGCAGTATTCCACCAGTGCCTCTGCTGATGTGAACTGCCCAAAAGCTGGAGGGCGAGGGAGACTGGGAAGAGTGGGAAGGGACCTGAGAGCACCTGGGGAGCTCATCTGCTCACAGCCTCCTTGACCCCCACCCCTCCTTCCTCCTCAGCCTTCACATCGGCCTCCCCATGCCTGTCAGATCCTCAGCCCTGCCCTGCTGCCAGGCCTCGCTACCTTCAGGTGATGATCAGACATCCCTGTGAGGTCCTCATGACCTTGGCCTCTGCTGCACCAGCCCTGACCTCTCTGCCCTCCTTCCTAAGCTGTTAGCACTGACAGAAGATAGTTGCAGAGCTGAGCTCCGTGGAGCCACCAGACATGGACTGTTGACCCTCCTTGTGGGCCTCACAGATGTGGGATGATCCTTTGAACACCTTTTACTGATTTTCAGTGTCTCTCATCTTGACTCTCCCAAATCTTTCCTCAAACCCCCAACCAAAGCTCACACCACCATACACATAGGCATACGTGATGTTATATTGTGGGTCCCAGCCTGTGAGCTTGAGGCACCTAGGAGACTACAGTGAAATCACAGGAGCACCACAGGATAGCTTAAATTTTCTAGGGACACCACACAATCTACTACTTTGGAGTTAGTTGGAGCTAACTACTTAATAAACAAAACTGTTAGGTATTCGGTTTTGTCTCAGGACACTGACAAGTCCGCTGAGACACTAAAAGCACTTTGAACTGAGTTTGTGAAACTCTGGTACATAGGGTTTCAAAGGAAAATATAATGACCCCCCGTGTGCCTACAATACAGCACAAGAAATAGAGCATTTCAATACTCTATTGAATGAAGCAAGGGAGGGGTCCACGATGGTGACACAGGAGGCGCCTAAGCTTTCCTCCTCCCACAGATGCACCAAACGTACAGCTAATAAGGAGCAATTTCCTCTGAGAGAAATCCAAAAGCCAGCTGAATGGCACCTACACGCCAGGCGACTGAGAAAATGCCCACATCGAAATAAGCGTGAAAGGCTGTACACACACTCACCATAAACCCCAACCCCGGTACAGTGCCATACGATCAGGGGTGCGACTGGGGGCTGGGAGTTGAGGATTCCCTGCTTCTCCCTGAGGAGCGGAGGCTTTGGACTCCACCTCTAGTGCCACAACTTTTAAGGCTCCCACCTGATATGGGATCCCAGAACACCTAGCTCTGCAAGCCAGTTGGACTTGCATCCATGAGCCCCATCGGACTATAGGAAACAAAGGAGAGATTCTCTATGGATTCATGAGCACTGGCTGAGGCTATCCACCCAGGGCTCAGCACAGAGGGAACAGGCAAGAATGCCCATCTCCCAGACTTTCCCTGGAAGGGGATTGACTGCCTACTTTACAACCCGCTACCCAAGGGTCCAGCTTCTAATTTGCAGGCATCGAGGGGCTAGCTACAATCCTCCATGGAACCCAGGAGAGCCAGTGGGCACTTCCACCACCTTCTCCTTCTAGCTCATCCCAACTATGAAACCTGGCACCAACATCTCTCTGCAAGGAGCTCATATGCATGCTTGGTACCCCAGCTTTTGTGGCTGCCGTTGTATAATTAAAATTTGCTGAGTAGAACTTGTGTTTTCACCAAAAAAAAAAAAAAAAAAGGAAATATATGAGGTGATGGATGTGTTAATTAACTTATTGATGGTGGGAATCCTTTCACCATATATACATATATCAAATCATCCGACTGTAGGTTTTTTAATATATTACAATTTTATTTGTCAATCAAACCTCAGTAAAGTTGAAAAATAAAATAAAAATAAACACTATTTAAGCCTACTGAGATTTCATCCATAATTACATCCTCCCCCTCTTTCTGTCCATCCTTCCCAGAAGTAACTATCCACCTGAATTGTTGCACTGGTGATTCTCTGGCTTTTCTTTATAGTTTTTATTACAGATGATTGTTTTTAAAAAACATACGCGTATCGTTTAGATTTGCATGTCAGCCTTCATCACATTTTCCACCAAATGCGAACCGGTCTCCTGGCTGGTTTTCCTACCTCTTGATTTATCCTACTGCCATTCCATTTACTTCTTTAGACTCTCTGATCAGGTCATTTCACTGCTCAGCAACCTTCAAGGACTCCCCATTCACCACTGAAACAATTCCCTTCACAACCTTAATATTCTGAGCTTCACAAGTCTTTTTATTTCTCTGAGCCTCAGTTTCATAATCTGTAGAATAGGAATAAAAATACCTTGCAGGATTGTTTTGAGGGTCAAAAGAGACAATTATGCAAAGTGCATACCATGGGGCCTGACACATAGTAGGAATACAGGACACAGGAGCTGATCTTATTTTTATTACCCCTCCTTTTATTAACCCTCCCTGGGCTGTTTATTTTTTTAATTTATTTATTTATTTTTGGCTGCGTTGGGTCTTTGTTGCTGTGCACAGGCTTTCTCTAGATGCGGAGAGCGGGGGCTACTCTTCGTTGCGGTGCATGGGCTTCTAATTGCGGTGGCTTCTCTTGTTGCGGAGCACAGGCTCTAGGCACGCAGCCTTCAGTTGTTGTGGCATGGGGGCTCAGTAGCTGTGGCTCGCGGGCTCCAGAGCGCAGGCTCAGTAGTCGTGGTGCACAGGCGTAGTTGCGCCGTGGCATGTGGGATCTTCCTGGACCAGGGCTCAAACCCATGTCCCCTGCATTGGCAGGCGGATTCTTAACCACTGCACCACCAGGGAAGTTCTTGGGCTGTTCTTTTTTTAATGACGATCGTTCCTCCTGTATGCACTTCCCCCCCAGGCATAACACAGGGCCCCCCCGCACACAGTGAGTGCTCATGTTTGCTGAGTGTGAGATAAACCAGTCTCAGTGGTCAACTCACACAAAAGTTAATAACACCTGGGGTGGGGATTTCTATTAATTGGTCTTTGAAGAACCCCAAAGGGAAGTCGAGATTGCCTGTTCTGAGGGGGAGGAGGGCACTGACATTTTCTCTTGCTAAGGAGAGTAAATAAGATGTTATAAAATCTTAAGACATTTTCAGTAGCAATGTGTTCGTATAGGCTTGGGCTGGGCTGCTCCTCCAGCTGGCTTTTGTCAAGCATTAGTTGGCTGCCCTCAAAGCAGAGCTGCCTGCTCGAAGACCGCAGGATTAGCTGGGGCCCCAGCTGGTGGGAGGGAACCCATTCCTCTGATGTGCACGGTTGCCTCAGGGCCTGGAACCCATTCCTTGCTGAGTTGTCAAATGACTATTTTAGATCCTGTAGAGTTGGCGGGAGTCCCTAGTACACCCATGTCTTTGTGTGTGAACTGCTTGCCACTTGCCTCTTCCCTCGGGCTTTTTCAAAGAGGACTGAAGACTTTAATGGCTGTAAATGACTGAGATTCTCTAGTTATGGTTGTATTTATGCATAATTTTGACAGGTTGTCTCCTTACTGAGAAATGGCATGTTTCTTATCTTTTGAGAAAGATTCTTCTTATTAATCTGAGAAGTGGTACTATGCATTATGCTGGGGTAGGGCAACGTGTAATCAGTCTTAGCAAAAATAGAGCCCAAGAGGCCTGTGGTCCCTACAGAACCACTTCATCTTTAATTTGGTTTCTTTCCCCAGTAGGTCCTCTTCATCCCACCCTCTCCATTCCCACTGCCTGACCTTCAGACTTCTTAAGTGAAATCATCATTTGTTCTCCAAGGAGTGCCATGTTTTAAAAACTACGTACATACTGAAAACCAGAAAGACTTGCATAAACGTGCAATTATTTGAACTTAACTGCACATGTATATGAATATATTTCTATACATCGTATCAACAAAATAGAATAGTGTTCTATGATAAGAAATGTATATAAACTACTCAAAAAATGATAGAAGTTTATCTTTTTTCTTGAGTAGCACAGAGTGACTTATCAAATGCCAATGGTTATGCTAACATTTACTTTAGTGAAGAGATAATTACAAGGGTTGAAAAGCCTATTGAACCCATCAGATTGTCTACACATCAGCTGGTTTTCATCCAAACCAGTTTATAATCTAAAACAGCAAAGTCTTTACTTTAGATGCAACCAAGGTCATAACCTTTTGGTTCTTTTGTTCTTAAAAATGTTCCCTGGTCTGAGTGACCCCAACCAAGTTTCAAGTTGTCTCTGCACTTCTGAATGTGGTTCTGATGCTAATGTCAGCAGGGTGAGGGTGAGGGTGAGAGCTGACCAATGGTTCTATTTGCAATTTCCACCTATGGAAATGTGTCTATGGAGGCAGACATGGCCTCTTGTGGCTTCCAGGCTCACTGACTTCTAAATTACATTTGTATAGCCAATTCATAGGGTCCCGAAGGAGTAATAGGGTGTCCCCGCTTTTGTATATTTTGTTTGGAAGTCCAGGTAACTCACAAAATAACGCTTTTCTCAAAGATCTTAGTTACCACTTGTGATTTGACATTGAAAATACAGATGCATTAGATGATTTAAAACTTCTTGCTGACTTTTGTGAAAAAACAATCAAATGTCACTCAGATGCACTTCACTCTACACAAAAATGTCAAGAGTTGCACACGGAGCCAATGTTCTCTTTCCCACTGACACTCATCTCTGAGGGGCTTTGCCTTAATTTCGGATAGAACTCCACTTGGCAGTGACATCTGTCACTGAGGCTGTGCCCTGCCCACATTTGGAATTATTAAGCAAATAATTGCTGATAGCAACTGGACAACTTCCTATTTAAATAAAACCTTTTTTGTTTTTTTGTAAGACAATTCTTTGGTGTGCCTAAAAATCCTTTGTAAAATATTGATAATTACTCTTACTCACCCATTATGTAACCTTGAACTTTCTTAAGATAGTTTCCTTAAAGTCTACCTAGAACACCTATGTAGGTTTGCTACATAATCATGTAAAGTTTCAGGTTTGGACTTTCATGCTTTCAGCCAAACTTTATTTCCTAGAAAGGGTAGGTGTCCATTCCATCCTTCTCCTTTTCACCATTACTTCATTCATCCTTTCAGCTGACATTTACTGAGGTGCTTCTTTATGCTGGACACCACAATGGACTTTGTTAATCTCAAAGTGAGAAAGACCGTCAATGGAGGAGGTGACTTTGTAAGCAAATTATTGTAATAAGGTCAGATAATTACCACCAGAGAGGCACCAGTACTGACCACCTTGCTTGAAGGAGTGAGAGAAGTTTCCACAAGGAGGTGACATTTGAGCTTGATCTTGCAATAGTTTGTCAGGCAAAAGAGAAGGAGGGAAGGACTTTGACGTAAAAAAAAAAATCAGCATGAGAAGGCAGGGATGGTATGAGGAGTGTTTGGTGGTACAAGGTGGGGAGTTGGCAATTCACGAAACATACATGCACACACATACATAATCAGATACCTACTATATTGCAAGCACTGGGCCAAGTATACATTTTTTCATTATCTCATTTAATTTTCCTAACAATGCTATGAGGTTGGAATTTTTTAATCACCATTTTATAAATGAGGAAGGTGTTATCGTTGCTACTGTACAGATGAAACTCTATATGGTAAAGGGACTTACCCAAGGTCCTAGAGCTCATCTGGTGTCCCTAACGCCAAAGCTTTTACTCTTAATGACTGTGTAAGCAGGTTCAGGCAAGGTGATGAAGGTCTTTCCATGCCATGTAAAGGCTTTGGCATATATTCTGTTGGCAATGGGACACCATCAACGTGTTTTCAGTAGGACAATGACGTTTCAAAAAGATAAAAATATAGCAGTGTGGAGAAAGGGTGGAAGTGGGACAAGACCAGAGACAGGGAAACGAATTAAGAGGGCATGAAAATAGTCTCGGTAAGGAATAGTGAGGACCTGAACTAAGCCAGGAGTGATAGAGCAGCAAAGATGGAGTTGAAAGATAATTCAGAAATAAAATAGAAAGGATATATGTAGAGTGATGGGTGGCCAGGGTTACCAGGTTCTTTGCTGAAAGCCACAGAACCTATGTATTCCATCTGGTTTAAGAAGAAAATGAGTTTGCTAAATGATATAAGAGAGGCTACAGTCTTTTGGTAGGCAGTGGGGGTGGGGCGGGGAGGTGGGGTGTGCAGCGCTTGAATCAGATTTACAAGTGCTGTAGCTAAGAGAAGTGCCTGAATTGCATCAAACTGTTCTAGTGAAGACCTTGCTACTGCCGTCACCGGGCTTAAGAACTTAGGTACCAAGTATTAGTTTCCTATTGCTGCTGTAATAATCTACCTCACATTCATAGTCTAAGACAGCACAATTTTCTAACACTTCTGAAAATCAGAAGTCCAAAATGGGTCTTACTGGGCTAAACTCAAGGTGTCATCAGGGCTGCATTCCCTTCTGGAAGCTCTGGGTGGGTGGGGGGTCGGTTTTGGGGGGTGCTTTTCCAGCTTCTGGAGGCCACCTCACTCCTTGGTTCATGGCCCCTTCCTCCATCTCAAAGCCAGTGGAGTGACATATATCGAATCTCTGCTTTTGTCATGACATCTCTCCCTCAGCTTCCATCATCACATCACCTTCTCTGACACGGGCCCTCCTGCCTCCCTCTTATAAGGACTCTCTGGATTACATGAGAGCTACCCAGACAATCCAAGATAACCTCCCGCTTAGGATTCTGAGTGTGATCACACCTGCCACGTGAGGTCACATACTCATACCCAGGTTCTGAAGATTCGAACAAGGACGTCTTTGGAAGACCATTATTCTGCCTTCCACAGAAGCTTTCCCTCAAATTCTGGGCTCAGGTCTTTTACCCAAAGGACCTCACCACCCTGTCTGTGAAATGCTGGATGTCACCACATCCACCCTTATCAGAATGCCCTCAGCACAGGCCTTCTTCGTGCCCTAAGCTTTCAGGTCACGGTTGTACATGATCAGGGGAGTCTGGGTCACATGCCCAAACCTTAGCTGCAAGAGAGGCTTGGAGAGCAGGTTCTGACTCCTTCCTCAGGCACAAGCAGGCTCCTAAGAGGGGGTGTTCAAAAAAAGTTGCTAGGTGGTCGAAAATATGACAGATACCTACTAAACCCAGCCAAACCCCGGACCGTGGCTTGGGTTCTGTTTCAAGTGCCACCCTGAAGAGGAGCATTTGCAAACTGGAGCCAGGACAGCAAGGATGGAGATGGGGCCTGACGCCGTGACTCAGGAGTATTCCGTAGACTTGGGACATAAGGCCAGTTGCAAAAGGCACATGATTGAGGTTTCCTGATGGTAAAGGAAGGGCTTGCACATGGAAGAGGGATTGGACTTGTGTGTGCGTCTTCAAAGGCAACGCTAGGACAACAGGGTGATGTAGTCGCAAGGTGTTCGGCCTCTGGTCAGCATGCTCCAGGACAGATGGGCTGCCCCGACAGGCGATGGGCTTGCTACCACTTAGAGTTGTAAGGCAGAAGCAGGATGACAAGATATTGGGGTGCAAAGAGAGAATTCAAATAGCAGCTGAGAATTGCACTAAATGGCTTCTAAGTATTCATCGTTTTGTTTTTACCCGATAACCCAGTCATTGAGGGGATTAAGGGCCAAATCACAATTTTACGGGGAAGTAGCGTTTTTAAAGAGAAAATGCTTGATTTTTAAAATCCTGCCCTTAACTTTAATTTTCTGATTCCTGATTCCTAACTTTTTTTTTTTTTTAACAGTAAGTAAGTAACATTTTAAAACTGTGTAGCGTGTTCCCTCTCTGACTCCAAAGTCTGGTTTTTATCTCGGGCCTGCTGCCGTGCTGGAGGACTTGACGTGCCTTTTGTGTTCGGTAATGTCTTCATCTGAACAACAGGCCTGGAAAGGTTGATCCCCCGGTGGCGAAGCCAAACATTGACTGGATAGAAGTTGATGAATTTGTATAGGAAATAAGCGATTTCAATCTGTTTTCCTTTTTCTATGTATGCAATTCCCCATCTGCATTCCAGCCTTGGCGGAGAGGCCCTGGTCAGCCGCCCCAGGTTATCGCCACCGTGCAGAGATGATGGAGGCTGAGAGTGGGGGCCATGATGACCTACTTCTTCCCAAACCGCTCCAAGGGTTACACGTTTACACACACCCACAAACTGCGTTTTGGAAGGTTATTTTGCAAAACAGAATCTCATGCGGGGAACTATGTGCATTTCTAAGCTAAACGTCAAGATGTTTCTTCTTGGATTTAACCTGACCTTCTTTCGTTCTGATCCAAGCTCCATGTGGCTTGATATGATGCAGATTTCCGGAGTGACCCAGGCATCATGAGTAACAGGCACTTATGGTTTTGTATTCTTTCTTGTAAAATGGGAGAAAAAACTTCTGTTCATCTGCAAAGCACCACAATGGATAGTGTTTCTGAAACTATCATAGATCCCATGTTCAGAGTGGGGTGTGTGTGTGTGTGTGTGAGAGAGAGAGAGAGAGATGCTGGTGAGGGTAAGGAATGGTAGTATAGGAAACTGCAAAAAAAATTTCTGAGTGCTTTGTCAGCCTTCTTCTACCAATTAACTTTCACCCCAAATAACAAAAGGCAATAATGTGATATATTTATAAGCATTTTCCCCCTTTGTTCTTAGAAAACTTTCCTTCTGGGTTGTGTTGTTTTAGTCCTGAGTAGGCAGCTCTGCTGCATGAGAACAGAGGGAATCTTCATAAGCAGGTGTCGCAATAGCACAAATTTACAACGAAAGATACACTGACAGTTACTCAAGATACGGATAATACTTACAGCCTGCGCAGTGATTAGCTAGAATGCTAAGCAGTCATTCCCACAAATGACTGTAATTAGTAATCTTTTAACCCAGCTAAACCAGCTCTCAGCGTCTCTTCTTAGATGTTCTCTGGAATCTATAAATAGAACACGATAAGCATTCCTCCACATTATATTCAGTCAAATTCCTGGTGACAAGGGTCCTCTCCCTTGTTTCTCTTTCTCCACTCTCCACTCCCTTCCTCTCTCCTTCCTCCACCCAGCCCTCTCCTGCAGGCAATCCAGCCCAGACACCGCTTTTCACTCTCAATTTTTCGCTCTTTAGAAGAGAAACATCTTGCATCTGACCTTCCCCCCACCACCAAGTGGTCAGAGTTCCACGCATCCTCCTTCTTAAAGACTCCCTAAAAGCCACCCAGCTGTCCCTGCCCCCCAGCCCTGCAGGAGTCCAGATCCAGCTGGCCAAGCGCTAGTTGGGGTGGGAGGTACCACGATGCCCATACTCTAGTGGGGGGAGGGAGAGGCAGGAAGGAAGGAGGCTGAGCAAGGGGGTGGAAAACAGAGGGAACCTGATGCCCGGGAGGCCTACGACCCATTGCCCCATGGGACGTTAACCCCATGATCCCTACACCTGCTCCAGGACAGTAAGACTGCAGCCAAGGCAGGTGACCCTGTGCTCTTACAACACACCTGCTCCACCCATAGCTCCCCCAGAGCTGCCGCAGGACAAACAAGCCAGCCGTGCCCACCCCCAATTACATGCAGGTTCAAACTGTTCAAAGGCTTAGAGGGAGGATGCAGTTACTTAGCACTGAAGTACAGCCCACAAAAGGGTAAGCAGACCGCCTTGCTGCCCCTAGACAGTGCAGGAGTCTCATCTCCTCCCCTCCACCCCACCTGACATGCCTCGTACCTTCCCCTCACTCTCCTCCACCAGGTGCACACACACACACACACACACACACACACACACACACACACACACGTGCGCACACAGACTCAGACCCCTTCAGATCCCCGAGGTCACATGTCAGTGGCGGGCCTGGGCTTGGAAAACAATGGGCCATTTCTGAAACCCACGGAGGTGGAATGGGGACTTTTCCAGCAGGCTTTCTGTTCCTGGCCCTGTACTCACTGTGACCCCCTCAGGCACACCCCGCCCTCCCTCAGGCTCCCCAAGCCTGAAAGCACAGGGTAGCTAAAGGAGCCTTAATTTCTGGGACTTTGCCCTCTTCTCTTCAAGGAAGTTGCTGACAGGATAAGGGCTTTCTCATCATCCTAGAAATCTCACTTGCTTATGCTCTGGCCCTTACCCCTGATTCACCCTGTCCTCCCTCCTTGAAATTCCCTGGGATCCGCTTTTGTCGCAGCTGACTTCCCGTGCCCGGTACAGAGCACCTGGCCTTGAACCATCTGTCCACTTTCTGGCCTCATCAGGCTAGACTGGTTTGCTTTTGCTTTAGCAGCTGTGGGAGAGGGAAAGGCCTGAAGAGGAGCCAGGAACATCGACCACCAAAAGGAAGAATGATAACACCAACTAGACTATTTAATCTTTACATTTGGCAACGCTGTCAATACAGTATCTGATATTCACTGAACACATAGTTATGGGGAGGGGGACATCTCTGTGCAGTCACTATTCTGGGCTCTGGGGAAACAGACGGAAAAAGACAAAGTCCCTGACCTCATGGAGCTTCCATTCTAGAGGAGATAAGCGGTAGACAAATAAACAGAGAGTAGGAGCCAGCTAGCGCAGTGGACATTTCTCATTCTTTTTAGCTGCCTAGAATCTGAACCTCCATCCTGTGTCTGGAGACTCTCTACCTGATGGAGTCTTGTGGGGATGCAGAGGCCATGGCCTACTACATAGAAATGAAAAACGCCAGAGAGCAGTTGACCAGCCTCCTTTGTAGAACAAGCCAAGACCTGTGGTCAAAGCTTGACCAATCAGACACACTGGCTCATACTTGGCATCAGGAGTTGGTGATTCAAGGACACGGGGCTTGCAGAAAATTCTCTCTGATGGTGGCAGCATCTGCAGTGAGATGGAGATTCCAGAACACCAGAGGTGGTGGGTGAGGCAGAACTAGTGCCCAGCTCAGCAGCCCTGGTGATGTAACCTGTGGCAGCAGAGACAGCAGAGTTCTCACCTGTTGGTGGGGTTCATGCATTGTTCGTGGCTATGAGTCACTGAACTTTCCCAACTATTCCTTGAGCTCTCAAAGTCTATTAAGAGATTCCTTTCGGACTTAAACTAGCCAGGGTTTCTCATGTGTTCACCTAAAGGTAGGTAATACCTGACATAGGTATTTACAAGTACAATGATAAAAACAAATCCATGTGAGGAGTTTTCGATGATGGAGGCTATTTTATTTAAGTGATCAAACACAGCTTCTCTCAAGAGAAGAATTCTAGGTCTCTCCAGAAAGCAAAGCCACATAAGGGCCTGGGGGAAAAGTATCCCAGAGAGAGGACAGTAGGGCAAATGTGAGGCAGTAACAAGCTTGTGAGTCCAAAGAATTCCAAGAAGCCCTGCGTGGATAGAGCTGAGATAGAAGTTGAAGTCAGAAGGATAAGCAGGGGACTTCTGTGGTGGCGCAGTGGTTGAGAATCCGCCTGCCAATGCAGGGGACATGGGTTCGAGCCCTGGTCCGGGAAGATCCCACATACCGCGGAGCAACTAAGCCCGTGCACCACAACTACTGAGCCTGTACTCTGGAGCCCGTGAACCACAACTACTGAAGGCTGCGCGCCTAGAATCCATGCTCCACAACAAGAGAAGCCAACGCAATGAGAAGCCACGCACTGCAATGAAGAGTAGCCCCTGCTCACCACAACTAAAGAAAGTCCACTTGCAGCAACGAAGACCTAATGCAGCCAAAAATTAATTAATTAATTAATTAATTAATTAAAAAAAAAAAAGAAGGATAAACAGGGTCCAGAGCCAGTGAAGCTGGCTAGACCATTGTGTGGAGTTTGCATTTCACTGCATGTGTAAGGGAAGCCCCTGGGTGGTTTCAAGCAGGGGGAAGCCTGACCTGATAGTTAAAAAGATCGCTCTGACTGCTATATGGAGAAGTGCATGTAGCAGGACAAGAGTGGAAGCAGAAGGATCAGAGGCTATTGTGATGGCCCAGGAGTGAGGGGGTGTGGCTTGGTCTCCACCAAGACTTAGGATGTTTGAGGAGGGGGTGATGAAGAGGTCAGATGAGGAACGCATTTTGAAGGTGGAACTAACAGGCCTCATGGTGGATTAGATATGGGATGTGAAGGAAAGAGAAAAGTCAAGGGTGACTGCACAGTTTGGGGACTGAGCCACTTACCGAGGTGAGGAACATTAAGAGACAGGCCAACAGGTGTGTAGGGAGGACGGAATTAAGAGTTCAATTTTAGAGAATTCCCCGGCAGCCCAGTGGTTAAGACTCTGCTTTCACAGCCGAGGACCCGGGTTCAATCCCTGGTTGGGAAACTAGGGTCCTGCAAGCCACTCGGCAAAAAAAAAAAAAAAAAAGAAGAATTCAACTTTATCTTCTGTAACATCATGCATAATGCTGTATGATCTTATTTTTGATGAACCATAGTTTATTTAATCAGTCCCCTATTGCTCATCATTTGGTTGTTTTCAGAATTTCCTCTTATCTAAATTTTGCTATAGCAAAACTTTTTATATATCCATGATTATGATTATATTCTTAGAAAGTATTTCTAGAAGTGAAATTTCTGAGTCGAAGGATGGCTTAAGGATTTTGATACATACTGTCAAATTGTCCTTGGGGAAAATCACAACTAGTTACATTCTACCAGCAAAGTATGAGTGTGCCCCTTTCCTCACATCTTGTCAATGCTGACAATATTTTAGAAAAAGTTTACAATCTGACTAGCCATACATTTCACCATTTTAATTTGCACTTCCTCGATTACGAATGATGCCAAACATTTTTAACAGACTTGTAGACTATTTTTCTTTTGTGAATTATTTGTTCTTTGTCAGTTTTTAATTGGAATTCCACCTTTTCCGTATTTATTTGTAAGAACTATTTATACATCAGAGATATGAAAATTTGATTTGTTGTATACTTGCAAAGTCTTTTCCTAATTTGTCATTTACTTTTAAATATAGTTTATGTTTAATTTCTTTAATAAACATGTTATACTTTTAGAGAAGTTGGTTCTACAGTGTCTTACATATTTTTAGAATTTCTACTGGATATGGGACATTTTTATTATATTTCGAATTTGTTACTTCTTGAGCAAGGTATTAATATATATTTATTTTCTGAGTATTATTTGATATCTCTTTTATATTATTTTCTTCTTCCATAGGTTCTCTTTGGTTTGTGGTGAAGGCAATCATATCAATTGCAAATAATAATTTTCATTCTCCTTCCTTCTACAACCCCTCATTTTGTTTAATTGGCTAGAACCTCCTCCTCATTGTTAAAATAGCATCAAGATGGCCAACTGCTTACAGTCTTCCTGAACTTTAACAGGAAGAACCCTATTTTCCCACTATTACACGTGGTATAGACTACATAGGTCTACGTTACTGTTCTGTCATTCATTAAAGAAGTAGTCTTCTAAAAAAAGAGTTCAGGTTAGCTCCAGTGGAGGTGAAACACCTATTAGACATCCCAGTGGGGAATGTAGAGTAGGCAGTTGGTTATAAGAATCTGGAGTTCAAGGCAAAACCAGAGCTGGAACTAAGCATATGGAATTCCTCAGCACACAGAGGGAATTTATCGCCATGAAACTCAGTGTGCTCACTCTGGAGTGAGTGTGGCTGGAAAAGAGGGCCCTCAGGACGGAGCTCTGGGGAACCCGGGCTGAAAGGATGATGAGATTACAAAGAGGAAGAGGATCCAGGAAGGGGACCGCAAAACTGGAAGAAAACCCAGACTGGTGTGTCCAGGAAGCCAAGAAAAGAAAAAGATTCACAGTGATCCCAGGGGCTTCCAGAGGACGCTTATAGGCAGCGGGTAAGGGGACTGAGACTCAGAGAGGCAGGGCCATGCTGTTGCAGGGCTCAGGCTGGTACCTCTTCCAGAAAAGGAGGCCCCTGAGTCTAGAACATGCTTCGCTCAGCACAGGGCAGACAGCACTGTGGCCACACACGGGCCCGGCCCCCTGCTCTGTGAAAAGAGCCCTTTGTAACTTCTTAAGAAGGAAACACCTCCATCAGGGGAGGAACACTATTCGCTTCCTGTTAGAACAGACTGACTCAGGATCAAGCTCGGTGCCAGCCCATGTCCACAGGGAGCAATGAAGGAAAGAGGGGGAAGGGGCAGGCTGCCTCGTGTTTGGGGGGACTGGCTTAGCAAGAAAGGCTCCGGAGAGCTTAGCTCATGGGCGGCTGCCGGCCACAAACCCAGCCTCTCCCCATCAGAAACTCTCCTCTCCCCTCCATAGGTCTGTCCTCTTGAAGTGCTGAGAAGTGGCATAAAGGCAGCCAGTCTGTGCACTTAGTGGGTGGGTTAGTTTAACTCTTAGATGCCTACCAGCCCTTCTGGGGGAAGGTTAAAGCCAATTATTCTTTCACTCATTCAGCAGCTACTTGCCGAGTACCTACTTCGTGCTAGGCTTGTGGGACACAGTGGTCAAAAAGACAGACCTGTTTCCCATCTCCCCCTGAACTTAGAGTCTAGTGAGAGAAATTAAACAAACACAAACACCTCTATAATCACAAGTTCAATAGGCCTGTAAGGGAATGTTCCCAGGGACATATGATGGCAGCCCTGAGGGACGCCAGGCAGACTCCTGCCTCAGGATGTGCTAGAAACTGTAACAGCAGGAGGGAGGGGGCAGGGGACAGGAATCTGACCCCTGTGCTTTTAGAAGCTAGCCAGTCAGTTATGCCAGGGCCAGGATGCTTTAGGTCCCCAAAACCCTGATCAAAGAGTGGAGCATGGAAAGGGGACAGTTGCTCCTGTCAGGAATGGAGAAGCTGCCTAGAGCTGCTGCTATGGAGGGTGTTGGCCCCTTGGGGCAGCAGCCTGGGGCCCAGCAACCACTGCCACGAGGTGCCCAGGGTTCCTGAGGCAGAAACCACAATACTCACCATCATCAGCAAAAATGTGTGACTCTTTTGTTAAAAGAAGAGCAGAGGATCATATGGTAGTTCTATTTTTAAGTTTTTAAGGCACCTCCATACTGTTCTCCATAGTGGCTGCACCAATTTACATTCCCACCAGCAGTGCACAGTGGTTCCCTTTTCTCCACATCCTCACTGACAAACACTTGTTATCGTTTGTCTTTTTGGTAATAGCCACCTCGACAGGTGTAGGGTAACATCTCCTTGTGGTTTTTATTTGCATTTCCCTGATGATTAGAGATGCTGAACACCTGTTAGCCATTTGAATTTCTTCTTTTGAGAAGTGCCTATTTTCATATGTACTGAAGATATTTCAATAAGCTGTTAAAAAAAGGAGGGGAGAAAAGGGAATGTCTCTGCCTCTTGTGAAAGTCAAGGGAGACATTCCACATAGGCTTCTTCAGGGTTGTAACCATCTCTGCAGCTTAAGCATACTCAGCTAGTCAGCTTGGTCCATACCCCACAGACACGCACCCCTGACGCCTCCATACATGGCACACACACTCCTACAGAGAGGACAGTGAAAACAGGCTACCGCAATTCATTTATATGCTCTGGATTCAAGTGTTCTTTTATTTATTTTCTGGTTACTGCGTATTAAGCTAAACTTTCCTTTGATGGTTGAAAATACCTTAGTCTCTTTCTTACATAAATCTAAACACCAAAAGTTATTATATTGTTTGTGGACAAAAGAGGAAATCTAATCCTCAAGTCTTTTACTCTGAATTTCAGTTTTCACTGTGTTATGATTGTACCTACAGGATGTTGGAGTGAATGTATGGAAAAGATAAATAAAGACTTATTTGGATATAGGACATTATCGTTCCCTAGGTGTTTACACTACGTTACTTCATTTGATCCATGCAACTGTCCTGTGAATTAGGCAAAAAATATTTCACTTTTACAGATGAGGAAATTTACGTCCTGAGATGTTAAGTAACTTACTCAGAGGTCAGATCATTAATTTGTTTGTTTTTTCATCTTGACCACCATATTCCTCTGTACTAGTTTTAGGATTCTGGAATGGAAGTTATACATATTTTAAGCTAAATTCATAGTTGTCTTAATATTCATCTCGTCCTAAAATAATGGGCAGGAAATCTGTCTAACAAAGAACTCTAAATTTATTGTTTGTCTGGCTAATTAAATTTTACTGTGTTTTGTTTTAATCCTGTTAATGAAACTTTGCAAATAGCCGAGGAGATTTCCCCTAGAGTCCCAAATAAAACACAGATGGATCATATAGACATCCAACTCAATTACATGGCAGTTCCAAACTCTTAATTTCAACCTTTCATTGGAATGAAAATTTTACTTTCTTTTCACCAGTTTTTTTTTTTTTTTCTTTTTAGGGCTAAGGAAAGGAGTAGGGGGTGGGGTGTATGGGAGCGTCTTTGTCTCTTTGGACGATCAGCAGCGCCATCTACTGTCAATCAATAAAATAATGAAGCATTGCAACTAGTCAATGAAAATTAAGGCTTAATGAGGGAAAGACAATTTTATAACCCCAGTATTTAACCAGTAAAGATTTGTAAATACGTATTTTTTATTTTAGATTATGACATCCTTAAGAAACTTACACAAAGAACCAGATAAAATGAAAATATAATGATTTATGTAATGCTTAAGAGGACTAACTTTGGAAGAGGATAAAATATGGTTTCAGCTAAACCACTTAGTAGATATGTGACTTCTCTTACCCTCAGTCTTTTCATCTGTAAAATATGAATAATTATAAGGTTATTTTGCTGATTAACTGATATATAAAATTTACTCCAAAGCTAGTAGAGCAAGGTAGCTCGTGTTATATGATATTTATTGAGCATATGCTTAGTATCAGACTATGCTAGAAACTTTCTTCACAGCAATACTGTGAGATGGAGAGATTCCAAGATAGTAGGTACCATGACCAAGATTACACAGCTAAGTAAGAGCCAAGTTTAAATCCAATGTTGCTTCTGGTTCCAAAGTTATTCTCATTCCTATTAACTCACAAAACTTGGCTCTGAATCCCCTACCAATATATCTGTGGTTGTTTGCTTTGGGGCCCTCAGTGAGACTCTGCTTTTCATGTATTGATATAGGTCCCATTGTTGTGGTCTGATGCAGTTGTATAAATGTGCCGAATCTGCCTAACCATGATGTGTGTGTGTGTGTGTGTGTGTATGTGTGTGTGTGTAAATTACTTCCTGAAAGTAATTTCAGGAAGACTCTTAGAGAGTTTGATATGCAACGGATGAAAAGGATGATGAACCTACAGTTCCACGAGTCCTCAGAGCATCTTGTACAAACCTCTGTTACTATCATCTCACTGTGTTATTAATGGATTTTTAGAGGTGTCTTTCTCTCTGCAATAGAATTCCTCAAGGGCAGAACTCATGCTTGTTAATGAATGAATGGATGAATGAAAAATGATTACATATCATTTCTGCCAGGATGAAGAGGTGGATGGGGACCTTAAATTCTCTCCCACTCCAGCACATAGTAATTACTCATTTGAGATTTATTGACTTGAACTGAATCCGGTTGGCTAAAAATTGTCCTCAAGGTATTTCCTTACAGACAAGTCACTTTAGAGTTGCTGTCCTTTCCTCTTTTTAATAACTAAATCCAAAGAGAATTTCTTTTAATTCGAATTTCTTCTGTAGGGAATGTGAGAAAATTTTACTGAGATTCAAAAATATCAATAATTAGAAACTGATAAAATGCAAATACAAATCACAAAATTGCATTGTCAAAGTGGCATTTAAAACTAAAGGTGGGGCTTCCCTGGTGGCGCAGTGGTTGAGAGTCCTTCTGGCGATGCAGGGGACGCGGGTTCGTGCCCTGGTCCGGGAAGATCCCACATGCCGCGGAGCGGCTGGGCCCGTGAGCCATGGCCGCTGAGCCTGCGCGTCCGGAGCCTGTGCTCTGCAGTGCGGGAGGCCACAGCAGTGAGAGGCCCGCGTACCGCAAAAAAAAAAAAAAAAAAAAAAAAAAATATATATATATATATATATTTCCTGAGCTCCTACTGTGTGTTGGATAGTGTTCTAGGCTGTGTTGGTACAAGAATAAACAAAAAAGACAAAATCCGACACTCATGAAGCTTCCATGGAAGTTGGGAGTGGAATGGCAGGCAAGGAATTTGACAAATAATCAAATGAAGTGCTATGGAGAAAAGCAGAGCAGGAGCACGAGGTCAGGGTGCCAGGAAGTGCTGGTCTAGATACAACAGGCATTGAGCGCATCGCTGAGCAGTGATACTTGAGTAAAGAGCTGAGGAAGTCCTTTGAGGATTTCTGGGGGAAAGCATTCCAGACAAGAGGACAGGAACGATGAGGAGCCCTAAGATAGAAGTATGGTTGGCTCAGTAAACACCACAAGGTGTTCCTTCCCACACCTGAGCTCTTTGGTTTTCCCAGTGATGGCTTCCATGATCATATTGATTTAAGGTACATAAGGATTGGCCACATCTGTGTACGTAGATGTAACAACATCATTGACAAACACTAGTCCTTGCAGTATGCCCCAAAGGTTATAAAGAAAACTAGTCAAGGTGAAGTTGTCTGCGGCGAAACTATTCCTGCTTTATAACTATTCAATTTTGCCATGCTATAAAGGGTTTCCAGGTGAGACCACAGGACCCTACCTAACATCTAATGTAGATGGAACGTGAGGTATTTGTAATAGAATACAGTGGAAAGCAACTCTGTTACCAGAGTATAGCACGATGCTCTAAATTCCATTTCAGCTCTGACATTCGGTCCAGCTATGATGTACAAAAGGAGAGAAGGGAGAATTCATTACCTGTACTAGGGGTTGAATGGGGCTTTGTGGGTTGACCTGGAGACCCAACAAACACTTCTAACTTTCTCTCTGCAGAAAAATGAGTTCTGGGTTTCAAATGCTACACTTACAGACGTTCCAAACACAGACCATTCACGAATTAAGGACTTCCTGTGTTGGGTCAGAGCGTCCCTGGTGGCAGCGAATAGGAAGAGATTAAAGAGCAAAGCCCAGAACTACTGTAGATGGAGCATGAAGGGGGAAACACTAATCATGACAGAGAAGCCAGACAGATCCTCAGAGAGCTGAAAGCTGCAGCACTGCATGGCTAAAACATCAGGCAGGCAAACCACGGTTTCTAGACTACACTGCGAAGCCTTCTGTAGAAGCCAAATGATGACGCTCTGTAAAGAAAGAGACTGAAAAATGGTAGCATGTTTTCTTTTCACATGTTGCGGGTACATGCCCTTCTCCCTAGGCAGCCTGAGGCATCATCTGGCTCTAAGATTAAGATTGTTACAGCAGTAATGCAAAGTGGAAAAAAATGATATGTGAATAATAGCTTTAGTTATTTAAAATAGGATTTTGCAGCAAAACACTAAGCTTGAAAAGTAAGCCTAATTCATAGTAAGAGAAATGGTTCCAAATCCTTTTTTTTTTCCTTCTTTCACATATGAAAGTCCATGCAGGACCGTTAAAGTCCATATAGGAAACTAAAAAAGAGGAGAGGAAAGTCTTTGTCTTTAGACCCGGGGAAGGCTAGGACAGAGAACAGAGAAAGAAGCTGGTTGCGTAGGTTAGACAACAAGCACCTTCATACTCCCTTGGGCAAAGAAGCACCAAGAAGTTTGCACCGGTGAATATGAATCAACTCACTGCTCCGTTCATCAAGAAAATTTTATTTAAAGTCTTTTAAAAGTTGGCTGAACTAACACATTGTGCTTAATGGTACTGTAAAAATGGAATGACATCAAGGTCAACATGTTTGATTCAAATCATTGTCTTTATTATGCGCTAATATAGATGCTGATCCGTGACAATAACGATGAGGTGTGATGGTTATTGAGGGGAAAATTTCCATCAAGTCAAGAACGTTCGACCTATGAAATAAACTCATCACTTTTCTGCGAATTAAGAAACCAGTTTAGTTACAGCTTTTGTAGATGTAAATTGGGCAGCCGGACTTGCTATTTTTTTGATGTCCTCAATATTTTTAATGATCATAATACTTCCACGCAAAGAAGGCAGCATGTTCTTCAATGGTAGAGAAGATCAAAGGGCAAACACAAAAGTTAGAAGCTTGGGAGCACAGTTTCTACATATTGTGATGACACAGTTAACCACTGAGATAGGTGATGATCTTAATAGAGCACACTGGAGAAACATTATCACCAAACACCTTATGCATCTGCACCCTAGAATGTTTTGAATTTTTCCATTGAAAGAAGATTCACACATGGCAAATGCATGGGTAGGAAAGCCATTTCCTTCATTAAAAGATCACTTAGATATTCCACTGTAATGAGGAGGAAAATACTAGAATTTTTCCTTTCATTTTAAACTAAATTTTTTTAATGTTTAATATGTAAAATATTAGTAGAAGTTTCCGTAATGCATAAATTTACATATACTAGGAATGTGGGCTCCAACAGTTTTTGCTGACTGGGGTACACAGTCAATGAAGTTTGAAGTCCACTGGATTAGAAGATAGAAATATCAGGATATTTTAGCTTGATGGAATTAAACATTTGATTTCTTTAATTCTCCCTTGTACTGATCCCTTCTGATTATGTCCTGCCATATATGTATGTCTATATGGAAAGAGAATGTTGATGATACGGACTTTGAATATTTCCAAACCTGTGGCCATGTTTTCTTATGCTGAAGTCATAAAGTGGTTTCTGATTGTGATTTAGTTTGTCACGTAGCTTAACTACAGGGAACATGTGTAAATGGTCCAGCCCATTTTTCTTGTGGAGAACCGAGTAGCTGGCGTTTTGGTGTTTCCTTAAGTCTCTTGCAGTTAGTCTCTCACCTGAGTTCATGTCCCAGGGTCTGAGGAGTCTGAGGCCTTCCTTGTGGGGATCCTGGAATGAGGTGTAGGAGCTATTCAGCAAGATCCTCCAGCCCCCAAGGGCCTTATTCTTTCCAGTGGTTTCCAAACTGTGCTCCGAGAGCCCTGCACTTTCACCGTGTTCTCCGTCCTACCCTACCCCCATTTCACAGTTCTGCGTTAGTCCATTTTATATTCAGCTTCTCCTAAGATTTGCTTCTGAGAAAAGTTAAAAAACTACTGCCTTACCCGACTGCCACCATTTGTATCTGCTCTCAGTGCTGAATTCTCTGGTTTCATCCACTTTAACCTGTAAACCCACAGGCCCATCTTTTCTGGGATGAGCATTTCTTTCCAGGCTCCATCTGTTGGCCTCCACACCTGTCCAGGTGCTCCAGGCTGTGCAGGCTCCTCCCCACTCTCAGCTCAGTGTTTCAGAGATTCCTGGGCCCCCGCCAGTGACACCTGTGTCCACTTCTGCCTATGGCCTCCTTAAACTCCAAAGCTCTCTGGTCCTCTGTAGCTCCTGTGGAATCTAGCCCCGTCTACACAGTAACTGCTTAATAAAGTTTTCTTGATGTGAATTACTGATGAAGGAAAAGTAGAATGTGTTAGGAAGTCAAATTCAAGGTGCCAGTGAAAAGACTTTAATAAAGGGTGAAATAAAGGGTTGTCCCAGAGTAATATCTGTTTTATGGTTGCCATAGAAACCAGGCCTCAGGCTTTGAAGCCCAGATGACTGAGGGCAATTGGCCAGAGAAAATGCAAGGAAGAAGCCATTCCGAGTAAAGAGGGACCTTGACCCAGTTACTCAATTTCCTTATCTATGAACCCAGGGGAACAGACTTGAAGGCATCTTAATCCCTGGGCTGGTATTCAGCCTATGTACCCCGTAAGTGCATTCCAAGTATTCATATATCTAAAAACTTTCGTACTATTTCATAGGTTGGTAAATAGCTGCTGGTCCATGTCCCCTAAGGGCTCCCCTCCAGCCCCCTCCTCCCTACCCTCACTGTCCAGACTCTCGCTGTCCCTCTCCATTCCCCAGGGATCTAGCAACTAAACGGCAAATGCCTGACCCAGCAGGGGACTTCCAGACCCAACCCAGCCCTGTGGCCGTTGTAAAATACTTCTGCGCCCACCCTAGTCAGGCCCCTGGCAAATCTGGCAATCGAGCCCCCTGGAGTCCACAAAGGGAACATTGGTTAGACCCTCCTTGGAGGGTTTGGTTGGGTCAGAGAGAGGAAGATTTGCTTGGGCCTCCATGACCAACCCAGTCTGGCTGTCCAGACTGCATCTCATTCTATGCACTGGAAGGAAAGAAGAGACACAACCTACAGGGGTCAGCTTGGAGCCTGCAGCCCTGGAAAGGCGAACAGATCACTCCTGGACAATCCATAGCTCGGGGGGACCTCCCTCCGCGAGGACTGAGCTTAAGCTGCTTGCTCGGACTTACTCTGTTGACCCAGGCCACAGCCAATGTATCACAAACCCAAGGTTACTGCTGGAGATAAAGGAAAGATTTGTATGAAGAATAGAGCTGGAGGAAGGGATTTGAGGGCCAAGTCCACAGAAATGCACCTGAAGACTCAGAGAATTGCCTGGATCCATGTTTCCTTCCTTTCACATCCTATGTGGTGTATTGATGGCTAACCCCTGGCTTGATATCTCAACATTGTAAAATGCTTTACAGTCTGCAAAGCAGTTTAATATGCCCAATTGTATCTGATTCTCACAGCAGCCTTATGCTGGGTAGTAATTATTATTAGTCACTTTATAAACAAGGAAACCAAAGAAACTCAGAGAGGTTCGATAACCCGCCTGCAGCCCTTTTGAAGTCAGGCCCTCAGACTTTAATCCCAATGTTTCCTATTACATCATGTTGCTTCTTAAAGTCCTTTGAATCAAGACAGTGCCCTCTTTTGTCTGACTTAGTAGGAAGCAGCCCAGTGAAGCTTAGCGATTTATGTTCATTTCTAAAGCAAGTAGGGGCAGCATGCTAGATTAGGTGAAGGTTGAAAGGAAGTATAAGACAGGGTCCCGGGAACTCGCTGCCTTGTCAGTAAAACAACACACGTATACATGAAACTCTTAAAAATATAAGAATCCATCTTATTTTTTGTCATTAGAACTTACTGATTTCTCTACACAGGGAATATCAGATGAGTACAGTTCATTGCAACATTGCCTTTTCAATAGCAAGTGAAATAAATACAAAACCTGGCAGTAGAAATTTTCCTTTTTGGATGTGTTCCTATAAGCAAGGAGACAGAATAGCATGACAGATTTAGTTAATGAGAAGAAGGATTTCCCAGGATTGGAAAAGAATGCAGAAGAAGAGTAACCTATTCTGATTGTAGTATTGGGAGGGGCACCTAGTCTGATTGCAGCTCTAGGAAAGGCATAAAATTCAAGTAACGCACATTTGCTGAACCCGCTAAGGGAAAGAGTTAGTTATGAAGAAGCCTTTATACACCCTCACATCTGTCCTCACCTGTCTGTCTGAGTTTCTCTATGTGGATTTTTCTCTGTGGAAAATGAGACTAAATAACTTTTCACGTAGTTTCATGATTTGATGATCATTTTACCTGCCATGTATATAAGGAGATGAAGATATTTTTATTCTTTCAGCAGCTGGCAGGTGAACTCCTCTTCAGAAGAGTCCCATCCTTGTTGGGAAAATACTCAGTAGGGCCTCTCCGAGCAGGTTAGCCTCAGGGAGGGAGTGGGTGGCGGATGGCACCAAGGCCACGTGGGAAGGGCATACAGTGCCAGGGGGTGGGATTGTCTGCTCCCTAGGGAAGGACGGAGGTGGAGTTAGAAGGTGGAAGAGGGGAGGAGGGGAGGGAAGGTGTAGGAGATGGCAGGATATGGAGTGGTCTCATAGGACCCCTTAGGACCCTCCCGTGATGTCATTAACTTCGAGAGATGATTGAGGAGAGTGACCAGTTCCAGAAAACTCCAAGGGCCTGAGTGTCCAGGTTGAGGGAAGGCAAAACAGAGAAACATTCATGAATGCAGGAGCTTAGCCAAGTTCCATTAGAAGGCTTCCTAAATCCCCAAAGGGCGAGGAGGTCTTAGCTGACATCTGGGCTCCAGAGTTAATGACTTTAAGACATTTTTTATATCTGAATCAATACAAATTGCTTGCTTTATCAGTTTTTAGATTTCCGGGGGGAGGTTGTACCAGGTATCTTTTCGGTCCTCCTCAACTCAAGACACCATGATGCCTCTTATGTTCTAAATTACCGTTTCTGAAAATCTGGTCTTTGAAAGCCCTCTAGGTGGTCTGTGGTTGCCCAAATGCAATGAGTAGGGTTTTTTTAAAGAGTATTTTCTGCTAGAGATTTGAATTCTCCATAAAAGGGTACAGAAATAGATATCTGAAAATTATAACCACAGAGATGGTCATATGCTAGGCAAACACTTCAAATGGTGTGTGTGTGTGTGTGTGTGTGTGTGTGTGTGTGTGTGTATGTTCTGTGGTCGCAAGCAGAAGCTTTGAGATAGGTGGTCCAAGGGATTCCTTCCGTGTGGTTTACAGTCGAAAAATCTCATTTGGGATGAAATTAAGCCAAACACTTTCAAGACAGTAAGAAATCAAACCACTTTGTTTGAAAATCTTTAAAACTGATATTTCAACTGAGAAGATATCTTGACCCTAAACATTTGCAATTTCATTTCTGACCATAATGGAGGGTATCTTGGCCACATCACACTCACATTCAATTTTATTTCTAGTAGTGTAAATAACTACTCAGCTTTGAAGTACAGTGCTGAGTCATATTTTTAGGGGATGGTTTGGGAAGAGATTGACTAGGAAATCCATTCTTAGAGAGGGTCTTTTGAAAATCTTCATTAATTTTTTATCATTGTACTTACTTTCTAACTTCAATATTAAAAAAATGCTGCTCTGTCCTTTCGTTCAAAACCGTGACTAGAGTGCAGATCATTCAGATAGCAAGAATTTGGTGGCAGCATAGTTTTATTTAATTTCCCCAAATCATAAAAGCAGTCTAGGACGATAAAAGAAAAACACTGAGGACATCTTCAACAAAGCTAAGTGAAAAGGAATTCCCACAACTTCAGAGTATGGGTGGGTGTGTCAAACTATGAGACAGCAGCAGGGCCTGAGAGAGAAAGGGAAGTCCAGAAAGATCTTATGATGAGGGGATTCATAAATTACCAGCACAACGCACCCCTGAAAGGAGAGGGTCATACATTATGTGAGAACCTAGGTGAGCAAATTGAAAAACCTCCAGTGAGAAAGACTCGCTGTTTGGTGGGGGAAGGTGGCCGGACTGTGCTGTTGTGGTAGCTGAATCACAACCCCCCGAACATATCAGGTTCCAATCCCTGGAACCTGTGACTATGCTTCCTTACGTGGCAAGGAGTCTTAGCAGATGTGATTAAGGGCCAATGAGGACATTATCCTGGCTTCTCCAGGTGGGCCTAAGATAATCACCCCCCTCATAAGAGGGAGGCAGGAGGATCAGAATCAGAAAGGAGATGTGACAACAGAAGCAGAGGTTGGAGCCGTGTGCTTTAAAGAGGGAGGAAGGGGCCATAAGCCAAGAAGGCAGGCGGCCTCGAATCTCTGGAAAAGCCAAGGAACTGTATTCTCCCTGAGAGTCTCCAGAGGGAGTCAAGTACTGCCGATACCTTGCTTTTAGCCAAGTGAAATCCATTTTGGACTTCTGGCCTCCAAAATGGCAAGCTAATAAATTTGCATTGTTTTAAGCCCGGGAGTTTGTGGCAATTTGCTAGAGTGGTAATAGGAAACTAGTACAGATAGAAACTACATTTCCCAGAATCCCCTTTACTATAAGTCCTGGTTAGAGTTGACCAAGAGATGAACTTGACAAGATGAGGGATGCAGGAATGAGTGAAGCAGGAGCCATTCCTCTCTGCGGGTCTTTGTGATGAGATGAGGTGCCCTGTAGGGTCCTCGCTCTCCTCTGTTCCACGTCTGGCTCTTCTTCCACACTGCAGGCCCCGCTGGTTCATAGCGGCTCCAGGCCTCCCATCAGATGCTTGACTTGTGAGCTCACAGAGGCTATAGCTACACCAAGGCAAGAGCTTACTATAGACCCCTCCTCGAGTTCCCCTCGATAGCCTACCTCAGTGCTGGACACTTGGCTTCTCAGATTCCACTGCCTTCTTCAACCTGTCCTCTAATGCCAGAGCCTCGAGAAGATTACTTACACAATGTTGGAGTGTCTCAAAGTGATTATAACCATTTACTTTGCAATGAGTGGAAGTTTCTATTGTCCCAAAACTTCACAACACTTGTCATTAGCAGGTTCCTAAACGTTGACCGATCTGTAAGCTATGTGCGGACATAACCCTGTGGCCTTAATTTGCATTTCCCTGTTAACTAATGAGGTTGGACATTTTTTAATATTTATAGTGTCCTTCTGGATTTGCTTGCTTGTAAGGTGCATGTGACGTTCGCATAGTTTTCTAGTAGGTTATCAGCCTTTTTCTTATTGATTCATGGTTCTTTATATACTCTGGACATTTGTCATTCGTCAATTATATGTATTGCAATAACCTTGTCCCAGTTTGTGGCTTGTCTTTTCACTATCTTTTAAAAAATTCCTAATTTTGATGTGATCAAATTGTAACAGTCTTTTTTTTTTTTTTTTTTATGGTGAGTGCTTATTGTGTATACGTTAAAACCCAGCAATTCTACTCCTGGATATATGTCCTAGGAAAACCCGTGCAAAATTCTCCAGGTGTAGAAATATTCATAGCAGCATTGTTCTTAAAAGAAAAAAAACCCCAAACCTAGATGCTCCCTAAATGTCCATCAAGAAAGGAGATAAATCCATGTAGGCATATCCATACAAGGTAATGAACTATAAACACACACACTCACATGTATTTATTTCACAAACATACTGTTAATGGAAAAAAAAATCATTATTAAAATTCAAAATCAGCCCAAGTTTAAAAAGTACATAATTTGGGGAAAAAACAGAGGTGTTAAGCTTTAAAGAAAAGGAAGGGGGCCATTCTCACAAACCTCAGGATTAAGGTTACCTCTGGGGAGAAGAGGGAACATGAGATGAGAGGGGCACACAGTGCTGGGGCTTCTAAAGTTCTTTTTATTCCAAGAAATATTTGCGTAGCTTTTTGCTTTGTTATCTTCTTTGAAATGAGAATATGCTTTATATACTCATTGTTTTGTGATCCATTTTTCCAATAAAATATTTTAACAGATATTACTCTCTTAACAATAGTATCTGTCATTTGGTTTAAGGGAGCTGAATAGAAGATTCTGCATATTTTAGGGGAGCAGATCCCAAAAGCCAGCTGTGGAGCTGTTGCATCAGAATCACGTAGGCCGTGTGTTAAAACTATAGACTGCCAGCCCCCACCCAGGCTACAGAATCACGATGTCCAGGGTGTGGCTGACGATCAGTGTCATTTTGACCGGGTAATTTTGTACCTAGGTATGTTGGGCCACCACAGAGCACTTAGTCCTCGGCAATGATCTCAGGGCATTTGTGGCTCCCTACCGCCCTCTCATGGCCAGTTTTTCCACCCAAACTGAGCTGAGTAAGCCAGCCAAAAAGAGCAAGGGAGCAGATTCTGCCCTGGATCAGTGGTCTGTCCCGGGTTGCTGGTGGCTCTGAGGACTTTGCATGGTTGGGCTAGATGCCAACACATGGCATCTAGAACCCACTAGCTTGTCTGGTATTTCTGTTGAAGTCCTAAGTGCTCTCTTCCGGCTTACTTTCCTGAAACTTATCTGTGCTCCTTCTGACAGAGATGATCTCAGAGACCCCCAGACCCCCTCCTATCTGCTCTAGACCCTTCTGCCGACAGAGATGCTCTAACTCTGGATCCTGCCTCCCTATCTGGACCCACCATTCTCACACCCCTGCCCTATGTTACCTGGTCTCCTTTTCTGCCTGAACAAGCATCTGTGGTCTAACTAGACTCCTGGTTCTGTGCTCTCCTGCAGGATCCTCTCCTGCCCGTGACTTCCACAAGACCAGGGCTGTAAAGAAGCTAAGCCCCAAAGCCACAGAGGACCGCAGCCCTGCGGCAGATGAAGGCTCTGAGGCTTCATTGAACATGCTCAGTGCCTGCAGCTTCTCCCACCTCCAACTTCCTTCCTCCTCCTTTTTCTGTCTTCCTTCCTCAAATAGTCAGAGTTCCTGATTCCTCACATTGAGCTTGTAATGGGCAGGTTGGTGCAGAAAAAAATCATGGAATTGGTGTACTCAAAGGAGGATCCTGGACCAGACCCCAGGGGCATATTTTAAGTGTGTGGAATTCCCACTTATTTTGCCCCACCTGTATCTCCAGCTCAGACCCTGTAAGAATCCTGAAGTTAGACCCTGTTATTGCGCACGGCCACTGACCTCTCTTGAGTGACTAAGTCCCTGCTTCCTCTTCAGGAGGTCATAACCTGCCCAGCAGAAGGGAGTGAGGCATGATGATTAAAAATGTGCATTTAGAATAAGAGTTGGATTTGGAATCTCTGCTTGCTTATATGCTGGGTGGTCTTGGGACATTCTTTTAATGTCTCTAAACCTCAATTTCCTCATCTGTAAAATGGGGTTAACAATATGTAACTCAAGGTATGTTGTGATTGTGAAATGAGACAGAGCATGAAACAAAAATCACTTCTGTAACACATTCAACAGAAGTGCTTAATAACTAGTATGTGCTATTATTTATTATGAAGTCTAGACCTTTTAGGGCTCAAAGGGCTGTATCTTTGGGGTGGAGTTACTCAGACCCCTGGGCAGAAACTGTTGCACAAAGGCTCTTTTCTAAGCAGCCAGCTCCCCAGGAACTCTCTAGAGAATGCTCCAGCTTGACTCCATTCTGACCGTCTCCAAATTCCATCATGACTCTGGCCCAGCAGCTGCAATCCTCAAGCAGGGATCACACCTGTCAGTCAAGTCAGCCAAGACCCCTGCTTAGTCTACTCCCCTTCTGCCCTTCTCCCCCTCCTCCCTGCCCTTCCTCTCACACTTTCGTGAGATACCGTCTTATCCACATCCATCTACTGTCACTCAAAGTCTGGGAGTTGAGGCTCCCTGGTTCAGAGACCACTGTTTTCTAATAAGGTGTCACGTAGTCACAAGCTTCAAATGTAATGGTTGAATCCCTGAAAGAAGCTCTTCAGAGTGCCCCAGGAAAGCAAAAACAAACAAACAAACAAAAAACAAGAAACATGTGACGGGCTTGATATCATTCTGCTGTGAAGCCCTCTATGCAGGTGTTGTGCACCCCACCCCCTTCCAGGCCTCTGCTCCTACCCTCAGCGCTGACTTGCCTCTTACTTCTGCCCCCCCTAGTCAAGTCTCGGTGGTGGGCAGCATGGACCACTCCTTGGGTTACCTCCTGCTTGAAGGCATCAGCTCCAGGGCTGTCGCAATGGTTCATTCCTAGGGACTACAGGCGGACAAAGCAACCTTTGCCTGACTCATTGGGGACGTTCCCTTAAGTCATCCCTCTGTTCTCTAGGACATAGAGCCTGGAGAGTTATTGATAGTACTGTGAGCACACTCACCTTGCGTTTAACCATAAAACAAACTCTTTATTCACACTTGGACATTGGAGAAAATGAAAACCTCACAGTAACCATAAAACCTGAGTTATGAGCCCAACTCTGCCTTCATTGGCTATGTGACCTGGCTAAGAATTATTTTCCCCCTTCTGGATTCCTCATCTGCCGATGAGAGGGCTGGGCTGGATGGTCTAAGAGGCCTCTTCCAGCTCTGATGGGTCAAAACCAGGTTCACGGGTGTACAGGAAAGTCATGTGAGGTCTTTCTACAGCAGCGCCCTTCTGAGAAGTTCCAGTCATTCAGCGAACATGTCTGTCTGCGTTATTGCTCAGTGAACGTCAAGGATAGGTCCTTGACTCACTATGACAAAAATCCTGTAAGGTGACTTACTTGAGGTCACAAAGTAAATCAATTTCAGAGGCCAAAACAGCAGCCCAAGTCTCCCTCCCAGGTTTATTCCATCAAGGCAGACCAAGGCTAAAAACATCCCAGCCACCACCACCCGTAGAAAAATTCCTGATAGATTGATATCCATGAGAAACTTCTTTTTAACTTAAATTTTAACTTGCAAAACGGTGTGTATCGAAACATGTAGATTGTCATCATTCAAAACTCTTCCTTTAAACCGCATGAAACATTTAAAAATTGTGGCGAAACTACATCAATCATCTTTTTCTTTCCATTTTTTTTTTTTAAACGAGAAATTCAGTTTCATTCCACAGCCCCCATGCCACTCAGGGCCCGCAGCACTGATTCAGCGTGGCGGTACTTAGCATCTCACAGCTCTTCATTTCAGAAGCTGAATGCTTTATACGTGAAGCTTATTGGCACAGAAACCCACACAGGTTCAGCTCTGAGTATTGAATCCCCGAAGACTAGTCAGGCTCCCGGGAGGAGAAACACTGAAAGCAAACATTTTTTTCCCAAGGCAACATCTTATCTCTGACTTTGTTCCCTTATCTAAGAAAAGAGGACTGAATTCTTCCTGCTTTCCCAGAGCAGTTCTTGTATGTGTGAAGCAATGCTTATTTCTTACTTTCCTCTATCATAATTGCAACTTTCATGCAAATTTTCAAAAGGAAATTAGAGATTTTATAGAATCTCATGGTCAGGAAGTCTCTTTTTAGATAGTGATGCTTAATTGTGTCACCATTATTTTTTATGAATAGGCCAGTTTGTCTCAGGAAGTTCTGCTACCCCACCCAGGTAGGAAAGCAGGTAAGAGTTCCTGAAACCCCTAGGGATGGAGTAGGAGGAGGGAGCTGAGTGCTGAGAGGGCCAGAGACCGGAAAAATCTCATCATCTCTGATCGGGCCACAAAAGAAACAAAATGCCGGACCTCGAAACTAAAGGCCATGGGAATAACCAGAGACACCAGCAGCTGAAGCCAGAGCATGAACCCAGAGAGAGAAAGTGAATGGGGATGGGAAGAATCCCAGACTTAAAATCTGGAAGTAACTGAGTTACCTTGAGTAGGCAATTTTGATTTCTCCCATTGCACTGCTAGCCAGGATTAAGGGATTAAGGATTCTTGACCCTCTATATTATTTAGGTCTCTGTTAATGATGTTTCTGGCAATGTAATATGTTGCTGGAACACATCCTCCTTTTTAATACAGGCATTCATTACTCCTTGAAGTGAAAGTGTATTAGCAGGAGAGCTAGCTCAGGCTCACGATCAGCATTCTATTTTCCGAAGGCAGTTAATGAGCTAGAATTACTCTCAGAAGATAGGAAATACCTGAGACTGAACTATTCTGATTTGAAGGCAGGTTTAGAAATCAGACTCACTCTTATTGACACATCTGAGGGAAGATACCAAATCTGTTAATGAGGTAATTTTGTTTTCTTACCCACAAGGCTCCCTGAACAATAGCCATTCCCCTCCCTGTTCTTGCCATTTGAAAGAGCCTGCCTCCCACAACAGAGGTGCAAATAACAGTTACTAATTTTTCTAAAATAGCTCCCTTTCAGCTATGGCACAGGGATGATGAGTTAAGGCCATTGAGATATAAGGAACATCTAGGGAAATCTTTTTCACTCACAGAAGTAAAGTGATGCATGAGGAGAGCCTCCATCTTCTCTCCTGCCTTTGGAGGCAGTTGTGAGAGGACATGATTCCTAGAGATGTGGCAGCCGTCTTGCAACCATAAGGATACAAGCCTAGGATGAAAGTCAATGTGCTGTGGGTAGCAGCATGGAAATATGGAAAGTGTCTGGACTCCTAATGATAGTGTTAGGGTGCTGAATCAGTCTAACCTCCAGACTTTTCAAGATGTGAGATAATAAAAATCTTGAGTGTTTAAGGCACTTCATGTTGGTTTTCCGTTACTTGCAGCCAGAGATGTCCAAGCAATACATTAAAAGTCATGGCAGAACTAAGTCCTATAAGCTCTGAAGATGGAATAAAAATGTTTTAGTTTGTGTTCTGATTTTCCTGCTGTGATTCTTTGGATCTAGAAAAATTGGACAGGGAAAATCAAGCAGATGAGAATCCAGACACTATGATTAGATATTCATTACAATTATTTTAAACATTTAAAGATAAAAAATAAATTTTAGATTACATTTAATGATTCCTAATGTTTTAACTTTCTAGTTTTAAAGACTATAGTTCCCCCTTTTGCAAAAACCATACTCCCCAGGCCCAATTTCTTTCCTTACAGCTTAATTGCATCTACCTTCTATAACACCCTCAAGACAATATTCCTGAGAGCTCTCATCTTTAAAGGTGCTCACCACCTGGTTACTATGTTTTCCTGTTCTTTTTCTTCTTGCCCACTTCTTCCATCCTGCTGAAGGCATCTCAAACCATAGGCTTTTACATAAACCACAGAATACATAAGAATTCTTATTTCAGAAGGAAATCTTGCCTGAGTTTGCAACAATCGTCAGTTCATATGAAGATATTCTTAGAATCCATAGTGTATGAAAATCGAGCATTTAAATTGCACCTAAAAATTAGGATATGCGATTGAAGAGACAATGATATTGCTTAAAAACTCTTCAGTGCAAGAGATTTCTCAATAATTGCATTAATATGTTATCGTATGACATGAAACATTAAGATAGTATTGTACCAAGACAAGGGAGAGACTGAGAAAACAGCCAGTACATACAGTAGCAATTTAGATCCCCTTCTGTGTATTGCAGAGTTCCACTTCTGGATCTGGGTTACACACTCCACCTGCCACTTGGTCAGAGTGGCAGACCCCGTTGGCTGATTAACCCAAAACCATTCACAATCTCCTTCACTCTTCCATTCTTCCACTCTGGAGGTCAGAAAATCCCCTTTCCTGGCTTTTCTTTCAACTAGAAATGTCTATGTGTTCCATTTCCAGCCCCAATGAGTTACAAGCATAAGTTTCATGAGGATTTCTGAGACAGCTTTTCTTTCCTGATAACTGGCACCATGTCTCTCTCTCCTTTCTTCCCACCTTGGGCAAGTCAAGCATTAGGACCAAGAGCCAATGTTGTGGATGATCGCGCAGAAGATACAGTCTGGCCTTTGATGGCATCATTGACTGGTGAATCAATGCCAGCAACCACTTACTTTTTTTTTTTTTTTAAAGCTACTGTTAGTTGGATTACTTTATTGTTGTTACCTGTGGTTAAAAGCATTCCTGAGTGATACGTATTTTCCACTTTTCTCCTTCAGGCAAAAATTCTCAGAGCTTATTACATTTATAGCATGTGGCCAAAAAACCCCACAAAATATCAAATACATTCTCTGCTACCACCCTTATTCACCCCCTCCCTTCTAGTATCACCATCCTTTATCTAGAGATTTACAGCTGCTAATGGTGAGCATGTGACTTTCACCAGTGAAATTTCCTACATATGCAGAATTCAAAGGTGGAAGAAAAAAAAAAGGTGGAAGAACAAGTACTCTACCCACTGAACTTAGAAGCAGTAAGTCCCACAGGTTGGGAAAACACATCATTATCTGAATTTTAGGACTCTGCCAGACCTGGTATGAGTCTTCCCAGCCACGCCCAAATCCCAGCACACTTCCTCTCCATGTCACCTGTTACTTCCCCTGTCCACACCACCATCGCCTCTCCACTGGATGAACTGAAACCCCTCCCAGCTGGACTCTCTGCTTCTACATTTGTCCTCTACTCCATGCTCAGAGTATCCAGGCCAATTCTTTAAAAATGAAAACCAGATCCTCGCACTCTCCTTCTTCCCATTATACTTAGAATGAAAGCCAAACTTCTTATATGGTCTCTAGCATGTGGTCCCTGCCTATACCTCCAGTCCCATCCTGTACCACTGTCTCTCCATCACTGTGGTGCAGCTACACCAGCCTTCTACTTGTGCATCTAACATGCCAAGCTCATCCCCAGCTAAACGCCTTTGCCCAGCTCTTCCCTCTGTTTATATTGTCCTTCACTTGGGTCTCAGCTTGGAGCCTTCCTCCTCATAAGGTTTTCTCTGACCATCCAGTCTAAGCCTGCCCCTCTGTCACATTGCCCTATTTCAGCTTACCATAGCCATTAGCTCTGCCAGCATATTTTAGAGTTGCTGGTTTGTCTGTCGTGTCTCCCCATGAGAATATCATTGCCCTGAGTCACCCCGTGTGTCTTGCCAGACTCCAGAACCTTGCCAGGTACATAGTAGGTGCACGGTGGACCCTTGGATGTAGCGTAGGCTATAAACAGACAGCCTCCGTTCATAGACTTGGAGCAAAATCTTTTAAGTCACATGAACATGCCTTTTTCCTTTCAAGACCCCCAAAAGCATCTATGGAATATGTTTATATAAAGTCTTCAGAAAGAAATTAGGAAATGGTTTCCATGAACAGGATCCAGTACTAAGTGACTCTAGATGTAAAGACAAATTTAAATAGGTGCTAAATGATGTGATTTCAGGGGTTATGCCACAGCCTCCTACCCCTAAAATTCGCCTCGGGCAGAATTCCCCAACCTCAGCGCTGTGACACTCGGAAATGATAATTCTTTGTTATGGAGAGCCGTCTTGAACATTGGAAGAAGTTTGGCAGCTTTCCGTCCGGTGCCTCCTAGATGTTAATAGCTTCTCCCCAGTCATAACAACCAAAGTGTCTCCAGAAATGGCCAAATTTCACCTGGGGGTCAAAATTGTCACTGGGTTGAGAATCACTAGGGCTTATTGAGGTGAAAAGCCCATGGTCAGGACTAATTACGTTATTCCTGCACTGGTTCTGTGCTGTTGTATCCATTTTATAGTAAACGTTAATAATTGGTAGAGATGGTCTAATTTCATTATTATTGTTCGGAGTTTTTTTTTTTTGATTGTTCATACATTTTGTTCTTCCAGTTGAACATTAAAATAATTTTGTAAAATACTCCAGAATGGCCTGTTTTGAGTTGAAATTTTGTGGATTAAAGTGAGGAAACATAACATCCGTAAAATAGTAAATCTTTATATCCAGGAATGTAGAATGGCTTTTCATTTACTCCAGCCTATTTTTATGTCTCTCACTAGGGCTTTAACTTTTTCTTCATGTGGGTGCTGCTCATTTACCATTACTGCAATAAAGTACCATGACATCGTGGCTATAAGCAGGGGCTCTGGACTCACACTGCTTGGTTCAAATATCATCTCGAGCACTTCCCAGCCATGTGACCTTGTACAAACTGCATAACCTCTAATCACGGCAGTTTTCTCATCTGTAAAATGGGGATAATAGAACTTACATCACAGGTTTGGTATGAGGATTAACAAGAATTTGTTTATAACATGGAAAACACTTAGAAGAGTGTCTGGTTTATTGTAACCAGTGTTATTGTAACAAAGAAAATCTTGCACAACCATAAGAAAAGGCTAACAACTGATAGAAAAACTGGTGGTAAGCATTTAAAACTGAATATTATTTGGAGGACAATTAGGCAATACTGATCACAATTTTAAACATTTATCCCTTTGACCCAAGAATTCCAGTATGAAAAAATTTTACCTACCTATTGATATTTAAAGAATTTAATAATTTAACTGTCAATGCTCTCCAGCCAAAAGACCACCAGGAACACACCTGGGGTTGATGGTGTGGTGTCTTGAAAGAGGTTATTAGAATGAACATACAGGATTTGGGTTTGGGTTGGGTAATTTTCGGGAGGGTATAAGGAATGCTCTAGAGTGTGCATTGTCAGAAAGAGGGAGCAATTCTAGGAAGGATATCTTAATAAATCTCACATACAAGGAGGGCAAACTAGAGGTAAGATAAAACTGTAACTAGTAAAGAATTAGCAGTTACTCATTTAGCAAGAGAGACGTGTGTTTGGCATTTTGTGTTGCAGTGTCTTATTCTGAGTTGGATGTTCCGTGAGATGTTTATGTCCAACAAGAGAAGCCTCTATCCTCTCAGTACCATCCTCTTCGTGCCTTGCTTCCAATTCTAGTTCTGCTCCTGATATGGGTTTCTCTGTTGGCAGTGCTTTCACGTGGCTTTTGCATAGTACCATGACAGATCAAATAAAAGACTTACTATCATGGATATTTAGATATTGTAAACATATAATACGTGTGGACAGAGTATGGGGCCTCTGTACTATTGTTTGGTGATCCCATCTCCACCTAGATTTTCATTCTTTACGTTTTGCTTTTCCTACAACAACTCTTAATGAATTTATCCCCTGTGTGATTTTCCCCAATGATCCAATTGATGATTGAGGAAACCCAGTCTAATAAAACCGTAGTGTTCAGGATAATCAAAAAGTACTGAGAGGCACATTCCCTTTGAGTTGGAATCATGAGAATGGTTTCTCAGCGATTCATGTGGTGAATGTGAGCCTGCCTTATCTTTTCTGGTTATCACAAAAGTTCAAAAGCTGCCGAATTTTATCACTCTTTTATTCCTGAGATATACTTCAAAAGGCCCTCCTTTTTGTGAGAACCGTTGTTAGAAATTGAGGCAATGTTTTGAAAAGTAAATTTCCAATTGCTCCAGTGTTTTGAACCTGCACACTTACATCATCCTTGTCAATTATCCCAAGCTTTCATTTGAAAGTGTAAGTGCTTGCTCTATCTGGGTAAAGTGCAACAGATTTTCCCCCAAGCTGTGCTAATAATGGTCACAAGCATACCCACCCCCAACAAGGCCTCTGACTTTATATGTAGAACCCTAGAAATACTCCTTTAGATGTCACCTACGTGACCTGCCTAAATCCCTTCTAATTTTAAGTCTATGAATTTACAAACACACTACAGAACCTTATAACAAAGATCTAACAAGTTGTGATTGCCACAAAAGCACTGGACTGGAAATAATCTTAAGGAAACTGGAAATCAGTGCTAGATGAAGATAATGAACATGCTTTGTCATCTTTAAGGTCAAGACTTGGAAGACATTTCATAAAAGAAAACTATGAAACAGCATCCAGTATTTTGCTAGTCAGTAATAAAGGGTAGCATTTCTTTTTTAACATCTTTATTGGAGTATAATTACTTTACAACGGTGTGTTAGTTTCTGCTGTATAACAAAGTGAATCAGCTATACATATACATATATCCCCATATCCCCTCCCTCTTGGGTCTCCCTCCCACCCTCCCCATCCCACTCCTCTAGGTGGTCACAAAGCACCGAGCTGATCTCCCTGTGCTATGCGGCTGCTTCCCACTAGCTATCTATTTTACATTTGGTAGTGTATATATGTCCATGCCACTCTCACACTTCGTCCCAGCTTAAGGGGTAGCATTTTTATTCTTTAATATTTTAAAGTTTTCTTTCCCTATAAGTAAAATAAGTAATGCACAAGGGGGAAACTTCAGTGAACTTATTATTATTTTGTGTATTAAACATAAACTAACACTGCCTTACCCCTTCTGCACACTCATTGTCTGAGCCTACACTAGCTCTCACTGCCCAGCCAACACACAGCAGGAATGCACACTAGCAACTAGGCTTCAGCAGGACAGGCAAGAAAGAGCCCTCCATCATAAGTGAGGAGCACTGAGCTTTTTTAAAAAAAAATTTAATTAATTAATTAATTTATTTATTGGCTGTGTTGGGTGCTTGTTGCTGCGCGCAGGCTTTCTCTAGTCGTGGCGAGTGGGGGCTACTCTTCCTTACGGTGCGCGGGCTTCTCATTGCAGTGGCTTCTCTTGTGGAGCACGGGCTCTAGGCACATGGCCTGCAGTAGTTGTGGCACGTGGGCTCAGTAGTTGTGGCTCACGGGCTCTAGAGCGCAGGCTCAGTAGTTGTGGTGCACGGGCTTAGTTGCTCCGTGGCATGTGGGATCTTCCCAGACCAGGGCTCGAACCCGTGTCCCCTGCATTGGCAGGCAGCTTCCTAACCACTGCGCCACTAGGAAAGTCCAGAGCTCTGAGTTTCTATTTACTGTGTGACTTAGTCGCTGAGAGCCTGTTTCCTCATCTGCGAGGTAAAAATGAAAATCCATGCTCTGTCCATCTCAGAGGTTGGGGTGACAACACAAACACGTGGAAGCACTTTGAATGCTCCCAAGTGCCCCATGATTGCAAAGTGTTATGTGTCTGATAAAAGGAGGCAGAAAGCATTCTCATACCTCTTGCATGAAATCTTTGATTGTGTTCACTGGTTATCCATATCCTGAGAATTAGGTGGTGGGAGCAAAGGAATTTGGCGAGCAGAGAACGACTGTGATACAAATGATTAACCTGGATGACAGCACTAAACCCGTTGGCCAAGAACGAAAGAGCAGGTGCTGCTCATGTGATCATTGCCTCATCTCATCTCTTGAAGGCTTGCTAGGACACGTGAGCTGAGAGCTGCCAAACAGGCCCCAGGGCCAGGGGTGCACCTGTCAGAAGACACTGGAAAAGCGGGCCCATTTCCTCTCGTGTTGAAAGAAAGGGAACTATTTTCTTCTCTCTCTCTCTCTCTCTCTCTCTCTCTCTCTCTCTCAGGAGTAATAGCAAGGAAAACCCCCAATGAAGTACTCAGTTTCCAAACCAGAATTTCATTTGGTTCCTTTCCACATGGTCTTTGAACCCCTTTTTGCATAAAAGACCAAAAGTGAATAAAAACCAGATTCAGCAGTTGTGCCTTTAGAATAAGGCTGTTTGATGTCATTGTTACTTTAGAAATTTGGCTACATGCGATGTTTCTCAAAGGGTGGTTCATGCAACATCAACTCAGGATGATATTTTGAAATGCAAATTCCTGGACCCCGTCTCAGAACTAAGAATCTGAAGGTTTGGTGGTCAGAGAATCTACTTGAATCAGCAAGCAACACAGTTGCTTTATATGCACATAAATATCCCAATCTTTCAGTTTGTCTTTTTTTTTTTTTTTTTCATTACCCAGCTTGGTTTTTATTAAAGCACCATAGCTTTAATTAAGTGTATAGTCTGGAATCACAGAACATGGAATCAAATTTTTAATGTACCATTTCTAGATATGTGATTTTAATTTATAAGAGCCTCTGTTTATTCCTTGCTAAAATGAATATAGAATTAATACCTACTAATGTCTTTTTAATTATAAATGCTATCTAGAAGATTTAGTGGGCCTTGCAAAGCAGAAACCAGTGACACTAAAACATTTTAAAGTGTACATATATTTTGAAAGAATTCCAAAACCTGGATAGTACAATTCTGATGAGAAAAGCCATTTGATAAACAGAGCTGGCTTTAGGCAAGATTTAGGTATCTGAGGTGAAGTCAAAAGTTTCTTTTTAATTTCAGAAATTTCATTTCTCCTTTTTCAGCTTCTCTATAATTCCATGTTCCATGGCCAATGGGACTTTCTCTCTTTAAGCTACCTTACTTGGAATTAGACAATTAAAATAATTTTTTTAAGCAATCACATAGGCTGGTCACATATGTGCAAACTTGCCAAAGCTTCTGGTTGAAAAGTGAAAAATTCAGATGCCTAGATATTTTCACTTATCCATCAATCTATTTATTCATACAAGATCTATATTACTGAACATCAAGTACTGAGGGTAGAAAAATGAATAAGACATGGCCCATGCTTTTAAGAAAAGTTATCCAAAACTTATAAATTAAGAATTTATAGCACCTTCTTTCAATGCTGGGGCATTGCTCAGCTGTGTTTAATTCTCTAGGAAAATGTGCTTACTATATACTAACTTACTTGGGGGTCGAGGCCAAGGATGCTGCTAAAACATCCCACAACAGAGAATTCTCCCTACATCAAATAATTCTCCAGTCCAAAAAAATCAATAGTACTGAAGTTGAGAAACTCTTTAAAGAGATGAAAAGCCACTATCTGTGGAAATCAGGAGACCTTGTCCTTCTTGGCGAGAGCAGTGTCAGTGCAGTTTTAGTAGTTTCTGCAGCGAGCCGATAAGTTGGTAAGAAGCCAGGAAGTGAAGGCTGTGAGTGGAAAATTTTCTCTTATAGTTTTTGATAGTGATGGATGTGAGATACGATAGTAACACGAGTGGAGAGGCAGGGTTTTAGAAAAGACAACAGGTAGTACCAAAATGTTTTAAAGTACTTGAATCAACTAAAATTTTCATTTTTTACTTAGGTGTTTGATGCCTTTTAAGCCATAACTTAAGCCACAGTAGCAATAAATTATTTTGATGAAAGATCTTTACAGATTCTACTTCTTAAAAAGAGGAGAAAAATCATGATACCTAATTATGGTCATGTCTCCATAATAGCAAATATTTAGCAGAGGAAAATACTGGAAGTGCCTTTATGTCTAAAGTTGGATTCTCAAAATTAAATGCTTTATGAAAAATTTTGAAGCTATTTTCACTCTGTAAAATGTCCGTATGTAAATAACTAAATTATTCATATTAGTTTGTTAACAGTCTTTCATTTATGAAATACAGACACCTCCTGAATTGTGTTTCCTGTACAATGTCATTATGTCCAGAAGAAAAGTTCCTCTCAGTACCCTTCTGTTTGAGAAATGGGAGGTTTCTGTTACCAAGAGAGAAAGTAAATGTCATTACTGTCAGAATTGTCTTTTTTTGTTTTAAGGAGGGTTGGAAGGGTTGTTTTGCTTCATGTGAAGAAGTCAAAGAGCCCCATGGCTGAATGGGTATTTCCTTTATTGCTAGAAACCTGGCAGAGGCTGTGGCTGGTGGTAGGAGTTTTTTGCATTAGCTGGTAAGCAGACGTTGCAGCTGGAGGATGGGTCTCTCTTCTCATTGGACAGTTATCAGCTGCTGCAGCTGGCAAGGTCAAGGTTACTTTTTTTTTTTTTTAAGTGGAAGCAGCCAAGGCCATAGCACAGATAGATGATTTCCTGACATCAGCAGTTCTGAGTTAGAATTCAAGTGAAAACCATAGAGCATAGTATACTATGGATTATGAAGGATTTTATGGGGTTACGTAGGAAACAAACCACGATTTATATAGCATGACTTTATGATAAGATATGTTCTCAGTTCTGAACAAACCACAATTATTTTCTATTACAATACAAATGGCTTGGTCACTTGCTTTATGAGACAAGCTTTCTTCTAAAATCATCATAGTGGTGAATTTCATCTCTTTCTAGATTCACTTCTCTCAATGAGAGTCCAAATATATGTCTTAATTATAAAGATAGGAATACAACTTTTATGAAATAGAAAAAGTTTTAACCATGGTTGATTAATTAATGTGTCTTTATTGCATCAGAAGAGTGACCATCTTTACAGACTGATTTGCATACCAAGAGGCTGCCTCTATCTACTGAACAATTTCTAGAAAGATATTGTTCCTAGGGGAAAATAACTTTTCTTTGGATAGTCTGAGAACAGTGGGTCTGGAAAACTGCTAACCCCATTTTTTTTCCCAGGAGAACCTTACACAAAATTGACTTGCCATCCAAGTCCTAAATGAAATCTTTTTTTCTAATTTATATATATAATTAAAACTATTCAGTTATTTTAACTAATTTATACATGCATATATTGTAACAATATTTTGTCTAACTGACCAACACTTGACTTTTTTTTCAATTTGCCACAAACAATGAAACTGACCTTGACTTACAAAGCTGACATACATACTGTCAAAGATATCCCTGAACATTTTCTCTCAAGATGAAGAAAGAATGCAGAAGGGAGGGGTAAAGTGACTTTTTGCTATGACTTTGTTGAGTTCCATTTTAGAGAATATCCAAAGCTGTTAACAGGTTGACTTCAGAAACTCAGTGTAATAATGTGACTTACAAAATCTCCTGGAATATCTGAAGAATCTTCATTCCTATCTTTATGTGTCATGGAAAAACTGCTGATAATCATTGACCAAAGTTAGTATCAGTCAGGTAATATATATGCCTTTCTGAACATGACATTGAATAAAAACTTAATTTTTCTAACAAAACAAAATTTTCTTATAAGAATTCTATACTTTAATGAGGTAGTTATATTTTTAACAAATTGATTCAACATTGAATTGCTAAATTATATTACATAAATATTGTTTCTAACCTCTTTTATACATGTCTTTTTAAAATACCATTTAAGATTCGTTCAGTACAGGAATATTGGGTCAATTATTTTATTGTATTTATGTGATTAATAATTTATTACACTAATTGCTTAGTCTTGTGGAAAGAGTTAGTAAACTTATCCTCATACCTTTCTCAAAGAAGGCATTTTTCCCTTGGAAGGTCCAATTTAGTCATAGGTATCTTTTCAGAAATTTTGGGAATAATCTTCTTGTGTTCTAAGGATCCCCTAAAATTAAAATAAGCCCAAAACTGTTAATATTAGACACAGGACTATTTTTCCCCAAACTCTATTCCTAGCCTACAGCGAACGTGATAGACCCACCATCATAATTTTATACCCTGTGGTTTAGAGATAATGGCAGACCCCTACAAGGAAGCCCTCCAAGGGGTAAGTGCTCTGTCTGGAGGTTCAGTTCCCATAGAGGGAGCAGAGAAGGCTGAACCCCAAGTAACTGAAGTAGGAGATGCAGACAGAACACTATCCCTTGAGAAGTGCTATGATGTACTTACAAAAGGTGCTATGAAGAGTCCCCTTCCAATGTTCCATCATAGGCAGCAAACTCTCACCTGTAATGTAATTTACCTCAGTAGACTGTTAGGAAGATGGAATAAGATAATTCATATAAAGAATGAAGCAGGAACTGAGTATAAGAGTTAATCAGTCTTTTTGCTGTGGCTGTTGGTTCTCCCTCCAATTTACAGACCTAACTTGGGCAATTTGGAGCCTCAATTATGCTTGGATGGCTCCTTCCTCCACCAGCTTTGTCATTCAATTTCTTCCTGGATATAAACCACTTAGATAAAAGCCAAGAAATAAAAATAAAACAAACCCCCCTCTCCAACATACACTTGACATACACTTCTCATGTTCCTACCATATAAAGGATGGCAGATTTCTTAATGCTTTCCTCTTGAGTGTACATATACTTTCAAAGAATTTTTTTCAACTATTTATTATATACAGTATGTGCACTGTGCCAGGCACTGGGGGTGCAAAGATAAATACATCCTTGCCTTCAAGATGTTCAGCTCAAGGGCACGACAGTCACTGACCAAGCAGTAATAATAGTGTACATGAGAGCGGGGTGCAGAAAACCAGCAGGGAGGGGGTTTCTACTCATGGAAACTCCTTATCCTTCTGCAGAGTTTTGGCGGGGCCTGGAGGACTTCTTCTTTGGGAGAGAAGGAGAATGTGAGGAGTAGCTGCTCAAGGGATGCAGATTAAACTCGATGAATTGTTTTTTGACACGTGGCAAAGAGTAGGGTATTCCAGACACAGAGAGCAGTCTAAACACAGAGACCGGGGAAACGTGTGATTTATGGAAAGAAAATAAGGTAGTTTGCCTATAGGTGAAGTGAAGGATTGATATCTGGTGAAAATGGTAGAGAAAAGCTGGAAAAGTAGGTGGGGACAAATTGTGAAGTGCCTGTACACCAGAGGTGTCAGCTGACTGTAATGCTGTGCTAGTTGTGATGAATACAAGTGTCTTCGTTAGGGCTGCTATAAAAAATTACCATAGAATGGCTGGCTTGAATAGCAAACATTTATTTCTCATGGTTCTGGAGGCAGGAAATCAGAGATCATAGTGCCAGAAGGGTTGGATTCTGATGAGGGTCCTCTTCTGGGTTGCAGACAGATGGCTTCTCATTGTATCCTCACATGGTAGAAAAAGAAAGAGCTCTGGTCTCTTCTTATAAGGGCATTCGTCCCATTCTAGAGGGCTCCAGCCTCATAACCTAATTATTTCCCAAAGGTCTCACCTCTAAATACCATTACGTTGGGGATTAGGGCTTAAATATAATGAATTTTGGAGGAACACAAACATTCAGTCCATGAAAAACAGCATCTCTGAGATTCCTAGTGATTTTTTTTCCCCCTTCAGACATTCCTTTGAGACCACATTCCTAGTAGAGATAGGTAGAATAATTCCTTCTTTTTTATGTCATCCCTACAACAGCGCCTGGCGAATATAGCTTGTCTCTTTACTTTTTAGTTTTAACTTTACCAAAGATCAGTGGCCACCGCTCTGTGAGTTTCTACCTCACAGATAATTTTTACTGATCAAGAAACAGAATCAAGGGGAACAGGTGTTAGTTACATAGGCATACTGAAAGAGTCCAGCTATTCTACCCCACTCCCTGAACTTGAAGAACACGTCTGTACCAGCTGACATCTTTCTTTTGGAGCAGAGGGTTGGTAAAGCCCTGTTCTCAGCCCACACTCCACATTTTTATTGCAGACCTCTTCTGTGCTGTGTGCTGAGGATGCAGCCGTGAACAACTCAGTGGACTCCTTCTGGACAAGCTTAAATCTCAAGGTGCTTCAAGCTTCTTTTAAGTGTTATTGAAGAGACAGTAAAGTTTCTTTTGGAAAGAAATCTCATTAAAAGAGATCACCCTGCTAGACAGGTTTATATTATGTTGTATTTTTTAAATAAAGCAAACATTAGCATTATATTGTAATATCTTTGTAAACCATAACAAAGTGTGAATGAAAGTGGTTCTTAGGAGTGCTTTATAGTTTCAAATCTTAGAGGCTAAGTATTAGTCTGCTGCCTTCCAAAATATAACTTAGTTTTAATAAAATGATGTGGCTAGACTTACTTACTCTTCAATGCAGCTTGCTTAAAGCTCAGAAAACGTTTTATGGTCTTCAAGATCCTGTAGAATCTCCATTAGTAAATAGTTTTGTATGGATTGTGAAATTAGCTTCTGATTCTTTAGAGGAGTTCTTTTGCTTGTTTTGTTTTTTGATAAATAGGAATGCATCCGTTTTTAATTCCATTCAGCACATTGGTAGGGAATTTAGTACTCAAGACTGTTTACTGCAAGCCTAAATTTAAAGCTCAAAGTGAGGACAATACAGAAGGGAGTGAATGTGCAGTTTTTAAGAGTTCATTTGGCAGAATTTTATTTTCATTATACAAACCACAGAAAGCGAAGCTGGGTAAAATCTCGAATGTTGGGCACCTGAGAAGATAGTGGTTTTCGCCTAAAGGCAACTCTGAATGGTGGTGGGGTTGAGGGGAGGACGGAGAGGCTGGGGATTTAGCTCACTAAAAGAGAAACTGAGTTAAAGTGAACTTAGGATAACTTGATTAGTAATTGATGCAAGACGTCCACGTTTGACCCTGTCGTACGGAGGGTTCAAGGTTGTGTATAGAAAGGGGCACAGAAGAAGGGTGAAACTAGGGCAGGGGGGTGGGTTTGGGGCGGGAAAGAACCGAAGGGAGGTGGGTTTCGGGAGCGGCAGTGATGGGAGAAAGCGCGCTGGAGGCAGGAAGCGCGCGCCGAGCCTCCCGCCGGGCCGGGCGCGCTGGCCCTGAGCCAGGGCGCGGTGGTCGAGGCGGGGAGACGAGCTTTGAGAGAGTCCGCACCCGGGCAGCAAAGTCCGGTACTGGCCGAGGCGCCCGGCGGAGCGCACTTGTCTCCGTTTGTAAAAGGTGCTCGGGGAGCCCGCCCCGGTGAGTTGACCGCCCGGCGAGAAGAGGCGGGAACCGCGGGGCGAGCGGCGCGGGCTCCTCCCCCGGCGCCTCGGCTATTTGGGTCAGGACGAGGCGGCCGCGGCGCCGGACCTCTGGACCCGCGGGCTCCGGGACTACTGTCCGCCCGCCGCTTCGCTCCCAGCCACCCCGTCGGCAGGTCCCCGGTGTCCGACAGCAGAGAGGCCGGCGCGGCGAGAACTCGCGCTGCGCAGGTGGGCAGTGGGCATCTCGGCTGTCCGGGGTGGGATGCGGCCGAGGATCGAGGCGGCACTTCCGGCGGCGGCCACCGCACTTCCGGGTCGTGCGGGCGTCCTCTAGGCGTCCGCAAGCCTGGGGGGCATCCTCCTCAGGGCGGTAGAGAGGGCTTGCAGCAGTTTACCCTGGCGCAGCCCTCGCCCAGCCGGTGCCTGGGAAGTTTCAACCCCGGAGGTCGCCAGTATTTACGCGCGGGCGCCCGGCGTGGGGTGCGTGAGGAGCGGGCAGCGTACTGCCTCGGCCTGTCGGGTCCCTGCAAACGCCGATGAGTTTCTGCCGGAGACACTTGCTCGCTTCTCACCTGGGCTCCCTGGGTCTTTCTTACCTTTGAAACTTCAGCAAACGTTTTTGTTTTGATCAGATTCTCCACCTATTTTACACAAAATGAAGGCTAGATTTTCAGTGGGACAAACATTTGCAAATAAGCCAAACATCAGGGAGCCCTAAATGAAAAAGAAATTATAAAATAGGAAAAAAAATGAAAACCGAAAGAAATGTGAGTATTAGAATTCACTTAGAAAGTATCAAGTTATCCAGGTCGCTGTGGAGAATCTAATCGCTAATTCAAGGTCTCAGAGCAATTCCCTTGGGAAACTTAAAACTCAGGGTCGTTTATAGTCCATATTGTGCCTTTACCCTTGCAAAAATTTTCATCCATCTTCCGAGTTTATCAGAGTTCTATATTTTATGTATTTCCTCCTACGAATCTGCTGATGAATTAAGTGAATATATATGCTAAATATTGCTGAAAGCATTGTAAGTAACTTGGTAAAGCATAATTTCCATTTCTAAACATTAATTTTAATTAAAACTAGAACATGAAAATTAAATGTTTTCTGAAGTTAATGTTTTATGACGGGTTCTACAAAGGAATTTTAATGCAGAAATTTCAGTAGAGTCAACATTTTGATGATTTACTATTTCAGCAAAATTCTTAATTCTCATCTCTGCAAACAACCTTTAATTATGTATTACCCATTAATTTTAGATGCCAATAATTTATAATAAAATGTCTATTATTTTACATTATTATTAGCACCTTACAAATTGAAATGTGACAGGAATAATACTTAGTATCTGATTATCTAGTCTCTCTCTCTATATATATTTTAAACCAAGAATCAATCTTTCTTTCTTCCTTCCTTCCTTCTCTCTCTCCCTCCCTCTCTCTCTCCTTCTTTCTTTCTTTCTTTATGCCATGGGATCTTACTTCCCTGACCAGGGATTGACTAGGGCTCCAACAGTGAAAGCACTGAGTCGTAACTACTGGACCACTAGGGAATTCCCTAGTCAATATATTTTTAAATTACTGTGTTTTTATACTAAAGTGCACGTGTCTACTACTAATGTGATAATTAAATGTATTAAAGTTATGTAAATGATGTAATATAACCTTTGAAATTACACTGCAGGCAAGCAGGTGTTCTGATTTTTAATGAGTGGCATTTTGCAAATTATTGGCTTAGAAGCACATTCATTTTATACTGATCTAAAACTCAAACATAGCTTGAGCTATTATTCTCTAATTGTGATTATTTAAAACAAATACCTGCTCCATTGATTTTAGTTTTTTTCCCAGTTGATTTTCTCAGTTCTGAAGTCATATTTCAATATGGTAGTTCTATTTTTAGCTATTTAAGGAACCTCCATACTGTACTCCATAGTGGCTGTATCAATTTACATTCCCACCAACAGTGTAGGAGGGTTCCCTTTTCTCCATACCCTCTCCAGCATTTATTGTTTGTAGATTTTTTGATGATGACCATTCTGACCGGTGTGAGGTGATACCTCATTGTGGTTTCGATTTGCATTTCTCTAATGATTAATGATGTTGAGCAGCTTTTCATGTGCCTGTTGGCCATCTGTATGTCTTCTTTGGAGAAATGTCTGCTTAGGTCTTCTGCCCATTTTTGGATTGGGTTGTTTGTTTTTTTAATATTGAGCTGTATGAGCTGTTTGTATATTTTGGAGCTTAATCCTTTGTCAGTGGCTTCGTTTGCAAATATTTTCTCCCATTCTGGAGGTTGTCTTTTCGTCTTTTTTATGGTTTCCTTTGCTGTGACAACTGTGGCTCTTTATTATAACACTGCTTTATAAACTTAGGACCCTTACAACAGTATGTTCTCTATCCCTTCCCAGCCTTTGAGCTATTGTTGTCCTACTTTCTTACTTCTACATATGATAAAAATCTCATGATATGTTATTGTCATTTTTGCTGTAATAAGCAAATATTTTATGAATAAATCTTAAAATGAGAAAAATGACTTATATTTTGCCACATGTTTGCCACTACTGGTGCTCTTCATCCTTTGTATAGATCCAAGTTTCTATGTGTTATTATTTTCCTTCTACCTGAAGAACCTCTGTTAGCATTTCTTGTAGTGAAGGGCTGCTGGTAATGGATTCTCTCAACTTCTCTTTGTTTAAAAAATTCATTATTTTACCCTCATTTTTGAAAAGTATTTTACTGGGTGTAGAAATGCAAGTTGACAGTTTCTTTCGGCACTTTAAAGAGGTCACTCTGTTGTTTTCTTGCTTGAATAGTTTCTGAGGTGATGCCTTGGAGACAGTGTCTGCTGTAATCTTATCTTTTTTTCTCTGTACATAATATGTCTTTTTTTCCCATCACTGGCTGCTTTTCACATTTCTTTATCACTGGTTTTCGGCATTTTAATAATGTTTTGCCATGGTTTGGTTTTCTTAATTTATTCTTCTTGGATTATGTTGACCTTCTTGGATCTCTGGGTTTATAGATTTTGTCCACCTTGGAATTTTTTTGGCCATTTTTCCTTCAAATTTTTTTGTTACTCCTCTTTTTCTTCCCTTTAATTATATATGTTTTAGACTGCTTGATATTACCCTATAGGCTCTACTTGGTTTTCTGTTTGTTTGTTTTTTAGTCTTTTTTTTAAATCTGTGTGCTTCGTTTTGGATGCTGTCTTAGTCCATTTGGACTGCTATAACAAATTCTGTAGACTGGGTGGCTTATATAAAACAGAAATTTATTTCTCATCATTCTGGAGACTAAGAAATCCAAGATCAAGGCACTGGCAGATTCACTGTTTTGTGGGGGCCTGCTTCCTGGTTCACAGCTGGTACCTTCTTGCTGTAACTTTATGTCGTGGAAGAAACAAGGGATCTCTCTGGGGTCTCTTTATAAGGGCCCTAATCCTATTTATGAGGGCTCTGCCTCCTAAAGGGACTCCATCCAATACTATCACCTTGGGGATTAGGATTTCAACATATGAATTTGGGGGGACACAAATATTTAGTCTACAGCAGATGGTTTCTATTGTTATGTCTTTGGGTTTGCTGATATATTTTTTTTCCTGTAGTGTTTCTCTGCTGTTAATCTCATTTAGTAAAATTTTATTTCAGTTATTTTATTTTTTATCTTTAGAGGTTCTATATGGTTCTGCTTAATGCCTTCTATAACTTTCCTCATCATGTTTATGTTTTCCTTTAGCATATTTTAATATTTATATTAAATAATGAACGTAATATCTGTAATAGTTGTTTTAAAACCCTTATCTGCTAATTATATCACCTCTGTCATTTTCCTGCATTTTTACATGTCTAGTAATTTTTGATTAGATGGTCAACATTGTGATTTTATGTTGTTGAGTTCTGGATTTTTTCTATTCCTGTAAAGAGTGTTGGACTTTCTACTGAAGGCAGTTAAATTACTTGTGAATCAGTTTGATCCTTTGAAGGCTCTTTTTTTTTGCGGTACGCAGGCCTCTCACTGTTGTGGCCTCTCCTGTTGCGGAGCACAGGCTCCAGACACACAGGCTCTGCGGCCATGGCTCACGGGCCCAGCCGCTCCGTGGCATGTGGGATCTTCCCGGACTGGGGCACGAACCTGTGTCCCCTGCATCGGCAGGCGGACTCTCAACCACTGCGCCACCAGGGAAGCCCTGAAGGCTCATTTTTAATCTATTTTAGAGCAGGTCTAAATAGCCTTAACTCTAGTGTTAATTTAGCTGCATTAGCAAGCCATTAGCCTTCTGAAGCCTCTACTGAAAGTCTCAAGTAACTCATACACACTGTACACTCTGGATGGTAAACACTTGAACACTTACCAGTCCTGTGTAATCTTTAGGAATAGTTCAGCGTACAGCTTCCTGGTAATTGTTCTTTCCCTTGAAATTGTTTTTTGCCTGGCTCAGTGGGGTTTCACTCTATGCATGTGCAGATTGGTATTCAATTAAAGGTGCAAGGAGAGGGACTTCCCTGGTGGTCCAGTGGCTAAGACTCCGCATTCCCAATGCAGGGGGCCCAGGTTCAATCCCTGGTCAGGGAACTAGATCCCACATGCATGCCACAACTAAGAGTTTGCATGTCACAACTAAAGATTCCATAGGCTGCAACTAAAAGGACACCACATGCCGCAACTAATGATCCTACATGCCACAACTAAAGATCCTGCATGCCACAACCAAGATCCCACGTGCTGCAACTAAGACCTGGCACAGCTGAAATAAATAAATAAAAATTTTTAAAAATTAAAAAAAAAAAAGACTCAAGAATAGCCCTATGCGTATTTCTGGAACTCTTTCTCTGCATAACTCCCTCATCTTCAGTACTAAGTGGGCACAAATTCTGGGTGCTTCAGTTTCTCTGAACTCTGATCTCTTTTCAACTCAGTGAGATTACCAGGCTCTGTTTGGTTTTCCCTTCCCTGTGCCATAGTCCAGAAATTGCCTCCAACTGGAAACCTGGGGAGATCATAGTACTTTCCTCTTTGTTTCCCTTTTATCAGGGATTAAGGGTGGCAATGCTATAATAATTTGCTCCTCGAGAAAGTGTCAGGAAAAACAAACCGAAATATTTGCAAATTTAATTTCGTAACAGACAGTTTACCATTATTTGTATCATTTCTCCCAAGTTGCAAACAAAATTTAATACAGGTGTTTACCTATTTATAAAATAGGGGAAATTGATGGGAAAACAATTTTGGAAACTTCAAAGTCTGTATAAAAGCCTTATTATATTTTACTCTCATTACGGAAGTTTATCCTTGTATTTATATACTCATTGCCATTTTAAAGTCTCAGAAGGAAAGGGGGATTTATATTATTGTTTTCCTTTAGTGGCCTTCTTTAAGAACAGTGATAAGCAATAAAACTAGTGAAGAGTGGATGAAGTAAAGAAAGATTATGGTGCATTTTGTCAAAGTAGCTAAGTTTATATGCAACAAGTTTATGTTTATATGGAAGTTTATAAGTTTATATGGAAGCTTAGGCCCGTGTAGCCCAAAGCTTGGGTCTTTGATGCAAAATTGTGAAAGTTCAGAAGGAGAAAGGAGTCAAAGAAATTACTTTTTTGTTACTTTAAAAATAAGTGAACATTTGAAAGAAAATAAAAACATTAAGACCTCAGACAGAAATAGAAATGTAAGAAGCAGAAGAATTCCAGGTCAGAAGAAAGGAGGTAAAGCCTGCACATACATTAGCATCTCTGCTTTCCATGTTGAATAAAAGAGATGAGGTGGTTACACACTTGCCACAACTCTTTATATATTTTATATCTCAAAGCCCATTTTAAAATGTTTATCACTCTAAATTGGAGTACAAAATGTTAACTAGATGCCAAGGAAGAGCTTTTTCTTGGACTTTCCTTAAAGATTAGATAAAACCCAGATATTAGCACACTAGTTAATTTTATACAAATAAAAGATTCAGACACAGTTAAGCATAATTTGAATTCTTAAATAGTTTTTTCAGAAATTTATAATGATGCTTTTACCTCTATCATACCCTTTAAAAATATATAGTAAAGAGTAAATTTCAGATCAGAAGTAGAATACAAATTCTGAATTACAGTTGATACTTTACACTGGTTGTCAGTAATATCCATACAGGTAGTATTTCTATTCAGCCACATACATTATAGAGGCAATTACTCATAGTTTATTTTAGTTTGTGATTTATCAAGTGTTATTAAATTTTTTTGTGATGAGGTAGACTTGGTTTTTGTTGATTGAAAAAGCCCTAATATTTTTGTCTTGGGAAAGACAGAAACAATGTTCATTTACATTTATACTTTTAATTTTAGAAACAAAAACCAGGAAATGCCTCGTTCCACAAACAAAGAAATGATACTTGGCATCATGGTGGGAACTACTGGAATCAGCTTGCTGCTTCTGTGGTACCACAAGGTTCGTAAGCCAAGGACAGCAATGGATTTACCTAAATTTCTTTCTCTGGGTAATTCACTTGATTTGATGCCTTTGCAAGATGAAATGCCTAATGGCCAAGGAACAACAGCGATCTTTCAAGGAAGGCAACTTCAGATATTGGAGAAGTTAAATGAATTACTGACAAATATGGAAGAACTCAAAGAGGAAATCAGAGTTCTTAAAGAAGCCATTCCAAAGCTGGAGGAATACATCCAAGGCGAACTTGGAGGGAAGATAACTGTTCACAAGATAAGTCCTCAGCACAGAGCTAGAAAAAGAAGGCTTGTCACAGTTCAAAGTTCAGCAACAAGTAATAGTTCAGAGGAAGCGGAAAGTGAAGGAGGGTAAGATTCTTTAAGATGTTTCCCATGTTGAATTGATTATTTATTGCATTATTGCTATTACTTAGGTACTTTCATTATACATTCCCAGTCATATATTCTGTTACTGAGAAGGCATAAAAAGGAGTGATTCTTTTGTCTTATGTTACAATTAAAACCTTATTCCATAGAGGTCAGTATTTTAGTTTAGACCTCAATGACAAAAAGAATGTAACTTACTCTAGTGCTAGGTGGCATCACATGAGTATTGAGGAAGACAGTGATTGTTTGCCAAAATGTGTAACCTGTTTTTGTATGTGGCCACTGTGTGACCCCTTGCATAAGGACTGTCCAAAAAGTACTGTCTAATAAAACTTTCTGTGATGATGGAAATGGTCTAAATCTGTACTGCCCAATATGGTAGCCAGTAGCCACATGTGGCTATTAAGCACTTGAAATGTAGCTAGTGAAACTGAGGAACTGAATTTTTAATCTCATTTCATTGTAACTAATTTAAAATTAGCCGCATGGGACTAATGGCTGCTGAATTGGGCAGTGCAGACCTAAATGTACAAGTGACTCAGTTTCATCCTTGCATGGGTAATTCATTGAATTCTACAATCAAGAACATAAATAATGTTCTTTTAGGGGAAAAACAAATGATTTATGAAAAAAGGAATTGTGCCTGACTAGTGTTTCTAAGGAGTAAAATAGGCAAGTAAATAAAGGTGCACCAGTGAATGTAGCATAGCCTGAAATTCTTTAAGACAGAGACCCTGTGTTTTCGTCATCGTATTCCTAACACCTATTATTGTGCCTCCCACTGAGTAGATGCCAGTAACTATTTCTTGAATTAATGAGTGATCTGCTAAATAACTATAGAATCAGAAGAAGGAGAGGGGATCTGGAAAGAGGAAACAAAGTGTAGGGATTTAAGGGTGATTTCATAGATAAAGAAGTGTAAATGGTTGATGAGGTCTTTGAGATCAATGCTAGGACTGGAATTACTTAGCATCTTTATATAGAACTGGAGAAATAACTTATGAAAAATCTTTCAGAGAGAGAAGAGCCACAAATGCTAGATCTAGATAACAAGAAGGTCTTAAAAATTTGTGTTCCTGAACAACAGGAAAAGTTGTAGACTGGTTTTGAAATAGGCAATGAAATGGTTTTTGTTTGTTTGTTTTAATTTTTATTTATTTATTTTTGGCTGCGTTTGGTCTTCGTTGCCTGACACAGGCTTTCTCTAGTTGTGGTGAGCGGGGGCTGCTCTTCGTTGCGGTGCGTGGGCTTCTTATTGCGGTGGCTTCTCTTGTTGTGGAGCACGGGCTCTAGGTGCATGGGCTTCAGTAGTTGTGGCATGCGGGCTCAATAGTTGTGGCTCACAGGCTCTAGAGCATAGGCTCAGTAGTCGTGGCGCATGGGCTTAGTTGCTCCATGGCATGTGGAATCTTCCTGGACCAGGGCTCGAACCCATGTCCCCTGCATTGGCAGGCAGATTCTTAACCACTGCACCACCAGGGAAGTCCAGGCAATGAAATGTTTAAAAGGAATCTAAAATAGTTCTAAATAATTTAGAACTGTAACTCAGAAAAGACACTTGTTAATTATTATGGGTATAGAGAAGAGCAGCTTAGGACTCTGATAATGATAAAAATCCAACCATAACATTGCGCATCATTGAGAGTTACTGAAGACAAACCGATGGTTATCTTACCTTATGTAGATCTGTGGTGTTTCCTCACCAGGAGTCCTATGTGTAGTTTTGGCAATCACACCTTAGAAGGGACATAGTGGAACTAAAGACTAGCCAGAGAAGATCTGCTAGACTGAGGGAAGAGATGGCAGCCCTGATGCAGGAGTTTAGGCCAAAAGGATCAATGGCCCTTAATCTTAAAAGACCCTGGTTAAGCTGAGCACAGGCTTGCTCAAGAAATTCTAGTATTCTAGAAAGACAGGCAACCTTTGATAAGATTAGGATAAGTTTAGGACAAATGAAAAGAAGATAATTATGGGACTTAATTAATTTCAAGTAATGGTGTAGACATAAATTTTTTTATGTGGGTTCAAGAGGGATTTGTGAAATCTATGAATAGTAGTCACATACCGCTAAAAACAACTAGACATATCAAAACTTTAAGGTTGATATCAAGTAAGACATCCCCTTCTCTTGCTTGATCGTGGGTGCCTTTGTTAGCAAGAGTACGAGAGTAGATGTACTAGAGCCCTAATAATGGACTAGACAATAATGGACAATGAATGGCATTGAAAGCAGAGGGAGAGTTGAATGGAAAAAGAAGATGTGGTACATATATACAATGGAATATTGCTCAGCCATTAAAAAGAATGATACCATTTGCAGTAACATGGATGGACCTGGAGATTATCATGCTAAGCAAAGTAAGTCAGAAAGAGAAAGACAAATATATATGATATCGGTTACATGTGGAATCTAAAAAATAATGATATGAATGAACTTATTTACAAAACAGAAACAGACTCACAGACTTAGAGAACAAATTTATGGTTACCGGGGGGAAGGGATGGATTGGGAGTTTGGGACTGACATGTATACACTGCTATATTTAAAATAGGTAACCAACAAGGGCCTACTGTATAGCACAGGGAACTTTGCTCAATACTCTGTAATAACCTAAATGGGAAAAGAATTTGAAAAAGAACAGATACATGTATATGTATAACTGAATCACTCTGCTGTACACCTGAAACTAACATAACATTGTTAATCAACTATAATCCAGAATAAGATAAAAATTTAAAAATAAATAGAGGGAGAGAAACTGTTTCCCCCTTAGCTCTACTTTAGAAAAATAAACAAAAGCAAAGAAATGAAAACAATTTGTTTCTTTTTCTGTTTTGAAAGGAATAAGATACAGAAAGATCTAACACATCTTTCTAAATAAACACCTAGAAACAAACTTATTAAATAAGTAAACATTTTTTTTTGAAAGTAAGGTTTTATAAAATATATTTGTTTCAGTTTTAGATTGCATGTCCTCTTATAACCTTCTTGGGACAGAAACAACTGGTCATGGTGAGATACAGTCATAATCCCATTACCACATTTAAGATGGGTTGTAGCCTTGATACATAGTGTCCTTGATAGCAAAATTAAAACAGCAAATGACAATTACATGTTCCATATGTAAATTTTATGCTTTGCAAGAGGCACCTAGAGATTTTGACTTCTTTTAGTAAAATAGATGTCAATCACAATTGGCTGATATTATTAGTTTTACACACGAAAAGAAAAACATCTAATTATATTCTTCGTTGTTGATTAAAACTTGAGTGGGTAGATCAGTAGAATGCATTTTCTGTAAACATTATTAGAATCTTCTGCATGCCTCTCTTTGTATCATCGTGGACTTACGGATTTATGCCTTATTTCGTCTCAGCTAATTTCATTTAATTAGTTGTGGAGGTGATGATGACTAAAGGCTCAAAATCTCATGACCCTGGCAGGCTCATCAGTGGGCCTGCCAGGGTTCTTTTCCCTTCTTAGAACTAGCGTGAACATCTTGGAAGGCATCTTTGCTTCTTGGTAATACTGTTTCAACTGATTTTGGTTTGGACCCCTGCTCCAAGACTTGGAATCAGCTACCGTCCTGGCAGCATTGGTTCATTTCTGTGAGAAATAGTACTAGATACCAAAATCGGGAGTGTAGGGTAGTACTGTTTTTAGGCAGGATGATACCAGAGGCTGTTTTGGCCCCTTTAGGGACAGGATAAAGAAAAATCATTTAAAAAAAAAAAAAAATATATATATATATATATATATATATATATATTTTTTTTTGCGGTAAACGGGCCTCTCACTGTTGTGGCCTCTCCCGTTGCGTAGCACAGGCTCCGGACGCGCAGGCTCAGCGGCCATGGCTCACGGGCCCAGCCGCTCCGCGGCATGTGGGATCTTCCCGGACCAGGGCACGAACCCGTGTGCCCTGCATCGGCAGGCGGACTCTCAACCACTGCGCCACCAGGGAAGCCCTAAAATATTTTTTAAGTCATTAGTTCACATTGATGTTTTCAGTTTACATTTAAGTCTTTCCCTATTTCTGAAAACTTTTTAGTTCATTTTCTTTTTTAAGCTGCCCAATTTTCTTTCTTCTGTCAACCTTTTAGCTATATTGCTCTATCAAACCATGGGTTTAAAAGTGTTATTTATATCACAATGGTATATAAAGCTTCAGAAGCCTCCCTTTCAGAAGTTAAATCTTATTCCAGTTTTGGTTAAAATATTACCCCATAATAAAATTCATTGTTCTTCCATTTCATGTGGGCTTTAAGAGAATACATGAGTTTGAAAATTAGATAATTCTGTTAGGTGAGCAAGGTTGTATAGCACCTTATGGGCCTTCTTGATTTTTTTCTTGACTTGGTATTTTCATTTTAGTATTAAGTTCACATGATAACCTTCAGGTAGTATCAACAGACACATTGCTGATTATTTGAAAAGAAAATAAAAAGAAACCCCAGAAATCTACCCACAAAGAGCACCAGCACAATAAAAGCCATAATACCTAGTACCTTAGATGCTATTACTTTATAAATAATAGAAGATGGTCATGAAAGCAAAACCACAGACAGATACACGTTTTTGAGGTTTTATTTAAAACTTCTTAGACTTTAATTTTCATGAGCCAAAATATAGACTTTGCTTTTTGTTCATTTACATTTTTATTTTTACCACTATCTACTTCCTCCAAGTCAGGTTTAGCGTTGAACTTCAATTTTTCAAGGCCTTGAGAGAAAGACAAATTCAGATATTCAGGATATGGTGATTCTGTATCCCTTCATGTTGTAAAAGTAAAAATTTGCAAAAAAATTTTTTTTGTTTCAGATTTTTTTTTTTAATGAAATGCTACACATACAATTGAGATCCTCTTGTACTCATTTCAGAGGTAGCCATTATCTTGAAGTTGGTGTGCAATCTTCCTTTGAAAGTTTTAATGCACTCCTACATACACTTGTTTACACAAACAATGAATAAATGGTCTTTGGTTTTAAAATTTTACATAAATGGCATTGTAGGGTACATAACACTTTGTAATTTGCTTATGCATCAACTTTTTAAGGAAATTTTTCCATATTGATATACGTAAACTTATTTCACTCTTTTCAGTTGCTATGTTGCATTCCATTGTATGAATAATATGCCTTAATTTAGTTCCCTCTTGGGGGGGTGGGTGGTGGTGATGGGATGAATTGGGAGATTAGGATTGACGTATATACACTAATATGTATAAAATAGATAACTAATAAGAACCTGCTGTATAAAAAAATAAAATAAAATTCAAAAAAAATTTAGTTCCCTATTGATGGATGTTTAGGTCACCATTTTTTTGCTTTTATAAACAATGCTTTATTGAACACCTTTCTTCATAATTCCTTATGTACATGTGGAATAATTTGAAAGTATATACTTAGAAGTGGAATTGCTGAGTTATAGACCTAAATACACTGTTATTTTCTATTACTTAATTATCCTTCAGAGTATACCAATTTACAATCCTATAAACAGTGTATGAGAATTCTTATTTTTCCATACAAATTCTTATATTATCAGACTTTTTAGTTTTAGCCAAACTGATGGCGATGATGTGGTAAGTAATCATTATTTCAGTTTACATTTCCCTGAGCATTAGTAAGATTGGGCAGCTTTTCATAGTTTATTTGCCATTTAGCTCTTTTCTTCTATGAATTTCTTTAAAAAAAATAATAGTAAAGGAAGGGAAGCACTAACAGTTGCAGTCCCTTTTATTCATTTGATGAGAGTGTCTTCTCTGTGGTAGGTACTGTATAGACTCTCGAAATACAGCAGGGCATAAGATAAAGGCTCACAAGTAAAACAGAGTTTTAACAAAATGTGACACAATGTTAAAGAGGGATACTCTCAGTCTATTTCAACCAGAGCCCCAAAGGCCAAGAACAAACAATAAGTGCGGGGTACTCTTGCATCCTAGAGCCAGATGCTAAACGCTCCTGTTTCAAGCTGGGGTGAGGGCTGGGGGGTGGGGGGGCCCTTGAGCATAGTTTTAGGCTACAGAGAGGAAGCCAATATAGAGAGTGAGTAAAAATACCAGAGAGGAATTAAGTCAGAAATGAAGACAAAGGGGAAATGAAGGAAATAACCCATGAAACAAGGTGTGGCCTGACCCTGTTAGCAGCAGTACAGCTTAGGTATTGAGCTAACATGTTGAGGAAAGAGAACAGTATCACTTGTAGACTCCAGGGAAATTTTATTAACCTCAAGATAGTATTTTGGTAAAAATGGGAACTGACAATATAAAATCTCTAAAACTCCCACTCCAAGTAAGATAGTTCTAGATTAGGAAAAAATGTTACATAGCTTAAGCCATATTCTACATTACATTATTATATAACATTACACTATTCCTGGTTAGTGCTTCTATTACTATAACATTTATATATATATATAATAGCCAGTGGGTTATTAAGAAAGACAGGTAGAACAAGCTTGCAAAATCATTCATTTCTAAAATAAATATTTATTGATCACTGACTACGAGCTACACTCTTGTAGGTGGTGCAGTGGCAACAAACAAGTCCTTGCACCTGTCAAACTTACATTCTCTTGGCTTTTGCCTCCAATTTGGAGACATTTGTCTATAGAAGCCTCACCTAGTGATCTTGCTTCTTGCGCTTTGTTCACAACTTGAAGCGCACTATGTTCATTCCTCCTACTAGTGAGTCCACAGGTGAATCTGGGTGCCCCTGATTCTTGGGACCAACGATAAAACTTAGATCTTTAAGTGTCCTCTCCAATGCCCCGGACCAATAGATACAATGCATTAAATATTACAGTAATTCTATGTGTCATATAATGGAAAGAAAAAGATCCTAGTTCTGTGCACAGATATTACAGAAGAAAATGAAAGTCAACTCCATCAAAAATTTGTTCCAGATCCTGTTCTAAATGTTTTATATTCATTATCTCCTTTAATCCATACAATAACTCTCTAAGGAAGATGATACTGTTATCCTCATTCTAGAGATAAGTCTGGGAAAGATTAGATAATTCCTTGGTAAAGGGCAGAGTCTATACACCGTGCTACACTGCCTCTTTTCTTCCTCATCCCCAGTTAAGAAAGTGCAAGGTGTCAGAGTGCTCTAAAAACATTATCCTAGGAGATAAAGGGAGGGGGGATAAGGCCAATATGTGTGTGAAGTGCCGGCAGAACTCAGACTTTACCTCCCAAGGTGCCTGGCTACCGAAGTACCATAACAGTCACCTCAGTTCCATTTGAGTGCCCTTGAAGACCTAACCTAACCTAAGGAGGAGTGTGTGGGGTCAGACATACTGTATGTCACTGATTATAAGATGAACCTTCTTTCACATTTTAACATTTCCTAAGTCAAGATGTATCTTACCACCAATTAATAGATCATATCACTGTGTCGTAGTTTAATTGGCAACATTTTTTCCTTTCTTGCAGTCGATGGTGGTTTTGATTCTGTGAAATACAGGGTAGATACCTTTGTGGGTGTAAGGACCAGAAGCTGAAAGAGTTCCTGCCGTATCACCCTAGTTTTCTCAGGGAAGGACCATAGGTCATCTTCTAGAATGGAAGGGAAAGTACACTGAGGCATGTGACGAAGGAGATTGAGTTTTTTTTTTTTTGTTTTTTTTTTTTGCGATACGCGGGCATCTCACTGCTGTGGCCTCTCCCGCCACGGAGCGCAGGCTCAGCGGCCACGGCCCACGGGACCAGCCGCTCCGCGGCATGTGCGATCTTCCCGGACCAGGGCACGAACCCGCATCCCCTGCATCGGCAGGCGGACCCCCAACCACTGCGCCACCAGGGAAGCCCGGAGTTTGAGATTCTTGACTCCCCTCTTCCCCATACCACCATCCTCTCCCATCCTCTGTCAATTTCCAAGTCTTAGGGCTTTGGCCTTCTTAAGAGCCTGCACTGATGTGTTCACTGTGATGTCTGCAGTGCTTAGCACAGTGCCTGACACATCATAGATGATCGTTACATATTTATATTAATAAATGAATGAACACATGACCAAAGAAAGTACTGAAGAGACATTGTGGGGAGTGGAAGAGGACATTAACTAGGAACATGGGTAAGGATTACCCTGCAGACTGTTGCTCCAACTGAGGTTCAAGACTGTGTACCAGTTTGCACTGTAGTGTGCATCTTTTCACTAGTTCTTGGCCTTTCATATATAGAAGTGGAGGAGTCAGAGGGCTTAATCGATTCAAATTAGGAGATTTGCAGGGTGAGTGTGATAGAGAGGCAAAAGGCTAAGGATGTCTAGAGTATAGATAAGGAAATAAGTCTTCTAATGTTGCTGGAACACATCTGTGTTTATTTCTTGACCTAAAATGTGTATTTTGTTTTGCTTCTATTGTTTTAAAAACTACTTCCTGTTTGTTATTAGGTCAGTTCAAACCCTTGACTAGGTACTGTTTCTTTACTAGACTGTATTTAGTAACTACTGTCTAGTGAGTTAATTTTATTAACCTTTCTTTCAAAAGAAACTAATAGTGGATAAGGAAATTATAGAAATAACCTATGAAATTATTTGGTGATCTTCAAGCCATATTTTTTTCTACCTTTCAAATCACATAGATAATCATGCTATCTGAGTAACTACAAACAGTGAACCTATGTGGTTAGAGTTTAATATTGTAATGAAAGAAAATAATTAACCTGGTGGTAATTTAGTGATGAACATTATTGTTATTTTGCATAATTAGGTATATTTGGTAAATATACAAATAACTATCATTCATATCATGTAATAGATTGAATAATCTACATTCACTACACTCAGATCAGCTAAACATGTAACTGTACTTTATAACTGAATTCAGAGCAGCTCACTGTCGCTGATGTGGGAAAATCTGGCTGATGTGGGAAAATCTGAATGTGCCAATTCAAGTTAACTCTGTCAATTCTAGTTTAGAGCTAGTTATTTTGTGTTAAAGATTAAGTCACATTCAGGGTTTCCCCTTCTTCCTCCCTCTTACTTCTCCTCAAGTGTAAGCTAGGTCCCTAAAGGGTCTTAGCATCTAGGCACCAAGAAAGGAGGGACATTCAGTCCTGATAGCATTCACTGTCCTTGTCCTTATTGGACTCCAGCTCAGGTAGGAAGCTGCTGGGAGGTTCCTTTTAACTGTCACTTTAGGGTTTGTTTATTACCAAGATGATCTAGATCAGAGCTGCTCAAAGTGTGGTCTGTGGGCCAGCAGCATCCATATCCCACCTAGTCTGGGAGCTTGATGGAAATTTGCATTCTCAAGACCAGCCCCGGACCTAGTGAATCCGAATCTCTGGGATTCCGCATTGTGCCCAGGAATCTGTATTTTTAAATGCTCTCCTGGTGACTCTGATGTACCCTGAAGTTTGAGAAGCTTTGTTCTAGAAGATTTTCTAACTTTCAGCTGAGATATCATGACAGGATTATAATTTTAATACTAGCAATTATAGTTATAGATAAATAAGAGGTCCCTGAGGCATAGTGAGGAATACAATGATGAGGTATTAGTCTTGATGGGAATAGAGCAGCTGAGGTTAAAAAAGGAAGAGGTTTAGGTAACCATAGGACATGGTGAATGCAGAAGGTACCTGGGAACATGGAATTGATAGAAAAAAGAGAATTGGGAAGGGATTGAAGGAGAAGCGTGTTTTAAATGCTTACTGTTATGACAGTTTACTAACTTCTTTTGGGCTGTATCTAATTAAGGTTCTCTTAAAAATAAGCAATGAGGGGGTGATTTTAGGATTAGAGATTTAGATAAGTACTCTATCCAGAAAAATATTACAAAACCTTTAAATATTACTCATGCTAGTATGCAATTTCTTTTCCTTTCCAACGTCTGTGCAGATCTGGACCTTCTTCCCCACCCCTCAGACATGCACACCTAAACACTTTTTTTTAATTGATAATTGTAGATTTATTCAGTGGGGTGAGGAGGGGAGTGATCTGACCTCGTTCATTACCTCCTTTGGGCAGAAGTGTTTGTCAGCATTGAGATATTGTCATAACTTCATCATTTCCTTTGGGATAGCTCAGTGGGCAAGTGCTTCTTTTAGAGGCCTTTAGTGGGAATGTTAAACAACAAACTGGTCTACTTTTGGAAAGAGAAGTTTTTAATAGAAACTTTATAAGCATTATATAATCCATTGTTTCAGTTGCAAAAGATGTCCTTTTGGAAAAGGTACTCACAGATCTTAATGTGACTTAGGAACAATAGACAATAATCTCACAAGAAAGGGAAGCAAATAATAGATTGCTATAATGAGAGACAGTCCTCCTTGGGCTTCCTATTCACTTACACATCTTGCTAGGTATGCCAAGAATCAAGAATGTAAGGCCCTGACCACCCTTTTTTTCCCCTAATTTTAAAAAAACCCGAGACTTTACTTTTTTAGAGCAGTTTTAAGTTCACAGCAAAATTTAGGGGTTGATACAGAGATTTCCCATACAATCCCTACCCTCACACATGTATAGCCTCCCCCATTATCAACAGCTCCAGCCAGAGTGGTACATGTGTTACAGCTGATGAACATACATTGATACATACATCATAATCACCCAAAGTCCATTATTTACATTATGGTTCACTCTCGGTGTTGTACATTCTGTGGGTTTGGACAAATGTATAATGACATGTATCCACTATTACAGTATAATACAGAGTATTTTCACTGCCCTAAAAATCCTCTGTGCTCTGCCTATTCACCCCTCTCTCCCCCCAAGCCCCTGGCAACCTCTGATCTTTATACTGTCTCCACTGTTTTGCCTTTTCTAGAATGTCATACAGTTGGAATCATACAGTATGTAGCCTGTATTGGCTTCTTTTACTTAGTAATGTGCATTTAAGTTTCCTCTGTATCTCTTCATGGCTTAATAGCGCATTTCATTTTAGTGCTGAATAATATTCCATTGTCTGGATATACCACAATTTATTTATCCATTCACCTACTAAAGGACACCTTGGTTGCTTCCAAGTTATGGCAATGATGAAGACAGCTGCTCTAACCATCCATGTACAGGTTTTTGAGTGGACATGAGTTTTCATCTCATTTAGGGAAATACCAGAGCACTTGATTGCTGGATTGTATGGTTAAGAGTATGTTTAGTTATGTAAAAAGCCTCCAAACTGTCTTCCAAAGTGACTGAACCATTTTGCATCCCCACAAGCAATGAACGAGAGTTCCTGTTGCTCCACATCCTCCCCAGTGTTTGGTGTTGTCGGTATTCTGGATTTTGACCATTCTAATAGGTGTGTAGTGGTATCTCTCGTTGTTTTAGTTTACATTTCTCTAATGACATATGATGTGAAGGATCTTTTCATATGCTTATTTTCCATCTGCGTATCTTCTTTGGTGAGGTATCTGTTAAGGTCTTTGGCTCATTTTTAAATGAGATTGTTCATTTTCTTATGGTTGAGTTTTAAGAGTTCTTTGTATATTTTGGATAACCGTCCTTTTTCAGATGTGTATTTTGCAAATACTTTCAGTCTGTAGCTTCTCATTTTCTTGACATTATCTTTCACAGAGCAGAAGCTTATCAATTATTTCTTTCATGGATCATGCCTTTGGTATTGTATTTAAAAAGTCATTGCCATACCCAAATTTATCTAGATTTTCTCCTATGTTATCTTCTAGGAGCTTCATAGTTTTACATTTTATATTTAGGTCTGTGACCCAATTTGAGTTAATTTTTGTGAAGGGGGTAAGGTCTGTGTAGCCACTCTTTATCCAGGCCATTTCTCTGGTTTGTGGTGAGAAGCCTTGAGGAATGAGGTAATGTTCCCCTTCTGGACCAACAGCAGATTTGGTTACTGCTTGCTATAAAAGCGGGGGATTCCCTAAGCTCAGTGTTGCTTTCTTTGAAATGCAGCTCACTGCGAATGTAAGAGTGTCTGGGCCCTATGCATTGCCCTTGTGGGTCCTGAGGTCAAGGAGAACCAACATAAAAAAGCTGGTGATCACATTGCTTAATTTGCTGTGAGTAATAAAGTCCTCGGTCTCTTACACAAAAATCGTGTGTCTTCTGCCAGCAACCATGAAACAGGAACAGATTAATTCATTAGCTTGTATGTTGGGTAAAATCAAATTACAAACTGACAATTGTATGGTGAGAATTAGAGAGCTTTTAGCCTCTGAAGGGGGATTTGTTCAAGGGTTTCCCAAAGAAGGTTGTTAGAAAGGGAACAAAAACAGGGAGTTGTAGTAGGGTGTATAGGATATTGAGAAGTTAAAATGTATATATTTGAGGGTATGTTTTATGTCATAGGTGGCTATACACATATACCTCTTATATAGACAGTTCTCCAAGTTGTTTTGGAAAAGGAGAAGGCAATATTCCTTTTCTAATAGCTCTGTTAATCTTGTCTTAAAATGGGTTTAAGTTGTTTCAAGGGGTTATAAACAGTGGCACAGCAGATCTCCATAATCTGTGCAAGTGACCCATGTAATCAGATGGCACGCTTTACTGCCAAGGTAAATTTAGCTTGTTTCATTTGGGGGGCAGTGACATTTGCTATTTAGGCTTTCTTTCTTTCTTTTTTTTTTTTTTTTCTTTTTAATATATCTTCAGACCAAAGTCTGTAACCGTAACTTTTCCATATCACGGGAGGATGTAAAACCCTGGGGTAAAAAGTGTTCAGGTGAAAGAAGAATGAGTTAGTAGGCTAGGGGTGTGGAGGGCAGCTAGTTAGAGAGTTCCAAGTAAAGGACTGTAGAGAGATCATATATGTTACTGCTTCCATCCTGCTGTTCCCTTGTCCCTTGATTTGTTGGCTGTCTCCTTGAACATAATGAAGTTAGAATACACATTCCACAGTCACATGAATTGCAGCTTTTCAGAGAGATGAGCCACAGAACAATTTTATTCTAAACTGATGTCCTTAGATTCTAGAATCTGCTCTCATCATATTCTGTGTTATTGCCATGTTAGTTCTACATGCAGCTTAAGCATTCAGCTTCTAACCTGTTCCACCTACACAGGGCATTTTACGGCTTAAAGATGATGGCTTAGAAAGGAAGGGAGAGATTTACTTTGGATTAAATTCCGTATGGGACAATGCTTAAGGTAAGCCTTTAAAAATAAAAAAACACTTCTCCATATGTTTCATGTGCTAAAGAACATTGAAATACTCATAAACCCAGCTTTAATGTTTCCTTTAGTTTCCCACAATAACTGAATATCTGGAATATCTGGATATTTATCTGGAATATTCTCTCCAGAGAGGTTCTGCTTTATCCATGGTTAATATTTTAATACATGTTAGTCAGCAGGATATAAATTTATTGTACTTATTAACCCCTTTAAATATAGTAGTTTAATAGTCTCAAACAGATATTATAACTTAATTATTTTCAAAACAGGGAAGTTCTACCTTTCCCTTCAGGGAATCCTTTTGTTTTGGTGCCCTCTCAGATGTTTTCCCTTACTTTTCTTTGTGCCTGCTTCCCTGAGTCTTTCAATTTATCTTCCCAAGGTTTACTATAGTGGGCAGGTACTGTGTAGGTAGTTAGAAATAATCTTTTAGACTTAGGCATTCTTTTGGATACATCTATGTGGCTACCAACTTCAGCTGTCTTAATTTCTTACATTGTTTCCATATTGAGAAGGTGGCCATTATTCTTCAGGAGGCTTGGCAGGTTTCCACCTGTACTCCCTATTTTTTTTCCTCATTTGACACTTTTCTCACTCTAGCTGCTGCAAAGAGGACCAGAGCTTCCAACCAAAATGTCCTGCAGATCAAGTTTCTTCAGACCCCCTGCACCCTGGAGCCTCTTCTATTATTCAACCACCAGAATCTCTTGATTTTAAAACAGCTCATCCTCCTTTCATGCATAGAGGCAGTTCACCTAGAGGAAGTAAAATTGCCTCTTCTTCATCAAATACATCTTCTTACTCATCTTTCTTTGGAAGAAGACATTCTTTATTTGCTAAATTTCAGAAAAGCAGTGCTTCCCTTCATTCTGGACAAAGTAGAGCTAACTTTGATTCTGAAGAAAAAAAAAGAAGCAGCTTCGGTGATTTAAAATCGCCCTCAGAACATTTTCGCTTTAGATCCAGAAGTCTTTTCTCTGCCCCAAAACTAAATATAATTTCCTGTTATGAGAGTGCTAGTAATTTTTTTGATCCTCAATCAAGAAGTCAATGCATATTTAATCCAAATGAAATTGAAATCATTTCTAAAAACTTGAGTATTACTGATGCTGGAAAATATATAAGCTCTTATTCTCCTGAATATAACACTAAATATTTTATGAATTCTGAAACAAATGCTAATTCCTCAGCCTGTCGGAACACTGTCGCTAACATCAAAGCACAGCGACCATGCTTACTCTTCCAACTATTACTTCCTATTCCTCTCAACAACATGGAGTTGCCAGTGATATTCAGGAAAGAGAGCCGTTAAGGAACAATTCCTTTCATCCTGTTTTTCAAAGTCGCAGTAGAAATAATTCTCCAGCTATGTTGCAACATCATGCCTCTCAAAGTGTAACTTTCCCTGTTCTCCATAATGTTGGATTTACTTCGTTTTATAAAAATGCTAGAAGCTTTACCCCACCTCAAAATGGCGTTACCTCAGATCCCTTTGAAGATGAAAACAATGCTATCTCGTCTAAAGATGAAGACAAATCTTCACCTAATGAAATTCCTAAAATAAGGTCACCTCAGACTTTACCCTCTCTTAGAAGGGCAGCTCAGATCAGAAGCTTTCCCACCAGGCATACTATATAGTCTGTAGAAATCACTGCTCAGTTTTCATAGAGGTCTCCTCCCTTACTAAACTTCACTGCATATTCTGAAAAAGAGCTCTACATTGCAGTCTAAATTTAACTTTAATTTCCGTAGTTTTTGAAAGATAGTTTATTAACATAATTGGAGTATGGAAATCAAAGATTATTCATCTGTTTCAGACTTTTAACAGATTTACTGCTTATAGATTGACTAGTCCCAAATTTCTGAGTGACTATTGTAATACTTTTGTGGTCTGAAAATAACATCAAACTTTAGATCTTCTAAATGTATTACAGTCTTTGAGAGTTTAACATCTTCTTTTATTCTACTCTAATCATTAAAATAGTATTCCTCTATAATCTATAGAGCTATATTCATCAGTTCACAAATTCCCATTTGTATCAGCCTTGCTAGCTATAGCTCATGCCAGACATCCCACTGATAGCCAATGTTTTTACTAGTACAAGGATCAAATCATAAGTAAAAACATATTGTAGTGGAAATAGGCAGAATATGTTGAAACCAGATATTTTAATTAGTTTTAATACACGTTAGTTTATATATATGTCTGAGAATTCAGAAAACTCTGAAATCAGAGTTTGTCTTTTTATTTTTAAAAGTGAAAATTTTCAGATTTTTTCCCGAAATTTTTATAAAATTTTTATTTTAAAAAGTGTCTCCAAAATTTTATTTTTGATGTGAAAATTTAAATTTTTTCCATTATATTAAGCAAAGTTTATAAATATATTTATCACAATAACAAATAGAAAATGCATATAAGCAATTAGAAATACTTAGAATATAATTGGTTTTTGTAGAGGAAAGAAATTTGTATTATTTTCAATTATTTGTCATAATAAAATGCCCGCTAAATTTATATCATTGTACTAAGATATTTTTACTTTTGTGTTTTCCTCCTCCTTTTCGCATGTATAATTTTTTTTCTATTTTAATTTTTTAGTTGTGGTGAAATACGCATAACAAGATTTATCATCTTAACCATTTTTAAGTTCACTGGCATTAAGTATATTCATATTGTTGTACAACCATCATGATCATCTATCTTTAGAACTCTTTTCATGTTGTAAAGGTGAAATTCTACACCCATTAAGCAATAACTCCCCAATCTTCTCTTCCCCTAGCCTCTGACAACTGCTATTCTACTTTCTGTCTCTGTAAATTTGATTCCTCTAGGTACCCTATATAAGTGGAATTATATAGTATTTGTCTTTTTGTGACTGGCTTATTTATTTCACTTAGCATAGTGTTCTCAAGGTTCATCCATATTGTAGCATATGTTAGAATTTCCTTCTTTTTTAAGGACGAATAGTATTCTATTGTATGTATATACCACATTTTTCTTAGTCATTCATCTGTTGATGGACACTTTGGTTGCTTCTACCTTTTGGCTATTGTGAATAATGCTGCTATGAACGTGAGTGTATAAATATCTCTTCCAGACCCTGCTTTCAATTCTTTTGGTTATATACCCAGAATTATATGTTACTTCTATATTTAATTTTTTGAGGAACTGCCATGCTTTTTTCCATAGTAACTGCACCATTTTATATTCCTCTAAGAATGCATAAGGATTCCAATTTCTTCACATCCTTGCCAACACTTGTTTTTTGGTTTTTTGATAATAACCATCTTAATGAGTGTGAGGTGGTATCTCATTGTGGTTTTGATATGCATTTTCTCCCATTGTGTGGGTTGCCTTTCATTGTTGATTGTGTCCTTCGATGTACAGAAGTTTTTAATTTTGATGTTCAGTTTATTTTTTATTTTGTTGCCTGTGCTTTTGGTGTCATATCCAAGAAATCATTGCCAAATACAATGCCATGAAGCTTTTCCTCTATGTCTTCTCCTAAGAGTTTTATAGTTTTAGATTTTACACTTAGGTCTTTGATCCATTTTGAGTTAATTTTTGTATATAGTATAAGGTAGGGATCCAACATCATTCTTTTACATGTGAATATCCAGTTTTCCCAGCACCATTTCTTTAAGAGACTGTTCTTTCCCATTGATTGCTCTTGGCACCCATGTCAAAAGTCATTTGACCGGGTATGTGAGGGTTTACTTCTGCACTCTCTGTTCTGTTTCTTTCATGTATATGTCTGACTTTATGCCATTACACACCATTTTGATTACTGTAACTTTGTAATAAGTTTTAAGATCAGGAAGTGTAAGACCTCTAACTTTGTTTTTTCAAGATGTTTGGTGGAATTCACCAGTGAAGCCAGGTGACCCTAGGCTTTTCCTTGCTGGGAGGTTTTTGATAACTGACTCAGTCTCTTTGCTGGGTATAGATCTGTTCAGATTTTCTATTTCTCCCTGATGCAGTATTGGTATGTTGTATGTTTCTAGGAATTTGTCCATTTCAACTAGATTATCCAGTTGTTGGCATACTATCCTTCACTGTAGTCTCTTATAATCCTTTTTATTTTTGTAAAATTGGTAGTGATATACCCTGTTTCATTTCTGATTTTAATTATTTGATTCTCCTCTCCTCTTTTCTTAGTCAAGCTAGCTTAAGGTTTGTCAATTTTGTTAATCTTTGAAGAACCAGCTCTTGGTTTCATTGATTTTATGTTTTTTTACCCTCTATTATGTTTATTTCTGATCTAATCTTTATTATTTCTTTCCTGCTAGCTTTGGGTTTAGTGTGCTCTTTTTCTAGTTCCTTAAGGTGTAAATTTAGGTTGTTGATCTGAGACCTTTCTTTTTAATGTAAGCATTTTACAGCTACAAGTTTCCCCCTTAGCACTGCTTTCACTACACCTTATACACTTTGATATGTTGTGTTTTCATTTTCTTTTGACACAAGATATTGCTAATTTCCCTTGTGATTTCTTCTTTGACCCATTGGTTGTTTAATAGTGTGTTGTTTAATTTCCACACATTTGTGGATTTTCCAGTTTTCCTTCTACTGTTGATTTTTAGTTTCATCTCATTACAGTCAGAAAAGATACTTAGTATGATTTTCATCTTTTAAAATTTATTAAGACTTGTTTTTCTTTTAATATTGTGCTAACAGGACCTGCAGTACCGTGCTAAGTAGAAGCAGCAATATTGGACATCCTTTTCTATTTCTGATTTTAAGGAGAATGCTTATAATGTTTCATCATTACATATGAACTGTATCGTAGTTTTTGGTTTATATTCTATTATAAGAAGTTCTATTCCTTGTTTATGCATTTGGTATTTCTTTTGTGCTGAAATGGTGTTGAATTTACTGAAAAAAATTTTTTTGGTAACCACTAAAATGATCGTACAGTTTTTCTCTTTTTATCTGTTATGCTAGAGAAATTTTCTAATGTTAACTGTGCTTGTAATGAGTGAGATAAACTCAATTTGGTTACAATGTATTCTCTCATGTGTGTTGAAGTTTTTTGGTTGATATTTTGGAGGATTTTTGCATCTATGTTTATATGTGAAATTGGCCTATAATTTTCATTTCCTATTATACTATACTTGTTTGGTTTTGGTATTAGTTTTACTAGCTTCATAAAATGAGGTGAGAAATGTTTCCTCTTTTTCAATTCCTTAGAAGAATTTGAGTAATTCTTTGCATATATTGATAGAACTCTCTATATAGCTATCTGTGTCCCCCGCCCTTCTGTCTATCTGTCTCTCTCTCTGTCTCTTTCTGATTTAATTTATTTTAATGGCTATAGGAATATTCCATCTTTTTCTTATAAAAATAACATCTTTTTTGAGATATTAATCATATACCATAAAATCACCCTTCTAAATTGTACAATGTAGTGGGTCTTAGTTTAAATAATATTGTCTGATATTAAACCAGTTACTTTCTTTTAGTTATTATTTTCTTACTATATCTCAGGTGCATAGAATTGGACTAAAAATTGTCTTTAGCTCATGCAAACACTGATTACTGGTGCATGCATGTGCCACTTTTACTCATTTATTTAGTTTGTTATTATAAATAATGTAATAAGCATCTATGAAACCATTTGGCTCCCTGCCTCCCCTCACCTGAGGGTAACTATCATCCTGAGTCTATACTCTATATTGTTCATTCCTTGCTGTCCTTTTTATATAATTTTATGGCATATGTGTATATTCCTTAAAAATAACGTTGAATTTTGATTGTTTTATGAAAAGGGGATCATGTTGGATATAATTTTAAGAGCTTATTTTTCCACTTAATATAAGTTTGTTAAGAGTCTTCCCTATTTTGCACATCACTGTATTTCTTTCATTTTGACTGTTGGGTAATATTCATCCACTCTCTTGACTGGGCATTTCAGTTGTTTCCTGGGGTTTGCTATTGTGAAAGTACTGTTGTCTATATTCTTACAGCTACCTCCTTTTGTACATGTGCCAGAGACTTGGTTACTGAGTCCTCAGATATGTGAAAGTTCATTATTAATAGATGATGCCAAAGCGCTTTCCCAGCTGGTTTCACCAGTTTACATTCACATCAGATCCGTGGATTGACTTCCTCTCCAACATATAGTATTGTCAGATTTTTAAATTTTGTAAATGAAACAGGTCTCAATAATATCTCTCTGTGGTCCTGATTTGTATTTCTCTGATCGCTAGTGAATGTTGAACATCTTTTCTTACGTTTATTGGCTATATGTATTTTTTCATTTGGGAAAACCTCTTTTGAGCTTAGTTCTGTTGCATTTATTGTGTTTTTTTTCATTGAATTTTAGAAAATATTTATGTATTCTTGATATTAATGTTCTCCAGTTGTACGTGTTACAAAATATCTATTCCTGGTTTTTAATTTGTGTTTTTGCATTTTTGAAAATATCTTTTGATTAGCAACAGTTTTTCATTTTAATATAGTCAAATTGGTTAATCATTCATAATTAATAATCATTAATAATCATTTATAGCTAATGCTTTTGTATTTTGGTTAAGAAAATTTCTTGCCCCAAAGACTAAAAGTTATTCACCTATATTTTCCATTTAGATTTTAAAAAATTATTTTTAACACTTAATTCCTTATACCATCCTTATACCTTAGAGTTACTTTTAATATTATAAGACAGAGATTCAATTTCAACTTTTTCCATAGAGCTAACCATTTTTTTCCAGCTCAGTCTGTTAACTTCTCACTAATCTGACATGTCACATCTGTCATATACCACACTTTCATTTGCGTATGAGGCTGTTTCTCGGCTCTCTTCTGTTCTGTCAGTCACTCATCTATCCTTGTACCAATAGCCCACTGTCTTTAATTATTATAGCTGCGTGATAGGTCCTAATATTTGGTGAGGTAAGTCTTCTCTCCCTGCTCTCTTTCTTAACAGTGCTTTGACTATTCTCGGCTCTTTACCTTTTCATGTAACTTTTAGAATCATCTTATTAAATTCTATGAAATTTCTGGTGAGGTTTATAAAATTGGAATTACATTGAATTAATCTGGAGAGAATTTACTTATTTATAATATCAGTTGTTTCTAGCCATGAACATGATATATTTTTCCATGAATTTAGGTTCTTTTATAAACAGCTTTTAATATATCTTTTATGATATTCTCCATAGAATTGTTACATATGTTTTATTAGATTTATTCCTGGGTGTCTGATATTCTCTGAGATCATTGTAAGTAAAGTATTTTATATAATTTTGTTTTTTAGGCTTTTTGCTGCTAATATATTAAAAATGAAACTCACTTTCATATTTTAATCTTATATGCAGCCGACCTGCTAAACTCTATTAGTCTCATAATTTGTAGGGTTTTTTTAATATGTTCTATGTAAATAATCGTATCATCTGCAATAATATGAAGGTTATGTTTGAACAAGGGTGTGAAACAGGTGAGGAAGTAAATTATGTGGATATCCAGTGGAGAACATAGCAGGCAGAAGGACAGCAAATACAGATGTTAAAGCAGGAACATGGCTGATGTGTTCAAGGAAGTCAAGGAAGCCAGAGTTCCTGGAGTGCTGAGCAAGCAGGAGAGTGGTAGGAGATGAGGCCAGAGGTATTGGACTAGATTATGTAGGGTCTTGTAGACAACTCTAAGGACTTAGGTTTTTACTCTGATTTGGTCATCCACTGGAAGGTTTTGAGCAAAGGATGACATGATCTGAGTCAGCTTTTTAAAGGACCATTCTGGCTCCTATGTTGAGAATAAACTACAGTGGTCAAGGACTAAAGCAGGGAGACATGATAGGAGGCCATTGCAATAATCCAGGTAACGTGATGGTGGTCTAGACCAGGGGAGTAGTGGGTAAAGGTGGTGAGAGGTGGCTGGGTTCTGGATATATTTTGAAGATAGAACTAACAGGAATTTCTGAAGGTTGCTTAGGAGAGACAAAGAAGTCAAGGATGATTCTAAGTTTTTTGGTTTGAGCAATTAGAAGAATGAAGTTGCCACTGATAATGTTGTTGAAGAAGTTGAGCATCATTTCACATAGTGCCTTCTTTGTAAGGACTTTGAAGGAAATTTGAGTCTTATTATTGGAAAAAAGTGCATTTCTCTCAAGAACTTGCTTCATTTCTATCTTTGTTAGTATCTGTTGGGAACTGTGACTGCTTTAGCTGCTGGAAGATGTAGAACCACATTTGTGTTGTGCCTTTGTAGCAAGCGTATAGATATCTAAAGTATATGTACTTTTTTATTGACCTCATTCACATTTGGCCTTGTTTTTATCTTTTCCTGCCACTTCTGATTTGTTCTCTTATATGTTATATATCCTTATATACCTCCTTAAAATCTTTTTAGAACAGAACAGTGTGTAAATAAATGAAAACAAATTGTTTGCATTGTATGCTACCAAAAAGGAAATGTGGGATGTAGCATGAAGTTTTAAAGACTAATCTAAGAGTTAGAACATCGTCTTGAACTACAAATTAACATATGTGTGTGTGCATACGTATATATAAAAATACATACATATGTGTGTATAGATGTATATTATATATATATTTAATATATATACCTGAGTGCCTGCTGAGTTCCTACAACTCTGTATCATTCATTCAGCAATATTCAGTGCGTGTCCACTATGTGTCAGGTGCTGTTCTAGGCACTTGATGACATCAATTAATAAAACAAAGAATCCTATTGTCAGGGAGCATACATTCTAGTGGGGGAGATACTGACAAAAATAGCACGTGTAGTAGGTTAGTAAAGTATATTAGAAGATGGTATGTACTACAGAAAAATACATCAAGCATGATAAGGGAGACTGGAGGTGAAGGAAATATACAGGGAGGTTGGAGTGTGGTGGTCGCAGCATTAAATTGAGTGGTCTGGATGGGTCACATTGAGAAGATGACATTGACAGAGACTTGAAGGAGGTGAGGGTGTGAGTTATGTCCCCTTCTGAAGGAAGAGCCATTCCATCAGCAGGAACAGCAAGAAAAGGTCTTGAGGTAAGAGTGTCCCTGGCTTGTTTAAGGAACAGCTGGGCAGCCAGCATACAATTGACTGAGTGAGAAACGTGGTGGGAAACAAGGTCAGAGAGGTGACTGAGCTGGGAGAGACAAATCTCATCTAGCCTCATAGACTGTTATTAGGACTTGAGCTTTTTCTGAGTGCAAAGGGGCACCATTACAGGGTTTCAAGCCTAAGAGTGAAATGATTTGACTTACATTTTAAAAGGATCACTCTGTCCATTATAGTATAACTTTACAGAGAGTTGATGATTATTTCTGCAATTTTAGGTATATTACAGCTAATACTGATACCGAAGAACAGAGTTTTCCACTCCCTAAGGCGTTTAACACTCATGTAGAGGAATTAAATTTAGATGCCCTCATTCAGAGGGCTGATAATTTACGTATGAATGAGTCCAGGAAAATGGAGAGTTTTGAACTACTTTGTGACCACAAAGAAAAGGTAAGAAATATGTGATAATAACATGCTTGTATAGTTTTAATTTTTTATTTAATCTACTGTCCCATTCATGTTATGACCATAACAATTGTGTCACAGTTTACACAAGCTAAATGATTGATGTAAATTTTTTATAATATCACTACAATTTTTTAAAAGTAAATATAAGAGTTTATTAGGCTCTAAGTTCATAAAAATGAAAACCAGAGATATGATTATACAGACTGACATTGATTTTATCAATCTGATTTATTTCGTAAATATTTGGTAACAGATAAAGAATAAGACATACTGCTTCTCTGGAGGGAGGAAAAGCTACATTTTAAGCTCGCTATCTTACAATTACTAATATAACAGCCATTAGTATTTCACTGTGTCCTACCAGTAATCGTTTTCCAGTGTTTAATGCTGGGCTGAATTGGGAAAGCTCATCCTTCCCACCACCACCAAAGGAAAAAAAAAAACGGTGGGTTTTGCAATATCACAAAGATCAATAAATCTTTTTCTTTCCCATGAGAGATTTAAGTCTAACCTTTGAGGATTTAGCAACTCTAAATGCATTACCTAAAAGTTTTTAAATCTCCAGGATTGTATTTAGGTAATTTAGGTAAAAAATGTGACTCCTCTTTTGAATGTATGTAATCTCTGATAACTTACAGATATTATCTGAAACGCCCATTGAAGCATCATATTAATAATAGATAACTCAGAAAGGAAAACAAGGAGAGGATACTGCAACCCAGAGAGAATTTATAAATTCTGACACCTATCAAGTTTCTCGTCTTTGTAGGTGTGGAGCTGGTGTCTGCATAATATTCATTGGTTTTAATATCCAAATGTAACACTACATTACATCACATTTTGTAGCCATGAATATTTGAACTTAAAGTGTGATATGCACATGAATAGATACAGTCATTTCTAAGTACCAGTTTACCTAATTTTTTAAAAGTTGCAGTGGAAAACACAGTCTGGTCACGTTTCTGAGTTTATCTAATGTGCAGTTCTGTCTGTTCAGTTTAGGGATGAAATAGAGTTTATTTGGCGGTTTGCTCGTGCTTATGGAGACATGTATGAGCTATCTACAAATGCACAAGAAAAGAAGCATTATGCTAATATTGGTAAGTATTTTGTAAATATTAATTATCCTCAAGTAGTAATCATTATCTATAGTAAACCACTAATGAATTTTAATTAAAGCTAAATTATCTTAGCTAAAACAAGTATGTTTAATCTATTTCAACATATCCTAGTACTTATATAGTCTAAGAACAGAAAGGTTTGTTTTTTGGGTTTTTTTTTTTGTGGTACACGGGCCTCTCACTGTTGTGGCCTCTCCCGTTGCGGAGCACAGGCTCCGGATGCGCAGGCTCAGCGGCCATGGCTCATGGGCCTGGCCGCTCCGCGGCATGTGGGATCTTCCCGGACCGGGGCACGAACCTGTGTCGCCTGCATAGGCAGGCGGACTCTCAACCAGTGTGTCACCAGGGAAGCCCCCAGAAAGGTTTTTTTAGAATAAAAGTACATGTTCTTAAAAAATATTTGAGCATACTAGAACAGGCAACTGAAAAACTCAAATTCCAGCTTTTAAAGTTTATAAAATCACAGAAAGATGAGACATTAAGTGGTAATAATATGAGAAGCGATAATAGCAGTACTCTTTCACCACAATTAAAATAACCCACCTTACTCCCTGTAACGTAGAACTCCAGGTACCACAAAGAAATAACTACTCATACTTTAATGTTTTTTTCAAAATTTATCTTGATAAAACAAGATTAGCCTTATTTTAAGGCTAATCTTGTTTAAGCCTTGTTTTAGCTAATTGTTTAAGCTGAGCAATGAGTCCATAGTTGTTCATTATACTGTCCTCTATTTTCCAAAGTAACAACAACAAAAGAAAAACAGCTAGAATGTGAAATTTTATATATATATAAACCTTGACTCTCACTGAGTATCAAACTCTTTCTTGCAAAAAGCCCCCTAAGTTTCAGGATAGTAATTTGACATAAAAACTTCTTTAGTTTTTTGTTTTTGTTTTTTATTCCAAAGTCTTCTCTATTCCAAGCTTTCCTTCTCTGAGATAGCATGAGGAAGAAACAGCAAGAAGATAATGATATTGCCAATCTCCTTCTGCTCTAGTTCCCTGTCATTTTTATTTCTAAGAAGGAAATATTTCCAAGTTCCTTGAAATTACATTTCTTCCGCTTATAGGTTTCTTTGCCAAGTGGCCTCTATTCTTTAATTCTTAGTGGGAAGAGGATGGAAGGAATTCCCCTTCTTGTTCTTTACATATTCATCATCAGCCTTGTGGGGCAGTTTTTCTGTAGCAATCCTTCTTGCAGACCATAAACAAAATGGAATTCTAGGGAAGAGATTTATTAACTTGAAGGTAAATAAAAATTTAGCCGAAGAGAACAAAATAACTTATTTTTATATCTACTGAGAAAGAGTATATCTATGTAAATTGTTCCAACATCCGTCAATATTAAATATATATTAAATAATGTAAAAATATATATTAAATGTATTTTTTTTCTTGAGCACCTCCCTGCCCTGGGCATTAAAGCTCCTCCTATGTTAGAAGGTAGAAATATGATAGCAAAATAGACATGTTCTCAGACTGCAAGGAGCTTATGGCTTTGTGGGGAAGATAGTATTACTAAAATAATCCTACATATAAAGAAACACACTGAAGTAAGTTGTTAGTAAAGAAGAATGTGGCATATTAAGAGAGGGTATAACAGAAAGGAGGATATGATGGCGGGGGTGAACGTTGATGCAGGGAACTCTTTCTTCTGGAAGTAAGTCTCACATAGTAAAATTACTTGGGATCTGTATTTTTAAATGGAGTGAGAGTTTAACTGAGTTAATGTATGAGATGGTGAAAATGGAGAAAGAAGTAGGCTGGAGGAAATCCAAATTCTCATACCCAAGTACAAGAAAGGAGCATGGATTGAGACAGGATATATTCAAAAAAGAGAAAAGTTTATAGTGTCAAAGAAAAAACAGTGACCCCTCAGATGTGTTCATGCAGTTATAGAAATAAATTTAACAGAATTCCTATTTTTTTATCCAAGAAATATTTATGAGAAATTTTTATTTATTTATTCAAAATATTTATTCGAAATCACCGTGTCTAGGAACAAAGTTAAAATGAGGGGTGAGGGAAGGAGAAAAGGAGGGACATGAATATGATCAAGACAGTGTTACACTAAGGAACTTACTGACAAGATCAATATGGAGACAGGCAACTGTAATTCAATGCACAGGTAGTAAGTGCCTGGCAAAGGTGATGGCAAAGAACACTGGAGCTGAGACATTGGAGACTGGAGTTGACGGGCATCGGCACCCAGTACAAGGGAGGAAGAGTGCTGTTATTTCTCGTAACAGTAGATTTGAACTCGTATGCCGAGGGAAGACTGGATCACTGAAGAGTACAGAATTCTTTCCTAAACCTCCACCTGGGGTATACTATTATGCAGTACATCTGTGGACGTACTGTGATTGGTCATACTTGTCTTCCAAATAAAATATGAATCTTATATCTAAAAGAACATCATTGTAATTTTCAGAATTAAATGACTGATACAAATGCCACAAATAGCTCACAGAATACAATTTTGTAAGGGAGATAGCTTTCCTTTCAGGCTGAAGCTGCATAAATGAGGCTGCAAAACCAATCTGTGTAGTACCCAGCTCCATTATATTCTCAGAGCGATGGAATCACCTCTATGTTAAGCTTGTCGCAGTGCCCTAAAAGCTATTTTTGTTCATTTGGCAATGTAGGGAAAATGTTGATTTAGTTTTTAAAGTCTGTACATTTAAAAGTATTTATGTTTTTCGATCATTCATTACCAAATTACTAACTCTTTTAATATATGTCCACAATGTACTATCAGTTATTATTTTAAAATACTTCCTTTTAGTTTTTTCCAGTTTATATAGATTTCTATACAGGGTAGTTCTCTTAATGGACAGAGCTATAAAGTACCACCTTAGCAAATTAACAAATAGGAGAATGATTTTAGAATAAAATATCTTTATTTATAAAAATTACCTAAACTAGTTATTTAGAAGAGCATTTTGTATTGGATAGTCTCTTCAAGCAAAAAAAAAAAAAAAAAAAAAAAAAAAAATAAAGCAGGGAAAAGGAGATGGTATAAAATAAAACAGCCACTTTTTGAGAAAGATTTTCAGAATGTGGTTTAGACCAGCGGTCCCCACCCTTTTTGGCACCAGGGACCGGTTTCGTGGAAGACAATTTTTCCCCCGGGGAGTGGGGGTGGTGGGGAGCGACGGGGAGCAGCAGATGAAGCATTGCCCACTCGCCCGCGGCTCAACTCCTGCTGTGTGGTCTGGTTCCTAACAGGCTGTGGACCAGTACCGGTCCACTGCCTGGGGGTTGGGGACCCCTGGGTTAGACAAACCTCTATCCAAAAATTAATGGGTTATTAAAAGTTATTCTAAAACTAAGTAAAATTATTTAGGGGAATTATTTATTTACTGAGCCTGCTCATTATTGTGAAAGATTAGACAAGAGCTCTGGGACAACTTCCCTTACCCCTTTAGATAGATTAGATGGAGTTGCTCTCTCCATTCTCTGTTATACTCTCTTTTTTACCTTGTATTTATTTTTTGCACATAATTCATTTGTTTATATACCTACTGCCTACTGAAATGTGAATCCTTGGAAGTCAAGAACTGTGTCTTATTTGACTTTTTATTCCCAGAGGCTCACATAATATGATACTTAGAAAGCACTCAGTAAATGTTGGTTGAGTTAATTACAAAACAATTTCTATTAACACTTCTAAATAATGATTGAATGACTTCTCTTGCACTTGGTTAAATCACTTAACCCAGTGAGTCTCAAACTTGAGCATACATCAGAATCACTAGAGGCTAGTTAACACAGATTGCTGACTCTCAGAGTTTATGATCAAGTCCCTCATGTGGTCCAAAATTTGCTTTTCTAACAAGATTCCAGGTGATGGCTTCTGGTCTTGGGACCATACTTTGAGAACTACTGGCTTAAATTCAATAATTTACCTCCCACCAACTCAGATGAAGGTAATAAGTGTAAGTGCATTTATCTTTCAGGAAAGACATTAGGTGAAAAAGCTATTACTAGAGCACCCATGAATGGACATTGTCATCTATGGTAAGTACATAGAATTTATGCAGCCTTTAAAAAATTCTAATATGCCTCTTTATAAATTGCAATGGATTTTTAACATATTATTGACCCACTTAACATGTCACATTCACTAAAAAGAATATTTACTATATAGCACAGTAACTGTTCTTGTTCTGTTTATTCTCATGTATTTTTCAGTATATATATTTTAAATATATTTAAGATAAACTTTCATTGAAGAATTCATAACTGAATCCACCAAGTCCAATAACTGTGCACATGATAAATTTAATTAAATCTAATTTCATATAACATTTTGTTTGAAAACAAATACTAAAGTGATGCCACATTTCTAAATGAAACGCAGAGAGAAGAATAAAAGCACATCAGCCATTATACCCTGATGAGTAAAGGTATACAAATTCCACAAGTCAAAAGAAAGCCATTTCTAATATAAGAAAGCTCAAACAAAGGAAATCTAATTAGTTGGATGGGTATAGGTGGATATCCTTGGGACAAAAAAATTTATTCTTGAGTATGTTTTGTTTTGGATCCTTTGTATATTTACAATTATAAAACAGAAATAAGAAGAAAAATATTGTTTTTAATTAACACTTCATTTTACTCATAGTTGTATTTCTATAGCATTTCTTAGTTTCTTAGTTATTTTTTCTCCCCAGTAATATTGGTACTTTAGGTGCTAGGAAAACATAGTCATAAATTTATTTTTGACCCTTCTCTCAGACCTAGGTTGTCAGAAATCCACCCCTCTTTGGGATTATTTTATTCTTCTGGGATAGTCTTAGGCAAATCTCTCTCAAAATGACTTCTTTTCTGCAGGTACACATTTATCCTCCAGGAAATTCATTTTTGCCCCACCAACTCAAAAGTGCAAACGATTTTTCCAAAGCAGACCTGTTCCTTTACACTGCCACCAGCAGGGGGAGCATCACTCACACACTCTCATCCTAAAACTTCCCTGGGCAGGAATCAGATAACATTTTTTATGTCCCCCAAACTCTAAAGGACATGCCAAAATAAGAATAGGTCTTTTGAAGCTGCCATCACTTAAAATGAGAAACAAGGCTACCCCCTTCCGTCTCGCATGAGAAGGTGAGAGGTGGAACCGAAGTACCCTAGTAGTTCTATTTGCAGAAATCCCCCTTCCAGGTCTCTCTCTGCTTCAGCGAACTCTTTGCCTTCTCTTATATAGCCTGGAGATGGGTGAAGGGCTAAGCCTAGCAGAACCTGTGAATCATTTCACTAATGTGTCATGCATGGGTAGTAGAGTGTCTTGCTTTAGGAGCCGGAGTATACCTAATAAAGTATTGTTCTGTGCCCTAGTGCCTCTGCCACAACTCTAGGAGAAAGTTAATTTTGCAAGTAACATCCTGGTAGGTATCTTTAAGGTCAGTTCTCCAGTATGTAAGGGTCTTGGCTATTATTTCTATAGCCAGCTTTACCTTCCTCACCTAATTTGCATAATACTGATAATAATAAATTAATGTGTTAAAGTACTTCTGTTCTTCCATTTTTAGTATAACTGTAATGAATTTATACTGATCAAGCTACACTTGCTTCATCTCTTTCGATAATGGAGATGTTTGGGTGTTGGTTAGCCAGATTTAGACGCAGAAAGAACACTGAAGCCCTACTCTTAACTCTGAGCCTCACCCTCCTCTTCCTCTGCTGTCCTCTTCCTTCTCCCATACAAACTTCTGCATCCATGGAGAATCACATTAAAAATGTACATTTGATATTAACCCTCAATTTGAGGACACTTATCAGTGTGAACTTCCAAATTTCCATAAAGGAACAATGTTGAATCTTCTCTGAAGACTTCATAAGCACCTTAAACTTACCTTGTGAGGACAGATTATGCTTAACTCTTACTCAGTGGGCTTCCCAGCCTGTCTTCCACTAATCTGACCACTTCTCTTTTGTTCATCTTTTTTCACTTTTTGTTGTGTACTAATTGCCTTGTTTATAACTGTGGGATTTAACCCCGAGGGTGAATCTTATTCACAGACACACACAGAGTACTGATCCAATTGTGTTTCACATGATTTTTTATTCAGTATCAGTTTTTAATTAAAAAACAATTAAAGTCTGATCAGTTGCTAAAATTTAATAAATTCAAATGTCAATTTTTAAAATTTATTTCATTGAAGTATAGTTGATTTACAACATTGTATTAATTTCTGTTGTACAGCAATGTGATTTTATCTTAATTCATAAAATATATTATGATGTACCTACTGAATACAAGAATTCTCATTCAATTAAATACAGTAGTAGAGGTTTAGGGTGATGAAAAAAGAGAAATTAAGACTTTGACTTGAGAAGCAATGTGTGAAATTTAGGTTAACTGATTCTATAATTAATTGTAATAAAATGTCATGAAAATGTCTTATCCTGCTGGAATTTTTTTCAGTATGTTACGACTTTTTCTCATTCATTCAGCATAAATGACAAGACATGGCCTCTAGGCCAAATGCAGCTGCCTGCTTTTGTAAAGTTTTATTGGTGCACAGCCACACCTGTGCATTTGTACATAGCAATGAAGTTGAGCTGTTGTAACAGAGACTCTCTGATCCCACAACCTTAAATGTTTCCTACCTGGCCCTGCAGCGAAAGTTTGCTGACCCATAGTTTACAGGGTTCTGTGATGGTTTATAAGCCTTCAGTTTGAAATAAAAGATGCAATCATTAGAAATAATTATCATAAAGCGTTGATATGGAGGGAATAATTGAAAAACAAATATTATTTTAAAGACTTGTTTTTCATCATCATCTTTTCCAAAATGAAATTGCTCTGTAACTTTCAGGCTACATAAGCTTTCTATATAATTCTGTCGTTTTCGTTGTACCAGCCTAAAATACTTCTAGAATCAAGAGAGCAGAATCACCAATGGATTTGCAGTTTGTTAGCCAAATAGGCCTGACCTTAATTATAAATAATGTCTTACATATTTGTTGTGCTCTACTGTTCACAAATTATATCCCCATGCCTTCTAGCATGTGATTCACAGAACAACCTGTTTCCATTTTATAGAAAGCAAGGCCATCTGTGTGTGTGGTGCAGTATATGTGTGTCTGGTGTGGTGTTGTGATTAGTAACCAAGGGTCATACAATAAGTGGAAAAACAAAAACCAGATCTTATATTTGTATGTACTCAGTATTTCATCTATTATTTACTCTTCCTCTGCTTTTTCACAGTATAAATAACATTGGTGCTAAATCAAAAATGCTACTGGGAAACTAATGGAGTTGTTTTAGTAGTTGTTTACTAGTTGTTGAGACAGGGATGTTTGTCAGTTATTAAAATATTCACTATAGATGCAAAGAAAATACAGAATTTTTGTCAACACATAGTTAGAACAACCTCTAGATGGAGATAATAGACCATATTGTGTGTTAATTTTCTTCATAGTTCCCATCAACCTGAGAGTTTACAAAATAAAATTTTAAATTACATTTTCCAAGATAAACAGTGTGAGAAACAACATGTACATGCAGATATAGGTGGGATTGATTGCCAGAAAAGAAATGATGATCCTTTGAGGAAAAGTGGTTCAGGTAAACTTTGAATTTATGACATGTAGGAAGATAAATAATACTTTAGACTTGAAAGAAGCAGACTTCAAAATGATTATGAAAAACATAAGACTCTGGTGACAGATTATTTATAAGGGAAAATGTACATATTTCATATAATGGTTTTCTTAAGTCACGTTTTTTTCTTTTTTCTTTTTCTTCACTCAGAGTAACTGGGAAAGAACATGCTGAGAGAGCTCTGTAAAAGCTAGAGATGTGCATAAGTTGTTCTGATTTTCAAAAAATAGAAGATTGATTCCACCACTATAGATCAGTGAACATAGAATCTTTTCCTTTGATTACAGCACAAATAGTTAGTTGGGTTTTCTGTGAGTGATGAAGTTCAAGCAGACTCAACAGATTTTTCTAAAAATGTGAGATGATCTGTTTTTTCTTTGCTAGTAGATAGAGTAGGGAAATTGAGCTAATATATCTGGATTTAAGGAAGGCTTTAAGGCAAGTTCACTCATAATATTCTTGGGGACAAGATGTTAAAATATGGGCAAGGTTCTTTGTTACCCGTGCTGGCAGAAGGGTTTGAGCCTCAATCATTCAAAAGAATAACTGTTGACAATACCATGATTCTAGAGTTCCAGGTCTAGATCTTAGACACTAGTGTGTTCAGTGATTTTTTTCAGTGGGTGAAGATGTGGAAGGTATGATTATAAATGTTGCAAGTGATGCAAAATTAGGAAGAACAGGGTGTATGATGGATGACTATAGTAATTAAAAGATTTTCACATGTTGAAAGAGATACTGAACAAGGTGAATTAAGAGGGATAAATATGGAAGGAGGGATGGAGAGGAAAATGTCAAAATTTGAGGACGTGAGGGAAAAACAGATGGAAATTAGAATGAAGCATGGAGTTTAGTTAACAATAATATATTAATATTGGTTCATTTTGAAAATTTTCAATATTGTATATTAATATTAGTACAGTTGTGATAAATGTATTATAATAATTTAAGATAGTAATTTAAGTAGTATCTCCTAATCTAGGTAAGTTCTCAGATCATAATAGGTTGCTTTTGTCATAACTCTTGCTTCTACTGTTAAGAGATTATTGATTTTCTAATGAAAATTAAGAGGTCAAAAAAACTTATAACTGAAAAGTGGCCATTTTGTTGGTTGTGCATAAGTTGTGTGAATTATGTGATCTTTTGTGTTCAGGAATGGTCTAACTGTTCCAAATTAAGAAAACTGTTCACTTCAGTTTTTTATTTGAAAGTTATGTGTATCCACAGAAACAATCAAGATAAATAACACCCAAAATTACATTTTTCATTTCAGTTATGACAATGCAAGTGAAAATTAAGACCTACTTTTGAATTATTTAGGTAAATGAATATTTTACCTCAGACAGAAACACTCTGAATACTTTTGCACAGACAGAAACAGTCTGAATGTAAAAAGTAATATGTGCCCAATTTTTAGAGGAAGCAAGTTGCTGAACAAATATTGTGCCCAATTTTTAGAGGAAACAAGTTGCTGAACAAATATTATACATAATTTATAGTCAAATATTTATTTATGTAAATTTTGTATTCCCAAGGGAAAAAAAGTAAAGAATCCATGGGATGCACTCTTCTAGTAATGACTGCGGTGTCTCCAAGGAAGGATTGAAGGACATGGGGAATTTTTGAAAAAACATATTCTAAAATTACCTTTGATTTTAGTATTTGTTTTTAGTCATGATATTTATTTTAATTTTCAAATGACATTAAGGGAGCCTTGAACTTTTTATTTTTACGAAAGAGAAGCAGGAATCTGTTGACACAATGTATTTTTCAGTTTAATACTTATGGAATAGACTTTTCTGAGGATCTCTTTGTGACTCTGATGTTGATGAAGGTGATGGCAGCAGCTAATCTTTCTTGGAACTCACTCCAGGCCAGACACTATTGTAAGCGATTACGTTTTAGATATTTTACCCTCATAGCACACATATGAGATAGATGGTGTTAGTATCCCCAGGTATAGCTGAGGAAACTGGCCTCATGTTAATGTCAAACATTGGTTATTTATTCATCTATATGAATACTTTTGTTAAATATTAATGAATGGTTTAGAGATTTTTTTTAATGTTAAATTTCATGGTATTTGATTAAAAGTTTACACAATGTCCACTGTTTTTATCCTTTTCAGGTATGCGGTTTTGTGTGGCTATGTATCTGAGTTTGAGGGCTTACAAAACAAAATTAACTATGGATATCGCTTCAAGGTATTTCTTGATATTAAAAATGTTTTACTCTAGCTGTATGTTCCATTCACAAGTATAAATCAAATTATTCAATAGACTTATCTCTAGGAATTTATCTTTTTTACTTAAATAAAATGACAGTCTTTAAATAGTACTGTGCCAAAAAAGAAACAAACTCTTTGGGTGATTAAGGATTATTATTATTATTATAGATCCTGAAGGAGGTCACATAGTAGATGAGTATTATTTTTTTAAAGGTAGAGGCTTAGCCTTTTAGTCATGAGCACACTAACATCATAAACATGGCTGGCACTAATTAGTTAACATTTAATACATATTGATTTGCTGGTAGGAGTAGAATTCAATCTAGGGCTTAAATTTGCCATGATAGAGGAATAAAATAAGTAATGCACATACTCATTATTTATCATGTGCCTGTAGTTGTAATCATTCAGTAAATAACCCCTCAGGGTCAATAATTTTAGGAATGGGCAGAGAGTTCTTTGTTTTCCAGCTCCCTATAACCATTTGACAATGTCAGGGGAGTAGATTCTTCTATCACCTAGTTCTGCTATTCTTTTCTCCATTATACCCACATCAGATGACATTTGTAAGTTTGCCTCTCAATCAGTAAGTATTAGGTAGGCAAGTCATGGGCAGACAAAAATGTGACTTGGATGTTTTCTATTTTTAAGGTGACGTTTTCTGTAGCCTTATTTAATCATAATCACAGTTCTGGTTCTAGTTGTGAGCATTTTGATGATTGAGTTATTGAGAAGCTTAATTGTATTAATAATAAAGATTGAGGAGGGAGACAAAACAACATTATAAAGTCCCTTTGAATTTACTAGGCAGAGTTCTACTCAACACCACCTGAAACTTGGGAGATAATTCTTTTGGATTTTCTTTCAGGAGCATCTAGATAAAGCAATCGAATTTTTACCTGAAGAACCCTTTTTGTATTACCTCAAGGGAAGATACTGTTACACTGTAAGTTGAAAACTTTTATCTGTAAAGTTTATTTGAATATATTCTGATTATATGATCTATTTTCAGTGACTTATTCTTATATTGTTTTACCTAGTGCCTACTATAGAGAAAATGATGAAATCAGTACATATTTTGAGTTTATAAATTTATATATTTTATAATTATATACTGAATTACACACAATATATGATTTTATAAATGCATGTATTTTTTTCTTTACTGCCTTTCCATTTCCCCTTGCGGCAGTCACACTGTCTCCCTTTAAATGTGCTTTCTCTCAGATGGTGACCAGCCACCAGTATCCATGCCCCCTGTATTGGTGCACTGCTCTGTTTTGTGGGAGAACTTTTTTCCTTTATCAGAGTTTATTACGCATAAATTATGTGCTTGCTGTCCTTTTCTTCAAGAAACTTTATTTAGAAGGGGACATAAGACATATAGAAATAAATAAAGGCAGCTGGTGAGTCTAAGACCCAATGTGTTAAATGACACCTGTTTATGGAAAGTTAACAGAATGTGAAAATATATCATAACAGCTACATTAAAAAATTATCCTGAAGAGAACTGCTCTTTCTGAATGAGAAAATTGGGATAGGCAAAATAGGAAGCTTTTTAATTGTGGCTTGTAGAGCATTAGGGATGAAGCAGGAGGTTTGCTTTTACTGAACACCTGCTATATATGTCAGATGTGCATTTTATATTTTATATTTCTTATCACATTTCATCCTTTTAACAACGCTGTAAGCAGTTTTTATTATGCCAGTTTTAAATCTGAGTCTTCATGAAGGTAGGGGACTTCCCTAAGATTTAAAAACCATTGACCCAACCTCATGAGTCTGGAACTTGAATGTACACTATACAGTTAGGCTTAAAAAGCCCAAGAAGGAAATTTAAATTCCAAATGGAACCTGATCTTCATGCCATAGACAAATGGTAGAAGGTAATACTAATCTTTCCTGGAGGATTGTACTATCACACACAAGCCGTAGAACATTCTTGCAGAGTTGAGCTCACAGTGAAAAATAATAGAATATATACAAAGAAACAAGCCATCATAGATGACAGTCAAAAGAAACAAAAAAAGAGAACAGAAGTAGATCTGAAAGGACTTCAGATTTTGGAAACATGGAATACAGAATATTAAACAGCTACCTACATAATGTGTTTTTAAAACTAAAATGAATTAGGGGAAAAATGGGTGAGGAGCATGAGACTACAAAAATGACCAGGTAGATTTCAAACAATGGAACAATTTTTGATATAAAAAGTATATTATTTGTCATTAAAAGAAAACTCAATGGAAAGATTTGGTAGTAGATAGGCCCCACTAAAGAGAAAATTAACAAACTTTAAGACAAATCAGAAAATGTTGCCTGGAAGCAGCACAGAGGAACAAAGAGATAGAAAATATGAAGGAGAGATAAAAAGGCATGGAAGGGAAGTAAGGATACCACGTAGTGGTGAATTTTTATCTCCTTCTTTTGGTAATTAATAGAACAAAAGACAAAAAAAGCATGTAAAAAATATGTAAAACATTGATTGGAGCCTTACATTTAATAACCTTGATCTAATAAAATAGATGAAAATATGTATCTAGCCATTAGAGGATACACATTTTCAAGCATATGTTGAATGTTTACAAAACTGACCATATATGAGGTCATGAAGCAAGTCTTAATAAATTTCAAAGAATTGATATCCTGTAGGTTTTCTGATCATAATGCAATTGTAATAGAAATTCAGAAACAAAACAGCTTAAAAACCATAAATCTTGAATTAGAAATAATAGGACATGACAATAAAATAAGATGCCATTTTATACCTACTCATTTGATAAAATTTTAAATTATCAGCATGAGATGTAAAAATATGGAGCAACAGGAATTCTTACATTGTTGTGGGAACACAAATCAGCACAACCATCTCGGAAACAATTGGGTATTATCTCTGAAATTTGATTGTCTACCATATGACAATGGTGCCTACCCTAGAGAAACTCTTGCAAATGTGCTTTAGAAGGCATGTACAAGAATGCCTTTAGCAGTCTTGTTTCTAAGAGCAAAAAATGGAAAAGTCCCAAATATCCACTGAAAAAAGAGTGGATGGCTGAACCAAGATGGCGGAGTAGAAGGACGTGCTCTCACTCCCTCTTGTGAGAACACCAGAATCACAACTAGCTGCTGGACAATGATCGACAGGAAGACACTGGAACTCACCAGAAAAGATACCCCACATCCAAAGACAAAGGAGAAGCCACAATGAGAATGTATGAGGGGCGCAATCACAGTAAAATCAAATCCCATAACTGCTGGGTGGGTGACTCAGAGACTGGAGAACACTTATACCACAGAAGTCCACCCACTGGAGTTAAGGTTCTGAGCCCCACGTCAGGCTTCCCAACCTGGGGGTCCAGCAATGAGAGGAGGAATTCCTAGAGAATCAGACTTTGAAGGCTAGTGGGATTTGATTGCAGGACTTCAACAGGACTGGGGGAAACAGAGACTCCACTCTTGAAGGACACACACAAAGTAGTGTGCGCATCAGGACCCAGGGGAAGGAGCAGTGACCCCAGGGGAGACTGAACCAGACCTACCTGCTAGTGTTGGAGGGTCTCCTGCAGAGGCGGGGGCGTGATGGTGGCTGTGGCTCACCGTAGGGACAAGGACACTGGCAGCAGAAGTTCTGAGAAGTACTCCTTGGCATGAGCCCTCCCAGAGTCTGCCATTAGCCCCACCAAACAGCCCAGGTAGGCTCCAATGTTGGGTTGCCTCAGGCCAAACAACCAAGTGGGAGGGAACCCAGCCCCACCCAGCAGCAGTCAAGCTTATTAAAGTTTTACTGAGCTCTGCCCACCAGAGAAACAGTCAGCTCTACCCACCAGCAGTCCCTCCCATCAGGAAACTTGCACAAGCCTCTTAGATAGCCTCATCCACCAGAGGACAGACAGCAGAAGCAAGAAGAACTACAATCCTGCAGCCTGTGAGAAAAAACTACACTCACAGAAAGATAGACAAGATAAAAAGGCAGAGGGCTAGGTACCAGATGAAGGAACAAGATAAAACCCCAGAAAACAAACTAAATGAAGTGGAGATAGGCAACCTTCCAGAAAAATAATTCAGAATAATGATAGTGAAGGTGATCCAGGACCCCGGAAAAAGAATGGAGGCAAAGGTTGAGAAGATGCAAGAAATGTTTAACACAGACCTAGAAGAATTAAAGAACAAACAAACAGAGATGAACAATGCAATAACTGAAATGAAAACTACACTAGAAGGAATCAATAACAGAATAACTGAGGCAGAAGAACGGATAAGTGACCTGGAAGACAGGATGGTGGAATTCACTGCTGCGGAACAGAATAAAGAAAAAAGAATGAAAAGAAATGAAGGCAGCCTAAGAAATCTCTGGAACAACATTAAATGCAACAACATTCGCACTATAGGGGTCCCAGAAGGAGAGGAGAGAGAGAAAGGACCAGAGAAAATATTTGAAGAGATTATAGTCGAAAACTTCCCTAATATGGGAAAGGAAATAGCCACCCAAGGCCAGGAAGCACAGAGTCCCATACAGGATAAACCCAAGGAGAAACATGACGAGACACATAGTAATCAAATTGGCAAAAATTAAAGACAAAAATTATTGAAAGCAGCAAGGGAAAAACAACAAATAACATACAAGGGAACTCCCATAATGTTAACAGCTGATTTCTCAGCAGAAACTCTACAAGCCAGAAGGGAGTGGCATGATATACTTAAAGTGATGAAAGGGAAGAACCTACAATCAAAATTACTCTACCTGGCAAGGATCTCATTCAGATTCAAGGGAGAAATCAAAAGCTTTACAGACAAGCAAAAGCTAAGAGAATTCAGCACCACCAAACCAGCTCTACAACAAATGCTACAGGAACTTCTCTAAGTGGGAAACACAGTCTAAAATAGACTTTAAGATAAAGAATGTTACAAGAGACAAGGAAGGACACTACATAATGATCAAGGGATCAATCCAAGAAGAAGATATAATAATTATAAATATATATGCACCCAACATAGGAGCACCTCAATACATAAGGCAACTGCTAACAGCTATAAAGAGGAAATCGACAGTAACACAATAATAGTGGGGGACTTTAACACCTCACTTACACCAATGGACAGATCATCCAAAATGAAAATAAATAAGGAAACAGAAGCTTTAAATGACACAATAGACCAGATAGGTTTAATTGATATTTATAGGACATTCCATACAAAAACAGCAGATTACACTCTTCTCAAGTGTACACGGAACATTCTCCAGGATAGATCACATCTTGGGTCACAAATCAAGCCTCAGTAAATTTAAGAAAATTGAAATCATGTCAACCATCTTTTCTGACCACAATGCTATGAGATTAGAAATCAATTACAGGGAAAAACACGTAAAAAACACAAACACATGGAGGCTAAACAATACGTTACTAAATAACCAAGAGATCACTGAAGAAATCAAAGAGGAAATCAAAAAATACCTACAGACAAATGACTGAAAACACGATGATCCAAAACCTATGGGATGCTGCAAAAGCAGTTCTAAGAGGGAAGTTTAGAGCTATACAAGCCTACCTCAAGAAACAAGAAAAATCTCAAATAAACAATCTAACCTTACACCTAAAGGAACTAGAGAAAGAAGAACAAACAAAATCCAAAGTTTGCAGAACGAAAGAAATCATAAAGATCAGAGCAGAAATAAATGAAATAGAAACAAAGAAAACAATAGCAAAAATCAATAAAACTAAAAGGTGGTTCTTTGAGAAGATAAACAAAATTGATAAACCATTAGCCAGACTCATCAAGGAAAAGAGGGAGAGGACCCAAATCAATAAAATTAGAAATGAAAAAGAAGTTACAACAGACACCGCAGAAATACAAAGCATCCTGAGAGACTACTACAAGCAACTCTATACCAATAAAATGGACAACCTGGAAGAAATGGACAAATTCTCAGAAAGGTATAACCTTCCAAGACTGAACAAGGAAGAAACAGAAAATATGAACAGACCAATCACAAGTAATGAAATTGAAACTGTGATTAAAAATCTTCCAACAAACAAAAGTCCAGGACCAGATGGCCTCACAGGTGAATTCTGTCAAACATTTAGAGAAGAGCTAACACCCATCCTTCTCAAACTCTTCCAAAAACTTGCGGAGGAAGGAACACTCCCAAACTCATTCTATGAGGCCACCATCACCCTGATACCAAAACCAGACAAAGATACTACAAAAAAAGAAAATTACAGACCAATATCACTGATGAATATAGATGCAAAAATCCTCAACGAAATACTAGCAAACAGAATCCAACAACACATTAAAAGGATCATACACCATGATCAAGTGGGATTTATCCCAGAGATGCAAGGATTCTTCAATATATGCAAATCAATCAATGTGATACACCATATTAGCAAATTGAAGAATAAAAAACATATGATCATCTCAATAGATGCAGAAAAAGCTTTTGACAAATTCAACACCCATTTCTGATAAAAACTCTCCAGAAAGTGGGCATAGAGGGAACCTACCTCAACATAATAAAGGCCATATACGACAAACCCACAGCAAACATCATTCTCAATGGTGAAAAACTGAAAGCATTTACTCTAAGATCAGGAAGAAGACAAGGATGTCCACTCTCACCACTCTTATTCAACATAGTTTTGGAAGTCCTAGCCACGACAATCAGAGAAGAAAAAGAAATAAAAGGAATACAAATTGGAAAAGAAGTAAAACTGTCACTTTTGCAGATGACATGATACTATACATAGAGAATCGTAAAGATGCCACCAGAAAACTACTAGAGTTAATCAATGAATTTGGTAAAGTTGCAGGATGCAAAATTAATGCACAGAAATCTCTTGCTTCCTATACACTAATGATGAAAAATCTGAAAGAGAAATTAAGGAAACAATCCCATTTACCACTGCAAGAAAAAGAATAAAATACCTAGGAATAAACCTACCTAGGGAGACAAAAGACCTGTATGCAGAAGCTAAGACACTGATGAAAGAAATTAAAGATGATACCAACAGATGAAGAGATATACCATGTTCTTGGATTGGAAGAATCAATATTGTGAAAATGACTACACTACCCAAAGCAATCTACAGATTCAATGCAATCCCTATCAAATTACCAATGGCATTTTTTATGGAACTAGAACAAAAAATCTTAAAATTTGTATGGAGACACAAAAGACCCTGAAGAGCCAAAGCAGTCTTGAGGGAAAAAAACAGAGCTGGAGGAATCAGACTCCCTGACTTCAGACTATACTACAAAGCTACAGTAATCAAGACAATATGGTACTGGCACAAAAACCGAAACATAGATCAATGGAACAAGATAGAAAGCCCAGAGATAAACCCACGCACCTACAGTCAACTAATATATGACAAAGGAGGCAAGGATATACAATGGAGAAAATACAGTCTCTTCAATAAGTGGTGCTGAGAAAACCGGACAGCTACATGTAAAAGAATGGAATTAGAACACTCCCTAACACCATACACAAAAATAAACTCAAAATAGATTAGAGACCTAAATGTAAGACCAGACACTATAAAACTCTTAGAGGAAAACATAGGAAGAACACTCTTTGACATAAATCACAGCAAGATCTTTTTTGATCCACCTCCTAGAGTAATGGAAATAAAAACAAAAGTAAACAAATGGGACCTAAAGGAACTTCAAAGCTTTTGCACAGCAAAGGAAACCATAAACAAGACGAAAATACAACCCTCAGAACGGGAGAAAATATTTGCAAACGAATCAACAGACAAAGGATTAATCTCCAAAATATATAAACAGCTCATGCAGCTCAATATTAAAAAAACAAACAACCCAATCCAAAAAATGGGCAGAAGACCTAAATAGACAACTCTGGAATATCTCAGAGTTGTTTAAGTGACTGAACTTCAGTTACTCTCATCAGTCTGGATGATATCTTAAAACTATAATGCTAAGTGAAAACAATAAGTCAAAGAAGGAAATAAACAACGTATCTTTTTTTTCAAGTTCAAAAAAAGAAAAATAAGCGTAGCAATAAATTAACATTATACAGAAAAGCGAGGGAATAATTTGGGGGGATCGTATTTTCTTTGAAGTATAGTTGACTTACAATATTATCTTAGTTTCAGGTGTAGAACGTAGTGAACATAGTTTTTATAGATTATACCCCATTGAAAGTTATAAAATATTGGCTATGTTCCCTGTGCTGTACAGTGTATCCGTGTAGCTTATTTATGTTATATATAGTAGTTTGTACCTCTTTTCTTTTTTTATTGAGCTAAAGTTGATGTACAATATTATGTCAGTTTCAGGTGTACAAGATAGTAATTCACAATTTTTAAAGGTTACACTCCATGTATAGTTATTATAAAATATTGATGGAATAATTTTTTTTAAATAGAGGTTAATGGCTACCTAGAACCCTAGAAGATGGGATTAGGAAGGAAGACACTTGATGGCATTGGGAGAGCATAGTACCCTTTTAAGAATTCATTTCTGAATCTTTTTAAAAAATATTTAATTAATTAATTAATTTGGTTGCACTGGGTCTTAGTTGTGGCCAGCAGGCTCCTTAGTTGCAACTCTCAGGCTCCTCAGTTGTGGCTCACCAGCTTCTTAGTTGTAGCACGTGTGCTCCTTAGTTGCGGCTCGCTGGCTCCTTAGGTGCAGCACCTGGACTCCTTAGTTGTGGCAGGTGGGCTCCTCAGTTGTGGTTCACCAGGTCCTTAGTTGTGGCATGAGAACTCTTAGTTGCGGCATGCATGTGGGATCTAGTTCCCTGACCAGGAATCAAAGCTGGGCCCCCTGCATTGGAAGTGTGGAGTCTTAACCACTGTACCACCAGGGAAGTCCCCGAATCCTTTTAATCTTTTATGTTATAAATCTATTATTCATATTTGGGAAAAGTGAAAAAATTTAAAAAGAAAGCAAAAAACAAATGGTAATATGAGGTTTAATTTTGGTGTTCATCGGGTTTAAAAAAAATTATCCTGAGTTATAAATATTTATGCCGGGCCCTCACTGTACACTCCTCGTGGGTTAAGGATCCCCGTTTTGTTTACATTTCTGAGATGCTGCATTCTGGGTCAGGTTGGCAGCATGGAAAAGGTGGCAAGAGAGCAAAGGTAGGGTCTTGTAGCTACTACACCCTGTGCAAAGAAATACTATGCGTCATCTCAGGATCAAGAAGCACATGAACAAAGAGGATCAGCGTTAATCCCCACCCCCACCCCGTTTTTCCCTCATTGGACACAAACCTTATGAGTATTTCAAATTGGTTTGGTAACCAATGCTTTTAGAGCTCACAGTTTGTTAGAATTATGAAAAAAGGAAGGCAAAATATTAATACCATAAAGGTGATATCTCACACTCATCTAACTGGGGAGAGATTATTCATTCAAAAGGTGAACAACTTTCTAAGAGTGATTTGCTCTATATTTGCAGGTCTCAAAACTGAGCTGGATTGAGAAAAAAATGGCTGCTACTCTGTTTGGGAAAATACCATCTGCAACTGTACAAGAAGCTTTGCAAAATTTCCTTAAGGTACATTTTGTCTATCCATTATTTCAGTGTCAAACTGGCTCCTATCTGCACCAGGCTCTCCTACTCTTGCTGTCAAGGAAATCTTTCTCTTCTCCATTTGTTGATTTCTAACTGTAAGCCCAGATTGAGTCCTCATTTTGGCATGTCCAAACTACTTCTTAGATCATAGTTATTCCCTAGGTCCTGGGTGTGGCAGCCCTTACTGCCAAATCCAGTGTAGCTTTCCAGGTCGTGTGAATATGTGCAAAAGCGTTCATGCCCTGATTATTAGACTTGGTCCTAAATACTCCTCATTATCCTAATATAGAACCAGTTTCATCTTAAAGAACTAAGAGTTTCCAAGAAGGGGAGTTATTTAAAAAGTCACTCTATGAATCGCAGACAGTTCTATGGAACATTTGTGGGGCATCAGACCAAACCAGTATTTTCATTCCTGTCTTAAAATGTACAATTGCTATGCTGATAAAACTCTAAATAGTAATGTGTGTGTATGCGCACATGAAAATGTGTGATACATCCACCCATTTAACCAACTTCCTGTTGGGCTAATCTCTTCATCTTTCTCTGGAACCAATTATGGAATCTTATAGATACTAAGATTTTTTTTCTTTCACCACCTGCCTACTTCAGGTTTGTAACAATGTAGACAAAACCAGGCTCTGATTTTGGTAACTGTCCAACATATTGTACAGGCTAATATTTTTTGTTATATTTTAGGGATTGATTTTGTAGAACTGAGAGAGAGTTTAGAGATCATATAATCTAAGATGGCAAATATGTTGCATTGCACTTCTCTGAACAGTGAAAAAATAAGTATTCTAAAATCAAGCATGAGCCCAATGGAAAAAAGTATGGGAATACAAGTACAAGGGCTGTAGGTTTCTTATTTTTTATTTAGTGTGATCTTTTTTGTTTTATAACAAAACAAGACCTCAGGAATGTAATTTCTTCCAGTGTCACACAATGGCAGGTCAAAAATAGGAGTGCATTATCATCACTTCACCTTTTTTCTACCATTGAGAATTAGTTCTCCCATGTTAAATTTTACAAGAATAGAGATCATGGTGCATTTAAGATAAATGATTTATAAAAGGTGCTATGTTCATTAGCAAAAAATTTATTTGAATTTGAAACCCATTTTTTCATAGTATCAAAGTTATAACTGGAGGGTCAGGTTTTCAGGACACTGCACGAAAGTTCTTAAGGTGCTTATGCACCTGAAGTATTACACAGATAAAAGTAGTAAGAGGCACAATAATGTAGGGTAAGATTGCAAACTCTAGAACCAGAGCACCTGGTTAAATCCCAGTTCTACTTCTTACTGGCTGATTAACACTGAGCAAGTACTTAATCTCTCTCTCTCTCAATTTAATCAATAACATGGAGGTTATAGTTGTTGTGAAGTTGTTGTGAACAACCCTTCATAGTGTTGTTGTGAAGATTAAATGAGTTAATACAAGCAAATTGCTTAGAGAATGCCCAGCAACTCATAAGTGCTCAATAAAAGCTCACAGAGTTTTAACTTCATTAAAATGTAAATACCTTGGCAGACCATCTTTGCGACCTCCCCATTTAGTTATGACTTAGATTGTCTGAAATGCATTCCATGGTGTTTGTCAAGAGGGCGAGAAGGCATCAGGAATGCTTCTCCCCGTATTTACTGCAACACCTGAGGGTATGAGGAGACTAAGGCGTGGAGGAACTAAGAAATCTAGGACGGAGAGGAGTGGAAAAGGAAGCAGCGCATACCTTGGATCCCACACCCCAAGAGAGTCTGCAACCCCCTGGTCCCAATAGGGAGTCACGTCATTGGAACCCAGACTGTAGAACTTCTGCACCCACTCCATGCCTCCAAAGAGGGTTCACAGGAATGAGTCCCCAGAGCCATCCAGTTCAGTCCTGTAGAGATCAAGAGCACTGGCTTTGGAATCAGACAGTTTGAGACCCGAACCTTTTCCTATATGTATGACATGGGCATGTTTATTTCTCCCAGTCATAAATTTTTCATCTGTAAAGTAGGCATGCATAATAATACCTCCTTTATCTGGTTTTTGTGAAAATTACATAAAATAATGCATGTAATTTTCTTGGCCCAGGGTCTAGCACATTAAATGCACTAACTGAAAATAAATGTTGTTATTAGTTTGCTCATATAACAGGTGAAATCTGGTCCTCCACAGTCTCAAAGCATCTAGGGAGGTGGTTTTAGACCAGGAGTCATCTGTGAATCCCCTGCTGGAATTTTTTCAAGCTATAGCATGCTTCCCACCTCATCCAAAATTATGGCATGATTCTCTCGGTCAGTGGTTTTTAACCTTGTCTATACCTTAGAATCATCTGGAGAGCTTTAAAAAATGCCAGCCCGGGCCACAACCCAGACTAATTATTTCAGAATCTCTGAATATATTAAGGTATAGTTTATATACAATCAAATTTACCCATTTTCTGTGTAGTTCAGTGAAATTTGACAAATTGGTATACTCGCATATCCATCTCCATTTCAAGATATAGAACATTTCCGTCGCCCTCAAGAGCTGTCCTTGCCCCTTTGCTGTCAGTTACCCCTGCCTCGTGCCCCAGGCAACCACTGCTCTGTTTTCTGTCACTATAGCTTAGTTTTGCCTATTCGAAAATTTCCTATTAATGGAATCTTAGAGTTTGTACTTTGTGTGTGTCTGGCTTCTTTTGCTCAGCGTAATGTTTTGAGCTGCAGTCATTCTATTGAGGGTATCTGTAGTTCTTTTTGTTTGCCTAGTAATGTTCTATCATATGGATATACCACAATTTGCTCATGCATTTACCTACTGGTGGATGTTTTCATTGTTCCCGGCTTGGGGCTGTTATGAATAAAGCTTCTGTGAACATTCATTTGCAAGCTTTTGTGTAGACATGTTTTAAATTTTCTTGGATAAATACCTAGGAGTGGAATTGTGGGGTCATATGGTGAGGGTTTTTAAAGCTTGATCAGCGTTTTTAAAGTTCTCAAGGTCCTTCATGTGCAGCCCATGGCATGGTTAAGAACCACTGGATCAGTGTGTGTAGTAAATGACAGGTGGGGCAATGTTGGCTACCCTGATGTCACTCACTGTTTGCAGTCACATGATCCCTGAGTCTTCCTTAGTGGTTCCACCAGCTGCAGAGCTGTCTTCTGTGCCTTGATATGACAGAGGGCTGCTGCACGAGGTTATGAGGTGTTTTAAAAACAAAGCTAATTTATTCAGCAATGTTTATTAAGCACATACCTAGTCCAAATGAAGGGAACACAGAAATGACCAACACAGCTCCTGCCTCCAGGGAACTTGGACAACCAACACGAAGTAAACAGGTACAGTATTCTCTGCCAGGTGTTGTGATAGAGTTATAAGAGCATAGCTAGAAACTGCCCCTTAATCAGAACATTCTGTTGAGTAACACTACCTTCCTTGTTACTCAGCTAAGGCCTTTGGCAAAGGTCAGGATCTGCTCCGTTTTAGGACTTAGGTGTTGTTAGTAGCCTGCCTATGTTCCTTTGGACTTTTTTTTTTTTTTAACCATGAGTACAAAAAGAGATGTTCTGATTTATGATCATTCTGGTTAATTTGACATAAGTGTTAAGGTGTATATGCAGAATTAAAACTCCAACATTAAAGAAATAAGAAGCTGCTGTGTGCATATGTTGGGGCAAGTTATCTAGATAGGATTTGTTCAGAACTGGGGCAACTACTGGACATAGAAGGTACAATCGAATAAAGTTTACTCTAGGTCCTTTTTTTTTCTTCCACTTATATTTCAGTATAATTGGCATGCAGCACTGTATAAGTTTAAGGTGTACAGCGTAATGATGTGACTTACATACATCACGAAATGATTATCACAGTAAGTTTAGTGAACATCAATCATCTCATGTAGACACAAAATTAAAGAAATAGAAAAAAAATATTTTCCTTGTGATGAGAACACAAGATTTACTGTCTTAGCTTTCATATATAACATAAGCAGTGTTCATTATATTGATCCTGTTGCACATTACATCCCTAGTACTATCTCTCTTATAACTGGAAGTTATAACTTTTGGCTGCCTTCATCCAATTCCTCTCCCCTCCCAACACCCTCACCCCCACCTCTGGTAACCACAGATCTGATCTCTTTTTCTATGAGTTTGTTTGTTTGTTTTTGAAGCATAATTGACTTGCTACACTATGTTAGTTCCTGGTGCACAACATAGTGATTCGATATTTCTATACGTTTCAAAATGATCACCACGTTAAGTCTAGTTACCATCTGTCACCATACAAAGATATTACATAATTATTAACTATATTCCCCACACCATACATTTCATACCTGTGACTTATTTATTTTGTAAATATACAAAAATTGTATTAGTGTGGCTCGAGAAATGCACTTAGTAAACTCAGAGAGTTACAATGGAAATAACCGGACAAGTAGAGAGGAAGTGGGAGGACCAGAGCCCATCAGCACCATGGATGGCTCTATAGGACTTTCAAGACTCTGGCCAGGACTGGACTTCCTTCAGTCTGTCCACAGCCTTGCTGTTTCACTAGCAGGTTCTAGGCCAGATCCACACACTGTTCCTCTGAAAGAGGTACACCCAGTCGGGCTTCCCAACCCAAGAGATTTTGTCCTCCTCTTCCTCCCAGGACCCTTCTCTTTGGGGTTCTGTAGAGAGTAAATGGCCTTTACAAGGGATGTGCTCCTGTAAGGTGTTGGAACCCTCCTCAGCACCCTGGGTCTTGCTTTCCCCTCCATTCGTATCCATCCTTAAAATGTACGTATCCTTTGACTCAGCAGCAATTCAACTTCTGGGAATCTCTCCTACACATGTAATCACATGCACACAAGCATATAGGAACAAGTATGTTCGCTGATCATTATTAGTAATAGTGAAAAATAAGTCTAAATGTCTAAGGGAGAATGCTTAATTTAATTATGGTATATGTGTAGTATGAAATGCAGCTCTTAGAAACCATGAGGGAGATCTTGTATGTGAACACAAAAATGTATCTGTGGTATGTTGTGGGGAAAAAGTTTTGGACCAATATGTAGGAAATGGTCCCATTAAAAAGTTTTTTTTCAAAAATCAGTTCCCTTTGGAGGGGGCAGGTTACTCTGCTTGGTAAAATGTCTGTAGGATGCATTTGTCAAACTGTTGGTAGTGGTTACCCCTGGGGGCTGAGATCGTAATTGAGAATAAGATTCTAATCGAGAAACTTTCACTTTTTAATTTTGGAAATGTCTGGATTGTTAGTGTGTTGTAAAACAAGCATATTTTTATAAATTTTTTAAAGTATCCTTCTTTTGGGTTCTGTGTCCCTCTGTGTTGGGGGCCGGGTCGGGTTGGGAGCTTCCTTGCATAGACCTTTACAACAGCAAAACCTGGCTCCGATGCAAAGATTGACTTAGGTTCTAAGAAGAGCTCTCTAGTAGCAACACCATATACCTGGCGGAATTCTTATTTACGAGAGATAGAGAAAAGGAACTGGTACGTAAGACATTAGTAGATGAGGGGTAAAGTACCTTTATAATACCCACTTATTAAAATCTGCAAGGAGGTCTGCTACTTGGACTAGTTATTTTAAGCATCTGCATTTTCTTTGAAAGAACTTGATGTGATGGACCTCAGTTATTATTCAGCTCATATGGAGTGTGTTGAGATCATAAGAAATCAAATATTAATGTAGTGGAAGATGCTTGCCATGTGATGTCAGTCACGTTCTACTCATGCTTCCCAAAGAGATTGTAGGGACTTGTCCTGGGGAGAGTGTATCACCAGTTGTTTTGTCCCTGAAAGAAAAAAACACAAAAGATAGAGAAGGGGAAGTGAGGAAGATGGTTATACAAAGGATGGTTATACCTTTGTTTTGTATAACAAAGGTTATACAAAATCTTAAAGTATCTCATTGCTTTGTAAACTTTATGACCACAATAATAATTCTATTTTAATGGATAAGCTCAAAAGCTATATTTCTACCCAAAGGATACTTGAGCTAATAAAATGATTCACATGTGACACAACCACCCTAAATTCTTAGGGCAATTTGGTTAATGTCTGATTTATTGAAATATATCTACTTTACTTATTGTTTTAGTATTTCCCTGTTATTCTCTTTTCTGTTTTCTCTGAAAATCAGGTCGAAGAACTACACCCTGGGTTTTCTAAGTCCAATTACATGTTCTTGGCCAAGGTAATGAAGACCACAGTTTTAAGATCACTTTGACTTCATTACACAAAAATGTGATTAAGCTTCATATTGATTATTTTTTCATTTCTAGTGTTATATTGATCTTGAACAAACAGATGCTGCTGTGAAGTTCTGTAATATGGCAGTGTTGCTTCCTTGTGTTACCAAAGAGGTAAGTCCATACGGTGACAAGGAGCACTGTTTATTTTATTAGTACGATTCCAGCCTCAAATATGAACAACTGGCTTAGATACATCTGGAGGTTTTTGCTATCCTAAAACATATTGACTTGGATTTAACATGTACTATGACGTTTTAAAAATTGCTATAGGGGGCTTCCCTGGTGGCGCAGTGGTTGAGAGTCCACCTGCCGATGCAGGGGACGCAGGTTCGTGCCCTGGTCTGGGAAGATCCCACATGCCGCGGAGCGGCTGGGCCCGTGAGCCATGGCCGCTGAGCCTGTGCGTCCGGAGCCTGTGCTCCGCAATGGGAGAGGCCACAACAGTGAGGGGCCCGCGTACTGCAACAAACAAACTAACAAACAAACAAAAAAATTGATATAGGTAACCCTTCCCCAGGAGACCCCTTGTATCTTTAAGGAGCACACAAATCGTGGGCTAGCAGGTAAAACATTGTGATGCATGTTAGGTGTTACACAGCAGGGAGTGGGAAGGGCCCCACGAGGAAGGATGGAGGACAGCATGATTCTGGGGAGCTGGTGATTAAACTGGGGTAGGCAGCAAACAAACTAGACAGGCTGCCGCCTTACAGCAGGAGAAGGCTCTGTGCAGTTGCCACTGTCAGTCCCCAGCGCACAGCACGTTGTGTCTGTCGAAGGCCGTGAAGAGGACTAAAAATATGTACTAACATTTTCTTGATCTTTGAACACCATTAACGTAAAAGAAGGTGTCGCATTGCTTCTTGCCTTTTTCCCGCTAATTCAGAATTCTGGACGTGCTGTAAGTTTTAGGAGTTTCACAGCATTAACAATTCAGTCTGTGTTCCTGTGTACTGGAATTGCGGGAACAAAAGGAAATGAATAAATGTTTTCCTGCTCCCTTCTCATAGCACATAAACATTATCAGCCTGTGAATCGCAACTGAATAGAAATACCTCAGAAATAAGTACTCCTCCTCTGCTGTTGGAGCAATACAGGCTTCAGCGTTTGTTGTGATCTGGAACATAAACACGTAAGACATGCCCGCTGCCCTCTAGGAGCCTGTAGCCTAGAAGGGAACATAAGGTATATATCCAAATAAAGGGAGCTCAGGGTAGAAAGCATGAAGTGCTCAGAGAGGTACAAATCATTGGTTATGGACATATTGAAAAGGGGGAAATTATTTTCACCTGGAAGAGATCAGCTAGCATCAGAGGTGGACCTGGAAAGACCTGTATAACGTGGAGGTGTGGGCGAAGCACGTCACGGGCGGTGAACAGAAACACAGAGGTGGAGAAGCAAAGGTTTGTTTGCCTGGAGTGGAAGGACTATTCAGGGCAGTCATGGGAAATAAGTCTGGAAAGGAGAAGTGAAACAAGACCTGCGCAGGACCTTCCAGGTTCAGGGATGCCTGTGTCTGTATACAGGGCTCAGCAGCAGCCACCTGCGCAAGGGCTTGGCCTGCTTCTGTGTTTGGGATTTCCTACGGGGTTCATTATCCTTCTAACTCTAATCCCTGGTTGGCTCCATTGGTGAATAGGAAATACGAAACAGCACTCTTTATCTAAAAGACAGTTTGTGTAACTTTTTCAGCAGGAAACAGATTTTGTCCCTCTCGTTGCTTGCTCCGTGTTAGTGGTTGGGACCCTACTGTCTTTTACATCTCTCCCGAACGATGCCAGTTTGGGTTACATGCAGTCCTTTTAAACTGAGTGTCTATGCATTCTTACTAGAATAGGAGATTAAAATACAATACGATAGTGAGGTACCTGGTTTGATATGCAGATGTTTATGCATGACATTCAGTGCTCTCACAGGCGGTCTAATATTTACCAGCTTCAGGGTTTGATCCTTGGTCCCTAAGTCTTCTCTCCCCTTTCCTTCTCCCTACCTGCCAAACCTATCCTCCATGGCTTCAAATACTACGTACCTGCCAGGGGTCCTCAAATTTGCGTCTCTAGACCTCTCCTCTGAGTCTGGACCTGATTATCCAACAGCCTGCTTGACATCTCTGCTTGGATGACTCATAGACATCTCACACTCAACTAGTCATCAGGCCTTTGCGTCTGCTCTTCCTTCATCTGCCCCTCTTAGTAAATAGCACCTCCACCCACCCAATTAGAAAAGCTGGGAATGATCCTTGACACATCCTTATCCCTCAGCCCCCAAACCCAGATGTCTACCCAGACACCAAGTTCTCGTAGTTCTTCTTTCTTTTTTTTTTTTAAATTTATTTATTTAAATTTACTTATTTTTGGCTGTGTTGGGTCTTCGTTGCTGCGTGCGGGTTTTGTCTAGTTGCAGCGAGCGGGGGGCTACTCTTCGTTGTGGTGCACGGGCTTCTCATCGCAGTGGCTTCTCTTTTTGCGGAGCACCGGCTCTAGGCGTGCAGGCTTCAGTAGTTGCAGCATGCGGGCTCAGTAATTGTGGCTCAGGGGCTCTAGAGCACAGGCTCAGTAGTTGTGGCGCACGGGCTTAGTTGCTCCGTGGCATGAGGGATCTTTGCGGACCAGGGCTCGAACCTGTGTCCCCTACATTGGCAGGAAGATTCTTAACCACTGCACCACCAGGGAAGCTCTCTCGTAGTTCTTCTAATACATGCCTTGAGACATCCAACTGCTCGCTCTCTCTCTCTCTCTCTCTCTCTCTCCCTCTCTCTCTCTCTCTCCACCTACCACTCCAAGCAGGGCACCACCCTCTTTCACCTGAGCTACGATCATGAGAGCCTCCCAACTGGTCTCACAGCTCCTTGCCCCCTGCCCAGTCATTCTTGGCTCCCAATATCAGCCAAAGCCACAGATTAAACATAACCTTCGCATGTCACTTCCCTGCTTGAAAACCTTTTGCTTTTAGGATGAAGTTCAAAATTTTTAGCATGCCCGTCAGGGCTCTGATCTAGCTCCTCCCAATCTCTTAAGCTTCATATGTTCCCCTCTCTCCCCCCCTCTACACTGTGTTCTTTCCCGCCTTGAGCCCTTGGGGCACAGTGTTCCCCCTTTTGGAAACATTCCCCTACAAACCCTCCATTCCCTTCACCAGCTTTATTCCTACTCATCCTTCAAGCCTCACCATCAATGTCATTTCTTCAGGAAAGATTTCCTTGACACTCCCAGGCAAGAAAGTACCTCATACTTTTCCTTCATGCCATTTAGCACAGTTGTGATTATATAGTTATTTGTGTGGTTGGTTCATGAAAGTAGCAACCAGGTGTGTTTCATTCATCACTCTCTTCCTAGTGCCAAATGTACTGCCTGGCGTATAGCAAGGACTCAGTAAGTACTGGTAGGAAAACTCAATAAAAGTGCTAATAGTAATAATAAATAGAACCGGTAATAAATGTAACTAAGAAAGCTGAGCAGTGTGGAACTATTTATGTAATAAGCACAACAGCCTTAGCAAATATTTCCCGCATTACTTATTTTTTCCAGTGATTTGTATTCCTAGCAGTTTTTTTTCAAGTGGTTAATGTACTGTCAGGAATATCTCAATTTCTTTTTCAGTTAGAAAATCGAATGAGGCAAGTTATCTATAGTACCCACTCTCTCTGTAAAGGTTTTCGAGGTTGAAGTGTATCCCGTTAGTGATTTTGCTGACCCACTTGTTTATTTCCAAAATATCTAGCATTGGCACTCATTACAGCGAAGGCAGCCCAGCCATCGCTTTTCTCTCCCTCCTGTGAACTTGCATAACATTTGTGCTTCTTTCTGTGGCACTCGTACCCTCTTCCTGGCATTGCAGTCATTTGTGAACGTGACTTCTGTCCTTATCAAGGAGCTTGGAGCTCATCATACTGCACTTAATATCGGGAATGTCAGCCCTTGGGCCTCTAGAGCCCAGATTCATGCACATAAGCCACTTTACAGTTTCAGAATCTGAAATTACAGTATTTTATTATTCATGTGGACTTTTCTTGACCCTAGATAGGTAATGTCAGCTCCTGAGAAACATTTCTTCTTTTAAAATTAAAGGGAGTCCTGTGTCTAAGGCAGTGTGAGAATGATCACTGAGTGAAATAACAACAACGCTGGCAGCCTGAAAATTGTTTGCCTGGAGGAAGAGTCCAAGTTATTGACTCAGAGCACACTGAGAAGGCACAAATATAAAAAGCATTGTGTGGTATGTTGTGCTACAATGAGGGATGTGCTAATCCGGTAAAGAAAAATACTTTTAAAATTGTTATAATATTTTGAAGTGACATTAATCACTCTTCTAAGGCAAACAGACTCTTATTGGACAGTAAATACAATGTATCAGAAACAACCACAGGGAGAAGATGCCTCTGGGAGGGCAGGAAGTAAAGAACTTCTTTATATTTAGCAAGGTGTGTAGCTGTCTTTGAAATTACCTGTAGTTTAAGTCCTGGGCTGCATTTCCAACCTGTTCTATAGACTGAGAATCATCACTCTCCTTAGTAACCACTCTTAATAATAAAATCCTAATTTTTTTTTTTTTTTTTTTTGGCTGCACCACACAGCTTGTGGATTCTTAGTTCCCCAACCAGGGATCGAACCCAGGGCCCTGGCAGTGAGAATGCCAAGTCCTGACCACTAGACCACCAAGGAATCTCCTAAAATCCTAATTCTACTTTAAATGTGCTATCTTAATTAAGACCTCATATTTGATTATCTTAATTAAGACATCGTGTTTTCAGGTAAGTTTAGAAAGTATAGTTAGTCCACAACTCTTCACCTGTCTTCCTGTTCTAGGGATGCTACAACTCAGAGGGGTGGCTGGATCACTTACCAAAATCCAGCAGTGTTGTCCAGGGTCTCATTTGTTAGAAATTCATATTTGCCTATTTCTTTCTGGTTTAAATGTATATCTTATGCATTAACTCATCTGTGTTCTCCATGCCTGGAGAATTAATTCTTCCTATACATTAAAAAACAATCAATAAAGCCATTTCAGAGTGGACAGAGTGGACTTTCCCACTGTCTGAACAGACATTTCGTGAATTATAGGCAGGCAATGTTATTCTGTTTACACCCTCCTGTTTCTACTCTTTTGTCTCCTACCTTCTATTCATCTGCATTCGAAATATATTATTTCTTAAGCTTTCTCAGTATGTAATGGCCTTAGCTGTATACTTTAAGTTGATCTTAAAAATACCTTAAAGAAATTTCTTAGCCTTCCTTGTAATTAATTTTCTTAAAATAACTGATGATGTAGAATCAGTTTGGGATCAGTTATTTTTAATCAGTATGCAGTCTAGTAAAGTTGATGTTTGATAAATCATTACCCAAATGCTTAGAGCATAATGATTTAATATAAATGAGTCTCTCTCTTATTTATCTCTGTAGCATAGAGCATTGATGTATTTAATCAAAACATAATATTTTCTGACTCTTTCAGATCAAATAAATCTATGTTTTTGAATGTGTTTGAGTGAGTGAAAAAAATTACCTTTATTCATTTATCTTGCAAATATGGTGATGCTCTGCCAGAGGCTTGGGATACAGTGAGAAGAAAAACAGATCCTGTCCTTGCCACCAGGAATTCTGTAGTCTAGTGGAGAAGGCAGGCACTGAACAAGTAAAGCGATAATGTGGGATGAGTGTAATGGAAATAAAATCACAGAGATTTATGAGAAAATAAAACTGGGACTGCAACCTGGACCGGGGGCTAAGAAAGGCCTTCCTGAGGTTTTGATAGGTAACCTGAGATTCTAAGGAAATTAGAATTTAAACCCAATGGTTTAAATCTTTAAGACTTTCTTGGGTGTGGGGGGCTTGTTAAAAATATGGATTCCTGTCCTTTTTCTAGAGAGAGAGAAGCTCTGCGCTGCAGAGCGTGATGACAGCAACCTCACTATCAATGTGACTCACTCAGGTTTCTGTCCGTTGAGTTCTGCTCTGCCGGCTTAGTGCTCAGGCTGTCCCTGAGTAAGAAAACAGAGGAAGGCAGGTGGCAGCTGGGTTCTTGGCATTGCAGCCACAGGAAATGATGACCTTTGAGGACATGGCTGTGGACTTGACTCAGAAAGAATGGGCCTGCTGGACCCATCTCAGGGGAAGCCGTGCAGAGACATGATGCTAGAAAACACCAGTCATTGGCTCTCCCTTGGGTGTGAGCTCTGAAATCAGATGTGACTTCCCAGTTGGTTCAAGGGGAAGAGCTGAGGTGGGGGAGGGAGAAGATTTCCCCAAGGCCAGCGTCTAGGCTGGAAAGTCTTAAAAACTAGGACATAACTTCCCTGCAGAATATCTGCAGGAAGGAGCCATCTAATGTCACGGTAAGTTCGTGAGGGTGAGGTCTGTTTCTCTACATTAGAACTGATCCGCAAGTGGGGTAACTGAGGAATGCAGAACGATCTCATGACTTCGGTTTGAGGTGAAAGTGTGCTGTCTCAGCAGAAAGGTTTGGGTAGTTTGAATCTGGGGAAGAAAGGAGTAACCTGAGCTCACAACCATAGTCTGGGTTCTTACAAGAGGACATTTGCATAAATATGTTCAAACATCAAGTGCTTGAAACATAATGAAGGCCTCAAAATTACTCAGATAACTGTACAGTGGACATGCTGCAAAGGAGAAAACTTCTGTACCTGCAGGAGAGTCACACACCCTGTAAAAGTAACCAGGGGGGCAAAGACTTTAACTAGAGGTTATCAATGAAGGAATGAGCATAAAATTCATATGTAGCAGAATGAATAGATGAATGGATGTGGACAGACCTTTAACAGCCTCTCATCTCCTCAGTAGCAGAGATTTCACACTGGAGAGGAGTTCTCTGAATATAGTGAGAATGGGGAAATATTCACTCACAGCTCCACATTGACTGAACAAGTGTTAACGCACACTGGAGAGAAGCCCCGTAAATGTAACGAATGTGGGAAACACTTTAGCCAGAGAGCTACCTTTTGTTCACACCAGAGACAAACCCTTTGCAATCATTATGGAAATGCCTCCAGTAATAATTCATCCTTCAAATGACACAAGTGAATCACACTGCAGAGAAGCCGTAAGAATATCATCTATGTGGTAAAGCCTTTAGTTGATGCTCTAACCTTAGCCATACAACGGCATACACTGGAGAGGAACCCTAGAGACGTAATGAATTTGAAGGAACCTTCAGTCCCAGCTCTAACCCTTATAGACACCAGAGAGTTCACGCAGGGGAGAAATGCTGCAGCCTTCAGCCATCTCTCAGGCCTTGGTCTGCACAGAAAACTCAAACAGGAAGGGACACAGCAAGTCTTTACCAGGAGGAGGAAGCCATTTGGGAAATACCAGACAATTCATGCTGGAGACGCAATTCAATGAAATAAACATGGGAAACCCATTACTCATAGAGCAGCACTCCAGGGCACGTGAGGACTTCTACTGTATCAGACACTCTCAGTGTCATGAATGAAATGATCTCACCTTAGTCAGCCTTAAAGTTCTCACACTTGGGAGTTCCTTAAGCCTCAAGTCAATGTAGAAATGCCTTCATCTGGATTTTATATAAGAAAATTCATACTCAGGGAAAAAAAATACTCTATCAAGAAGAACCCTTTAGTACACAATTCAACATATAATTAGACTTCTGCCAAATGACATATTACTGAAAATAATACCATGTAAAGATGTAGAACTGTGATGCATTCTTAGAAAAGTTGAATGCAGATTTTGGTGAGATGTAATAAACAATGTGATAACCCCTCTTCAGTAGATTTATTAATCTACTGAGTTGTTGCTGAAAAATCTAATACATGGGTATTTGTCTTTAAAAAAATCATGAGGGCTTCCCTGGTTGCGCAGTGGTTGAGAGTCCGCCTGCTGATGCAGGGGACACGGGTTCGTGCCCCGGTCCGGGAGGATCCCACATGCTGCGGAGCGGCTGGGCCCGTGAGCCATGGCCGCTGAGCCTGCGCGTCTGGAGCCTGTGCTCCGCAACGGGAGAGGCCACAACAGTAAGAGGCCCACGTATCGCAAAAAAAAAAAAAAAAAAAAAATCATGAAACATTATGGTGAGTAATTGAGGCATTTTCCTTTACTGCATCGCTGTTGATCAGCTGATCAGTTTCAGTTTTGTACGCAACTGTAAACGTATTTACAAGGACTTTGTTTAATCAGAAAATACCTTTTAATGTAACGGAAAAAGCGTAGAATACAAAACATGTGTTCTAATTATTCTATTTGTGTTTAAATATGTACCCACATGGCAAGGGTGAATGGAAACATGGACAAACAAGCACAGTTTATAAGTGATTCAGATATCCCAGGTGATACTGATGGGGGTGGTATACACACCATATTTTATTAAATAGAAATAGAAAGATAAATAGAAAGGTTTGGAGTTGAGAAATATGTGAAAAAGCACTGTATCAAGTGTACAATATTGCTGAAATGTTGAGTTTTTGAGAGAGAGAAGAGATGAGAGCCTTGTATACCTTTTTCTTAAAAGCAAGAGAAAACCATTAGAGGGTCTTAAGCAGCAAGTAAAACAATGAGATTTTTAGAAGGACGCAATAGCTACCATGTGGAGATTGACTTGGATGGGAGGAGAGCAAAATCGGAAGTTGGAATACAATTTAGATAACTTCTGCAATGACACAAACATGAGCTGATGACCTGGACCAAGATGATGGCAGCAAGGAGTGAAGAGATGAGGACTGATTCAACAGATTTGTAGGTAGTATTGTCTACAGGACTTGGATATCGAAGATGGAGGACTGAAGAATGACATCTTGGTTTCTGGCATGGGAACCTGACCCGGGCAGGTGGCAGTACCCTTTATGGACACAGGGAATATTGGAGAACCAGATTTGGTACACAAGGAGAGTTCAGTTTCGGACATTTGGAGTTTGTGTTTGTGAGATTTTCAGATCCATTAAGTGATTGAATATTTGGCATATAAATGTCTGAAACCACAAGTATGGCAGAGATCATCCAGAGAGGTTATATAGTGTGTGAAAAGCAGAGGGCAAAGGATCAACCCTGAGAAACTCCAGTGTAATGGGAGGGAAAGAAACCTACAAATGAGATTGAAGGAAGTGGCCAAAGATGACAGGACTCCAGAATCCAAGGGACGGCGGAAGTGGTCAACTCTGTCAGACACTCTAGGGGAGTCAAGACTGTAATTAGCAGATGAAGTTAATGATGCCTATGTCATTGGTGATCTTAACCCAGACTGTTTCAGTGGAACAGTATAGGAGGCAACAGAGCGCAGAGCACTAGAGGTGAGAAAATCCAGTCAGTACGTGCAGACACTGCTCCAATAATTTGATGGGAAAGAGAGGAGAGATGTAAGGTAGAAGTTAAAGCAGTGCTTGAATTGAGAAATAGTTTTGTTTTGGATGGAAAATCTAGGAGCATATTTAAATAGTAATGAGAAAGAGCCAGCAAAGAAGGAAGGGTTCAAGAAAGACTAGAGAGGGGGAGATAACTGATAAAATTAGGTCACCAGGAAGTCGGAGACGGTGGGATCCAAAGCACATTAAGGTCCTGTCCTTTTGTCACAGGCTAGATAGAGGAATCGATGGGTTTGTAGTGAACCAGGGTAAGTGCCCCAGGGGGGAAAGGGTTTTAGTCTTTGAGTGAGAGTAGGAGGGTGTGGAATCTAAGGTGGGTAGAAAATAAGTCAAGGCAGGAAAAAGCTGATAGAGAACAAGAAGGATAAAATCGCTCCATGAACCTATTGAAGGTTGAAAATTTGATGTATTAAGCGTAATTGGATAAATGACCCCAAAGGATAGGCAGTGTTCAGAGAACAGGATGCCTATTTCAGAGGTGGAGCAGTTTTAGGTCTGACACAGCCCAGGGTGCACTCACAGGGGTGGTGGGGAAGATGAGGAGACACCCTTCTAAAAGGCTGGGATACACGGGCCGTGGGAACAGTGAAGTCTCCAACAGTGGTGGCGGAACTCGGTGTGGAGACCAAGACACCAAAGTCATAAAAAATAAAAGTTAAAGGAGAGTGACCAGGAGTTTGTTAACAGCTATAAGAAATGGTCGAGAGCAATTATCCTGTACCACTGGCTCTAACCACTCCCTCATCCTCTTCCCGAGCCCCTCAGAAATATTCTTTTAGCAAATACATTGCTGGTTATGCAGAAATGACTTCAAAACAAGCCTTCTAACAGGGGTTCCAGGGAGCGCTGTCTGGGAAAAAGGGGAGGAGTGTGAGGTTGAGTCAGGGAAGAGAGACTAGAGAAGAGCAGTTTTGGGGTGAGCACCGAAGAGGATTCATGATCTGACGGGGGTACATTTGGGGCAGTGACAGAGGAAAGCATGACTGGAGGTGCTGCTTTTAGTTGGTGGGGGGTTTCTTAAGCTAAAAGGCACTGCCAGTGTCCTCTATCCATTAAAAATAAATTAATTAAAGACTTAAGTGGAAACCCTGGGAAGGAGGTAAAGTGGGAGGGGTGTGTGTGTGTGTGTGTGTGTGTGTGTGTGTGTGTGTGTGTGTGTGTGTGTGTGTGTGTGTTGGCAGTTGGATTGGGTGGGAGTATTCTTTGTGGTGCCTGAGGGCAAATATTGCTAAGCCATGATCTTAATTTTAAATCTTTTATTGTAGTTTAAGCATATTCATTTCTTTAGGCATCTAGTTGAAACAAGTCTCTCATCTACATAAGAAATTGGTTCCTAGATTTGGGAAATTGTTACTGAGCTCCGGTGTCTAACCACTTGTTTAACAGGCATTTATTTAGGGTCTTCTAGGTACCAGGCACTGAGCTGGCCCTAGGATTACAAAGATAAACATGAATTATGGCTTTTTATAAGTTCTTTTAAATAATGCATCACTATCATAGATTCATTAACCATATTTTCTTACAACCTTCAAAAATATTGATTTGATAGAAGGTATACTCCTAGTTGATCAGACACTACAGTAGAATCAGTGGGTTAATGTTTATGATTAAAACTATTAAAGAACTTCCAATTTTTAAAAAAATCTGGCTAACAGCTACTTCCAAAATCTACCTTGTCCAGTTTTCCTCATCTGTTTATTTTAAATGTGTTAACATTCCTTAAATCCTTTCTGATCGATGCTCAGTGTCTGTTAAACACAAAAGCGCATAGGAGTACCTTGCCATCTGAATTTGTTTCTACTCTTCCTAACTTCCACACTTGTTTTAAGGAAATAACACATTGGAGTCCTATAAAACATATTACATGATTTTTAATCTTAAATATAAACTACCTGATAAAGTAGGTAGTTTGGATCTTGTAGTGGAATCTTGTCTGGATCTTACAGAGGAATCTCAGATTTCTTCAAATTCTGCTGCTAGGGCCTCTTCCACATGTTACAGCTGAAGAAGAAAACAATGTTATCATTAACACGCTGGTGGATCCAGTGTGTCAGCTTCTATAGAAGGGGCTCACCTTCCTGTATCCACCACTCCAGACCAGCTGGAGGAAGAGCCTGGAAATCACTCTCCACATCACTTATATTTTCAGAGATCTGACTCATGCCTGGTCCTAAGAAATGCACAGTTTCTTTGTAATGGTCTTTAAAAGAGTATTCCCTCATTCAACAAAAGTCTACTTCAAAGTACCTAGAGTATGAGGTTGAATGTGTGAAATCTTTTTGTGTATTTGTATTTTCTTTATAGGATAAAGATGCACAGAAAGAGGTGAAAAAAATAAACACTTCCTTGAAGAGGTAAATAAAAGAACTTGCTCTTCAACAAATCAGATGTGGTCTACTAAAATTTAAACTAATCAAAGTTGTGCTTTTTATTATCCTTTTTTCTTTTTTGATGTAAGGGTAATGTGCTCAGATATCAAGGCAAAACCACGTTTCTGCAGAAGGCATTCCACTAGTAGCACTACAAAACTAATCATGTTATTTGGAGGAATCTATTTCCTATAATGTCACTACAAAATGATCTTTAAACATGTATGCTTTAAATTTTTCCTATTAAACTATAGTCTTCAGAATAAAATATTTAAGTCAATTCAATAAAATGAACTCAAGTGAGTGTTTTATTGCTGCTTCAGTGGTAACTTTACAAAACAAAACAATTTCATTAACGTGAATGAAAAATGGAAAAAAAGGCAAAGGACATGAACGAGTTGTTGATAGGAGAGGAAAAACAAAAGGGGAAATATAACTAGTAATTTTAAAAATGTGAAGAAAATTACAATAAGATACTGTTTTACCATCAAATTAGCAAGGATTTCTTTTTTTCTTTAAAGAAACGTTCAGTGCTGGCAATGATGCCATGAGATGGACCATTCTCATACACTGCTGCTGGGAGGGCATTTTGACACAAACATTTGGTAAAGTGTATCTAGAACCTTAAAAATATAAAAACTCTTTAATCTGTAATTTCATTTTATGGAAATAATCTTAAAGAGAGAAAGTACACTTACGCACAAATGTTCATAACAACATTATTTTTTACAGCAAAACACTATGTCCAGCAGTAAGAAAGCAGTTAATCATATTTGAATAAAACTGTAATAGAATATTATTTTGACATTAAAAATAATTTCAAAAATGACATAGGGAAATGCACAGACAATCTTAAGTTCAAGTAGAAGACAAATTAGTATACACACATGATCTCAACTATATGAAAATGTGCGTAGAAAATCATCTATTAGAAATACACTAACCTGGTAGTTGTTCATATTTCTGTGGAGTTGTGTTTGATTTCTAATATTTCCCAATTTTTAATAATTAAACTAAAAGGACTTTTTTAACATTTTTATTGGAGTATAATTGCTTTACAATGGTGTGTTAGTTTCTTCTTTACAACAAAATGAATCAGTTATATATATACATATGTTCCCATATCTCTTCCCTCTTCTGTCTCCCTCCCTCCCACCCTCCCTGTCCCACCCCTCCAGGCAGTCACAAAGCTGATCTCCCTGTGCTATGCGGCTGCTTCCCACTAGCTATCTACCTTACGTTTGGTAGTGTATATATGTCCATGCCTCTCTCTCACTTTGTCACAGCTTACCCTTCCCCCTCCCCATATCCTCAAGTCCATTCTCTAGTAGGTCTGTGTCTTTATTCCTGTCTTACCCCTAGGTTCTTCATGACATTTTTTTTCCTTAAATTCCATATATATGTGTTAGCATACGGTATTTGTCTCTCTCTTTCTGACTTACTTCATTCTGTATGACAGACTCTAGGTCTATCCACCTCATTACAAATAGCTCAATTTCGTTTCTTTTTATGGCTGAGTAATATTCCATTGTATATATGTGCCACATCTTCTTTATCCATTCATCCGATGATGGACACTTAGGTTGTTTCCATCTCCGGGCTATTGTAAATAGAGCTGCAATGAACATTTTGGTACATGACTCTAAAAGGATTTTTAAATTGAACTTACCTAGCAGTGATTTCTAGATTCCCCACTACCCTTTAACCAGCCTTATCCTGGAAATCAGGTCAAAGCTTAAATTTACTGTTTGCTATCCCAAATGCACACTTACACACTTACGCACTTACACACTCAATTTCAAGCCTTGACTTAGTGATACCAGTTAATCAATCTGAGCTAGTTTCTCCCTCTTGTCTTTTATAATGGCCCATCGAGATACCGAAATCAATCCAACTGATTCTTGCCCAAACTCTGACAATTGGTCTAACACTGAAACTACTAGCTGGAAGGGACAAGAGTTTTACAGGTACCCTCATGGATACACAGTATCCGCAAGGCCATGGCTACCTCTAGCTTTCTCTAAACAGCTAGGCGAATGTGCAAGTCGAGACAGGTGATTCTAGCAGCAGAAAATAATGTAGAATCAACCACATTGTAGGCTTTGTAGGAGCAGCCCATTCCAGCAGAGAGTGGTTCAAAGACTTCCGCTAAGAATTCTGAGAAACAGCGGGAACACTCTTTGGTGATGGTGGGACTTGGGATCATAACTGAAACATAACAAGACCTAATCAATCTTGTTTTAACAGAATTCCCATTTGGTCCCTGTAGTCAATACGTTTTCAGTGGACAAGTTGATGTCCCTTGATTGAGTGATCAGTTTCTGAATAAGGACTTAACCCAATAGGAGTGTAACATTTCTAAAAGTTACTTGAATCTTTAAACTCTTGTTAATTTCTGAAACATTGGACAGATTTTTCAGTAGGAGGTTAATGGAGGAAATCTCCCTCCTCACCATGGTAATACCATATCCCCTTCAAATTAACATCAAAGCCGTGTTCTGTGCTCCGTTCCAGGGTCACGCCTGGTCATAGCTGGTCTTCATCAAGTCATAAAATCAAAGCATCTCTGTGTGATGAAGCCAGCTAAAGACGGTTTCCACATTAAATCCACCTCCCCGCCTTTTAAAAGCTGAGTAGTGTTTTCGGATGGCAGCATTATATGTAAATTATTTCACTTACTCCAGTGAATTTCACACAGAGTGAACCACTGTGAACTCCTTCTGTAGTTGCTTCACTCACCACTCATTCTGCTGACCTGGGAGAAGACAGAATGGCTGCCGAGTGTTTTTGAAACGATTTCTCCTGGTGGGTCACCAAGGCCAAGCCAGTGGTACAGCCTGCACCACAGACAAAGTACACAAACTCCTAAACTTTCAAGAGAGTTCATGCACGGCTTTGGGAAGGGAGAGTTCCGATCCAGAACTTCTTGAATGTGTTTGATTTCAGAAGATAATAAGGTGCATGTTAAAATTTCTCATAAAACCTTCAAGAAGTAATGCAGTGTTCCACTAAAATTTTAACAATTGTCATGTCCATGTAATTTGCAATGTTAGTTATCTTTCAAAGTACTGAATATCCTTCATTGTAACATGAAAATCTCCGTTGTGCCTAAAAGTTGTCAAAAAGCTTTTCATCTGATAATTTTTTCATACTTCTGAATTATAAGTGGCCGTATAAACAGGTGGGTGAGACCGTAGAGACAATCGTCTAGACCAGCCTTCTCGTTTTACTGGTAAACAGTTTAGTCTCTGATATCTAAGAGAACTGGTGAGTGGCTGAGCCAGGACGAGGTACCAGGTCTTGGAATCTCATGCCTTCGGAACACGTCTTTGAACCCAGGGCCTTTTCCATTTAACCGAGTGGAGTCCAATGTGTTTGGCATAGATGGAGGGGGATGGGAGGGAAGGAAAGAGGTCTGAGAATGGTAACACTTGCATGGTTCTACCTGGTCTAAGTGTTTTGCCTATGTTAGCCCATTTATTTTATTTTTTTTTAACATCTTTATTGGGGTATAATTGCTTTACAATGGTGTGTTAGTTTCTGCTTTATTAACAAAGTGAATCAGTTATACATATACATATGTTCCCATATCTCTTCCCTCTTGCGTCTCCCTCCCTCCCACCCTCCCTATCCCACCCCTCCAGGTGTTCACAAAGCACCGAGCCGATATCCCTGTGCCATGTGGCTGCTTCCCACTAGCTATCTACCTTACGTTTGTTAGTGTATATATGTCCATGACTCTCTCTCGCCCTGTCACAGCTCACCCTTCCCCCTCCCCATATCCTCAAGTCCGTTCTCCAGTAGGTCTGTGTCTTTATTCCTGTCTTAATCCTCACAGCAACCCTATGAGGAGGGAACTTCTGTTATTATCCCATTTACAGATAGGGAGCTGAAGCACGGGATATTAAATACCATGCCTAACACAGCATGAGATCTGAACTTGGGCAGTCAGCTCCAGAGTCCGAGCTGTGGTCTGAACCACCATGCAATCCTGCCAACAAATGGGGGGATGTAGGGAGTAAAAGACAGAAGGTGGAAGGAGAGCAGGGAAAAAAAAGAAGGAAGGGAAAGGCAGAAATGGTATAAAAATGGGGGGGGGGTAGAGAGGGATAGTAAGGAAAGAAGGAAAAGAAAAGTAGAGAGCAAAGAAAAATCTTTCCTTTTCTTTTTGGATATTGATACCCATTTTCTGGTTTCACATCATAAATTCCCAACAACCTGTTGTGTATCTTGCCTTGTATTAAATCTGTTTTTATATTTCCACCTTCTCCGCCCAAGATAAGGAAAGAGAAAAAAAGGAGGATGGTGAAACCTGTTGTAAATGACTAGTTCCACTTGATCTGTGTGTGTAGGGAGAGCCTCATTATGGACTATAAGACCTACTGTTGGGCAATTAAGAAGAATATTTCACTGCACAAGTAAAGACAAGGTCACATTTAGAACCAAATATAGTTAATATCTTGATGTTCTATGATTTTTGCAGCTCCCAAACCTATATTTTGCTCTAGATGCCTAAAGTCAAATCATACGTTTTAAAAATAGCTTTATTGAGGTATAATTGACATACAAAAAAATGTACAGTTAAAGTGTACAATTTGATATGTTTTGAGATATATGTATATATCTCCATGAAACTATCACCACAAATAAACAGCAAAGTTTACTCCTTTGCAACCCCTTTTTCCTGACTCTCCCTGCACCTCCCATCTCCAACCTCAGGTCTGTTTTCTGTTACTAGCAATTGCATTTTCTAGACTTTTATATAATTGGATTGTACATTATGTACTCTCTTTTTTGTCTGATTTCTTTCACTCAACATAATTATTTTGAGATTCATTCATGTCATAGTGTGTAATAATAGTTCATTCCTTTTTATTGCTGAGGGGTGTTTTATTGCATACACCACAGTTTTTTTTCCCTCCATTCACCTGTTAATGAACATTTGGGCAGTTTCCAGTGTTTGATAATTACAAATAAATATATGAGTATTCATATAAATTATTCAAATTGACATACGCTTTCATTTCTCTTGGATAGATACTTAAGAGTAGAATGGCTGAATTATATAGTTGATTTATGTCTAGTATTTTTAAAAACTGTCAAAACTGTTTTCCAAAGTATGATTTTACATTCTGACCGGCAGTGTATGAGAGTTCCACTTTTCCACCTTCTTAACAACACTTGTTATGGTCAGTCTTTTTTTTTTTTTTTTAATTGAAGTATAGTTGATTTACAACATTGTATTAGTTTCAGATGTACAGCAAAGTGATTCAGTTACATATTTTTCATTATAGGTTATTACAAGATATTGAATGTAGTTCTCTGTTATACAATAAAGTCAGTCTTTTTCATTTTTGCTGCTAGTCTATGTGTGTAGTGATACCTACTTGGGATTTTAATTTGCATTTCCCTAATGACACATTACGTTGAACATTTTTTCATGTGCTTATTTGCCATTCATATATCTTCTTTGGTGAAGTCTCTGTTCAATTTTTTTGCCTAATATTTTAATTGAGATACTTGTTTTCTTTTTTGTTGAATTTTGAGAGTTCTTTATATATTCTGGATAGAAGTCTTTTATCAGATGTGTAATTTGCCAGTGTTTTCTTTCCATGTGGCTTGTCTTCCCTAACAGCGTCTTTCACAGGACAAATGTTTTTCATTTTGATAAAACAATTCATACGTTCACGTATCTTGTTCTTGGTGCTGTATCTAAATATTTTGCCTAATCCAAGGTCATAAAGATTTTCTCCTATATTTTCTTCTAAAAGTGTTATAATTTTTGGTTTTACATTTAAATCTGTGACCCATTCTAGGTTAATTTTTGTATATGGTCTGAGTTATGGATTGAAGTCCATTTGTTGTGTATATGGATATACAGTTGTCCCAGCACCATCTGCTGAAAAGGGTATCATTTCTCCACTGACTTGCCTTTGCACCTTTGTCAAAAATCAATTTTCCATATATATGTGGGTCTATTTATGTACTTTCTATTTTGTTCCATTGATCTATTAGTAATAATGCCAATACCACACTCTGTTGGTTACTGTAGTTTCCTACTGTCTTGAAATCAGACATTCCTCCAGGCATGTTTGCTAACTTTGCTAACTCCTCTTGGCTATTCTAAGTTCTTTGCATTTGCATATGAATTTTAGAATCAGTTTTTAAATTTCTAACATAAAAAATCTAGATGGGACTTTGATTGGCATTGTGTTGATTAATTTGTCTCCTCAACTGAAGGAGATGGTGGGACTCCTTTATGGTTTCCCTGCTGTGCACCGTTGCCTGGAAACTCTCTCCAGACAGTGATCTGGGGCAATTGTAGGGCTTAACTTTGTTCATTACCTGTCTCTCAGGGATCACTGTCCTTTCTTTCCTGCTGACCAATATCTTGAAAACAATTGATTCATATACATTGTCCATGGTTTGGATTTTGAAAGACAGAAATTATAATTTGGAGAGTTGTAACTGCGGCACTTTCCAGTCCCATAAACAATGATTCTGCATGTAGCAAACTCTAACATATTGAGTTTAGTTTTTTTAAAAAGTTTCTATAATATTCAAATATATCCATTCTATAAAATAAAGCAAGTTGAGCAATTGCACTATGAAATTAACTACTTAATTGGACTTTGGTTAGAACTCAGATAATTTTTTTGTTTGCTTTTATATAGCATTCTTAAATTTTGGCCAATAAAGTTTGCATATAGAGAATTAAAGTATATCTTTCCTCCTTCTTAATTACTTTGTATTGCCATATCCTATCTAATTTAAATTGGGAAACCTGATTGGGAAAGTAGTCTGCTGAAACTTACAGGTAGAAATGGCATTACATACTTTGCCTCTGGCAGAGCCCTCATTGGACAGCCCCTTCCAATCGGGCAGACTGTGGTGCAGTGTGGAAATCGTCTGGCGCGTAACACTGTCTGTCCTAATTTTTAAAAGGTTCCAGTCATGAAGATAGTGATTTTCCAGCCAAGCTACCAAATCAGTTATTTATTTTGTCTCTTTGCTTGAAATGCATTTTATGTCCTTAATGTTCTTCAGTCCTAGGAGCTCAGGGTACCCAGCAGTCGTAAATAATCGCATGTATATTGAGCTAATATGGAGTCACCCAAGGACGGATCCGAGTTTGTGAGCCTCAAGCTTATACAATTTGGAGTATTGGTTAAGAAAAAGAATACAGAATTAGGTATGAAAGTAACTTTATTTCGAATGAGAGACATCACAACCGATTATAAAGTTTTAAAAGCTGACAGATGCCACAAACATTACAAAATCGAGAAAAATAACATATCATTATTACTTATTAACTCTGAGGCACACCTCTAGGATACTTTTTTCCTATGTTTTCTCACATACTCTTTGTTCACTTCATCTTAAGACGTTAATTTTGTTAACATCATGTTCTGTAGAGAGGATATCGGATAGATACGTTGGTCTTTCCCCTAGCATGATGGATTGACGTTTAGTTTTCATTTCGAATGGTTTAGAAAAGCTCCTCTCAGCCTTGCTTGCTGTTCCTAACGGTGTGCAGTGACTTCCCCGGCTGCGCTGCTTCCCCAGGGTGAGTGCACCTTGGGAGGACCCCAGTCCCTGGAGCCCAGCTCTGCCCAGCCTCGTCACCTCCAGTTCCCAGCCACATCACACCCCAGGCGTGAGGAGGTCCCAGAAAGCCTGGAAGCCCAGATCGTGGTGGGCCCTGAGCAGGGGACCAAGCAGCACCTTGTTCATGTCCTTCTCTTTGGTGTCCAAGTCAGGGTGTAAAGCTCAGTGCAGGCCCCAGGAGCGAGCTGTCCCTGGGGCCACTGATGTGGAGGTGGAAGCGGCTCACTGGTCACCCTGCCCACCACATCCACTGCAGGCCGAGGGGCTCTTCAAGCCTTCCTGGTGCAGGGGCTGGGGTGCTCTTAGGGGGCGGGGAAGGACAAGGAGCGGGGGGTGGGGGGCAAGTGAGTGCCCTGAATAAGAGCAGACTAATACCAGTATCTCGCCGTATTCTTCCAACTGCCTGGAGCATAAAGGCTAGAGTCTGCAGCAAGGCCTTCAAGAATGCCCTGTGCCCCCCTGCTCCCACCTAGTCTGTCTTTCCAGCAGGCCTCCCTCACCCCTCACAGCATACATGCACTGTGTTCCAGCCAGACTGGACTGATTGTTGCTCAGACCTGCCTGGTGCTCTTCTGCCCTCTGGCTTGGGATTTTTCACCCTCTAGGGCCACCTCCCCTCCCCCGTGCCCACTTGCGGAAATCTCTCCCCGCCACTCCAGGCCTGGCTCAAGTGATGGAAGTTCTGCCACCAAACCTTCCTGAGCCACATGACTAGATGTGCTCTCTCCCTCCTCAAAACAGCAGGGCACTTTGGGGCTTCTTTCTTAGCCCAACCATCAGATCTTCAGCCAGGCGAGGCAAGGACCATCCATCCCTCCCCTTCGCGTTGCCTGTCTAGCTGTAGGGACTCGCGTAACAAGTGTTAAGCTAAATCAAACACCTCAAGAAAGAGAAAAACACTTCTCATATTCCCAAGGTTCCCAAATGAGAAAACGGAGAGTCATTTCTATCCTCAGATGTGATGTGACAGGGAGAGAGCAGAGAAAGAGAGAGAGGAGAAGTGAGCAAAGGGAAGGAAGAGGCAGAGCAGGAGATGGAGAAGCCCGGCAGGTCAGGGGCCAGACAAGAGACAGCAAGCCTGAGGCAATGCGAAGACCAGCCCTTCCACTGCAAATTCAAGATGCTCTCTTACTCGCCTAAAAGCAATACAGACGTCTTTTTTTAATTTTAATTATCTTGTTGGCAAAGCCTTCCTTCAATGAAATACAGACCACATACTAGGGTTAGTCATTGTGACATTTCTATGACTCAATTACTTTTTTTATTTTGAAATTTTATTCCATTTCTAGACTTTAGTTTTCAGTCTGTTGTTTTCGCAATAAAGTAACTCCTGCAATACTCTAGTGTGAAGCTTAAAATGATTTAAAGGACCATCCCTGACAACCTGGTAGGGGTGAGTATTGCTTTCGGGGGATACTTAGCCCTTGCGCTCATTGTTAACAGATTGGAAAATAAAAAGATAACCGAAGATTTTTATTGCTTGAGAGACCTGGTCCTACAATGTATACGTATAGTGACAGCACATATATCATGTTTCTAACATTTTCAAAGTTTTCTTTTAAATGCCAAACAAAGCCTGCTTTATATTCGTATTAAACTTTTAATTTTTCTAAGTGTTACCATGCCTAATATTTCAATGAACGCTTTTTACTTGCTGAGACGGGTTGAGAAAGTGCTGCCATCCTTCTCTGACCATCGAGGGGACTGGAACAAAGGTTAGATTTGCTGGAGGTCACATACCTAGTTCACGAGAGAGCAGGGACCAGACCCCGGTGTCCTGACTCCCAGCCCGGGACCTGTGCAATGAAGAAAGAAATCATATTCGGAGCCATACAATCAATCTTAAACCATGTAAGATTTTATGTCCTTCAGGAACTAACTCTTTGTTTCCTTTTCTTTTGTTTTCATTTACCTAAAAAGTGCTTAAGGCAGCTAAACAGCTTGACTTCTACAAACAAAGATAGACTTCTTGAAATTTGTTTAATTGTTAACTTAGCCAACATCATACATGTGTCTCCCACAGTGGGGGAAATGGTTCATTGGACGGGAAAACAGTATTTAAGATGGGCTTTGGAGGGCTTCCCTGGTGGCGCAGTGGTTAAGAATCTGCCTGCCAATGCAGGAGACACAGGTTTGAGCCCTGGTCCAGGAAGATCCCACATGCCACGGAGCAACTAAGCCCGTGTGCCACAACTACTGAGCCTGCGCTCTAGAGCCCACGAGGCACAACTACTGAAGCCTGTGTGCCACAACTACTGAAGCCCACACGCCTAGAGACTGTGCTCTGCAACCAGAGAATCCACCGCAATGAGAAGCCCGCACGCTGCAACTAGAGAAAGCCCGCGCGCAGCAACGAAGACCCAATAAATAAGTAAATAAATAAATAAGATGGGCTTTGGATAGGGAGTTTAGGATCTGTACAAGACAAATTCATGGGAATGGCCTGGAAAGGTGCCTTTAGGGTACAATTTACTCACATCTGGTTGTGGTAATTTCTCCAAAAGACGTTGCTCATAGTCATACTTTGTTTCCCTTTTAATTTTGATGTAAATATGTGAATTTCCACTGTTCCGTAATTGTAATTTGTTTCATAACATACTTAATGGAGATTATGATCTTATGATCTATCTCACAGTTGAAAATACCCCCTAAACGTGGACTGCTTTAATTGGCTCACAGAGTTGGCCAAAAAATTGCAGTGTGAGGGGAAAGTTTATATGGATTTTCCCTGACTCAGCTAGGTACGGTCAGCACTGGGCTCCTTCACAAAGGAGACAGCTCGCTGGGGCTGTGGAAGCGAGAGCTGCACATCCCCTCCTGACCTCTCTCCCCCATCTCGGGCTGGACATGCTGTCAGAGCAGGGACCCTCCTTGGGACACATGGGCCCCGGGAGGAATGCTCTCCTGAACACAGTTAGCTAGACCCCAACTGAAGTTCTTTTTTTTTTATTATTTTATTTTATTTTATTTTTTTTGCAGTACGCGGGCCTCTCACTGTTGTGGCCTCTCCCGTTGCGGAGCACAGGCTCCGGACGCGCAGCCTCAGCGGCCATAGCTCACGGGCCCAGCCGCTCCGCGGCATGTGGGATCCTCCCAGACCGGGGCACGTACCCCCGTGTCCCCTGCATCGGCAGACGGACTCTCAACCACCGCGCCACCAGGGAAGCTTCCAACTGAAGTTCTTGATCAAGAGAGGAGACAGTGAATGGAGTCAGGTCTCAAAAGAATCATCCAAACAAGCAGACTGTGCACCACATCTGCCAGCCTATGCGTCAGCCTCAGTCCCCTATTGGGGTATAAATTACACACAACCAAATGCAACCATTTCAAGTGTACAGTTCGATGAGTTTAGACTGAGGTTTATGCCAGTGTCACCCCTACCACAATCAAGGTATAAAATATGTGCATGACTCCAGAAAGTTCCCTCGTGTCCCTTCCCACTCAATCTCCCACCTGCACCCCAGGGTCAGGCAACCACAGATCTGCTTTCTGTCACTATAGGTTACTTGTTTTTAACAATTAATGAATAAGTGAGCTCATTCTTTAACTGAGCACATTTTGGAGATCCATCTGTTTTTATTAGGTGTATCAATGGTTTATTCCACTTCGTTGCTGTAATATTGCATAGCTGGAATATGCAACAAATTGTTTCTCAATTCACCTGTTTGGGGTTGTTTGCAGTTGGGGTTATTATGAATGAAGCTGATATGACTATTCAGGTACAAGTTCTTCTAAGGACATGTTTTTATTTGGAGGGTGGGGTAAAAACCTAGAAGTGGAATTGTTGTGTCACTTGGTAAGTGTATGTTAGCTTTACAGGGAAGTGCTGTGCTGTTTTCCGGACAGTTGCACCATTTTGCATTCCCACCAGAAATGTCTGAGAGATCCACTTCACATCCTCACCAACACTTGTCATGGTCCGTCTCAGTCTTTAATTTTAGCCATTCTAATGGATGTGTAGTGGCATCTCATTGTGGTTTTAATTATGACTAATGATTTGAGCATCATTTCATGTGCTCATTGGGTGTCTTCCTTCCGTGATTCAATTGCTCTGACTAGTTCCATGCCACTAAATTCAATAATCCCACAGCCAAAAGCATCCTTGTCAGCTGCTGGCAAGTTTTTACTTTTTCTTTCTTGCCTTAACATGGGCAGTACATTAAAAAAATTCTGACAGAAGCTCTGATTTCCCCCCATCCCATGGTGAGATCATCCAAACAGACCTTCAGACATCTCCTGCATCGAAAGTTGAGCAGGTAGATTTGAGCCTATGGCATGGGAACATTGCTGGGAAAAGGGAGCTGTAAACCACGTGTCCTTCCCCCTTCCTCCCTTATTCTTCTCCACTTAGAGGAGCCCCTCTTGATACAATCCCAATGACCAGTCCTGAGTTCTCTGACCTCTCACAACACAGTGTATGCTACTTATATTGTTATTTGTTTCTATATTTCTTTGAATTTTTAACTACTCCATATGCACATGTATTCATTCCCTAAATACATTAAAAGACACCTCATCTTATCTTGCTTCTGTGTTTCCATGGTGCTCAATAAATCCTTTTAAAGGTAAATTAAATTTGCAAGAGAGGGAGAGACGGAGACAGAGATTGAATTTAGTCGATTTCAGAGTAGTCATTTCATGTGAACCCAAACTTTTCATCTCTACGACTTTACAAGATTCCTCCCCACCCACTCCCTACTCTTGTTGACAATGTAAAACAAACCACAGTTAGCCTGGGAATTATCTTTACGAAATAAATCAGCATATTGTTTTGAGTTTTTGCCCTGCATGTATTAATTTTAGAAGAACACATGTCTTGGTTCAGTAAAAGTTTGCAGAAAGCCAGACATCCCATAAAAAGAGTTTGTTGGTTGGGATGTTTATCCCTCCAGCTATCTTTTCCCTCTTTATGACTACAGAGAACACTGGTGTTTCTTTACTTTTCAGAGTTATCTACTCAGGAAGACTTCTGGCAGTGGCCCTGACAGGAAGTCCCACTGTGCTGAAGCAGTGGGTCTTTATGAGGACTGGTTCCTTCCCGCCCTTTGACTGGTCTGCCCATAGGTGTGTCAACTCCCACCCTGCCTCTGCCAGAAAGGGGATCTTTCAGTCAGGACACTCTACCTGTGCCAGGTGTGATCCAGAGAGGCTGGACGCAGGCCACACTGACTCATGCTCCATTCCTGCCTCTGTCATCCTGCGGTGCCTACATGATGGGGAGCTGGGGGCCTGGGGGAACCCAGCATATTGCTGCTTCACTACAACTGTCTTACACAGTGGAGGACATTCAGAGGGCTACAAAGATCAAAGGTTTTCAGAGGAGAACTAAAGCCTTCTAATGACTGAGCCTCAGTTAACCTGTAAGACAATCAGTATTCATAATGATGATCCTTAAAGCCTTCAAGATCCAGAAGTGCCTTCTGCATTAAAAAGGAAAGAAGAGTTCATCATGTGTGGTAAATGTTAATATTTTAATATAATTTTTTTAATTAATTCATTTATTTTTGGCTGTTTTGGGTCTTCGTTTCTGTGCGAGGGCTTTCTCTAGTTGCAGCGAGCGGGGGCCCCTCTTCATTGCGGTGCGCGGGCCTCTCACTATCGCGGCCTCTCTTGTCGCGGAGCACAGGCTCCAGACGCGCAGGCTCAGTAGTTGTGGCTCACAGGCCTCGTTGCTCCAAGGCACGTGGGATCTTCCCAGACCAGGGCTCGAACCTGTGTCCCCTGCATTGGCAGGCAGATTCTCAACCACTGCGCCACCAGGGAAGCCCTATAAATTATTTTATTATAATCTTCTAAGCCCATTGGTCTCCAAACTCTTTAATTGCATGCTTGAATTAGCTTTTAAAAATTGGCATCTCCCAATGTATTTACATTTATTTATGTATAAATTATATATATATACACACACATATATATTCTACTAAAATGTTCATGATAAAGCACACAACATGTAGAACATTTTAAAGGGTGAGATTACCTCCTTTCTTGATTAAAAAAATTCTTAGCAAAGTGTAAATAAAGGGGTACTTTCTTAAAAGGATAAAATGTATTTATCTGAGCACATTATGCTATTAACACAGAATTTAGAATGATTTGCACTGAAGTCACGACCAAATAAGGATGACTTCACTACTATTACTTAATATTGTTTTGGAAGTACTAGCTGTAATTAGAAAAGACACTTCAATTACAATAGAACATTTGAAACTAATATATTAACAGGGCTAATAAATATCATTATTTATGTAGGTATATAAACTTGCGTGCATGAAAAAACCTGAGAGAATTAACTTCAAAACTATTTTCAAAAATAAGAATTTACTGAGATAGTGCAGTAAAAGATTAATGTGTAGAAATCACTAACCACTACAAATATAAATAACAGCCAGTTAGAAGGTGTAATAGAAAGTAGTACCTCCTTTACCATAATCACAAAACAAAATCAAAACTCTAGCAGTAAACCTAAGTTTCATGCCTGATAAGCAGAAATCTAAGAATTCCAAGGGTTTGAACAAATAGAAAGACATAGTGTATTTTGACTAAGAAGACAGCATACTAAAAGTTAGCAAAAGTTCCTCAATCTATAAGGTTAGTGTAATTCCAATTAAAGTACTAAAAAGATTCTTTATTGTGTTCTAAGATTCAAATGGAAAAACAAACAGCAAGCATCCTTGTGGAAATTCTGAAAAAGTCAAGTAAGGAAGGGCAACTGTACCACCCAGATGTGAAAAAATGTACTATAAATCTATAATAATTAAAGTGGTATTGTGAATAAATAGATGTACAGATCAGTGAAACAGAATATAAATATCATAAATACATCCAAATACACATGCAAATTTAATATGTGATAAAGGTGGTGTGTAAAATGGATCATTCAGAAATGAACCCCTGGCCATCAACAGATGAATGGATAAAGAAGACATGAGATATATGTAATGCAATACTACTCAGCCATAAAAAAAAAAAAAAAAGATGAAATCTTGCCATCTGTGGCAGCATGGATGGACCTTGAGGGTTTTATGCTAAGTGAAATAAGAGAAAGACAAATACCATATTATTTCACTCATATGTTGAATATTAAAAAACTTATAGGGCTTCCCTGGTGGCGCAGTGGTTGAGAGTCCACCTGCCGATGCAGGGGACGTGGGTTCGTGCCCTGGTCTGGGAAGATCCCACATGCCGCGGAGCGGCTGGGCCCGTGAGCCATGGCTGCTGAGCCTGCACGTCCGGAGCCTGTGCTCCACAACGGGAGAGGCCACAACAGTGAGAGGCGGCATACTGCAAAAATAATAATAATAATAATAATAAAAGGATAAGTAGAAAAAGAGAGGAAAAGGGAGGGAGAGAATAGCCTAGCTGGGCACACACCCAGGGGACCCTTGTCGATGGAACCAACTTGAAGATGAAGAGGTGCCTATGCTAGACAACCATGGAGATCTCATCACGGAGAGATCTGATGTGTCATCCTGGACCATCCATCACCTGCAAGACATCCACACCAGGAGCCCAGTGTGGCTCCTGTGTGATCTTGATCTGCTGTGCCCAGCTCATAGGGTTCACATAAGAAGGACGTAAAATGACACATGTGGGTATACTTTGCAAACTTTGATCAGAGGTGATTGTTCACTTTGAGTTGAGTCTTGTAACACGCACTCACCTCGCTGTTGTCACCTCTTATTTCCAAAGGAGCCACAGACTATGTATACCCAGCAAGAATCCAGATACCCTCCCCCAAAGGAAGTTAAGGTTAAGAGCCATGGAGTAATCAGCATCTTGCTGCTGTCCAAATGCAGGTCCTGGGAAGGAGCGTTTACCCTGAGAGCCCCCTGCTTCATTTGCCTTGATCTTGGCAGGCAGCAAGGCGTACCATGGAACTTGATGAAAGACACGGAGCTCAAGCCAGAACAGGGCAGGAGCGAGGGCTTTCCTGGATGCGGAGCGCACATCAAAGCGCTGTTCTGTGCTGACATATGTAACTCTTTAGCGGTCTGATAACACACACACACACACACACAGACTGTCAGGTTCCTGTGGGGAGAAAACAGAGCCAGAAAGATGTGCTCTACTGAGCTGACACATGCGGTGTTCTTTCTGCAAAAGTCTGAAGGGAAAGCAACTAGGCAAAAAATCCACTGTGCTGACCGCAGTGCAAGGACAACCAGGGCTGCCTCAGGGATTCTGGTGGCTTTATTATCTATTTCTAGAGAAACAGTAGGAAAGGGTCAAGCACACAGCACATGGAAAAGGCACTGCTTTATCACTAGAGTTCATTTATTTCCCAGAAATGTAGGCTTTTGGGAAAGGTGGCAGGAGAGAGAAAAAAATCCTGGATTCAGACTCATTCAAATCCAGACCTTACTATGTGCCTGAACTTGGGCAAGTGACTTAAGCTCTCTGAGCCCTAGTTTCTTTGTTGTAAAATGGTGATAAAAATTCCTACTCTGCAGGATTTTGTTATGAAGATGAAATAAATGTGCTTAAAATAACGAGCATGTAGAAATGGAGAATATCTCTCAGCTTCCCTCCTGGAGGGACAGAGAATCTTCTGGCTCTATATCTTGCCTAGACGTTTCCACATTGCTTTCTCTCCCCACATCCCTGCAGCGCCACTGATACTGCTCACATATAAGAATCTGATAAGTGCTGGCTGACGATTCTGGTTGTTTAATGACTGTCTCCAGAGCAGGCCCCACCATGAGCTCCCTGCCCAGAATCCCAGAAGTGCATGGCAGCATCCAAGGAACGTCTCGTAAGTCCTGGGAGAGGAGCTGTCTTTCATTCCTACACATGTTTTATTGCCCCAATGCTGTGCTGCACACACACTGAATGGTGAACACGTGCCAGTTTTCTTGGCTTCACTGGGTCTTACAACATAGTTCCCAACCCGGGTGAGACTTTCCTGAATTCACATTTTTTATCTGGTGGTATTTTCTGTTTCCCATTGGGTCTGGAGAGCTTGGCAGAAACTCAAGGATGAAATCCCACAAACTGCTCGCAGAAGATACGGTGTGAAATTCTTTGCACCCCCTGGCTCTTTTAATCCTCCCACAGGGTCATTATGCCCATTTTACAGGTGATGAGACACAAGTGCCCTGTGGTTAAATATCTCACACAACGTGACAGGGCTAGTGACCACCCCAGCTGAGGATCATGTCCAGCACTTTCAGGAGATGGTGAGAGAATGAGAGTTTTAAGAAAATATAAAAATGCAATACTTTCAGGTGTTTGTAAGCTTCAGAAGCCTCTGGAACCTGGCAGTTGTTGACTTTCTTGCAAGCCTGATGGTCCAGGACTCTCCCTGCCTCCCTTCCCTCTTCCCATCTCTACTCTCACTCGACCCCTTCTTCTCCTTCTTCCATTTCTTCCCCCAGTTGGACCCTCCCAAGCCCAGGGGAGGACCTTGGGGACTTCCAACTGGAGGGTCTCGTGTTAGTGGCGGGCACCCGTCAGCAGCGCCAGGAGCATCGGGTGAGGCAAGGTGGCTGCTAATTCTAGTCTTTCTTTGCACAAGGCTCTCTGCCCTTCTCTCCCTTGGGGTGTTTTCTGTTTCTCCCAACAATCAAATAAGCTGAGTTCCATGTTACCACTTCAGTGGTCTTGGTACCTGGGGGAAAGAGCCAAGGAGAAAACTGAAACCCGTGTTGTATACACTGTTTTCTAGGAAATTCAGGACCGTCTCCTGCATGGTGCAGGGCTGGTTACCACTGTCTGCGCCGCGGGGCCGTCTGAGCCTTTAGTGTAAGAGCCTCAGCGTTTGGGGACAGGATATGTGTCCTTTCATCTTCCTGAGCTGTGGTACAGCCAAGTAGAAGCCACACATCTTTGTATCCACAGCATCTATCGATAGAATAAAACCTGCCACATAGCAGGCACCCAGTAAAAGTCTTCTGGAATCAGTATGGAAGGTGAGTTGATTACACTGGGTGCTTCTCAGAAGCCCATAGGGTTGGGACCAACGGGTACATCATGGACAGGTAGGAGAAGAGGCACCTTGGTGTCCCCTGATCTGGAGTCCACACCTAAGGACATTTCTTGGCATCTCTCATACCAGCCCTGCCCTGAGAGGTTCTGCCCCTTCTCAGCACTAGGAGGGCCAGGCCCATGTTTCCCGTTAAGGTAAGCCCCCTAGATGCCAAATAGGGCGTGGAGTTCCTTTGTGCTCAGCTTTGACTTGAGTTTCCTGATGATGAAAATAATTATACTTTGTAAGCAACCATTAAAAGCCAGATGCTATTCAATACTTCATATATATGATTTTAATCTTGCAAAGGACAATCTTCACTTTAGAGCTGCCTTTTTAGGATTTTAGTCATTGGGATTTTTCTTATTTTACAAATGAGAAAACTATTGCCCAGAGAGGCTAATTAACTGGCCTAAGCTCACACAGCTAGAGAATCACAGAACTTTGATTTTAACTCAGGGCTGTCTGGTTTCAAAGTCCATTGATTGGCCATGGATGGAGGCTGACATGCAGTCTTTCAAGTTTTTCTTGAGCACCCCTGGGGGCACTGCATTTCCTTACTTCTTTGTTGGAAGCCCCGACTTCCTTTACTAAGAGGCATAGTCCCTCCTATCTACACACCCTGCTCCTCTGATATATTATTTCCATTTTGATGGAAACATTCACCCTCCCTTTCACTCCTATTTGTAACTAGAAGGTCCGGCCTCCACTCAGGGAGGAATTAGGTTTGAGGCCAGATGAGGGAAGATTCCTCTTCCTTCCTTACCAGAAAATCATCCTGTGTCTGCATCTCAACCATGGGTTCCCTGAGGGCTCAGGAAGAACAGCAAGAAGGGATGCTGGGCTGGTCCTGCCTCCCCATGGCCTTAACGTCTCCAGTGTCACCATCTGCCCCAGGATGCTAAAGATCAGGCCTTGCTGTGAGGATTAAATGGAACAAGGGACATGAGGGTGCGCAGCACAGTGTCTGATCATACACACTGCAATCCCTGCTTGCCCCCTCCTCCCACTCATTAGCATCTCTGTCTCTCTGCTGGACCATCCTACCGTCCTCCCGGGCAGGCTCCCCTCTTTTCACTGCAGAATAATGTTCCAAGCAGGAGGAAGACCCCTGGGCTCTGGTACCCAGTGGACAAACAGAAAGAAGCAGGCTTTTTTTCTCTCTTTTTCCTGTTCCTCTCTCTCTTTTTTTTTTTTTATTGCCACGCCGTGCAGCTTGCAGGATTTTAGTTCCCCAGCCAGGGATTGAACCCAGGCCACCGCAGTGAAAGTGCCAAGTCCTAACCACTGCACCACCAGGGAATTCCCAAGAAGCAGTTTCAATTTGGGAGAAAGGCTATGTGGGCTGGGAAGACAGAGAATGCCAGGCCTAAAGCCCAGGGATGGGAAGGCAAGCTGGTAGTAAGATTCGGGATCTAGTTTTTTCACTGCATATGAATGACTGTGTGTGTGTGTTTGTGTGTGTGTGTGTGTGTGTGTGTGTGTGTGTGTGTGTGTGTGTGAGATTCAGGTGGGGGTGGGTGGGAAGAGAGAGGGAGAGAAATAATAGCTATAATTAACAGGCATCATTTTTGTACACCTATAATCTAGGTCTAGGCTTGAGCTCTGGCCCATTAATAACCAGCCATGTGACCTTGAACCACTCATTAAACTCACTAGGCCTGTATGATCTTATGCTTTACTGTTGTGAGAGAGGTATTAATATTCTGTGCTAATGAACAGACTGGTTGAAGTCACACAGCTAGTGTGACCACTATGATTACATACTATGTCCCAAGCTTCATAATGAGCATTTTTATGTACATTACTTAATTTCTTATTACATTACTTAATTTTCACAAAAATGCAAGAAAATGTTAATAGTCCCATTTTACTTGTTAAAAAATAGAGAGGTTTAGAGATATTAAGTAATTTGTCCAAGATCTCATATCAAATGAGCAGAAGACTTAAGGTGGAAAATGGAACAAATTATAATACCAGAGAATAATAACAATAGAATAATAATAGCGTCCACTATTTATATGCCTTTTGTAGTTGGGCTTGCAGTAAGCCATTTACATGCATTTTCTCACTTTGGCAATTGTGAGTAAAGCTGCTATCAATACTCGTGTGCAGGTTTTTATGTAGACATAAGTTTTTGGACTTTCCTGGTAGCTCACTGGTTAAGAATCTGCCTGCCAATGCAGGAGACACGGGTTCGAGCCCTGGTCCAGGAAGATGCCACATGCCACGGAGCAACTAAGCCCGTGTGCCACAACTACTGAAGCCCAAGCACCTAGAGCCCGCGAGCCACAACAAGAGAAAGTCCACGGGCAGCAACGAAGACCCAATGCAGCCAAAAATAAACTATAAATAAATTTATTTTTAAAAAATGTTTTCAACTCATTTGGATAAACAGCTAGGCATGTTGTTGCTGATCACGTGGTTAAGAAGGCAGTTTGATAAGAAACTGATGAACTGTCTTCCGAAGTGGCTGCACCATTTTGCATTCCTACCAGCAAAGGATATAAGATTGTCTGACCCAAAGTATTTGAGCACAGCATCTAACGCATCATTGTCTGACCACTACATTATGTTGTCACAGGGAAAACCCCAAGGAAACCAAGCTTAAGCATAAAAATAAGAATAATATATTTTTTAATTAAGCAGAAATATCAGCAACAGAAAAAGGGGGATATTATTTGAAGAAATAATGGCCAGAAATGTTCACAATTTGATGAAAAACATTAATCTACACATCTAAAAAGCTCAAGGTAGAGACTTTCCCGGTGGTGCAGTGGTTAAGAATCCACAAGCCAATGCAGGGGACACAGGTTCAAGCCCTGGTCCGGGAAGATCCCACATGCTGTGGAGCAACAAAGCCTGGGCACCACAACTACTGAGCCTGTGCTCTAGAGCCCACGAGCCACAACTACTGAAGCCCACGTGCCTAGAGCCCATGCTCTGCAACAAGAGAAGCCACGGCAATGAGAAGCCTGCACACTGCAACAGAGTAGCCCCTGCTCGCCACAACTAGAGAAAGCCTGCGTGCAGCAACAAAGACCCAATGCAGCCAAAAATAAATAAATAAATAGATTAATTTTTTTAAAAAAAGCTCAAGGTAAACACAAAGAAATCCACACCTAAGCACATCCTGGTCAAACCATTAAAAACCGAAAACAAAGAGAAAAATCTTGAAAGCAGCATGAAGAAAAAGACTCATTACATACAGAGGAACAACGATGAATATCAGATTCCTCATATGAAAGAATACAGGTCAGAAGGAAGTGGGATGACATAGCCAAAGTCCTAGATGGAAAAACTGTTAACCAACAATTCTATATCCAGAAAACTATTCTTCAAAAATGAAGGTGAAATACATTCCCAGTTAAACAAAGACAGAGAGAATTTATTGCTATCTGATCTTTCTTGCAAGAAATATTAAAAGAAGTCCTTCAGACTGAAAGGAAATGACATCAGATGGTAACTTAAGTCCACATGAATAAATAAAGTGCTCTAGAAAAGCAAATACCTATTTAAAAATAGGTTTATATAAAGGTGTCCACACATCAACTTCTATGGGAATGTCCATAGCAGCAGTATCTATAAGAGGTTAACAGTGGAAACAATCCAGTTGTCCATCAACTGGTGAATGAATAAACAAAATGTGGTATATCCATACAATGGAATGCTATTCAGCACTAAGAAGGAATGAAGTACCGAGAAGGCTCAGAACTGATTTATAAAAGCCTGAAACTGAGCTCCAGCTGTGAAGACAAAACTGATGACTCAAGTTTGGAGTCTACACAGATGGGAAAAATAACAAACGATAGAACCACTGGGTAGCTATAAATCCTTCCAAGTGAAAGTTGCTACCTCTGGGGCTGATCTGCCTACGAAGCAAGTAGTAGAAACATCTAGACTACACCCTGGCCAACCCACAGAGGCGATGGGGAAAGGGGGCTTTATTGGCACCAAATCCATTGCAACTTAAGATTCTGGGGCAAGTACAAAGCTATGAGTTGGCAGCCTGAGGTCGCTCAATGGTTGGCAAAAATCAGAAGACAACAATTAGTTTTAATACATGGCCGTGCATCCCACCCCCGGTGCCTTGTCAGGGAGTGACCCCTACGGTCAGTTCCTTTCTGCCCCGCCTCACCCTTTCCTCGCTCCCTGTTGGACCATCATGTCCAGCAAACACACATGCCTAAGTATCGCCTACTTTGAAAAAATACCTCCCTCTACCATATACCTCCTAACATGTAACCCCTCACATAGCCTCAACCTTTCTGATTCTCCTTGAATATTCCTGAAAAAGCCAGCAATATAACCAGCCCAGCACATTATTTTCAGATTGCAGATGTTTTTGTGGAGCCTTAAAAAGTCCATCGTGCTTCTGCCCTGCCTGCCTGGGATGCAATCTAGTCTTTAGTTGGGCAGAAGAGCTGGCCTGGATATCCTATCATGGCTCAGTTTCTAACAGAGCTCCTGGTCATGTCACTAAGAACTTGGAATTGAGAGAAACCATGATTCTGCATGAACTCCACATATATTTCTTAATGTAAGAACAAAGGACCATTTCAGAGTATGGCTCTGAGTGATTACTTTAACCTCCTCATCTACTGAATTGGTGTAATAACATTCAATTTTATTGAATTATGATGATTTATGTTATTAGCTGTAGGATCTATATAAATCGAAAATCAGGCAATAAAAATAAAAAGACCTTAAAAAGTTGGGAGCACTCTGTGAAGGCAAGGTATTGCTTAAAAGACATGAGCTTAAGAAATTGAAATGAGTTCTTATATAATGTGGGGTGATTTTTCCTACGGGTTTTATTTATGGTTTCCTCCTGATGTGCTCTAACAGAAACATCACAATTCAAAATTGAATAGTAATTCTTAACCTGCGTCTAGCTTCCTGGCTACAAGAGACATTCACTGAACTTTGGAACTCAAGTTGTGCCACCCCCTGTGGTTGAGAAGGAAATGAGAGAGCGAAGCAGCATACAAAGAAGGTTCTTGGGTAATCCTTTGCTTTTGAGAACCTTCCACCTGGAAAAATTACCTGGAAAGTGTTGTGAATGGCACATGATTTCTAAATGCCAGAATCGGAGTTGTGGAGAGGGGAGAACACATTGTAACGTGACCTCGTGAGGCTGGCTTGGCCCCAGGAACCAGCCTCTTCAGGAAAGACATCACCAACACCGGTGACAAGGATTAAGACTTACTTGAGGGCATGAAACCTCATTAGCTCAGGCTTCATTAACCCAGAATTTATGCCATTAGACTGAGTCTGGTTTGATGTTTATCTTTGATTTGCCAGTCCTTTCATGCAAAATCAAAATTGCAGGGGGAGTGCTCAAGGTACAGTCAACTCTTCATATACAATAGGGATATGTCTGGGGGCGTTTGTGAATGGTGGTAGGACTTTGAATTCCCTCCTTACGAGGCAGTCAAGTGGATATGAAAATTTTCAGTGAGCTTCATATTCTTAATGATTCTCCATAGGTATTTACAAACCTACCTAAAGATCCGTCTTTGTCGAACGACTTCTTTCTCTTTTTACTGCCATAGCCAAAAGTTGCTGGGTTTTCTGGGTTCATTTTCTACAGACTTAAAAAAAAAAATCAGTCCTTAAGAATTACAGGGTCTCTGAAGTCAAGTAGAAAACATTAACGCTACTTTGGATTCACGCCCACACTCTGGCTTTGTTATCCACGGGCTTCGAATTTGTGCCTCAGTAAAATCGGATGGATCCCAAGTCACTAACTCCATGCTCGCCAAATCTGCAAACGTCAAGGCACTGTTGTAGCTCAAAGCAGTGCTTCTTAATCCCAGTTCTTGTATCTTAATTCATTGTGAGACTGAAAGTCATTTGTTACCAAAAATAAAGAGCCGACAATTACAAATAATGTCCCTTAAAAATAAATGAGAGTGATTGATTTAACGTTATCCCATGAACTGAGATATGCTTTTTTTAGTGAGAGAAAAAATCTTGCCTTCCAAATACAGTTGCCAAAGACCCACAGCCTGTCTTACCTAAGACCAAACATTCAACAACAAGTGGCCACTATGACGTATCATTAACCGTTGGGTATTTCAATACAGTTAGCTTAAATGTCCTGGGAAGTTTTGGAGGTTTCACAGGAATGTCAAACACGTGCACGTTGTCTATCAGAGCAGGAGAGAGCTTCAGCAATGCTGCTAAAGAAAGAGTACAAGCTATTTCCAAGGACTCCAAGAAATGCCGTTTATATACCCACAGACATCGGAAATATTAAACTAAAAGTCAATCTCGTCTAGTCCCTAGAATGGTACCCCAGTAGCATGTTATTGAGTGTCCATACACATACTCCCCTGCTCTTCCTGGATTATCGCCACCCCCAAGCACATCATATTCATTCATTCAACTGATAGCTACTGAGCAGCTATGAGATGCCAGCGCTGGACTGTGCACGGGGTTCCAGCAGGACCAAGGCAGACGGCCACGCCCTTCCGCACCTCAGTGCCTCGTCCAGGATCTTCTCATCTCTCCTCCCCAGTTCTGTGTCTCTCTGGTCAACCCCTAAGCACCTGCCTAGGCCCAGCTCACATGGCACCTCTTCTGTGGAACCTTTCGTGATCCTCATCTCCCCACGTTCTCTAGAAGAATCAGGTATGTCCTAATCTTTATTCCCATGGTGCTTGACACGTATGTCTGTTACAGCATCCGTCATGCTGTGTTAGGGGAGTTGAGTGTTTCTCCTCAAAGAGAAGATGAATGCCTCTGAATCAGGAAATGTGTTTGTTTTTATAACAGTTTTATTTTTTAACAGTCTAACGGTGCTTAACAATGTTTAAGAAACATAAATCGGTTGCTGAATAAATGGTGATTTGGCTGACCTGAATGTACGTGAAATTATACTTGAATTACTGTGCTCTGCATTTAAGAACTCTTCAAAAACACGTCTCAGAGTATCTCCTGTGACTGTATGAGGATGAATTTGTTTATTTGATTGTTGCATTTTCTTAGGCTATGTATAAGAATTGTGAAACTATGGTACACCCTCAAACAATATAAAATTACAGAGACCCAATGGTTCAGGAAGGAGAAAATAATTCAGCAAAGACTTCAGCTTCTGTGAAAAACACAATCTGTTTTTCAGTTTTGTTTTAGTGATGTTAGTACACTGTGTGGGTCTGAATTTTGACTGAATTTAACTGCTGTGTTCTCTAGTCTATGAGAAAACGCTCCCATTTTTCAAACAATCGGGAATAATGCCTTTGTGAAAAATGCCTCTGACCTGCTTCTGCTTCCTAATGACCTCACTTAGGGTTTTGGTTTTGTGGGTTTGCGTCCCTCTGTGAGGCAGCGTCAGCCTGCCAGGGCCCTGGCACAGCCCAGGAGGACTCAAGGGAAGGGACATGGGGAAGGGCTTTGTCAACCACGAGTGCTAGAGAAGCATGGGGAGATTATTGTCATTATTAGTCAGTGCCTTGAGAAGCTGAGGGTATAGACCAGGGTTAGCAAACTTTTCTTGTAAAGGGCCAGATAGTAAATATTTTCCATTTTGCAGGCCGTGTGGTCTCTGTCACAACTGCCCAGCTCTGCCGTTGTAACAGGAAAGCCCCATAGACATTAAGTAAATAAATAAATATGGTTGTGCTCCTACATAACTTTATTTCTGGATACTGAAATTTGAATATCATAAAATGTTCATGTATCACAAAATATCAGTCTTCTGATTTTTGCCAACCATTAAAAAAAAATGTAGAACCCATTCATAGCTCGCATAGCTGCACAAAAACAGGCAGTGGGCCCGATTTGGCCCATGGGCCATAGTTTGCTGATCTCTGCTGTGAACCATGGAAGAGTCGTCTACCAAGATGACCAGTGGCCAATAGAGCCCACTGAGACTATCTGAACAGCATCAGAACAAGCGCTCAAAAGATACTGAACCTGTATTGGTGGCACTGGAAAGCCACCAAGCACTAGCTCTCAGCAACTTAATGTCTTTCTGTGACAATAACTGTGCTCCTCATGTGCGTTGTTTCTTCGACCTGAGTTTATTTTCCACTGAGAGTACTGGGTTCTCCAACTATGGGTGAAGGTCAGGTTAATATGAGTCAGCCCCTATGGGCTCAGGGGAAGGGATACATGAGCCCAGGTGGAGAATCTCAGGGGTCTGAAATTCACATTCAATCATTCATCATCCCTTAATATAACTCTTTAGGTGAAGATGTCAAGCTTTGTCCTACAAGGATAAGCAGCGTTAGGAGAAGATTCTCTTGGATTGGAATTTCCAGACAGAAGGGAAGGATTAGAGAAGCAACCATCGAAATTTTGGTAGCCCCACCAGCTTTTCTCAGCTCTGCACAAGCAGAGGATGTCAGGACCAGAAGTCTGTATTTCTGCAGATGTGGGGACTAGTTGTCCCAAAGTGAAGGTGAGTGAGAAGTAAAAGCAGAACTCCAAAGCCATGGAAGCATAGCCGTTAATCTCCTTGTTTGGAGTTAACTTTTCCACCAGAATATTACTTGGTACAGGTTCTCTCCTTTATCTGTCTTGAGGTGTTGAGTGTGTTGTGCTTCAGAACTGAGGTTATAGGCACTTTTCTGTTTCAGACTCACCTCCTCCGAGAAGCTTTCCTTGATTTTCTCCCTTGAACTGGAAAATACAAATCTCTCCCTCCTTTGAATTTCTGCAGCACTTTATCTGTCTCTTCTCAAGGCTCTTGATATGTATCTTCATATTATATTTATCTTCAGACCCACTTGCTGAAGGAAGCAAGGTTTCTGAATCTTCCCTGCACAGCTATCACGGTGCCTTGCTCCGTGTAGATACTAAATATTGAGTAAAAGTAAAAATCCATTAAGTTGACAAACTGATTCATCTATAGCAGTGCTGTCCAATAGAACTTTCTGCTCTGATGAAAGTGTTTTTCATCTGCACTGTCCACAACAGTAGCCACTAGCCACATGTGGCTACTGAGCTCCAGAAATACGGCTGGTGTAAGTGAGGAACTGAACTTTTAATTTTATTTAATCTTATTTAATTTAAATTTAAATTGCCACACGTGACTAATGGCTACCTTATTGGGTAGCTCAGGTCTATAGGACAATAAGTAATTTCTTTTTGTGAGTGGATTATTTAGGCAGTGATCACACCATCTGACTTTAAAATATAGTGCAAATCATTTGTTGGGGCTGTTGGGTAGGAAATGCAGCAGGATGATTGGATATTCCACTTGCCAAGCAACATAAAGATGCCCACCCCTGCCGCATTGACACCCCGGGAAGTGGGATCTCGTGAAGAGAGACAATAAACCATGAACCATGAATGAAATTAAAAGATTAATTTTATGTTATATTAACAGGAGATAAGTCCTATGAAAAAAAAACAGAAGAAGAAGAAGAGCAACGTAAGGGAGTTGAGAGTGCCTGGGGAAGGGGCCAGGCTGAGTATTAAACAGAGAGCTCCAGGCAGGCTTTATTAAGATGAAACCTGAGCTCTGACTACAGGGAGGTGATGGGAAGTTTGGGCAAAGAAAGTGAAAAAGGTGCTAAACTCTGCAGAGCCAAACGGCAAGTCTGTATCATGAGCTGAACTGCCTGGCACACTGTCACAAAAAAAATGAGCCTGGTGGGGCAATGAGGAAGGAGAACAGTTTTTTGTTGGTGGTGGTTTATATTAACCAAGCTTCCATAGCAGTTTCCAGAACCATCTCTTGAAGTTAGGAATTAAAACTAAGTGGCAGACAGGCTCACCCTGCTTTTTACTGCAATAAGTTTCTGGAAACCACATTGGAAAACACGACAGTGAAAATTCAGCCTTATTCTCTCACTGCTTTATCCAGCCTGTTTCCCCACTTTCTCCCTCAATGTCAATGCCAAGTGCTAGGAAAGCAGAGTGCCAACTGGATCTGCCTGGGGGCTGTGGGAACTGCAGAGGCTTAAATTGAAAGGGTGATTGCTGGGAAGGGCAGTGGAAGACCCAAGGTGCCTACTTAAGGCGAGCAGCAGTGAAATGTGAACGGGGGGGCGGGGGGACCACAGCAAAGAGTAGCCCCCGCTCGCCACAGCTAAGGAAAGCACGCATGCAGCAGCAAAGACCCAAAGCAGCCAAAAATAAATAAAATTAAAAAAAAAAACATGTATACAAAACAATCATACACATTACGTTGGAACGCGTACCAAAAAAGTACACATTAGGCAGTATTGAGATGGAGAGGGAAAGAAACAAAAGTAGGCAAATAGTAATAAAAGCAGAATTAAAAATCTTTTAAAGAAGCTGGAAGATTTTGCAGGCTGGTGGAGCGACTCCTAACCCCTGACCTGCCGGGCTCTCAGGGGCTGTTAGGTGCGTGCTGGAATATTGCATAATTTGTGTAATAGTGTGCTGTTTATTTAACATAATATATTTAGTTGGTTAGCTTATGTAGCCTTTCTATCACCGAAAGGGATCTCAAGTGGTCCGAAACCAGTTCCAGTAGCTCCAGTCACACTGTTTTCGAAGGTAGGCTTCCCGTCAACACACCTGACTCATTCATGCCTTGGTTTTGCGCACTCTCTCTCTCTGGCCTGAGAGTATCCTATTTAATCCTATTCAAGGTCTCTGAGAGCAGGAAAGGTTCTGATTAGTCACATGAGCCAATATCCAGTGTGGTGCACTCCTCCACTCCTATCAGAGAGGGTTCTCAAATCAGGCATCCGGTCCAACTTATGGATGGCCTTCAGGCAAAAATTCCTGGCTCACAGATTATGGGAGAGAAGTTTTAATATTATAAAAACAAAGCATGACACACACACCCTTCTTTTTGTCTTGCTTGAGGATGCTTCTCTCAGACGGAAGGAGTATTGTGAGTCTTCCTAGCACTTCACACTGTCATTGTGGCATGTGGCCGAGACAAAGCAGGGGCACTGCTGCTGAAACTCCAGGGATCACAGGAATTGAAAAACAGACGGACTAGCCTGTATACCCAAACATGGGCAGCTTGGTAAGTGACAAGCTCTCTAGTCCAAAGACAGCAGGCTTTGGAGTCAGTTCATCTCCAGGGAACATCCAGACACTGACACTTTTCAACGTAGAACTTTGGCCCGTGACATTACTGCCTCCCTCACAGGACTGTTGTGTGATGATGCATTCACGTGCTTAGCAGGGTGATGAAACACAGTATTAGTTTAAAACATATCTGAGTTTCATTTCTTCCCCTCATACTTGGCCCCTGTTGAAAAGTGTTACTGAAGACCACGTAGCCTCTGTGTGAGTGAATAAAGGAGCTACAAACAAAGCTGTTGGTTACCCATAGCTTGCCCCTACCTGTTTAAACTAGAGTATTTTCCTCCAATCTTTCCCATTAAAAATAATTGCTTCCAAATATATTTGAATATATTAATTTCTTTTCTTTCTCCTCCCTTCTCCGAGAATTATAACTAATAGATCAAAACTTGAGAGCAGAGAGTATGTGAGTCACTAAACCAAAATAAGGGCAAGTTAACAGCCAAAACTTCTGTAGCACTTGTGCAGGAAAACTGACCGATTTTGAGGTTATAGAAACAATCTCTATGAGTTTGCAACACTCACACCTGTTTTATGTCCAAAGCTGCATTCATTCCCCACCCTGCATTCTAGTCTTATATTCTACCAGATTGATTGGGTGGAATTCAACTCTGCTTGACATTTTTGCAAACACCTGACCCCAATTACAATTTTGTTAAAAAATATTTTTCCTACGAAAATATCTATTTCATTCACCCTGAACCTTTATGACCATTTCCAAGATCCTAAGTTAGGACATCTGGAAAACAAGTGAGTATTCTCTTAAACCAATTCCTAACTATACCTTTCGGCTTCCAAAATGATGTTCTCAAGTCAAAGGATCAATGACACTGTGTGCAATTATACTTTACAATTACTTTTCCTGATTTCACAATAATGGGAGCTAAACTCTGGAAGAAATAAGGGGCAGCCCCAGATTACTGCACGGCCCTGCCATCTGTGAGGGTGGGGCAGTGAAAGCTTGGGAGTGCCAGCAGGGGCTCTGGGAAGTCAAGTCTGTTACCAGGTTAAAAATGTCAGCAGAAAAATAATTCCACATAGTGTATTAAAGAATACTCTCACCCATTCTATTTTATTGGACATTAACGGCACTTATTAATTAAGGCACACGTCCCTTACAAAATGAATGAATAAATGTTTACCAACCAAATTAAAAACAAAAGCTTTCCTGTCAAAAGAAAAAAAACGAATGAATGAAATACTCAAGGAAAAGGACTGGTGTGCTGCTGAGGGGGAAGAATATGTCCTGCATTTTTTAGATGAAGCAGAAATATAAGGTCAGAATCTTAAAATCTCAACCTATTCAATCTCTCAAAATTAGAAATTAATTGCCACTTTGCCAGGTGTTTGCCACTGAAATTTAACTTCTGAGTTGGTTCTTATAAATTCAAAAATGTTACCACTTATATGTGGAATCTAAAAAATAAAACAACTGAATGTATATAACAAAACAGAAACAGACTCACAGATACAGAGAACAAACTAGTGGTTACCAGTGGGGAGAAGGAAGGGGGGGAAGGGCAAAATAGGGGTTGGGGATTAAGAGGTACAAACTACTATGTATAAAATAAATAAGCTACAAGGATATATTGTACAACACAGGCAATATAGCTATTATTTTGTAATAACTTTAAATGGAGCATAATCTATAAAGATATTGAATCTATGTACTACGCTGTACACCTAAAACTAATATAATATAGTAAGCCAACTGTATTTCAATCTTAAAAAATAAGGAGAAATCAAGAATTTGGTAGGAGACTGGATGTCGAAAGCCTATTTAAAAGAAAAAGGCAAGCTGCCTAAAATGTAGAATGGCCAAAGAAAATATTTACAATGCAACATTTTAAGTCAAGCACTTATAAATAGTAGTTGAAATAAATAAATACATTAGACTGTATTTGCTATAACATAAAGTAAAACTTCCTAACAAGATTATGAAAGTGATTTTTATTATTTTGGTAATGGTGTCCTATTACAGGTAATTACAGGTGTAGAATTTTTTAAATTTGGCATATCAAACAGTAAAAGCCACATATTAATGCTGTGTCCCCTAAATCTATTTCGGTTACAACTATGCATTACAGTTGCTATGTACAGATGGAAAGCATACATGATAAAATACAAAAACAAGAAAAGGTTAAATAAGAAGTTATCCTTGAATTATAAACATCTACTAAAGTATACCTTTGTATTACAAAGTTGTGTCATAGCTAAAAAACATACAAATTAATACATAATGCTGTGCAACTATTTGATCTAATATAGATGTGATATGAAAATATTAAGGCCATAATAGCATTTCACAGGTAAAGGCTAAGTTCTGAGACATGAAAGCTTTTAGATAATCCACAAAACAAACCTGAGACATCTTCCTCTTGTTTTGGAAAAAAAGCAGTTTCCTTACAAAGTCAAAGCTTTAATATATAAATGAAGCATTTAATAAACAATATACTTTAACTATTGTAATAACCTGGATTAGATGTTCTGAGTAAAATGGTGACCAGCAAGTACATTCTTTCTCTGGCAGAAATAATATTAGATTTTCTGATCAAGCTAGTAACCTGATTACGGTAGCCCCCGAATTTGGTTATTTTTATTTGTTTGTTTTTGGTTTTGCTTTCCTTCCTTTAACTGGGTTACAAACATATTAAACAAACCAGGAAATCTCCCACCTTAGTTTCTTCTACCTCAGCCCACTGCCGAAAGTGCCAGATGAACCGAGCCTACGGACATAAAAACCGGCTACAGCACATCTGGACCCGGTTGACTTAAGCAGGCATCCAGATTGGTACATGATTCCTTTTGCTGCCACACCATCTCTCAGAGTAAGCAGGCTAGGGCAACGCCAGATTACTGTCTCAGCCCTGCAGGGGGTGGGGTGCAGGGAAGGGTGGGTAACAATGTTTTGAAATAGCCAGTACCCCCCAAATTGAAATGTATTGGGTAAGCCTGATTTCCACAGTTGACTTTAGTGCCTTTAAAAATACTGGCACAGTGTTTTCATATTCAAGAGGTACAGCTGTGAGATTTTATTAATTAAAATTATATAAAATTTTTATTAATAAAAATTCCAAATTATAAAATAGAGTTGCTATGTTGTAGATTTTTAAAAATCTACTTGGGATTCAACACTGGCACGTGGAACATCTTTCTTCTAAATATTCATACTTCAAACTAATTAATTTTGAAGGAGTAGGAGAATGTCTAACCATCTTTCTTCCTTTTCTTTTTATTTTCCACTCCTTTCTCTTACCAGACCCCGCAACCATCATACACTCCTCCCTTTATAATTTTGATAAAAAGTTTCCTAAAAGTTTAATGAAATGTAACAAGCAGTAAGCTTTTAGGACACTGCACAACTTCTTTTGGACGTTTGCGAGCAAAAAACTTAAAACTCCAAACTTCACTTTGTACATTGTTAATCTTCCATCACTTTTTTAAAAAGGTTTTCAGGTTATTTACATAAACTGAACATATAGATTTTGTTCAAGCTTTATGTTTTCACAGTTACCAAAGTGACTGCTCGCTGGGTTGGCCATCTTCAATAGCACAGCTGATCTGACTGGCTCCACTGAAATGCAATGCAGTCCTCCAAACAATCTCCCAAGACTGATTCTGACTTTCCAAAATACAAACACCAATGCTATTTTTTGAAAATCATTTAAAAGAGAAACTAGGTCCATTATAATGGGAATTCCCCCCTTGTTATTTAATAAAGAACATGCAGATAATTCATTGCATTTTTTCATTATTCCCCAGGCAGACACAGCTTCGATCTCTCTGCCTTTCACAGGCTAATGGTCAGATTTCCAGTAACTTCCTAGAACTCAATAATCAGAATGGGTTTAAAATAAAATTAAAATTTAAGCATGTCAAGAGTTTGGAATTCAAACATATTAACTAGATCAATTTCAAAAAAGATTCTGTATTGTGAATATAATTTTAATAAGCATGTTGTAAAGTGATAAGGAACACATTTTGCAGATCTAATTTTGAGATTTTTCATTCAAATTTTGGATGAGAGAAGAGACTTTGCTTCAACTTGCTTTCCATGATGTCAAAAACGGTTGATTTAATCAAGTTCATACCATGTATTTGGACCAAAATTGGTTAAATTAGTTGTACTTTTCTATTTGCTGTGACATTATAAAAGACACTTTTCAACCCTTTCTTGACCAAAATAATTAATACTGTTTAATAATAAAATAACTAATACATATTGCTTCTGAATAATTATGTAATATATGTACCCATATTGAACACTACTTGGTGACTTTTTAACCTATGAGATTTACTGAAGTCAGTACATTACAATCACACAACTTAAAGCTTAGCTAAGCTGGTAACTTTTTTTCTCATGATTGAAATTCTGTACTTTGGCAACCAAGAGCAGTATGACTTCAGCTTGGAATTTTTTACAATTTACACTTTAAAATTCATGAAATCACTGAAACCCACTAAATCAACTGCTATCAATTTCTTTCCAAGCAAATAACTTTATGACTCATCCAGAAAAGTAACAGGAAGCCCATCAGTTGGCAAAAAGATAAATCCATCCATAGATATTAGAGCCTAACCAAGCTATTTTATTGGAAAGGTGAGAAGGGAATTTCTGGTCTTTACTTTTTCCCTTATCACCCCAAATCACATGTCTTACACTGAAATTATTTGCCTTTGCATATTCAACAGTATTTCCTGAAACTTTGCTTAATACGGTTTTCGATGGAGCAGACTTCAGCACACAGAACATCCGTCTTGGATCCCACCCGACAAGGCATGGTTACTAATATGCCTCTTTATTAGGTAGTTCTGTATATATGCACATGTGTGTTTTAACTCCAAAGAATGCTCCCTCAAGAAATTATGATTACCAACATTCAATATATGTATAAAAATTCTTCGGGTCCTTTAATTCTTTGACTCAAAATATCTCCTGGAGCTCCTACACAGCCCACTGCTCATGAGATGCCATTCTGAGGACATGTGTACAAAGCACATCATCTGCGGGTCAGTTGGTTTATGCTCACTTTAGAGGCTAATTGAGAAAGTGGCACAGAGGAGCTAGGAAAAAGAAAAGCAAACCTTAATTTTACTCTCCATCCCCCAAGACTTGTGTACTTATAAAATTTCTGCTTGCCTCTGGCTTCTCACTGGCAGTCTTCCTCAGCTTGTAACTTCTGGACAGCACTATCAAGGAGCTCCATGGACTCTCTGAGAGTGACATTGATTTTAAATGACTTGGGTTTAATGGTCAGGCCGTAATTAAAATCCATTTTCGAAGGCTCGTCTGGATTGGCCCTGAAATTGCACTCATGAGCTAGGATGGAGATGAAGAGAAACAGCTGCGTCTTGGAAATCTCTTCCCCGATGCACCGCCGTTTGCCCACTGAAAAAATCATCACACTGCTGGCCAGGTCCTTATTGATGAAGCCATCCTTGTCCAAGAATCGGGCTGGATCAAAGTCTTCTGGGTTAGACCATTTCACTGGGTCATGATTCACGGACCACTGGTTAACAAAAACCACCGTGTCCTTGGGGATGTGGTAGCCCAAGACAGAAGCGTTGGCCGTGGTGGCATGAGGAATGGTGACGGGCACAAAGCTGGAGAAGCGCATGGCTTCATAAAGGAAGGCCATGACGTAGGGCAGGTGTGGTTGGTCGTCTAGGCAGGGCAGCCGGTCCCTACCCACCACTTGATCCAGTTCTGCCTGTACCCGAGCCTGCACTTCCGGATACCTGTTTGGTTTTTAATGCAGAGAGAGAAAATAAGTCAGGAACACTAATTCTTCTTTCATCTAGAAAGCCCATTACAATTTATTTTAATACCACTCTTCTTTAAACTGGCTATCTGAATCAGAAACTGAATTAAGATTTCCAGCAAAAAAAAAAATCTAAAATGGTTTCCTAATTTATCACTGCATTACAGGATGGAGTTTGTTATATTTCCTGTAATAAGTCTCCCATGGCTCAAGCTCTCTTTCCCATCATAAGTCAAAAAAAGGTCTAAGTTTTCTCAGCCTGAAAAAGCACAACAATGGATAAGGTCGACTTCTCCATGGGGCACAGCAGGGACAGTGCCTAGGACCCACAGCACTTTTGAGGGACTCATGAAAATTCATTTCTTATCAGAAGAAAATAAACTTTTAGGTCAACGAGAATGTTTCAATATATAATTTTAATATATTAATCTTTATACCAATGTAGTCATAAAATTTAATTTAAAAAATTTTTATTGAGTAAGATGTCTACAAAGGCAAAAGCCCCGGGGTCCACAAAAATTAAAATGTAACCCTCAAAGTGAGTTCTTCTTTTCTCCTCATCTCCCTAGACAATTCCAGCAGACACACTGTTCTCATTTTATACAAAGATAATTGGTATCCCGAGAGATAAAGCTGCATATCTTCTAAATTTAAAAGCAAATCCCCAATGTTCACGAGATTACGGTACAGATTGTAATACTTATTCACTGTTGCCAATAAAACTAGTACAATCCTTTCGGAAAACAAAGCAAGATCTATAAGGGTAACTCCTCCCCACCCTTTTAAAACCCAGTGATCTAGAAATGTGTTTTCAGGAAATAACTTAGCAGGTACAAAAACATAACCACAATAGCTGAAATTTTAAAAATGCAATCAACATTAAAACACAAGAAATGATTGTACATAACAATCCGTTACTATGGCAAAATGTTATGTAGCCATAAAAAATTACTAAAATCAAGTTTAAAAGACAGGGAAATGTCCACTACAGTGAGTGGAAATGTCAGAAGTCAAAACATTTGTAAATAATTCTTGCGAATCTGAAAAAAAAAAATTAAGCACACGTGGTGAAATTATGGGTGATTTTAAAAATCGCCTCTTTAGCTTCATACTTCAGGGGTCTGCAAACTTTTTCATAAAGGGCCAGATAGTATATATTTTAGGATTTGTGGATCAAACCCTCTGCCTCCCAACTATCCAACTCTGCCTTGTGCTGTAGTGTGAAAGCGGCCATAGACCACACAAGAATGAATGGGCATAGCTGTATTTCCATAAGACTTACATACAAAAACAGGTAATGTAATTTGCCAACCCCTGTCGTATTTTTTCACTAAAAAGAAGAAAAAAGGACTCATTAGCTATACCGAATTGAAAGTGATCCCAAAATTGTTTTACTTCTTTTTGCTGCCCAATTGGGGTACCCGGAGAACCATTTACAATTCGGTTTCTAGTGAAAAAAAGAAAGGCTGTTTCAAAAGATAACATGCTTATCTGGGGATGCAAAGGACTTATTGATCCCATTCTGGAATTGTCTTCTTCCTGACCTGTTATTATTGACTTCTCTTTATTCGATTTCTGCCCCTCCCCCATATGTGTTTCCATGATATTAATACTGAAAAGTGATTTTAAATATAACCAAAAAAAAGAAAGAAAGAAAAAAAAGAAGAAGGATTTGTGAAAAGCAGTTGTACAGTACATAAGGAAATATAGGATTCTAATGCAGTGGATTCTAACAACAAAAGAAGTTGTTTTTACCTTCCAGTTTCTAGGGGGCCAGCAAATTCAGCTTCTCCTATCGCTTTCCTGTGCGCCAAGAAATTGCACAACCAGGATTTCTGGTCTCTCAAGGCAATCAAGAGTTGCCTTGAATGAGACATTTACCCCTGGGGTAAGGTTGCCAGATAAAATACAGGCTGCCCAGTTAGACGTGAATTTCAGATAAACAGCGGCTAATCTTTTAATATAACTATGTCCTATGTAAATTTTATTTTTTATTTGCTCAATCTGGGGATACCGGGGACCTGTTTAATTCGTGCGTGTACAAATTTAGCAGAGGTCCGCGACTGGGGTCCAACTAACCGAGCCGAGCCCAAGGATCCTAGAGGGCTGCAGGTGCCTCCCGGATACCCAGTTTGCCTTTCTAGATGCCGCTCTGCGCTCGGTACAGTTACTGCTTCTCCCATTCTTTACACTGACACTTCTAGCGCGGCGGGTTTAGAAACCCAGCACAATCCGCTGGTTTCTGGCCGCTTTCCCGAAGTTTCGGATTAGCAGTCCGTGAGGCCCGACCGCCAATCGCTACCTTTGCCGGTGTACAAAGCCCTGACGAGAGGTTGGCTTTTGGCTCCAGGGCCGGGCGGCTTCCGATCCGCGCTGAAGACTGGCCGAGCGGATTAGGCTGCTGTGTTTATTTAACTTTTTTTTTTTTTTTTACTGCGCTGCCCTTTCCTTCGGAACCGTTCCAAATTTGCTTCTCCTGTGCCAGTGCGGGAGATCGGGGATGATCAGCGGGCACTGAAAAACAACTCTTGCTTTTCCAAGGGGTTTCACACAAATTTGCCCCCCCTCGGAGCCGGTAGCGACAGGATCAGAGATGCGGAGCCTTCCGGGCGCCGCTGGGTGGGGCGGGCGTGCGCGCCCATCTCGGCCAGCACCGCGCCTTCCTGAGTCGCGCTTTCCGGACGCGGTCTCAGATTTGGGAGGTTGGGACCTGGAGCGAAACCCCAAACCCTCCCTGCGCGCTAGTCGCGACCTCAGCATATTCTAATTCCATTCTGCCTTTTACAGAGGAGGGGAGGAAGGCCATCCCAAGCCTCCTGGAGGCTTTACCTGGTGAAGAAGACGAGCAGCCACTGCAGCGCGGTGGAGAGAGTATCCTGGCTGGCGCCGAAGATGTCTGTGACGGTGGCCGGCACGTACTCTTCGTCCAGCCGCGCGCCGCCGTCGCCAGAGCCCGCGGCAGCTTCCTTTCCTGCCGAGAGCATGAAGGCGTCCATCATGTCGCGGGGAGCGGCCCCGGGCCGAAGGCTTTCACGGTGCCTCAGGAACTTGTCTAGGACGAAGCTGCTGAAGTTGCGATTGAGCGTCTCGAATTCACGGAAGGCAGTGCGCACAGGGTTGGGGAAGCGCTGCAGCCAGGGCAGCACGTCCACCAGGCTGCCCGCGCCCACCGTGCGCCCGAACTCCTCGTTGTGGCTGAGCAGCTCTCGGAACTCGGCGTCGTCGTGGCTGTAGCGGCAGCCGAAGCACACGGCGCTCATGACGTTGGCCACGGCCACCACGGTCAGCGGCCGCGGGTCGAGAAAGGCGCCGCCCGCGCTGCCGCGCACCAGCAGCTCCACCAACTCCCGCGCCTCGCCCAGCACGTGGCCCTCGAGCACCCGGCGGCCGCGCGGCTGGCGCGTGGAGAAGGCTCGCATCGTGCTGTACGCCGCGCGCCGCTGCGCCTTCCAGCTCTCCGAATACTGGCCGAAAGCCAGGCTGCGGCCACCAGACACCACGCGGAAAGAGGCGAAGGGCGGCCGGTCGGCGAACGCGGCGCCCTGCTGCACCAGGGCCTGGCGGATGGCGCGCTCGCCGTTCAGCACCACCACCGGGCAGCTGCCCAGGCGGATCTGGAAGACGTCGCCGTAGCGCCGCGCCAGGCGTGCGAACGAGACGTGAGGCGCCGGGCCCATTGACGCCGCATTTCCGATCAGCGGCCAAGCGAAGGGACCCGGGGGCGCGGACCCCGGCTGCCGCCGCCGCTGCCTCAACAGCCACTGGCCCACGTGCACCGCGGCCAGTACCGAGAGCAGCAACAGGAGCATGGTCTGCTGGGCCGACAGAGGGATAGGCGGCAGATGATCGTCCGGGCTGAGGCTGGTGGCCATGCTGGGGAGAGAAGGGCGAAGGCGTGACACTCAGGTAGGCAGAGAAAGAGGCGGGCGCCCTATGCCCCTACCCCCGGCCTCGGGCTACCGTGCACTGTTGGGTAGGGAGGGGATCGTGCGTAGGTCAGGTCAGGGCTAGCTCACTGGAGACGCCGCTGAAGACGCCTCTTGCCATTCTAAACCTATTCCCCAAAAGCGAAGGGAAGGGTCGTGTTTCTACCTCTCTGTGACCCAGACTCCCCCCGACCCCGCCCCAGCCGCGTAACGGTTCCTGCAATTCAAGGCCTTGATGACTTTTCTCTCGGGGAAGGACGCTCAAGCCAGCGAGAGGGAAGGGAGGTCGTACGCTCGGGGCGTGGAGGCGCTCCCACCGAGAGCGCAGGGAGGTGCTTAGGCTGTGTCCCGGGGAAACTGTGCGGCCTCGATCTGGGGTGACTGCGAGGAAGAGTGCATCAAGGCTGTGGCGCTCAGTTCCCTCTAAGTGCCTACCACCCCGGCCCCTGCGCCCCCCGTCACCCCTGATCTGCGAGAACCCATCACAAGAGGCCGCAGGAACGCGGCTCCGCTGACAGACTGACCTGCAAGGCGGCGCGGTTTCCAGCAGCGCCAGACGGCCGGCTCCGAGGACGGATTGGGGCCTTTGTGGGATTCAAGACCGCAACCTAAGTGTCTCCAGGAAGTCGGAGGCCCGCCCTAGACACCTGTTGCCAGGTCTGGGAACTTTAGCGCCCACTCTGGAGTCTCTAGGCGTCGTCAGAGCCAGAGGCGCTTGGATTGGGATGGGGGCGGAGAAAGGTGTCTTCTTTGCAGAGCCCCGCTGCACCTGGGCCTCGGCAAAGTCAGGGTTTTCTCAGGGCGTGGGGATTGAGACTGCGGTCGATGAACAGAGTCAATTCCCAGCCCCCACGCCCCCCGCACGACTCTGACAGCTGGCGTCGCACAGGCGTGGCCCGTTTGCACAGTCACTAGGGAGAGTCAAAACGCGCCATCTCGCTTCTCTCTTTTTTAAGGTCTGTGTTGGGGAGGAGGCAGCGGGACCTGACGGGGGCGGGGCTTGCGGGGGGCGGGGCGCGCCGGGACAGTCCAAGCCTCTCGGACTACAGCTTGGGTCGCCGCGCGCGCGGGTAGTCACGCGAGGCGGCCCCGGAGCGCCCGACGGCCTTGGCGCAGTAGCTGGCGGCTTTCCTGGAAGCAGCGGTGTGAACTTTTCGTTTGCCCAAAAACCACCCTTCCTCGCAGTCACCCCAGATCGAGGCCGCACAGTTTCCCCGGTACCTGAGCACCTCCCTGCGCTCTCGGTGGGAGCGCCTCCACGCCCCGAGGGTACGACCTCCCTTCCCTCTCGGTGGCTTGAGCGTCCTTCCCCGAGAGAAAACCGCTCGAGATGCTTGGGCGCCAGAACCGGGAAAGGAAACCTGTCAGTTTGGAAAAGCAAGTTCGGTTGTGGTAGCGGTTTGCCTTACTGCATCCCGAATTGTTTTATTTTTATTTTAATGTTCTCGCAAGCAAATCGGCCGGTCATGTCAGTTTTGACATGACCACGGCGAGATCGAGAATCCCTGAAGGACGCCGCTCCCCCGCCCCGGGGCCCAGAGTGTCCTTGGCACACAAAGGCCAGCTAGCGCTGGCGCACCGCAGCTGGCCCCAAGGTTTCCCTCGTAGAAACTCCTCCAGGTGGCGCCGCCCACTGGAGAGCGCGGGGCAACGCTGGCCGCGTCGGAGGCCTTGGCGCCCGGCGGGGGAGCCAAGCTGGGACGAACACTGGAGAGAGGAGGGGAGGGAGGGCACTCTGAAGATTCCTGGAGGGAGGAGGCGGGGCGTGGGGGGTAGAAGAGGAGGAGGCCAATCTCCGCGCGCCTGCGAACTTTATTGGGTTGAAAAATCTCTTCTGCTGTCGCCTCCCCCTTGCGTGCGGAGCTGTGCCTTGCGTGCGCCGCTTCTGGAAAGTCGGCTCCACTCATGTCCCTCGGCGCTTCTCACGGCACCTGACACGCCGAGGCAGCGGCTGGGGCGGCGGCCGAGGGCGGGGCGCGGACCGCCACCACCCTCCGCGGCGCACGCACAGCCGCGCCCGCCCGGGCCGCCACCCGAAGGCCGGATCTGGGCTCGCGTTGCTCTCGGAGTGGGGACTCTCTTGTCAAAGGGGAAGCCCAAGGCGCTTGGGCCGCGGTAGCTTCCCCGGCCGCGGCGCCCTTTCCAGTCGGCTAGTACAAAGTATTTTAAAGACCCGAGAGAGAAATGGTCTTTTCTCCAAGGTTGGGGAAAGGACGAGCCCGGAGAAAGGGTGGGTTGTATAGTAGTTACCCAGGTAGGAAGTGTACTTCCGAGCCTCCGGGATTATCAAGTGTAAGGAAAGAAGTTGGGCGTTTACCACGTGACAGCCCTGTGCTTTTTGAGCTTTACCGGCGCTGCGAATCTCTATTGTTTCCCGGTTTACAGTTGAGGAAACGGGTTCAGAGAGATTATATGACTTACCCAAGATCACACGCACTATAGTAATACATTTACAATCAAACGATATAATCTTAAATGATTTCTCTTTCCAAGTAAATGATTGAAATGCTTGCATGGGCAAAGTGGGGCGGTTTTCTACCCTCCCACCCTCCCTCCTGCTAGCTAGTAAGAAGTGGAGCCAGAATTTGAACCCACGAAGTCGCACTCCAGATCGATCATACAAGTTTACGCGGAAGGAAATCCTCAGATAAAAGGCACAAATGCCTTCTTTCCTACCCGCCTTAAAAAAAAAAAAAATCAGCTGGGCAGATTTTTTTAATAGTTTCTGGGGTGTTTTGCTTTGTTTTGTTTTACCGAATAGAGGATTCTGAGGATCCTAAAGAAATAGTATGCTAACCTTCTGCAGGTGAATTGGTTTTGAATGAGGGAGGCCTGCTTCATAGCTGACTTTGGAATAACTGGTTAAATTTTAAAGAAAAATAAAGGGGCATCTTAAGAGTCTGACTTACTGAAAGGTTGAAACCAACATTAAAATATCTTATCTGATAAGAAAATGACTTTTTGTAAAATTCTCCATTCAGTAGCTTTTGAGAGGTTCTCTGGAAATGACTTTACACTTCATGATGGGGTACTCAGTTGTGTAAGGAAGTTAGTTTTTGAGCAACTGAGTAAATAAGCATTGGTTTCCCAGGGCTGTGCTGGCATATATAACCTTTGAAATGAATTTTGTAGCAACCTTACAATATCCAGCTTTAGTATGACCTTTGTCTAATCATTCAAGACTGTCACAATGTATCAGTCTCTTACTAGACTTCAGTAGATAAGAACTGTGTATGGGCTAATGCCAATTTTGAGCTATCGACATTCCTGAAAGCTTTTATCACAGTATCTCTACCAGAATCAGACGGATGGCGGTGCTTTTAAACCAAGTAAATTTCTATCTTAAAAAGTACAAACAAAGCTGTTCCTAAGATCTCCTGTTTAATTCCTGAATAATGTCATATAGTTTTTAGTAAACTAGATACATACCTTTCTGCCACAGCAAATAGTTCAAGCAAACCCTCCTCCAAGCCATAATGCCTTGGGCTCAGCACTTGTAGGACATGCCTTCAAAAGACAGAGGAACCAGTTGGGCAAATGCTGTCAGAAAGATAGACCTTATCAATTATGACAAGCCGAAGCCAAAATGACTGGCTATCGTAACGCTGGGCCTCAGGTTGTCCCAGGCTTTGCGATGTAGACTTCTGTCAGAGGGTCCATCTGGTACCTGATGAAAACGCAGGGTAAATCCAAAGCGGCCTGTGGGTACCCCCGATCCAGCTCATGGTGGAGCCCTCACTCTAGTGAAAATCCACACCAGGCTTTTAAGTTATCTCAGTTCCTCAACCAAAGCCAGTGGCTGAGGCCTAGGGATCTCCTTTCAGTCAACAACACACAATATGGGGATTTTGCCTTCCCAAAACTCAAATTTGAATTGTTTGGTACAAATAACTTTCCAAAGAACAGCTAAGCTAGAGAGAGAGTTCAAAGCAGAGGTTTAAAATACCCTGTATTGTATTGATTCCACAGAACAGAAATCCAGCTGAAGCTTGTTTAAGCAGGACAGGAATGCACTGGCTCATGTGCAGGGAAGGATAATGGTGGTACCTCACAGGATGGAAGGACTTGGGGCTGCTCGCCCCACTGTCTAGTATGCTGGTCTCTGTTTGAGCTTCGTTCCAGATACTCTCTCCATGTAGCGGGAAAGCTGGTCATGGGCAGCCTCAAATTAACCACCCCAAGAGAAAGAGAATATGTCTCTATCAAGGTCATGACCCAGGCCACTGGAAGAGCTCTGTTGTTCCAGGTTGGCATCAGGCCACCCTTGTGGCCAAAGGGCTAGTTCTGTTTTCAGAAAAGGAGAGACGGGGGTGGGGAGAACATGCTAGGAAACCAAAGATAAGAGTACCCTCAGTCCTCATGCATCCTACTTCTGTCCATCAGTCCCTTTTGGGTCAGTCCCAAAATAATAATAAATTAGCACATGAGACAGGTACCTTGTGCCTGGAACCCGTAGCCAAGAAAGCTCAGCCTTATGGGTTTTCTTCATGGGATTTCTCTCTAGCATAATCCCTGTGTCGATTTTATGGCTAAGCAATGTGCTCTACAGTGGAGTGGAAGCAGCAATCTTTGGCAAGTCTGACATGTGGGATGGGCAAGAATCAGCAATCAGACACGTGCTAGGAGGCAGAGAGACAGGAAGAAGGAGACACACCAAGTGGCTGCAGTGACTAAGGACATGGCAGAGGGGAGAGCTGTGGATACTGCACAGCTCCAGTATCCTAGAGCTTAAATATGTGAAGGGGAATTGAGAGGACAGAGGAGCTGATACCAAAACCCTGTGATCCAGCTGACTTGCTTCTGCATCCTTCTTCCTGGTAATACACAGGCTGAGAACCACAGCGCTAAAAATACATCTTATTTCATCTCATCTAAGCAGCTATCATTTATAGGATGCACCATTATTTTCTGTACTACTATAAAGGCTACAGGACTGCCAATTGTAATTACACCATTTGTTGTAAGACGTATTTTGATTTCAGACACGTTAAAATGGGTTTTTTTAAAGTGTGTTTTAGAGTCAGCAAAGCACAATGCATGTGAGCAACGATCCTCTGGATTCTCTGCCTTTGTATTAAGCTGTGGTAGCCCTGAGGTTTCTCAGATGGGGTAGTCCCAGGAGCGTGACCTTCCAAAGCCATCTCCCCTGCCTTTTATATTATTTGATATGGATAATTGATGTTTTCTCGATCCTGTGTAAAGTGTGGGTAGAAGTAGCTTTGGAAGATTTTGCTAATTTTATCAACCTAAATATTGGGTTGGCCAAAAAGTTCGTTCTGGTTTTTCCATAATCTTATGAAAAAAAACAAACTTTTTGGCCAACCCAATAAATCTAAGAAGAAGATAGTCTCTTGCTAATTCAGTGTAGCTTAAGACAAGTTTCTTAGCCCTCCTTCCCTTCCAACCTGATTGCCCCATGAAGCTCTTTCCATATAGTCTGGTATTAGTGAAAGCCACAACACTATATTGTATTATTGTAGTTTCCCACCAAAATACTTTCACGTGTATTTATTAGAAGTAAGGGGGCATCAGTGTCTGCAGTGTACTTTCAAATGGTTCAAGGAAAAAAGACAAAGTGGGGATAGGGAGAGAGAGAAGAAAATGATAAAGCAAACGTGGTAAAATGTTCATAATTGGAGAATTTGGGTAAATGAAAGTTCTTTGTGACGTTCTTGCAACTTGTCTGTAAGTCTGAAACTATAGCAAAATTAAAGTTACTAAAAATAACAAAATAAGAACGTAAGAAAGAAATATCTTCATAACATGATGATCTTTCATTATCCTTTTACTGAGAGTCTCTTAGAAGAAAGGACCATGAAAAGAATCTGGATTGCTATGTCGTTCAGTGTCCCCATGATATGTTGCTGTTAGGAGTTCAAGGCTAAGAAAAAGTCTGTGCTCAGTTAACAGTAGTTTTCCTCAGCACTACCTGGTAGCACCTTTACCTTCTTTGTTGCCTTTGCTCTTGGAATGGTTCAAGTGTATCTGTCTTTTATTGTAAGCCTCCTTCAGTTCCTTTTGAGAAGAGGAGGAATATAAGATGCAGACAATACCTGCCCTTTAGCTTCATTGTGTCCTTGTTTTAAGGAGATAATCCACTTCCAGTTTGAGGTGCTTCATCAATGTAGCAAATGGTCCTGTTGTCTAAAGGCTTCTTCCTGCTTCTTTTAGTTTCCTTCCTTCCCTGCCTTTTGTCTTCCCCTGGCTCTTCCTTCTTCCCTCTTTCTTGTCTCCCATTCGCTTCCGTTCTCCCTTTCCTTGAGTCCACTTCTACCTCTTCCTCACCTGCACTGGCTGGGAGACCCCCACTCTTTTCTCTGCTTTCCATTGTCTCCCTTTCTCTCTCCATCCTCCTGCTGACCTTCTCTCTCTCACAGAAGAGTAAAGATTAGGGGCAAAGGAGACAAGAGAAGTGGGAGTGAAGAAAGGAAGAACAGGGGTCAGGGAGCCAGAACAACTAAGGAAAGAAAAGGGGGCAAAATATCAAACACCAAGGCTGAAAGACAACCTCAGTGATCATTTAGTCTAGTCGCTCAGCCACCATCTGAGTCCCTCCTGTGCCATATTTGTGGATGAAGCATTCACTAACTCAGTTGATGCTTTGCTTTAAAGCACTTCATCCCTTCTTTCAAAGCGAACACCATCATACTGCATTCTTACAGAGGATTTTGTCTAACCATATGCTGCCATGAATTAGCTCTCCCACCTTCCCTTTCAAGAATCAAAACCGGTTTGATTTGGGAATCTTTTCCTTTCCAAATGAAATAGAGATGCAGTACTTGACATTCTTGGTGTTTGTAGAGATTGCCCTATGTATTCCCTTTAAAACCCCAATCTAGTTTGTAAAAAGATGGTGACGCATGTAAATAAGGCATCAATGACACTCAAAAATGATAATAATAGACAGCACTGTTTCTATAGGAAGGGAGGGGATGCCAGGTCTGTGGTTGCTTTTGCAAATGTGTTCCGCAGGCTCCAACTACCACCCCCGTCCACTTCCTGAAATTCACCTTTGTAGCAGTGGAACTGAGGGGCTGCTGTCCTCTACTTTGGTCAACAGAGAAAAACTTTACTTTCCTAATTCTTTGATCACGCACAGAAAATCTCTACGCAGATAAAGGATGTTGTTTTTCATTTTATTTCACAAAAATAAATATTTACCAGGTTACCAAGAAAATGCATAAAGCAACAATAAGTACCAGGAAAACAAAAAAAGACAGAATGTACATTTGGGTTCAGCTAAATCACAGTGTCTAGCCAGGACATGTTGACTGGTACAGCTTCCAGACTTGGGACGGATTCTTGGTTGAGCATCCAGGTTCCAGTCTTCTTTCTCTCCGTTAACTCTTGTTTTTTAGAGTTAGATCTATATTCCCTTACAGGTTTTCTTCTCTTTCCACAAAGGGACAAAAATTCAGGTCAAAAACTGTAGTCACATCCAGGGCTTGAGAAAATAATTGGTGGTTAAATAGCGAAAGCAGTTATTCCTACCCTACACATTCCCAGAAGAGAACACGAGGGCTGGATAATTATACACTGGCTTTTTGACCATCAACCCCCAGCAGGATTTTTCCATCCTACTGCTGAAGTGTTGATTTCTCAACACTGTCCTGTCGTGTTGTTGGACTGCTCTGGTTAGAAAGCTCTGAATGTTAGGAGGTTCTTTCCAACATTAAGAAAGAATCTGGAGTGAATGCTCTTGTCTTCTGCTGAACTTAAAGCTTCCGTTTGAAGTAACATAAACCAAGACTAGTTTCCCTTTCACGCAACAGCCCTTCATGTGTTTGAAGATGGCTCTTGTGCTGCCACTGAGCCATCCTCCCATCAACTAAGAAATGCCCCAGTTCTTTCAATCATTCTTTGAATAACTTGATTTCTAGTACTTAATCCAGGTTATCTGTGCCTTCTAGACAAAGCAGTTCTTCAATATGCCTAAGTGTGTACCTGAAACTAAACACAATACCCCAAAGGTGACATCCTGTCCAGCCCAGAGAGATGTGGTTACTTGCCACAGTGTTTCTTTTAATGCAGACTAAGTTTGGGGACTATTTTAAGGTATCTGCATCCACTGTTGTACCAAACTTGTGATGAACTAAAGTCTTTATCTTTTAAGACTTAAAACCATTCTGAGTCTTTAATTGCACGTATGCAATTGATTTAAAAAAACTAAATATGAGATTTTACATTTATTCCTATTAAACATATGTTGAAGCTTCCAGCCCATGGAGGCCATGTTGATACTGTCATGGGCTCTGAGGGCCAGAGACCAGAACAGGAGCAGGAAAACAATATGGGGAAAGCAAGTCTAGTGGCCAGGTGACCACTGGCCTCTGGACTACTTCTAGGCCAAAAATCTTTGGACTATGCTTTATATTATATATCCACATTATTATACATCCACAGTATTACATATATTTAAATATTTAATATATAATGTTATATATTATACAATTTGTATACATTATTTTTCTCTTTTGTAAATTCTTAAAACACACACATATAGTATATAAACAGACTCTTGTTGCAAAAGATTCAATCAGCATATAAGAACATATAGAAAAATAGGAAAGCCCATACTCCCACCCCTTCTCAGATGTAGCCACAGGAACCATGTGTCTTCCACTTATGTATAGCATATGTTTGTACATATGTATGTATTTTTAATATAAGTGAGATCATACCAAAATTACTGTTCAGTGATTTTTTTTTCAACTTAACAATTGTCTTGGTGACCTCAACAGAAGGTATAGATCTACTGCATGCTTTTAAACTACTGCGTAATATGACTGTAACATAATTTATTTAACCATTTCTCTTCGATGGTCGTTTGTGTTGTTTCCAACTTATTGTAGACTCCTTTACAGTGACTTCACTTTTCCGTGCAATTCTCTATACATTTGCAAGTGTTTCCCCAGTGGAGATGCTTGAACCAAGGGGATGTGCATTTTAAAGTGTCTTGCTACCACCCCATTGCCTTCCAAGAAGGTGGCCAGTTTGCATCTTGAACCTGGGGTTTTGTACCAAGGAGCACGTGCCACAATACTTTTCCTTCTACAAAGAACTGTTGCTGTAATTTAGCTTTGCAAATGGAGAATGAAAACAAAACAAAAATATTACTTGTCTTTCAGACCTGTACCTTACTTTAAAGAATATGTATGCTTGTATTCAGATCGTCTCCTCCTCTTGACCGATGAGGGAAATCCCCAGATTAAAGCCAGTAAGACATTAGGGGGAAACATTCCGGATTCTCACATCCTTGTGGAAGACATCACAGAAGCCAGGGTGGGAGAGTGACCTCAGCCTGCCTTGATATCCTCTCTGAGAGGATGACAGTCCTTTACAGGCCCCTGGGCCCAGGCCCAGATGCCTTCTGGGCTTGTCTAATCCTCCAGAGGAGATTAAAAGCAGTAGAGCCAGCGTAACACATCATTAGGAGTTTGGCTTCTGGAGCCAGGTACTCCTGGGTGTGAGGCCCAGCTCTCTGACTTATCAGCAGTGACCTTGGCCGTGTGAGTTAACTCTTAGCCCAAGTTTCCCCATTTGTACAAGAGGGATAAGGCTACAGAGGGTCGTTGTGAGAATTAAATGAGATTTCGTGAGGATACCAGTCAGCATAGTTGACTGCAAAGGTTGAGCTCTCAATAGAAGTTAGCCGTTATATTGGAGACACGTGTATGTATGGCTGAGTCCCTTTGCTGTGCACCTGAAACTAGCACAACATTGTTAATCGGCTATCCTCCAATATAAAATGAAAAGTTAAAAGAAAAATGTTAGCCATTATTATTATTGGTACTACTGGTACTACTAGGTCCAGTACTACTGTTGCCCCCTTATTCCTGTCCAATACGTTTAGAGTCACACAAGGACTTGGACCTCACAGGAATAAACATAGTTTGCTTGGTTCCGTGTGAGGCTCCTGGGCTGACGCACCGTCACCCACCTGCCAGCTCCCGGAAGCCTAAGGTGACATGAGCCACCTCCTCGTTGTCTTTCTGAGGCAGCACTTGAGTGGTTAGTAGCGTCCCTCCAGAGCCCGTCAGGGTCCGAATGTGCCTCTACCACCCATAACTGAGTGACTCCAGCGCTGCAAATCTCTGGGTCCAGTTTGCACTTAGGTAAGATGGAGACCATACCGGGACCTATCTGAGGATTAAAGGAGCTAATACCTGTAAGGATTTCAGAACAGTGCCTGGCACCCGGGAGGGGCTCAGACAGTGTCAGCTATGATCATTATTCTGGGGGACGCCATTTGCTACTGCCTTTAAAAGGTCGACCTCAGCACCAACAGCCAGTGTGCGTTTCCTCCAGCTCCCAGAGGGCAGGCACACAGTACTTCTTCTTCACCTCGTTTCACCTCACCTGGACAGGCTCCACTTTAGGACCCTCAGTACAGAGGCAGCTCTTTAGGCAGGAAGATGCCATGTTCCCAAAAGATCCTGGGTGAGGCCATGCGGGGTTCCTTCCTCCAAGCCAGGCTCTGGGCCAGTCCCTCCTGCAGGAATGAGGCTCCGGGACAGCACTCAAGCAACTCGCTGCCAAGGAGAGTTGAGAAAACGCCACTCTACAGAGTGCAAATGGGAGAGGACCCAAGGGAGTGCTGTTGTGGGAGGACCTCCCGGGGATTCTTACAAATGAAGAAATGCTCCCTCGCTTCCCAGAAGATACCGCCTTCTTTCCTCCCAGTACAAGTCTGAGTGAAAGTGGACTGTGGGTCAGACCAGGGGCATCCAGAACATCTAATAACCGAAGCAGCTCAGGCCATGTGGGGAGCCTGGACCAAAAGGCAGGGCAAGGAGCCTCTCAGCTCTTCTTTCTTAACTGCCGGGGAGGAAATGCTCCCCTATCCACTGTGGAAAGTCAAATGTGTACTTTGAAGGTGACTAACGTTCCTATTTCCTTTACACGCTGTGCTCAGTCCCTGGTGGCTTATTTATTTTAACGGTTTGATTGCAGAAGAAAGGATTTGATTAAGAAGAAAGGGGCTTATCAGGTTCTGAGCTGTGGCAGCACGCGCTGGGGCCTCTTACCAGGCCCCTTGCTCTCCGTCCGCCGTTTCAGGGAGCATCTGATGCAGTCACCTAAGCTCCCAGGTTGCCGGGTTACCCAGTGGAATAGCTGGGGCTCTGGGGTAAAATGGAAATCTACTTCCCCAGCAAGAACACATGAGACGCTCTGGACTAGCGGGAATCCTCGTTTCTGTGCTCTCCTACTGCTGGGCTCTGAGTACGATACCTGAGGCTCCCTGAGGCAGATCAGAGAGGTGAAAGTCAGGTTACACGTATCATTTCATTTAACAAGGAATAACCACTCCAACGATTTTGAGTGCCACGTGCAGAGCACCATGCCCAGCGAAACGGGAGGACGATCCTTCCCTCGGACGTTACAGTCATAAGGCTGGGCCCATGGCCCATACTCCTCTACCCTCTTAAAGCACCGAACACCACAAAGCAAGTTGGGACAGAGAGAGGAAAGGAGTTAATATTCCCTCCAAGTGCCATGCACTGTGTTCTGGGCTTTACATCTACTACTTCATTTACTTCTGATCATCCTGAAAGTATTGCTATTGTTAGCCTACCTTATGTCTAAGAGGATTAAGGTTCAGGGACAAGGAACTATTTGCCAGAAGTCTCACGGGTTGCAAGTGAAGGGGTCAAGATTTGAACCCATGTCAGCAGGTTCCAAAGCCTATCCAGACCACAGTGGTAAACACTCCTTAACTGATTGCCTATGGTCATGAATTATACAGAAGCCCCTCCCTTCTAACTCTACACTGAGTGTACTCTTCTCTGGCACTAGCATGCCTGTTAAGGACCTGGGTGATCCCAAGACTCTCCCCCTCTCCCCCACTCCCCCAGGAGGCCAGGACCCCAACAGGCAAAGCCATCTTGGTTTCAGTGCGAGATGCGATTCAAACCTGCCCTCTCCCCTCCCGGTGGAGAGTACCTCCGGTATCTGTCCTGCACGGTTCAATCTCTGTAATTTACAATCCAGTCTTGGGAGGGTTTCGAAAAATTTCCTTTAAAACAGTGGCTGGGACATGCAGAGAACTGGAATGCAGCCTCCACATGGGCTCCATGACTAGATCTGCTACATTCAAATGCATTATATTGAACTTACTATAAAATTAACGCTATTCCAAACTCCCAGAAATGATAGTTTTATTTAGAAGTAAGTGAGCAAAGAGATGACTTCACAGGCCCAGTGCCAAAATCTTAGCTCAGTGCTTCTCAAATGTTTTGTTTTCAGGACCTCTTTATACTCTTAAAAATTATTACAGAACCCAAAGAGCTATTGCTTAGTCTAAGTTATATCTAACAGTATTTACAGTTTTAGAAATGAAAATGGAACAAAGTTTTAAATATTTATTCATTAAAAAATAATAAACCTAATACATGTTAACAGAAACAGCATATTGAAAAATATCTAAATTTTCCAGAACGAAAAATATTTAGTAGGAGTGGCATTGTTTTACATTTTTACAAATCTCTTTAATTTCTGATTTAACAGAAGACACATGAATACTCATATCCGATGCTGCATCCAATCTGTAGTGATATCAAATGTCATGTAGCCCCTGAAAGACCCCTGGTAGACTTGGGTTTTGTTTTTTTTTCACATTCACATAACTTTCATTACAGTATATTGTTATAATTCTTCTATTTTCATTATTAATTATTCTTGTTAATCTCTTACTGTGAGACCCCTGGTAAACTTGTGAGAGAAGAACAGGGAGAAAGGCAAAGAATATCATATGACCATGGTTTTAACCTTGCGGATTTCCTGAGAGGGTCTCAGGGACCACCCACCCTCCCAAGAAGTCCCTGGACCACATTTTGAGAACCATTTTTTGAGACAAATCCATCCAGAAGCATTTAAAGAGCTATGGTCTTGATGTAGGAAGTTGGTGGGAGTGAGGGTAGATTTCAGAGGCAGTCATGCCCCAGCGACTGATTTTAAGAGCAAAGCCCCTTAGACACATGTGGGCACATTCAAACAGTGCTGCAACCCTGCTGCACTATCACAGAGGTACCACCCCCAGATGGTGGGTCTGGTGGGGATGATGCACCTTAACCCCCACGCAGGGCCGGGAAGAAGAGGCAAGCAGAGTGGTACCCACACCTCTGCTGCCCGGAGCCCAGGCGGCATCTGAGTCAGTAGCTGGGAGAGTGTGGCTCAGGGGAAGAGGTTGGAGAGATCCTGCTCAGGCGTAGGGCCAGGAGGGCATCTGAGCCACATCCTGAAATTGCAGCAGCTCTTTTGTTAGCAGCTCTGCCAATAATAACAAGCGTGACAGTAATAATATACAACTAATAATGGAAGAACTACCGTTTATTGAACACTTTGAGCCAGGCAGTGTGCCAAGCACTTGACATGAATCATTTCGTGAATCCCTCACAACCAAACCTTTAAGGTAACTATTAACCATAATCCCTTTTCTGCAGACAAAGCAAGACAGGAGGAGTTGGCATTATCAACCAGGGTCACACGGCTCCTGTGGTAGCTGAGCTAAAATTTGAATTCAGGTCTACCAGATTCCAGAAACACTCTGCTCCTTCCCAGTCAGACTAGGTAAGCAAAATCCTAAGGGCAGGAGACATGAACATTACTGCTTGCCATTAGAGGAAGCATGGGGACAGAGTGGACACCCTTTCCCACTCCAACCAGCCTTCTGGAGGGTTCAAAGCTGAATTGTAGTGAGGTCTTCAAAAGAGTGAGGGAGGGCGTCCCTGGTGGCGCAGTGGTTGAGAGTCCGCCTGCCGATGCAGGGGACGCGGGTTCGTGCCCCGGTCTGGGAAGATCCCACATGCTGCGGAGCGGCTGGGCCCGTGAGCCATGGCCGCTGGGCCTGCGCGTCCGGAGCCTGTGCTCCCCAACGGGAGAGGCCACGGCAGTGAGAGGCCCGCGTACCGCAAAAAAAAAAAAAAAAAAAAAAGAGTGAGGGAGGTGGGGGGGGGTGACAGCTCTTGGTGCACAGCCCGTCCCCTTAGTTTCAGGCCCCATCCCATGCCCCTCCCCATCCAACTCTGCCCCCGCAAGCCTTCTTGCCATTGTTGCCACCAGCCAGGAAGTGCAGGCATTGGCGTGCCCACCTCTACTCCCCTCCCTGAAGGTCTACGAGAGCTGCACCCCTTCAAAGCTCCGACCTGGAGTCCCGCAGAGCCCTGCTCCCAGCAGATCATCTGGCACAAGGCCACCTCCACATCCCGCCCCTTCTGAGCTCAGCTGACCAGCGGTGCGAACTTCCCATAAGAAGCTCAGCCCTCCACCCTCATCCCTGAAAAAGTAAACACGGAGATTGTGTGAGAATTCTCTTCCAGGGCATCATACCTTCTCCCTAACCAGCGGCTCCGAGGAGTTCAGCTTTGCACGAGCTTTTAATTTGCGTGCAGACAAGCACAAAAGACCCAACCGGATATACCTGTTATTTCCCAATGACCTGAGAGCCCGGAGTTTATGTTAAGCCCCTGGGTTACGGCTCAGCTTGCACGCAAGGCTCCAGGACTCCTGCAGGCACTTGAGAGGTGGTGGTGGAGAGGACAGAGGAACAGCTCGGAAGTGACAGCACGTAATTTAATTCCCCCTAAGCTTTCCAAGCATGCAGACTGTTCCTTTTTTGTCAGCGTATAACCTAAGTGATTTGTTCTACTCAGGCAAGAAATGTCTAATTTAAACCATATTGCAGCTAAGCCTTTGGTGGAGAAAGAGAGCTCCCTGCAGCTTGGCTTGTGCGTGGTGGAGCCGGATGGCAGATGAGGCAAAGCAGACTCCCGCAGCCCCCGTCTTTCTCACCCAGGTCGTGATTGGAGAAACGTGCCTTCTTGGGCTTTAATCACCACACTCACTCTTCTGTCTCGTGCTTCATCCTCGTGAATGGGTTTAATTTTAGTAAGAATGTTTACAGGAGAGTGTTGGCTTGATGACTCTAATGTCCTTGGTTTGAGATCCATCTGAGCCGCCAGTGGCTGTGGGACTTCAGGCAGCCCTCTTAAACTCCAACCCCTGCTTCACTGCTTTTTCTTCTCTGAAAAATAGCTGGGAGGGTGCAGATTGACACATTTGACTGGAAAGTGATCTGGTTTAGGAAGAAAGATCTGTGCTCCAACCCTGCTTTGCCCCTAACTAGCTGTGGATTTGAGACAAGGGACTTTTCTCTGGGCATCAATTTCCTCATCTGTTTTTAAAATAAGTGGGTTAGAGGAGATGGGCTTCAAAGTTCCTTCCGCTCTAAAAGACTATGTGTGTCCTAAATCGCTTCCAGTTGGACCAAATCACCGCCATTATTAGTATTATAACTATTACTATTATTATTATCATTATCTATAGATTCCCTTCTCTAATTCCAAAGATTTCCTTAGCCAGGCAAATATTCTTTTAAATTAAAAAAAAAAACACAAAACTTTTATTTGCCTACGTCCCATGGAGGATACTCACTGCCTTCCACCCCACCCCCCATAGGATTTGATGTGGAGGTTCTGTGTCTGTCTCACCCCCCCCCCATAGAATTATCGAATTCCCCCCCACAGCCATGCCAGGCTATTACAAAGTGGTCTCTAAATACAGACTCCATTTCAAGGCTGTTCTCTCAGCCAAAAATGCCCTCTCCCTTTCCCTGCTGTGAAAATTCTCCTTCCCTTTTTCCTCCTCTCCCCAACATGGAACGAATTCTTTTCCCCTCTGGATCCCTTGAGCAATTTGCACTATTATTCAATTGACTTTATTCTATCTGGTGTTATTTTTGTTTTCATATCCAACAGATTTCTGCTTAGCTAGACCCTCAGGACCTGGAAAGTGGGGACTTGGTCACGTGTACAGCCCAGTCTCCCCACTCTCCTCCTCCCCTCCCCCAGCACCTGGTATACATTCAGTGGTCATAGAGGAATTAAATTGTGGAAGCCTGTGGATTTCATCATAATGGGATAAGAAGCTCCTTGGGTTAGAAGTTCACAGCCAGAACTGAGCCGCGCAGATCCCCATCCCCCAAGGAAGCCCAGTTAGGCTAATGATCAGAGGGAAGCCGAGGGCTCGGGGAAGGCTTGGGGGTCCCAGGAGAAAGCGGGCTTTTTGGTGGTGGGCAACGTTGATCTCGCCTCACTTGCTAAGAGGGGCTGCATACTCCCTTCTCCTTAGCCAGGCTTAGAACCAACCGGGTGACCCTCCTGTCACCGTGTTTTATAAATAGCACCCAGCTCAAAATTACTTGGGAGCTTTTCTGAAACCTTAAAAACAATTGCTCTCTAGTTGTAGTTGCCCAGACTCCGCTTTCTTCCAGTACTTGGTAACTTTCTTTTGAACATCTCCATCTGCCCTCCTCTTTCTCCACGGTGGACCCTTGAACGCGCCTTTGCTTTTGTTGCCTTTGGTGTAAAGTCCTGTTTGGAGGCATCACGTTCTGTGTGGGTTTGTCTTTTCTTACTGAATGTAAATTCTAATTTAAAGTAAACTCCTTGGTTTTTACTAAGTAGAGATTTTGCAGAAAACCTGATTCTCATTTTATTTATTTTTTTAAATTTTACTTATTTATTTTTGGCTGTGTTGGGTCTTCGTTTCTGTGCGAGGGCTTTCTCTAGTTGTGGCAAGCGGGAGCCACTGTTCATCGCGGTGCGCGGGCCTCTCACTATCGCGGCCTCTCATTGCGGAGCACAGGCTCCAGACGCGCAGGCTCAGTAGTTGTGGCTCACGGGCCCAGTTGCTCTGCGGCATGTGGGATCCTCCCAGACCAGGGCTCGAACCCATGTCCCCTGCATCGGCAGGAGGATTCTCAACCACTGCGCCACCAGCGAAGCCCCTGATTCTCATTTTAAAATGAATGAGGATTCGAAAAGTTAGCCTAATTAAGAAAAGTTTAGGTGCAGTGCTTTTAAACACAGTGGTAGAGAGACAAGGAAGAGCTATGTTATCGCAAAGGTGATTTTAGATTCAGCAAAGCTTTTACGACAAAATCAAACACAAAAAATTTGTCATGAAGAGTGGCCAAAAAAACCCCGCAAGAAAACAGGTTGTGAAGGCCAGCTTTGGTTGTGGCCCTCCCGTGGAAGATGGCGTTGAGGACGCTGCACATTTTGAGCAATGTCTTCAGAAAAGGATCAAGTTCACTGCAAAGCTGATCATCTTGCTAAAAATATTATAACTACTGAAAGAACCAAGGGCTAAGATAACTGTGTCCTTGGAGGTGCCTTTTTCTTAAAGTATGTGAATTATCTCACCAAAGATACCTGAAGAAGGATCTGCATGGTTGCTGCGTGTAGTAGCCCCCAGCTCGCTAAAAGCCAAAGGAGGAGAAGAGGTCATTTCTGGTGACCAGGAGGGCACTAGGTTGGGAATTCACTGGATGGTAGTTAATGTCCTTTTTCTTTAATAATTGGGATAAGCATGCCAAATGCAAATTTACAAAACAGTCTCACAGAGTGAGAAGACAGAGAAGGCTGAGACAAGTTAAATAAATGCCGGAGAAATGAAGCAGATAAAACCTGTTTGCTGCCACAAGTGCAGTGGGGGAGCAGCATTCCTGAAAAGGAGAGGAAATGAATAAAATCTCAAGTCCCAGAGGGGAGAGGCGGCTAAACGCTGACCTTTCCCCTCCCAGCCTGGCTGGAATGCCGGCTTAGAGAAAAAGGAAGGGTTGGGGGGCAGTTTTACTTTTTACTAAGACATCTCAGAAATGATCACGAACATGGCAAAGTTGACTCTCAAAGATAAGCAGGGGAGTGAGGAAGGTAGTGGCGTTGGAAGCTGGTAGGTGGGGGAAGAAAGTGTCTCCAGCGTTTAGGTCCATAGACCAGAGCAGAAAAATGAAAGTGTAAGAAGAACAACATTGGGGAAAAGGCAGCTGGTTGTTTTCCTTTCTGAATTTCGAGCCCAGGAAGGGCATGGGGGAAGGAGAGGAAAGAACCAGGAATGCAGGGGAGCTATGCAATATCTGACCTCATAATCTCCCCCAACAATTTCTGCAATGATTGTGACACCGAGTGCGCAGGTGTAGGTGTTGCTTCACCTCTGCTCGAAAGATGCCATGAGATAAGTGTCTGTTTATCAACACTAGGCGAAGCTGGCTTTGGTTGCAGAATTCCACGACTTGCAGGGTGTCTGTGATACAGCGAGAAGCAGAGCCTTCCCTGAGTCCCCAGGGCCCTGGAGACACTTCTTTGGATTTAAAACCTCTCCTTAAAGGTCTTGAGCATCGTGAAATGGGGGAGAACGTTTATCTTAGAGTCAAAATAGCACCAACCACAGCCCCAGTGCCCCAAAGGCTTAAATCCTCTGAGTAATTAGCCTAGAAAATTCTTGAGTCAAAACAGCCCCACAAAATCTGAAGGGGAGGGAGAGGTGAAGCCAGAAAGCCAGTAGAATAAGTGTGTGTACAGGAAAAACGTTCCTCACCTGTGGTTGTTTGGGGGGGCAATAATCTGTGCGTGTGTATACGTGAGATCCTTCTACATATTTGGTACAACGGTGTGTTAAGATATCTGAAAACAACTCCAGAGCAACCCCCGGCCCCATCTTCCTTTTATCCTGAAGGCAGTGTTACACGGATATCCAAAAGTTCTGAGAGGAGGATCTTAAATACACGAAGCATTTCCCAGCTGATCACCACATGCCTGACGTAAATAATCACCTACAGTACGGAGTTGGGTAATCTCCTGTTCACGAAGAATTATAAGTTAATTCATGGCAGTGGTCTTAGATTTCAGACAGTAGTTGCGGCAGATTGTAGAGGAGAAGCAGGATGGTAGGATTCATAACCTAGAAAGAGCAGCGACAGCTTCTAATTTCCATTTATCCTCTGAGTCACGTGATATATTTCAGAATCTCACTTAAAGTTGAGAAAATAAGCCATTCCTAATTGTGCTTAAGTAAGGAAATAGCTCATTTATGAATCAAAGGAGATTAGAGAATCTTTCGTGTGTTTGTTTAGAATCCATGCCAAATTTTTTTTGCAGAGGCACACACACACACACACACAAAAACCTCTGATAAAGCTAAATGTTTAAAAAAAACAAAAGAGGGCTTTGCATGCAATAACCCGTTGAAGAACTTTGACAATGAACTCACATCTGCCTTGAGTGTGGGATTTTTGCACTTTATGGTATGTACCTTTGAGATGGCTCTTTTTCAAAAAATGAATACATCATTGTATTATTGGAGTTTCATGTGACTCAGTTAAAAAAAAGAGATCATTTTCCAACTAGTCATTTGAATTCCCATAAAACTCAATTTCCACAGGTTAGCTCAAGAGAATTTTTAAACATTAAGTTCTAAGCATGCTGCTTGAAACTCGTTAACACATTCCCAACTAATTCACAATACATCTCCACCCCCTAACTGTGGCCTACCCTATCTAGACCCTTCCTACCTTTCTTCACGCACTGCTCTCCAGCCACTCTGTGGTCCCCTTGCAGTGCCTCAAATGTCAGAGTTCTTTCTTGCCTTGGACTTTCTGGACTTGCTGTTCTTTTCTGCCTGGAAAATTCTTCCCTGATCTTGGCACGGCTGGCTTCATCAGATACGTTGTCTTAGAGCATCATTCCTTGACCCTCCTCTCTAGAGCAGTGCCCCATCCCCACCCCATTGCTCTCAAGCCTATAATCCTCTCTGTGTTCTAGCTTGCATCCATCTCAATCTGCTTATCTTGTCTCTTGGTTATATCTATTGGTTGGCCAAAAAGTTCTGTCGGTTTTTCTGTAACATCTTAACGAACTTTTTGGCCAACCCAACATATCTGCCACGGGATTTTAAGTCTCTTGAGAACAGAGAGCTTGTCTATCTCATTCACCATTCTCTTCTCGCACTGCCTGGCAAATAGTAGTTGTTCAGTAAGTATGTATTGAATGAGTGGATGAAAGATATGACATTGATCTGTATCTATTTTTCTTTCTGGGTTGTCTTTGTCAAGTTTTGGTATTGATTTTATGTGCCTGATACTGAGAAGGAGAAGAGGGGATGGGCTTAGAGGGCCAAGGACTGAGCCCTGGGGTGCTCCAACCTTCAGTATTCACGTGAAGTGGGAGGAGCCAGGAAAATAGTCTGGGTAGGAGGAGCCTGTAAGTTAAAAGGGAAGAGCAGGGAGGGTTTCAGGAAAGAGTGGTCAGTTTTAGACAATGCTGCTGCCACCGAGAGTCAATTAAGTGAGAACCAAAATGTGTCCATTAGATTTGGCAACATGATCAACCAGTGATCTAGACAAGAAGAGTGCGGGTGAGTGGTGGGGACTCACTGGGCGTGGGTAGAGAGTGGATGGCAATGAGGAATTGGAGGCAGGGAGTGTAGGCACCTCGTTCAAGAAGTTTTGCTGGGAAGGGAACCCGAGAGAATGGAGTGAAGGCTGGAGGAAACATGGGCTCAAGAGAGGGTTTTCTTTCATTTTGTTACTTTTGATTTGTTTGTATTTTAAGATGGGAGTTGACAGATTTTTTTATGCTCTTGAGAATGATCCAGGAGAGAGAAAGAAAGAGACGATGATGAGGATGTGGGAGAGAAAGAGAACATTGCAGAAAAGTCCTTGAGTAGTTGGGCCAATGTGGTTCAAGGAAAGTGTTGACCATTGCTAGACTCTTTGCCAGGGTGAAGGAGGAAGGGATGTGTGTGTGTGTGTGTGTGTGTGTGTGTATTGATTGGGGGTAGACAGATAAGAGTGTTGCCCTTGGAAATTCCCTGGAGGTCCAGTGGTTAGGAGTCTGCGCTTTCACTGCCGTGGGCCCAGGTTCAATCCCTGGTAGTGGAACTAAGATGTCACAAGCTGCATGGGGCAGCCAAAAAAAAAAAAGAGTGTTGCCCTAGATGGCTTCTATTTTTTTAGGTATGAAACTAGGACAACAGCTGGTCATGTGAGAGAGGGAAGGGATGTGGAAGGGTTAAGAAGAAATGAAAAGATTTAAAAGAATTATCTTAAAAAGTAGGAAAGTAAACTGTAGGGATGTGTAGAAGGATGGTAGTGCTGCGTGTCCATTTCTGTTTTATCATCATGAATTTGAACTGAGACAGCTGGACTTGGGGATTTTCCCAACACTTGGAGTGGGAATGTAGATTGTTACCACTTTTCTGGAGGGCAATGTCCTTTGACCCAGCCGTTAGGAATTCATCCTAAAGATAGTTGGACACCTTTTGAGAAGATGTATATACAAAGATGTATATACAAAGATGTTCAACAAAGTACTTATAATTGATAGCAAATTACTGGAAAATATCTAAGTGTTCAACAATAAGGGGTTGGATAAATAAATAATGATATATTCATACGATGGGATATTTCGTAGCTGTTAAAGACTGTAAGCGTGTATTCATTGATAGAGTCATAGACAGATAACCGTAATGAGTTACTGAGTGAAGAGAAACGCAGTTTCAAAGCAGCGCAAAAAGCAAAACCCCATCTGTTGAATTCTGATGCAGCTGATGCTACGGGGTGTTCTGGAGCGGGGATGGCCCTTTAAAATTGTCCAGAATCAAAGCAAGGGCCCAGGAAGGGTGAGGCAGATCCCTTGCATAGAGGACAGTTCCCAGTGAGGAACTCAGTTGCGGCCAGCAGCAGCCCGCTCCCCACAGCCAGGGGAATGAGTTCCTCTCTCCCGAGGGCGCATCTGAGTGGCAGACCACAGCATCCATTGCAGGCCTGCAGTTCCTATTCTGTCGTCATCCAGATGACCAGGATACCGGTTCAGTCTTTCTCTTCAGGCTGTTGTGAGGAGCTGAGGTAAAGGAGATGAAACTGCTTTGTGAACTGTAAAGCGCTATCAACTGTGATGTGTTCTTGGTCATTATTATCTGTTATATTGGTTCCCATCCTGCTTTTCCTCACCTTCCCTAGGCTTACACAATTACATTTTCTCTTTCTCCCTAGGGTTATTTACCCAGAGAAAGAAATAAGAAGAAGAGAAAAAAAAAAGGGGGGGGGGTAAAATTCTGAAAAAGAGAAGGTCCCGTGTTTTTCTGTCCAGTGTATGTACGATCCTCAGGGGGTCATGTCAAGAGCTTGGGTCTCCGTGACCCAGAGGTGGGCTCCCCACACCGGCCGTCCCCGGGGCCAGGGTTGAGTAGGTTGGAACTGTGTGGGTCAGAAGAATGACCCCGTGAAGGACTCGAGCCATCTCTTCCTCCCTTCTTCCCTCACTAAGACATGGACCCATGGATTTTGGCGGGAATGAGAACCAGGGCAGAAAAGAAAAGCCACCTCGGGCAACTGCATTTCACAGTAGCAAGAGGAGGTTGTGTGGAAAATGTTGAAGCCCAAGGGAGAGACTGAGGCACGGTTTACAGAGGCCACAAATACCTTCTTGTGGAGAATCAGACAAGGGAAAGCAGAGAAAACAGAGAATGTCTTTTCAACTTTTCTAAGAAGATTTTTTTCCCCTGTGTGGCTAGTAAACATCTCTCTAGAGAATGTGTGTGGTCACAAAGTTGAAGGCCTGAGCAGATCGCCTCCCTGCCCCCAGATGGTTTTAAATGGTAGCAGATAGGAGGAGGGGCAAGTCACAGGTCAGCACCCACCCGACAGCTGCGCTTCCTCTGTCACTAGTTCTGGAAGAGGGAGGGTGGCTTTTCAGACCAGGGAATGCCTGCAGGCTGACACTCAAGAAGGAGAGGTTTGTAGTTTCCCTGAATGCTGAAGCTACCCCTTCCTCCCCACTTCCCGGTTACTGCTGTGAACCACTCAGAAATGCTAAAACAACACACATGGGGGTTCCTGGCAAACAAGTGAGCAGAGAGAGAGAAAAGAAATCCAGGCACAGGAGAGAAGAAAATGGTCTCTCCTCCCAGAAGCACTCACAAGAAAGATAGGCAGCCCTGTATACGTAGAGCTGATTCACTTTGCTATACAGGAGAAACAGACACAACATTGTAAAGCAACTATACTCCAATAAAAATTAAAAAAAAAAGGCAGCCCTGCTCTGCGCCCCCAGCGCTCAGTAAAATACTGATATCCTGGGACTTTGGGGGTTGCAGGGCCCGAGTCAAGATCTAATCAGTTTTACTTACGCCTTGAGCCAAGGTTATGAATAAATGAGTTTATCCCTGTTGTAGCTGCAGCGTCTGGCTGGGTCCACGCAGACACGGAACGCTAGACCAGCGCTGAAAATCGTGGGAACGTGGCAGCCCGTTCACAATACATCCTTAACTTAAAATAGGTTCACAGTACATTGTTAACGTAAAGAAAACAGTATACTGAGTACAATCCCCGTTTTTCAAAACAACGTAAAGAAATCCCAGTCTGCAGAGTGCCAGATACAAAATATTAAATGTTTCTCTCGGTGATGGGATTCTTTTCTTCATTAAACTTTTCTGTGTTTTCTGATTTTCTTTTCCTACCCTGATCAACTGTTTCTGAAATAAAACTGAAATTTGAGAAATAAAACACAAGAAGAGTGTGGTGAGATGCGCCAGCTCCGTGATTGTGAGCACTTGTCCACAAATGTACATTCACACGCACACGTGGTATGAATACACGTATGCACGCATGCGTGTGTTCCAAAGCTCTGGGCTCCTCCTTCTATTTCAGCCAGGATCCTTTTTGTCTCTGGTGAGTCCTTGAGTCCTGTGTGACCTCAGACCACATTTCTGGAGAGACAATCTCCTAGTACTGCTACCAAGGTAGCCCGTACCTTCCACGAAGTTTTCCGGCAGGTGGCCACTTCCAGTCCCTCTCCCTCAAATAAGGCCATCAGGGACCCTGCCTTTGGTCTCCACTGTCACTCTCTGGGGATGGGGAGAGAAGGGGGAAGGGGACAGCAGGATGATTTGTTGACCTGCAGCTTTGCTCAAATGCCTTTTGGCAGAAGGGTTCACAGGTGACGTCACATTCTGTAGCATTTAGAGAGGACACCTCCAGAGAGCTTGACCCTGACACTGATGAGTCCAGGGATACGAGAGAGGAGAAACTCTGCCAGCCAAGCTCCCTCAGGCTGTTGGCATCCAGCCGAGGGTGGCAACAGGGACTACTAACTCCCTGATCCTGCAGAATTAGTTTTCATCCTCACTTTCAGAGGTCTGGATCTCTTCTGACATTAACTGCTTCCTTTCCTCAAAGGTTACTGCCATCCGTTTTGTCTAAGCATTTTAAAAGGCTTAAATGGAACAGTGCACTAGGCCAAGGCTTGTATGTTTATGTTCTCCTGCACCCTCTTCCTCTGTGTCCTGGTGGCACTGCTCCCATTCCGTTGTTATTCACTTTGTAAAAACCCATAAATTCTGAGCTGCCAGGGAGTTGTCTTTGGGGGCTTAACTCTAAGCGTCACCACATACCAGTAAATGATTAATAAGCAGTGTTTGGTTAATAAATAACATTCAGCTCTGATACTAATAACAGATTTTTTTCAAGCAAGACACAGCTGGTGATGATTTAGTGACACAGGGTCACCTTAGTTTCTTTGAGCATTAGCTTGGAGGAGAGACTGAATGCTGTCAGATGGCACAAAGCTTAAAAAAAAAACAACAACATATCTGGGTCCTGAGAGAGAACCCTGGAGGATGCGCGCACACACACACACACACACACACACACACACACACACACACACACACACACACACACAGCAAGAGATTCCTGCTCTTTTCAATGTCTCATCTATTGTTACCTCCTGAGATGCTGTGGGTCCATCTCATGGATTATAGCTCTTCCCATCTCTAGAGCAAGCACATTTTCTGAACTAAAAATCGGTGTTCACTGGTTGGCCATGAGTCAGAAATTAAGAACGGTCTGGAAAAGTTGGGGGAAATGGGTTTCCCAATAGTGAGGCGTCCAGCAGCATTCCCCACTGGCCATGTTTGTTCAGCCATATTGAATAACTTACTCGATGCTAAGTAATTCCAGAGACTGGAGTTACAAAGAAGAAAACTCTCTGTCCTTTGAAGCATCACTCCTGTGTGAAGGTGCTCTGGATGGGAGCTCCCTTCTGGCTCCTACAAATTACAAGTAGATGTTTGAGCTCTCTTAGCTGTTGTCCCAACTGCTGCCTCCCCCACTCAGTCCCTTCCCAGCACAGGCATCTCTCCTTCTTTTTCCTTATCTCAGTAGGGACTGGAGTTCTTGCTCTGAGTTCCTTCTACCAGAGAAGGAAGTCCTTTGCTTGCTTTCTCCAGACCCTAGTCTTTTTTTTTTTTAACTTTTTATTTTATATTGGAGTATATAGTTGATTAACAATGTTGTGATAGTTTCAGGTGTACAGAAAAGTGATTCGGTTATACATATTCATGTATCTATTCTTTTTCGAATTCTTTTCTCATTTAGGTTGTTACATAATATTGAGCAGAGTTCCCTGTGCTGTACAGTAGGTCCTTCTTGGTTATCCTTTTTAAATATAGCAGTGTGTACATGTCAGTCCCAAACTCCCTAACTATCCCTTCCCTCCCACCCTGTAACCGAAAGTTCATTCTCTAAGCTCCAGACCCTACTCTTGAGTTCAGCCCAACGGGAAACCTCTCCTGGCTTCAATGTTCACATAGGACCTTCCTCAAGTCAGGCCAAACATCCCTCTTCCATCCCTCAAACTGGCTCTTACCTCACTCATGGACCGGCTGTTTCTTCATTTTCTAATTGTTCCCAGTGTGACAGTGACTTTGCAACCATCTTTCAGGTTTCTTCTTGTCATGACCTCCTTATCATAAATGAAGATCCAGAAATGTCTTTCTGTATATTAAGTACATAATACAGAGAGAGGAATCCCTGTCTTCAGTGAAAGAGAAAGAGGTACAGGGACAACGTATCTAGTCCACTTTGCCCACAAATGCTGACCTTTCAAACGACTCGGGTGGGGGTAGGAACAGATTAGGGAAGGTCCTAGCCCAGAACCACTACCTCACAGGCTGTCACAGTTTTTCTATTTGAAATTCAAAGCACCTGCAGAGTGACTGGTGTAGTAAATTACTTTCCTCTTTCGAAGAAGAGACTCTTCTTTAGCAAGATGGGAGAATTCACAAATTACTGCCCTAATTCCCCTTCCTACCCACGTGGAGTCCCATCCGGCATCTCAGAGAGCTACTGTCCTGCTGCCAGAGGAGAGCCATTGCCATGAAAAAAATGCCTTGTGCCTCCCCCTGTCCCTATTGCCTTCCTCCTAGATCAGCACGCCTTTTCTCCCCTTTCCACGTGCTTCCCCTTCCTTCTCTTAGGAGAGAACATGATATTTGATGGGCATGTTGTCAGGCATCTGAGTTTCTAATTATAGCTCCATCACTATCAATCTGTGTGAGTTGGGGGACAGAACTGTAGCCAATAAGAGATGACAAATTTCATTGTGTAATTTAGTTCTTTATATCAGTGTGTCATTCGGACTCCTTTCTATTTAACCAGATGTTTTGCCAGAAATTATCATTTAAGCATTTGAAGGACTGTGAATAAAGGCATGACAGAACCCTTTCCCCTTTGGCCTGAGCATCTGACTTTTGGTAAACTTCCTAGCACTGTTTCCCTGAAGACCTGATAAAAGAAAGTAAAAATGGCCCTGATTGGTAAACTCTATCTGGACTGGGACGACTATAAATACCAGCTTGAAAGCTCTATTTCTGGGTTTCCCTAAGTACAGTCACTCTTGTAACTGGCATGACCCTGTGGGGACCACAGAACCTACATCTGTGGGGTTCTTCCAAAAGATATTAGTTGCTGTGGAGCAGGGGGCTTCCAATCCAGGCTGGCTTCCATACCCTCCTGATGTGAGCCTCACTGCTTCACATCTGCATCATCACCTGGGGCTCAGGAGAATAGCTTGTGGATATAGTGTGGATGGTTTTGTGGTCAGCTGCAGGAGAGGAATGCCAGATGTTTCCTGCTGGCACACTCTGCATCCTGGCCTGTGCTTCCTTCGGAGTCAAATGTGCCCTGTGTGGCAAGGCAGTCTTGTGGGTCTGTGCGTTTAGTAGAGCCTTAGAAGAAGACCTCCTGGTGGGCATTGCAGGGGGTATGGTTTGACTTGTAGTGAACCAAGAGTATTTGCCTGTGAAGCTGTCTGCCTGAGTCAGTAGTCCAGTCATATGAGTGAATGGGGTCAAAAGGTACAAATTTCCAGTTATAAAATAAATAAGTCATGGGGATGTCATACACAGTTTCAGTTTTGCAAGAAGAAAAGAATTCTGGAGATTGGTTGCACAACGTTGTGAATGTACTTAAACCTCCTGAACCGTACACTTGAAAATGTTTAAGATGGTAGATTTTATGTGATGTGTATTTTACCACAATCGAAGAAATATTGACAGGTTCCTCTAAATGTCACATTTAAATCATGTTTTCAGTGGCTGGGCTAATGCGAAATGTTTCCAGTTTTTACTATAAGTAGTGTAGGAAGATTTTTGTGTCACTTTTCCACTTCTGTCTTCCAGTTGTGGTTAAACAATCGTCTATATTTCACTTCTTATCATTTGACCAATTGACAATTTCAGCCATTGGTCACAAGTTCCCATGTAAGTGCTGATCACACCCCTTACTAACACAGGAACACCGTCTAGGGGTCAATCCCGGAAAGACAGGCTACACCCAGAAGAAGGAGGAAGACCTCTTCCCCAGGCCTTCCACTCCTTGGAAGGACATCTGGAAAGGCAGACAGTTCTAAGTACCATCTTTTTCCTATCATTCTTCCAGTCAGCATAGTTTCCAAGACCTTGTTGCTATGAAAACAAAGATCTCCCAATATTTACAATACTTGAGGTTGAAATAAATAATCTTTTTATGAGATAGAGCACTAATATCTTGCTAATAAAAGCTTCAACTCCTAATCCTTTGTTATTCTCTTAAAATATATAATATCAACAGTGCAATTAAGGCTAAAAATTCTTGCATAAATTCATGTACCCACTTAGGAATGTAATAGAGCAGTTTGTGAGAGTCACTGAATGATTTCGCTTTGGGTAAATCACAGAGAACACTAGAACTTAAGCAGCTTTAGAGACCAGCTGGTTTAGAGACCTTCTAGAGACCAGTGGCTCTCAACCATTAGAGGGCCATAGACCTCTTTGACACTGATAAAAATTAGAGGGTTTTGATCCTATAAAATGTTATTTTACACAAAACTTTGAATACAATTTTAAAGGGTTCCTGGATGCCCAACCACCACCCCTAAAGTTCTTCGTACATTGAGAATTCCTGCTCTAGTCCCACCCCATAATTTGGAAATGAGGTTTCTGAGAAATACCACAAGTGAAGAAGCCACCTAGCCTAGCTGGATGCTAGAGGGAGATGTGGTCCCACACACAGCAGGATGCTGTGTCAGACTAGCCCTGGCAAAACCCACTCCTGGAGTGCACGTGTTCTCTGTGCAGGACCAGGCTGAGTAAGAGGGGCAGCAGCCACCCCGCAGAGCTCCAGCTCCGTTGGGGGAACCCAGTCAGAATCGGCAGCCATGAGAAACAAGCGTTGTCTTATTGGCTGGAGAGGAAGAACACGAGTAGCTGGCAGTCCAGGGGCAGTCAGAGAGCATGGGCATGACCCATGGGCTGAATGGAGATGATGTTGGTGGGCGTTTGGCAGCAGCATGGACTGTGACCCAGGAATACAGAGAAATAATAGCGTAGCAGATGGGCAACAAGAGGTGTAGCCCAAGAGCAGAGGCACTGTAGAGCTGCAGGAAGAAGTCTGGATTATTTGTGAGATCCCTCCCCAGGGACTTCTAGAAACCATCACTAAGGGGGACTAAAAGAAGACTGGACTTCCAGTGTGGTGGATAGGAGCATTGCTCTTGGGTTCTTACTGTGGATACAATTGGGATGGTTTGATTTGCCAGGACACAAAGGGTGTGAAGAATCAATTATGGTATGTTTTTGCTTAAATTCCCCATTGAAACATGGCAGGAGTCAAACTGACACTCCAGGTAAGGCTCTTGCAGCTGCTCCCTGGGGAGCACCCGATGGTCATGGACTTCGTAGCAAATCATTATAAATCTTTCTGAACCTCAGTTTTCTCAACTATAAAACAGAATCAGGGGATCAGGATCTATTGAGCCCTAAGTTTCCTTCCAATGCGAAAAAAAAATCTGATTCTGTGACCAAATCGGAAAGCCAGGGTTGGGCTGTTTCAGCTCAGCAGATTTCATGAGTCATTTCTGAACTGCTGGCCTAGGCACTATCCTCTTCAGTCAAATATTCCCTTGAGACATAAATAATTTCTAAGGAAAGGAAACCTATAAGAGACTATTAAAAAACATTTTCTATAATTAAGAAAGAAAATGAAAGAAATGACAATCAGAATTGGGTTATATTTCAAATTGACTGATTCCAGGAGTGCACACCACTGAAACTGGGTCTCAGCAGAGTAGGCAGGGTGGCCTTAAAGGTTAACTCATCCAGGAGCTGCAGTCCCTCTTCCTCACGATGCACAGGTTTGCCTCATCTGTGTTCAGTTTTATTCTCAGGCTGGGGGTAATACGGCTATTGTAGCAACATGACCAAGCTTTACTTTTGCAGGTGACAATGTCCAGGGGAGATGGACTCTCCCTTCCTCTGGCTCTCCTAAGGATAGGGTATTTTCTAGAAGCCCCAGCAAACTTCCCCTTGAATCTTATGAAATTGAATTGGTTCATATGCCTATTCCTGAACCTGTTGCTGGCAGGGGTGATGCGATTACATGTAAACAGTTTAGGCCGGGACTTCCGTGGTGGTCCAGTGGTTAAGGCTCTGCACCCCCAGTGCAGAGGGCCTGGGTTCGTTTGATCCCTGGTCAAGGAACTAGATCCCACATGCCACAACTAGAAGCCTGCATGCCGCAACTAAAAGATCCCGCATGCCACAACGAAGATCCGGGCACAGCCAAATAAATAAATAAATATTAAAAAAAAAAATGTAGGCTAACCTGAAATGTACAGGGACCACGGGGTGACTACCTGGCACCTATCGAGGTAGTCAGGGATGGTGAAGAATGGCTGCTGAGCAGATAACCATTAGTGTCTCTCACATGCTATATTTCAAAAGTCTTACCACATTCTTTTCAGAATCATCTTTTGAAATACAATGGGGGTGTGGGACCGTGTTCCCCATTTTACAGATGGAGTAGTTAAGCTCAAGGTCACACAGTTGGGTTAGAGCTCGGACCAAAGACCTTACTCATCAAAATCCAAGGCTTCTCTTTGTACGTTCTGAAAGGTTTAAATATGGGGCTTATCTTTTTACCCAGATAGTCTTTTTCTGGGGATTATTTTAATAAAATAATGAATGAAAAAAATATGAATAAAGAGTTAGAGACAAGAATGTTTATCCTGTGTGTGTGCTTGAAAAAATGGAAACAATCTGAGAGCCCAATAATATGCAGTTAGTTAGATCAATTTTTTTTTTTTTTTTTTTTTCGGTACGCGGGCCTCTCACTGTTGTGGCCTCTCCCGTTGCGGAGCACAGGCTCCGGACGCGCAGGCTCAGCGGCCATGGCTCTCGGGCCCAGCCGCTCCGCGGCATGTGGGATCTTCCCGGACCGGGGCACGAACCCGTGTCCCCTGCATCGGCAGGCAGACTCTCAACCACTGCGCCACCAGGGAAGCCCAGTTAGATCAATTTTGGTACATAGATACAATGGAATATCTACATATGGAATATAGCTATTACAATTTTATGGTAAAAGAAAAAGCAGTGGCCTGCAAAAATGTTCACAATATACTGTTACATTAAAAAGTAGGCTATAGGGCTTCCCTGGTGGCGCAGTGGTTGAGAGTCTGCCTGCCGATGCAGGGGACACGGGTTCGTGCCCCGGTCCGGGAAGATCCCACATGCCGTGGAGCGGCTGGGCCCGTGAGCCATGGCCGCTGAGCCTGCGCGTCCGGAGCCTGAATTCCACAACGGGAGAGGCCCCAAAGTGAGAGGCCCGCGTACAGAAAAAAAAAAAAAAAAAAAATGCAGGCTATAAAACTTGTAAAAGAAAATCAGATCTAGAAAAATGAAGAGATGTAGACACCCATATTTTATCAGTGCTTATCTTTGCATAGTGTAGAAAGGATGATTTTCATTTGTACTTACCTCTATTTGCTAAATTTATTTGGTGAAATTGTATAGCAAAGGATTTCTTTGTTGAGAACATTATAATCAGAAAAAAATGTCTGTTGGTTTTAAAAATATTTTCACTTAATTAAATAATTTTCTTTTCACCAGAACGCTGGTTTTCAGACATAGATGCCAGGTATCAGAGGGTTCCACTAGGGCAGTAGAGTCAGGGAGTAATGGCAACAGCCCTCACAGTGGCCCCTGCAACAGTCTTCTCAGACCTATCCTCAGTGCTGATGAAATCTTAGGATAAAAAGCATCGCTTGGAAGGATTCTAAAATTTCTGCCCTCAGCTGCCTTCAAAGAGTGGTCACTGTATCCATGGCCAATAAGTGAAGCACAGTACGTGCTCATGGGGAGAACAAAAAGCTACAGATCCTTCTTAAGACAATACTTAGGATAATATTTATTTCTGAAGTTTGAAGTTCCTGGCACATAGTGCCTAATAAGTATTGGGTAAGTAAAGAGATGTTAGGCCAAGAAAAATGATTGGAAAATATTAAACAGTGAAATTACCAATTTGAATACTCAGCACAATGTCTTCTACAAATTATTTTATGGTAGAGGACAGAATGACTCTCATACACTCTGCTTTTTCTGGAATCATTCCTGGGTTTCCTGACCACCCAAGTCTTGTGGAGCTCTCCCACATTTATCCCTGTTATCACAGAGGAGACGCACTTTCTCTTCTGTTGACCTTCCAGCCTCTGGTGAGTCTGTCTCCTGCACATATGGAAAGTACCCAGGAAACGGCATGACCAAAAAATTCACATTTTCAGTCTCAAAACAACCCCCCCCAAAAAAAAGCCCAAAGCCTGCTGGATTTTTTTTTTTTTTTCACTTGACTGTGTTTTTTGGAAAAGGTACCCCAAATGAAGTTACATAAGCAATCAGGAGAAGTTCCTTTAGCATTTGTTGTAAAGCTGGTTTGGTGGTGCTGAACTCTCTTAGCTTTTGCTTGTCTGTAAAGGTTTTAATTTCTCCATCTAATCTGAATGAGATGCTTGCTGGGTAAAGTAATCTTGGTTGTAGGTTGTTCCCTTTCATCACTTTAAATATGTCCTGCCACTCCCTTCTGGCTTGCAGAGTTTCTGCTGAAAGATCAGCTGTTAACCTTATGGGGGTTCCCTTGTATGTTATTTGTTGTTTTTCCCTTGCTGCCTTTCATATTTTTTCTTTGTATTTAATTTTTGACAGTTTGATTATTATGTGTCTTGGCCCATTTATCCTTGGATTTATCCTGTATGGGACTCTCTGTGCTTCCTGGACTTGACTGACTAATTTCCTTTCCCATATTAGGGAAGTTTTCAACTGTAATCTCTTCAAATATTTTCTCAGTCCCTTTCTTTTTCTCTTCTTCTTCTGGGACCCCTATAATTTGAGTGTTGGGGTGTTTAATGTTGTCCCGGAGGTCTCTGAGACTGTCCTCAATTCTTTTCGTTCTTTTTTCTTTATTCTGCTCTGTGGTAGTTATTTCCACTATTTTATCTTCCAGGTCACTTATCCGTTCTTCTGCCTCAGTTATTCTGCTATTGATCCCATAGAGTATTTTTAATTTCATTTATTGTGTTGTTCATTGTTGTGTGTTTCATCTTTAGTTCTTCTAGGTCCTTGTTAAATGTTTCTTGCATTTTCTCTATTCTGTTTCCAAGATTTTGGATCATCTATTCTGAATTCTTTTTCAGGTGGACTGCCTATTTCCTCTTCATTTGTTTGGTCTGGTGGGCTTTCACCTTGCTCCTTCCTCTGCTGTGTGTTTCTCTGTCTTTTCATTTTGCTTATCTTACTGTGTTTGGGGTCTCCTTTTCGCAGGCTGCAGGTTGGTAGTTCCTGTTGTTTTTGGTGTCTGTCCCCAGTGGCTAAGGTTGGTTCAGTGGGTTGTGTAGGCTTCCTGGTGGAGGGGACTGATGCCTGTGTTCTGGTGGATGAGGCTGGATCTTGTCTTTCTGGTGGGCAGGACCACATCCAGTGGTGTGTTTTGGGGTGTCTGACCTTATTATGATTTTAGGCAGCCTCTCTGCTAAGGGGTGGGGTTTTGTTCCTGTCTTGCTAGTTGTTTGGCATAGTGTGTCCAGCACTGTAGCTTGCTGGTCGTTGAGTGGAGCTGGGTCTTAGCATTGAGATGGAGATCTCTGGGAGAGCTTTTGCCGTTTGATATTACATGGAGCCGGGAGGTTTCTGGTGGACCAATGTCCTGAACTCGGCTCTCCCACCTCAGAGGCACAGCCCTGACACCCGGCAAGAGCACCAAGACCCTGTCAGCCACACGGCTGCTAGTGTTGGAGGGTCTCCTGCAGAGGTAGGGGTTGGCTGTGGCTCACCGCAGGGACAAGGACACTGACAGCAGAAGTTCTGGGAAGTACTCCTTGGCGTGAGCCCTCCCCAAGCCTGCCGGATTTTAAGGACCAAAATTATTCAGGTCAGAAGCTAAAATGAGGTGGCCTACCCCACATTCTTTAAATAGGTGAAGTTTGGAGGCTCCCGTGTCCTGAGCAAGTATCATTACAGAAGAGCCCGTCCAAGGGTACCCCACTGTCCACTCTGCTTTGAAAACAACAGCCCCTCATAATTAGAAACAGCTTTAGTCACATGCCAGATGTCCATGCTTCCCTTCCAATTATTTTCAGAAACATCATAAAGAACCATTAGTGACAGTGTGAAATGTTCTTTTGTAAAAAAAAATCTGTCCAACCTTATGAGTTCAGTTTGATATGAAGATTGCAATCTACTTATTCCTAATGGTCGGGTTTTTTTGTTTGTTTGTTGTTTTTTTGGAGGGAGGGAGGGAAGGATAAGGATCTCTTTGACTTGAACTCTTATCACCAGAAATACTACCACATGTTTGGTATAATCACAAAGAACAGACAGTCTTACAAAAATTTTAACCAAATGTCTTCTTATATTACATACACAACTGCATGCGTGTATTATATAATATTGTGTGTATTAAATTACATACACACACTACATTAGTATACCCTGAGCACTTCCTAAGACTAATATGAACAATCAAAAGTTCTGGGAAGTGCAGGATCCATATCATGAAGTAATATTTCTTCTGAACTCTGCCCTGGTCAGGCCACTGGGGAATATAGTGTCAAGTTCTGGAAACCACATTTGGAAAAGGGTATTGACCAATTAGAGAAACTCTGGAGAGTGAGAACAGCACAACCAACATAGCCTTTAGGCTTCTTTAGGGCAGAGTCTGGGTCATGCCCTCCCTTGAACCCACTGTCCCTGACACAATGTCATATATTGAACATGCTCAAACATATGTGTTGGATGAATGAATGAGTAAATGAAGCCATATTTTATGCATCATTTTTGAAGGAAGTACATATGTTTAACCTGGAAAATAAAAGCTATAAAGACATGACAGCTCATTTCAAATACTTGAAGGTTATCTTAGAGAAGAGGGCAGAGATTTATTCTCTCTTGTTCTTTGGACCAGAACTAGGGCTACTTAGTGAAAACTACAGGAAGGCAGCTTTGATCCAGCATCATTGTTGATTTGTATAGCTACCTTGAAGAACTACAGGACGCTTGGGTAATTCCCAGCACTTGATTTTAATTTGAGCATTGTAGGGACATAGGAAAATTTGGGCTTGTGGCCAACTTAATAACTTGATCATGAAATCTTTATTGTGTGTGGCACCAGATGATGCTGAGGGCAGGGTGGGTGGGTTAAAAATTAAGGGCTTCTTCCCTTTAGAAGCTTATGGTCTATTCAGGAATTCAGACAAGTAAGCAGGTCATCACAGTACCACAAGGCGAGAAAGGCTACCATAGGGGAAGAAGGTTAGGCACCTACAGCAGTGGGTCCCCAGGGACCCCAGGAGGCTTAGATCAAGTGATAGTGAGGGGATGGGGGTGTGATACGGCATGCATAAAAAGTCCGAGGTGGAGACTTCCCTGGTGATGCAGTGGTTAAGAATCCGCCTGCCAATGCAGGGGTCGTAGGTTCGATCCCTGGTCTGGGAAGATCCCACATGCCACAGAGCAACTAAGTCCGTGAGCCACAGCTACTGAGGCTGCACACCAGAACTACTGAAGCCCATGTGCCTAGATCCCATGCTCCGCAGTAAGAGAAGACACCGCAATGAGAAGCCCGCACACTGCAATGAAGAGTAGCCCCTGCTCTCTGCAACTAGAGAAAAGCCCGCACGCAGCAACGAAGACCCAACACAGCCAAAAACATAAATAAAATTTAGAAAAAAAAATAGTCCGAGGCATAGGAGAATGACCGTGGGAGATTCCTCCACCACCTGAACACTGCGTCTTTATTTTATCTTATATTTTATTTTATTTTACTTTTTTGGGGGTGGGAGGACAGAGAAAGGTTTATTGCAGGACCAAGCAAGGAGAACAGGTGGCTTGTGCTCAAAAACTCAAACTCTTCGATGGTTTTCCACCCTGTGTCTTTAAACCAGCCACACTTCCCACTTGTAGTTCTCCTCACTCTTGGCCTGGGACATTTCCTCCTATTTTAGCCTTGGTGACTGAGTTTTGCTTTTCAGGTTCTGATTTTCACTGTTAGGGCTTAATTTGAGGTTCAGTGCCTATATCATTCCTCCTCCTGGTTCATCTCTGAGGGAGTCAGGCCTTTAGTAGACGCAGAGCTCTCCAAATAGAGGGTGATCTTAGGGTATCTGGTTGTCTCTGTCAACATGAACACAGGGGCCAGACACCATGTGCCTGAGTCAACAGCCAAGCCTCTGTGATGCTACACACGGCCTGACCAGAATGACACTCCAAAAGCAGCAGCATAAAAGAAATGTTCTGGAGGTAGATAGTAGAGATGGTTACCCAGCCTTATGAATACACTGAAAACCAATGACATGTACACCTTAAACTGGTGAATTCTATGCTGTGTGACTTGTATCTCAATAATAATTTTTTTAAAGCAACAAGAGATGACTGCTGGGGGAGGCTGAGCTTAAAAATCTCTGGTTAAACTTCCTGCTTTCCTTGTATTTACTGGAAGGGGAAGGATTTGTCTTTAGACAGAATATCTTTGCCATCTTTAGACATTCCCAGCAATTGACAGCCCTGTGAAGGCATGAAAATAATGTGATAAGTGCTGACTCCATACACAGTCTATTAATTAATACCTAAATAATTCCATGTTGCCAGTTTCGTGATTTATAATGTTAAGCAGTCTTCCATATTTATCATCACAGGCAGCACTGAGTGGGGAAGACCTGAAGCTTGGTACCAATTTTGCCATTAACCAAAACGTTTGTGACCTCAAGGGCGAAGGGGATTGGGAGGGGGGTCACAGAACCTCTGGGTGTCTGTTTTCTCAACTCTAACATAGGGGGGTTAGATTCAATAGGGCTAACTTGTCTCCATGATTCTGTGAATTTCTAACTTTCAAAATCTCCAAAACAGCCCCGAAAAGTAAGTAGACAGCGATTACTGTCCCTATTTCACCCACAAAGAAACTAAAGACTAGGGAATTTAAAGGACTTCTTGGTGTTTGAACCAGGACCAGCAGTGAGTTCGCCTGAGTTCTAGTCCAGTATTCTTTCTAATGTGAAAGAAATGTGGACACTCTGTGCCAGGAATTTACCATTTAAGTTTATTCAGCTGATAAGTGTTTAAGGCAAGATTGTAGGTTCTTGCAAAAGGTAAGCATGGGAGGCAGGAACATCGGAAAGGGCCAGTGGGTCAGAGCTGGGCCATGGCCACCGTGGAGGAGGTAAGTCAGGAGAGGTTGTTTGCTGAGGAGTGTGCATGCCCTAGAACATAAGGAAAGTAGGAGTTGCCAGGAAACCCTGAGTTTTCCAACTTGGCAATCAGTACACAACTGATTTTTTATAGGAAATTACCCAGTTCTTCGGAAATTTCATGTGGTATAAATATGACCTTGAAATTATATATATTAGCTTAGCAAAAGGCAGAAATGTTTTGGAACCCCTGGATTTGAGAGATCTGTTTGTGTTATTGTTATGATGACTTTCAGCAGGACTGGATAACATGAATTTATATTGCTAAAAACAATTTAATTTTCTGATCTTTGAGACTTCTTAATAACAAGTAAACCTCAAGTAGAGTGAGGGTGGAGTGGAAAAAGCAATTTTTCCTGAATCAAAAAAATTAGGTCTTGGCACTGCATCTACCTGACTGTGTGTCCTTAGACAATTCACTTAACCTCTCAGATCTTCAATTTCCTCACTACAAATAAGGAGTTAGAGGAGATCATCTTTAAAGTCCGGCTCAGCTCTAAAATACCATGACCAGATATCATATACTTCACCACATTCTTCTCCCTGAATCTTGGGTATTTCTGTCTCTTCCAGAAATGGAACCTTCCATGTCACCCTCATTTCTCTTTGCCCTAGAACAGAAAGCCCAGCCACAGTCTGGTACCACCTCCAAGAGCTACCTATAGCAGGTGACACCTAGTGACTCTACCATGACTGTCTACACTGCTAGGGAAAGTTACCATGGATGGACATATTATGCCTGACCTTGGCAAGAAAGACAATGTAGTAGAGCGGTTAAGAGCATAGGCTCCAGAGACAGAGAGACCGGGGTGGAATCCTGAATCTGCCATATACCAATGACTCCAGGCAAGCAAATTCACCATGCCTGGTACCCAGTGAGCACTCAGTAAAGGTTAGCCGTGTTGGCCTCTATTCTGGGGTACCAGTACGGCCTTATAAAACCATCATGAGATGGTTAATGTCTAGGAAGAAATGCCATCCTTCTTTTCTCCAACACCTCTGGCAAAATTGTTACCCAAAGGTAACAGCCCACCCAGCCAGTCTCGGAAAAGAGGAAAGTGATTTCCAAGAGGAAGAACGTGTGACTCAGCATTATTTAAATGAATGGCTCAAATTGAAGGAGTAGAATGAGAGAAGAGGCAAAGAAAGAGAGAGGATGGGGGAGAATTTAAGGAATAAGAGAAGAAACAGTAGGTAGTGAATGAGAAGGTTATTCCTATTTTGTGATAAAAGGCATTTTTAAGCAAAATTTGACCATTTTATCAAGAAGAAGGAATGTAATTTAGCTAACATATTTCCACATAAAGAAATGTGCATGAGCATTTTCTGTGTGTAGAGTATGTCTAAAAATTAGGCATTGCATGTTTTTAAATATATAGATATATTTGGACACACACATTCCATCTGATATAATCTTCCTTCATCTCTTCCACGTGTCATTGATTTTCTTACCAACTTCAGGTTCAGAGCAGATACTGTACCTGGTAGTTTGGCACCAGCTGCCAGTGGCCTCGTGTGAACCTGTTAACCACTGTGGGATGGCAGAGCAGCTCTGAATCTAAGGCTAGTCTATGCAGGCCTGCAGCTGCTGCATTCTGATGCATTAAAGCCACAGCAAGTTGCAAAAACAAGAGCTCTGGATCCAGATGCCCTGGGTTCAGATTTTGACTCCATCATTTCCTAGATGTGTGACCTATGGCAATTCCCTCTCAAAGGCTTAGTTTCTACATCTGTAAAATGGGGAATGCACTTGCTTCAAAGGGTGGAGGATTGAATGAGCTAGTGCATGGAAAGCACTTAGCCCAATATACACCGGCAGGCAATGGTCAATATACACCGGCAGGCAATGGTCAATACATATTTCATTCTTATGTTCTTTCTCTGGGAACCGTGGGATGTAGGATCTTATGATTCGTCCCAAGTTCAAGGATATGGGCTAATGTAAATATAATCTTGAGTGTGGAGGAGATGAGTTTTAGAGGATCTGCACCATGGCCCCTGCCCCATATCAACTTAGTACCTATTTTCCAGTGTAACACACTGAATCTCAGAAGACAAGGAAGAGAATTTTTGGTTACAATCAGAAGCATGACAGAAACATCAAAATTATTTTCATTGAGCCATGTAAATTACAAAAACATAGGTAATAGTTCTTTTTATTTGGCCTCAGTTAAAAAAAATAAATTTCCTGCAAGAAAAAATAAATAAAAGCAAAGAAAAACATTGAATGCCAGGACTTCCCCGGTGGTGCAGTGGTTAAGAATCCGCCTGCCAATGCAGGGGACACGGGTTCGAGCCCTGGTCTAGAAGGATCCCACATGCCGTGGAGTAACTAAGCCCATGTGCCACAACTACTAAGCCTGAGCTCTAGAGCCCACGAGCCACAACTATGGAGCCCATGTGCCACAACTACTGAAGCCCACGTGCCACAACTACTGAAGCCCGTGCACCTAGAACCCATGCTCCACAACAAGAGAAGCCACCGCAATGAGAAGCCTGCGCACAGGAACAAAGAGTAGCCCCTGCTCACCGCAACTAGAGAAAGCCTGCGTGCAGCAACCAATACAGACCCAGTACAGCCAAAAGATCCAATACAGCCAAAAATAAAAAGAAATAAATAACATGAAATTTATTTAAAAAGAAAACATTGAACGCCATCTCTGGAAGAACCACTAGTTCCGTATTTTTTTCAAATTTTTCTTATTGTGGTAAAATACACATAACCTAAAACTTACCGTCTTAACCATTTTTTGTGTGTACAGTTCAGTGGTATTAAATACATTCATATTGTTGCGCAACCATCACCACCATCCAACTTCAGAACTCTTTTCACCTCACAAAACTGAAACTTTGTACCCATTAAACAATAACTCCGCTCCCAGCCCCGGGACAACCACCTATCTGCTTTCTCTTGGATTTTGACTACTCTAAGGAACTAAGTGGAATCAAACAGTATTTCTGCTTTTTAAAAAAAATTTATTTATTTTATTTATTTATTTTTGGCTGCATTGGGTCTTTTTCTCTAGTTGTGGTGAGCAGGGGCTACTCTTTGTTGCGGTGCACAGGCTTCTCATTGCGGTGGCTTCTCTTGTTGTGGAGCACAGGCTGTAGGTGCACGGGCTTCAGTAGTTGTGGCATGCGGGTTCAGTAGTTGTGGCATGAGGGTTCAGTAGTTGTGGCTTGTGGGCTCTAAAGCTCAGGCTCAGTAGTTGTGGCACACAGGCTTAGCTGCTTCACGTCATGTGGGATCTTCCCGGACCAGAGATCGAACCCGTGTCCCCTGCATTGGCAGGCAGATTCTTAACCACTGCGCCACCAGGGAAGCTCTCTGTTTTTCTTTTAAATAGATCTTTATTGGAGTATAATTGTTTCACAATACTGTGTTAGTTTCTGTTGTACAACAAAGTGAATCAGCCATATGCACACGTATATCCCCATATCCCCTCTATCTTGAGCCTCCCTCCCACCCTCCCTATCCCACGTCTCTAGGTCATTGCAAAGCGCCGAGCTGATCTCCCTGTGCTATGCGGCTGCTTCCCACTAGCTAACTGTTTTACATTAGGTAGTGTATATATGTCGATTCTACTCTCACTTCGCCCCAGCTTCCCCCTCCCCCCACCCCGTGTCTTCAAGTCCATTCTCTATGGCTACAACTTTATTCCCGTCCTGCCACTAGGCTCATCAGTACCATTTTTTTCTTTTTAGATTCCATATATATGTGTTCGCATACGGTATTCGTTTTTCTCTTTCTGACTGACTTCACTCTGTATGACAGACTCTAGGTCCATCCACCTCACTACAAATAACTCAATTTCATTTCTTTTTATGGCTGAGTAATATTCCATTGTATATATGTGCCACATCTTCTTTATCCGTTCATCTGTCAGTGGACATTTAGGTTGCTTCCATGTCCTGGCTATTGTAAATAGTGCTGCAGTGAACATTGTTGTACATGTCTCTTTTTGAATTATGGTTTTCTCAGGGTATATGCCCAGTAGTGGGACTGCTGGGTCGTATGGTAGTTCTATTTTTAGTTTTTTAAGGAACCTCCATACTGTTCTCCATAGTGGTTTCTGTTTTTGTGATTGGTTTATTTCACTTAGCATAATGTCCTTAAGGTTCATGCATATTGCAGCACGTATCAGGATTTCCTTCCTTTTTTAAGGCTGAATAGTATCCCATTGTATTTATTTACCACATTTTGCTTATTCATTCATCCATCAATGGACATTTGGGTTGCCTCTAAGCTATCGTGAATCATGCTGCCATGAACATGTATGTACAAGTATCTATTGAAGACCCTGCTTTCGATTCTTTTGAGTATATACACAGAAAGAGAATTGCTGGAATCATTTTATAATTCTATTTTTAATTTTTTGAGGAACCATCATACTGTTTTCTAAAGTGGCCAATCCAATTGTTTTTATCCTGCCTAACCCCATTATGTTTTTCACAACATGCCTATAAAAAGTAGAGTCGCCATATATACAGCAAGCAGTGTGCTAAGTGCTTTTGGAGCCCTGTCTCATATAATTATCTCAATAGCCCTACGAGTAGGTATATGAGTGTTGTGCCCATTTTACAGATGAGGAGATGGTCCGGGTCAGAGAGGGCCATGGGAAGTCACACCCAATCAGCCTTGCTCCAGGACCAGTGTTCTCATCACTGCAGGTGCCACCTCTGATCTGGGTTGTCAAATCTCAGGGACCCAGCACCCCTGGTTTGGGTAGAAGGGAAAGGTGGTGTGCTGAGAGAAAAACCTAACGCATACCTAGGGCTGGAGTTGGAACAGGGTCTGTGTGCAGAGCCAGGGTTTGAAGCCAAAGCTGTAAAGGGACCATGACAAAAACCAAAGTCGGTCAGTTTTGTCTTTAAAATTGCTAGGAGGAGTAGGGTGTAAATGCAAATCTCAGTTCTCTCACCTTCCCACCCCATAGACGCGTTTAGTAGCTTCGATAGCTTCAGAGCTACCAGAGACGTATCTGAAATAACAGTGCACTGTTTAGATTTGAGTCCTCTTTTTTTTTTTTTTTTTTTTTTTTTGCGGTACGCGGGCCTCTCACTGTTGTGGCCTCTCCTGTTGCGGAGCACAGGCTCTGGACGCACAGGCTCAGCGGCCATGGCTCACGGGCCCAGCCTCTCCGCGGCATGTGGGATCTTCCCGGACCGGGACACGAACCCGTGTCCCCTGCATCGGCAGGCGGACTCTCAACCACTGCGCCACCAGGGAAGCCCTTGAGTCCTCTTAAGCTGCTTGATACTGCATGGAGTCAAGTGTTCTCTGGCCCAAATCATTTCCCCCCAGATATAGCAATACGTCGAGCCTTCTCATTATGTGAAGTTCCCGTATGGCTTTTCCACCTCCTCTCTAAGATTCAAAGTGCTTTTATATAGAGGCCCTAGTGATCTAACCAATTCACCCAAAAGGTATGCAGTGGACAGCTATTACTATTTTCAAATTATGGACTGAGAAATTGAGATACACAAAAAGAAACAAAGCCACTTTGCAATTTGGAAAGCCATCTGTGATGCTACAAAAATGTTTCAGTGGACTCTTGACCACATAGATCATTATTTTTATTGCCCTCTCCCTAGATGAGATGCAGCTTAGTTTGAGAGTTGTTTATAGTTTGGCAAGCTATTAAGTAAAAGAACCTAATTTCAATTCTCCATTCTGGTGGGTGATAAGAATAAAGGGAATTTAGTTTAGGGGAAGAGGAAATGATAAGAACAGGGAGGAAAGCTTTTATTTAGAAGCCTTTTGGATAATCCATGGATTTAATTTATCCAACCACGGGCTGGGGGTCAGATAGAGTGGGTTGAATTCCTAAGCCACAACTATGAGCACACGGTCAGTGTCGGTTCCCACATCTCCCTTTCCACAGGAGCCCATGACTGAGATAACAACAGTTCGATGAGTTGATGTACCACTGGGGTATCACCAAGGAGAGGGCCCAGAAGCAGAGGAGACATAAACAGCTTATTTCTTTTATCCTTCTCACTGTTTCTTGCTCCCTCTCTGTTGTTGTCATCCATTTTTCATTCCATCCCATTTCCTCTTTTTTTCCTTTCATTTCCTCATTTTGGGACAGTGAGAGGTCACGGTCTTGCTGCCAACAGTTGCGACACCCTCAGTAGTCATGGCGGCCACGAAGCCAGGGTTGGACCCCGTCTAGCGACCTTGAGGGAGCGTCCGGTCTTCAGCAGGAGGGAGTCTGTAACAGCACAGGGGGTCTGCAGCTTTCATGTAGACCCTTCACTTTGAATTTTGTTGCTGATGTCTCTTGTCAAAGGCCATTTAGAATTTGAGGATGCGTAGTCTCACCTGTTAGTCTTTTTTTTATGGTGTCCTGGTTTTGTCTTATGTAGGAAGACCTACCCGATGCTAAGATTATATATTTAAACAGATACATCATATTTCTCTCAACAGAAATTCGGGCAAGCCAACACACTGGAAATAGGGCTGTCTCGTAAAATTTGGAACGTGTGGATATTATGCATGTACTGGGACTCTAAAATTTATTCTCCCCAGAAAAGTGCCCAGAGTTATCTTTCCTCCTGGTTCCTTCTCTCACTTCCTCTCCCCACCCCACCCCCACCACCCCTCACCTACACCCTAGCCATTTCATCTCAGGGTGGGGGGAGCATTCAGTTGCTAGAACCAGAAACCCATTCAGACTAACTTAAGGAGATGGAGATCGCTTGTACATTTATAAGGGAATATTATGAAACCCAATGTTGAGAATTACTCTTGGGGCCCTGAAGAGTCCCAGGCAGCTACCCTTCCTCTTCCCTTTCTCTCAGTTTTCTTTGTCTCTGAGCATCTTCTCCATGTCCTCCCTGTAATCCAGTGTCCTTCATTTGCACATGAATTAAGACTTCTACGTGCCTCACAGGGTCCTGCCACAGGATCGTATGGGTCCAGCACCCACAGAAAACTAACAGCCTCAGGCTCAGTGTCCCAACTCCAAGCTCTATGTGAAAAGAGCTGATTGACTCCAAGTGGGTCAGATGTCCACTCCTGGTTCAATTACTGATGGCCGGGAGCATCGGTCATGTAGTTGCCCCTCAGAGACAGTGGGCGAGGTTAGGCTCTTGAAGAAGGGAATGTGGCAGGGAGGAAATGACTGGTGTACCTAGTCCGGTTACCATCCCATGTTGCTCTGGGACATCTGTTCCCCTTCACGTTTGCCCTTAATTGTCTCTAAGTGGATTTGCGTTTTGCCCATAGCAGGATTTATATCAGATCCAGGACGCTTTGGGGATGGACTGTGGTCCTGTTCATTAGGGGAAGTTCTGATCTACAATTGCATTCTTGTGGATGTTAGGGAAAGGGGAAAAAATCCCTGGGCTGCGGATGGAGCAGGATAAGTAATTCCAGCAGCCCTGGCCACAGGGCAACGGTTTAGTGTGGCCACTCCCCACCGCGCAGGCCCCACCACTCCTCACCGCGCAGGGTGAGCGGAGGAAGGTATGGAAAGGCTGTTGTTGTCCATATCTGGTTTTTCTTCCTACTGCACATTACTCTTGTCATGTGGCTGGTGGAGTGTGGTGGTGGCAATACACAGAAAAAGTTGAATCCAGGAGTTGCTTCTGGAGTTCTCTTCAGAGAGTCAATATAGTCTAAAGAAGCTGACTCTTTAGAAAAGAAATCTTTTTCATTTCTGCAAGCAGACTTAGGATTTGGGGGTACCTAGAAAGAGAGGCTGTGGAGGGGCCTTGACTGGTTACACAGCCTCTGTGATGCTCATTTCCTTATCTGTAAACAAGGAAACAATTTGCCTGGTGATGGAGGATCTTTTGAGGTCCCACTAAACTCCAAAATAATGTCATTATATTTTATTAGAGTGATTTATAACGGACAAATCATTTAATCAGCATACCGCTTTTCAGCACACCAAAAAAATATTCATTGCTAAAATGCTCTGTGGACAAAAAAATCATGACGGCTACATGTTGAGACCAAATCAGTATTAAAATGTTGTTAAAATATCTCTCTTCTTCACTTCGCCTGTCTTTAACCAGCCACCTTCGTCCAGCATAGTCCCCCAGAGTATAAAATGCCGCCTCAGCATGAGGGAAATGCGTCCGTTGATTCTCCATATGGAGGCTGTTACAGAACCACCACAAAGGCACAGAGCTGGGTTTGAAAACATCTTCCCATGCCAGTTTTAAGCATTGACCCAGACTGCTGTTGCTGCCGCGGGAATAAGCACTGACGGCTTTTGAGAAATCAGTCATCCTCTTCTAACACATGATTCTTTTGGAAAAGTATGACACAACAAATGGCAATTACTCGCAACGATTTGGATTTAGATTTTTGCCTCAAGGTTCGGGCATGGTAAATATGCAGGAGCTTAACAACGTTTAAGGTTATTTGACATCTCCTGAGCCGCTGTAGATGGAAAGGATTTGCAGTGTTGTCGTTTGGGCTCTACCTCTGACTGAAGGAACAGGCCTGTTTCAGGGAAGTTCTGAATCACACTTGCCCGAATGTGATCATAGCTGTATCTACCTCAGAGGGACTGGCAATCCATCACTTAGCAGTATTGGTAACTGGATTCATTTTACATGGAACGCAAACGCGAATCCCTTGTTCTTTTTACTTTTTTGTGTGTGTGGTCCCCAAATAGTTAAGATGCCCTACTGTGAGGACTGTCTATTCCAGCTCCATGGAATGACTGGGTGGGCAAGATGGAGACAGTTGCCCCAAACATTAAAGGCTACGACACCCCACTTGGACCACCCTGGTATTCTCATCGGAATCAACTGGATCAAAGGGACTCCCTCTCCTACCTTTACTAGGGACATTGACCAAGAGCAAGGATAACTCCTTGCCTCCAGAAAAATTGGTCTTATTCTGACTCCGGGCCAGCAAAGGGCTTCTGGAAAGGGCCAGATACTACATATTTTTGCCTTTGTGGACTTTTCCGTCTTTGTTAACTCAACTGTGCCCTTTACAAACAGTCATTAGACCATATATTTATATGAATGGACGTGGTCAGAGTTCACCTGCAACCCATAGGACATAGTTTGCTGGCCCCTGCAAGAGTCAAGCCCTTTATGACCTAGAGAGTTCTATGCTAGAAAATTGGTCCAGATAGTAAGGGAAGGCTAGCTCCATACAGCTGATATCGAGTGCCTCCTAAATGACTTGTGTCACTCTTGGTCCCCAGGAAGGTCTTGGACACAAGCTGCATATTGGCCCAAGAATAAAAGGGCTTTGGAGTGACGGTCAGAAGATGGGTATCTAGCCCTCCAGAGCCCTCACCCTCCAGACTGGCACAACAGATCACAGTCTCCTAAGTTCTCTGGCTTGAAGCATGGGAACCACAGATACCCTGCCAGGCTGGGCCTGGCTCTTGGGTGGGGCTGAAGTAGCAGTGAGTGGTGGGTATGCCCTGTGGATGCTAACTTGGGTCTAGTACAAGGAAGGAGTGCTAGGTGGCACTCAATCAGCAACTTTCAAATGTTGTGTCTCTTTTTTCTTTTTTTTACATCTTTATTGGGGTATAATTGCTTTACGATGGTGTGTTAGCTTCTGCTTTATAACAAAGTGAATCAGCTATACATATACATATGTTCCCATATCTCTTCCCTCTTGCGTCTCCCTCCCTCACGTTGTGTCTCTTAACTGTGTCACCAGATGTGTATTAGCGTCCTCTCTTAAAAAGAAACAATATGAGCCTCTTCCTGACACAGGAAGACGGAAGTTTTCAGACGCGTGGTCTTGGCATTATGGCACACTGACAGCTGTCCTTTCGGTATCTCTCCTTCAACCTTCCTGACCCTGGCCCTGCCCCGACATAACCTGTGCTCCCCTGACCAGTTATCTCCAGGAGACCTAAGGCCTGTCCACTTGGCTCTGGCCAGGACCCACACCCAGGCTGCCCCCATCCTTCCTCCGAGGGCTGAGGGAGCACCCCCTCTTTGGGACCTCTCTTCTAGGGGCTCACATTCCCACTCAGTTCAGAAAAGCAACGCAAGCCAGTATATAGGCCAGCTTGGCAGATATCCATTTAAAGAATGTCCTTGAAGCTTCCATGTTTCAAAACATTTTCAGCAAGTTTTCATTGAATTGTTTTAACTATTGCTGCAGGGAAGGCCCTGAAACTAAGGCTGGGGTTACAAAGGAACTCAGACAGAGGCCTCCTTTAATGTGTTTCCTTTTCCAAACAGGTTGAAGAAACAGAGTCCCGGCAGGTAGTATGGGAACATGCCTAGAGATGCAAAAAAACACAGCAAACCTCTAGAGTATCAGAGCAGAGATGAGAGAGGGTGGAAATTACCCTCTAAGTTCATTTTTTAAAGCTCATTATTTACTTTTAAAGTACTGTTTGTGCAGAACCCGAGGACAGGAACGTACTGACCCATCCTTCCTCTGGCCGGCTGCCCTCCTGCTGATGGTAAATGTAAACGCCCGGAGTACTGGTAAACTGCCTGGTGGAAGCACGAATTGGAAAAGACAAAAAATAAGCTTCCTTGAGACCATGAGTGCTCCAGGATCCTGAATATGTAAGATGCATTAGTTCGTTAGTAAGTTCCCAGACTCTGCAGATGCTGGGCGTGGGCGGGCGCCACTGACGCAGAAGGTGGTGTGCGCAGACGCTCTGGTAATCTCTGGGGACCTGTCTGGTCTGTGGCACATATGTTGGGGCCTCCATCAGGGATAGGCAGAGGCCAGGGCAGGCCATAGTGGCCTGGGTTCAGGGGAACGAGACAAAACTCCACAGGGGTTTTGGAGTTCATTCAGCAGAACATTGCATGCAGAGCAGTGCGTGTCTGCACTAAGAGTCCTCTCCAGCTAAGGGCCTGGAGTCCCCAAGAAGTGGAGTGATGTCAGCAGAGAGCGGCCAAGAATGCCATTCTTCCTACAAAATTTGACAGGTTGTCCTAGGCTGAGGCTCTCAAGATTTCAGGCAGAGAGGCTCAAAGAAGTGCAGTTCACTATAGCATGAGTCAGGTGCCTTGTCCCAGGACGAGCGTGGCATGAGACTTCCCTGAGGTCCTTTTAATGGTGCAATTGTCAAACCTCTTTTGAAGACCTGCCTTTTAATGCCTTCCCCTGCTCCTTTCTCTTGGTTTTCAAGGGAACAGGGGTTTATACCTGCACTTCTTTTAAACTGCAGCATTGGCTCTAACGGGATGCTAATAGTCTCCTAGTATAATGTCGGCGACAAGCTAGAAGAACTCAGAGATTACAGGGAGGGGGAAATGGTTCCAAGAATATGCCCTTAACTCTGCCATAGATCTGACACGCCAGAAACATTTGGAAGGCAGAATGGAGCTGGATTCTGTAACTCAGGCGGTGTTGTCTTCCTACCAGAGGTCCAACGCTCTTTCCCACCTCCACTCCCCAAGTTGACCGAAGAACCCCTTTCAAATTGCCCCCACCCTAAATTAATTGTATCTGATTAACCACAGTGCGATGTTGCAGCAGGGGTGCAGTCAGAGGCCCAGGATGTCCTTTGCTGTCTCTCATTGGCTGCAGATGTTGAAGCCTGGAGTTGCCGACAGAGATTTCAGAGAGCTCTAGCTCTGTCCTTCCTGATTCTCCAGTGAGGTCTCTTATTTGATGGGCGTTTGGGGAAGTGAGAGGCAAGAGAGCTTTAGCTCTTTTGGGAATCTTGATTTCCTCAGCGTAGATTGACTAAACTTTTCCAGAAAGTTAGATACAGGCAAATTTACAATCTCACTCTATGTGGTGAATATTTGTGGAGTTGAGTAGCTCAAAAATGGCCACTATTCTGGGCCTTAGACTGATGAAGGAAAATGGTGTATCACCACAGAGTAGCAAAGATACGCTGTGTTGGTGTCAAACACGCTTAAAGCTTGGTTCCTCCGCTTATATTGAAGTGACCTTGTGCTAATTGTTGACTGCACCGTGGCTCAATTTGCTCATCTATAAAAATCGTGCCTCCTTCTGAGTTGCCATGAGGACCTACTATAAAGTCACCAGCGGGCAGCCAGACATAGTAAGTGACTGATGAAGAGTAGCTGCTATCAGAATTAGTATTGTTAAAATGACTATACTACCCAAGGCAATCTGCGGATTCAATGCAATCCTTATCAAAATACCAGTGGCATTTTTCATACAAGTGGAACAAATAATTCTAAAATTTGTATGGAAACACGAGAGACCCTGAAAAGCCAAAACGATCTTGAGAAAGAACAGAGCTGGAGGTTTCACACTTCTGGATTTCAAACTATACTACGAAGACAGTAATCAAAACAGTGTAGTAGGGCTTCCCTGGTGGCGCAGTGGTTGGGAGTCCGCCTGCCGATGCAGGAGACACGGGTTCGTGCCCCGGTCCGGGAAGATCCCACATGCCGTGGAGCAGCTGGGCCCGTGAGCCATGGCCGCTGAGCCTGCGCATCCGGAGCCTGTGCTCCACAACGGGAGAGGCCACAACAGTGAGAGGCCCGCGTACCGCAAAAAAAAAAAAAAAAAAAAAATGGGACTACATCAAACTAAAAAGCTTTTGCATAGTGAAGGAAACTATCATCAAAACAAAGAAAAGCCACCTAGTGAACGGAAAAGACATTTGCAAATGATATATCCAATAAGGGGTTAATGTCCAAAATATATAAAGAATTCATACAACTCAACATAAAAAAAACATGGGAAGAGGGCCTGAGTACACATTTTTCCAAAGAAGACATACAGATGGCTAACAGGCACATGAAATGATGCTAAATATCACTAATCATCAGGAGAATGCAAATCAAAACCACAATGAGATAACAGTGTAAAACCTGTCAGAATGGCTATTATCACAAAGACAACAACTAACAAGTGTTGGCGAAGATGTGAAGAAAAGGGAGCCCTTGTGCACTGTGTGTGGGAATGTGAATTGATGCAGCCACTATAGGAAACAGTATGGAGGCGCCTCAAAAAATTAAAAATAAAACTACCATACGATTCAGTGATTTCACTCCTGGGTATTAATCCAAAGAAAATGAAAACGCTAATTCAAAAAGATATCTGCACCCCTATGTTCATTGCAGCATTATTTACAATAGCCAAGCTACGGAAGCACCCTGAGTGCCTATCAGTAGACGAGTGGATAGAGAATATATATATCACTCATCCGTAAAAAAGAATGAAATCTTGCCACTTTCCACAACATGGATGGACCTAGAGGATATCATGCTGAGTGAAATACGTCAGACAGAGAAAGACAAATACTGTATGGTTTTACTTACATGTGGAATCTAAAAACTAAAACAAATGCCCCAACATAAAAAAAACAATAGATACAGAGTCGTAGGTGGTTGCCAGAGGGGAGAGAGGTGTGGGGAGGAGGGAACTAGGTGAGGGAGATTAAGAGGTACAGACTCGCAGTTACAAAATAAATAAGTCACAGGTATGAAACGTACAGCATGGGGAATAGAGTCACTAATTGTGTAATATCTTTGTATGGTGACGGATGGTAACTAGACTCATCGTGGTGATCATTTTGAAATGTATAGAAATAGCCAATCACTGTTGTGCACCAGGAACTAACATAGTGCTGTAGGTCCATATACTTCAAAAACAAACAAACAATTACTCAGCCATAAATAGAAATGAAACTGAGCTATTTGTAGTGAGATGGAAGGACCTAGAGTCTGTCATACAGAGTGAAGTAAATCAGAAAGAGAAAAACAAATACCGTATGCTAACACGTATATATGGAATCTAAGAAAAAAAAATGGTTCTGATGAACCTAGAGGCAGGACAGGAATAAAGACACAGACGTAGAGAATGGACTTGAGGACATGGGGAGGGGGAGGGGTAAGCTGGGACAAAGTGAGAGAGTAGCAGCTGCATAGCACAGGGAGATCAGCTCGGTGCTTTGTGACCACCTAGAGGGGTGGGTTAGTGAGGGTGGGAGGGAGACGCAAGAGGGAGGGGATATGGGGATATATGTATACGTACAGCTGATTCACTTTGTTGTACAGCAGAAACTAACACAACATTGTAAAGCAATTATACTCCAATAAAGATGTTAAAAAACAAACAAACTCGTAGAAAAAGAGACCAGATTTGTAGTTACCAGAGGCAGGGTGTGGGGGAGATAATTGGATGAAGGTAGTCAACAGGTACAAACTTCCAGTTATAAAATAAATAAGTACTAGGGATATAACGTACAGCATGGTAAATATAATTAATGCTGCTGTATGTTACATATGAAAGTTGTTAAAAGAGTAAAACCTAAAATTTTTCCTATTTCTTTAATTTTGTACCTATATGAGATGTTGGATGTTCACTAAACTTTCTGTGATAATCATTTCATGATATATGTAAGGCAGATCATTATGCTGCACACAAACTTACACAGTGCTACATGTCAATTATATCTCAATAAAACTGGAAGAAAACAAGCTTTCCTCTCTTGGCCTCTGTGACTCAATCATCTCTGGGGTTTTCTCCTACTTCTCTGGCACCCTGTCCATCTTCTTTAACACTCATTATCCTCTACCTGACCCTTAAATGTTAGAAAGTTTCACGGCCCAATCCTATTCCGTGTCTTTTATCACATTACATTTTCTCCCTAGGCAATCTCATCTACACTCTCTCTTCAATCAGCATCTATACACTGTTGATTTAAAACCATGCAAATTTAGTTGAGACCTCTTCTCTGAGCTCCAGAGTAATTACTACCTCTTTCAATGGCAAACTCAATATGTCCAGAATGAAGCTCGTATAAATTTTAATGACTGATACCACCATCAATTCAATTATGCATATTTGAAATATAGGCACCTCAACACCTCTCTGCTCCCCACCTCCTATATACACCCCATCTCCAAATTTTGTTGATATTATCCTCCCACTTCCCTCCATTGCCATTCCTTCCAGTACCCCCAGCTTTTAGCTCCCGTCTCCTCTTACCTGCATTACTTAAATAGCTCAAAACTCATCTGTGCACATCTAGTCTGGCCCTGCAAGAGTCCATTCGCACCGTGGCCAGGATGATATTTTTGAAATGTGAATCTGCAAATTTAATCATGCAAATTTAATTCTCTCCCTCTCATTCTCTCTCTCTGTCTCTCTGTCTCTCTCTGTCTCTCTGTCTCTCTCTGTCTCTCTCTCTTTCACACACACACACACACACACACACACACACACAGCTTAAAAGAAGGCTTAGGATGTAAACAAAAATTATCAACATGGACTGGCCCTCTCTTGACTTATCTTACCATGCTTTCCTCGCTCTCTGCTTTTCTGTCATCCTGGTCCTGTCTCAGCCCTTTAGCTTTCATCCTGCCTCTGGTCTTTGCCTGTGCTCTTCCATCTGTGTGAAATGCTCTTTTCTCTCCTCATTACCTGGTTAACTCCTTCTCTTCCTCGAGATCTGAAATCAATTGTCCTTTTCTGGAGGAAACCTTCCTTGAACCCCTTGACCAAGTAAGTGTCACTCTGCTATGTTCACATTGGCACAATGTATCTCTCATTTGTAGTGCTTATAGCAGTTGTAATCTTACAATAGTTTCCATGATTATTTCATTCATGTATGATACCTCTGCCAAGTTTTAAGCTCCATGAAATAAAAAATTGTGTCTGTTTTTTCTCACTCTTACAACTCTAGCGTCAAGCATAGTGTGGGTGTTTAATAAATATTTATTAAAGTGAATAAATGAATAAAAATTACTCTTCCATGCTTCTCTTTTCTAATCATGCTTAGGTCTGTCTCTACCTGTTTAACAAATTATCTAAGCAGAGGAGGATGCTGAAGGGAATGGTAAGGCAGCAAGAAAATCATGTCCCACAGAAACGAAGTAAATTGGTTCATTGCAATTAGGCTTCTAAGAAGAATTCTTTGCTTCTTCTTTGAAGATGAAACTGGAATATTAAAATTGATATTTTGGTCCCAGGAAGATAAACTATAAGCCATCATCGAAAATGTCTATTGTTGGAAGTTCCCTGGTGGTCCAGTGGTTAGGACTGAGCACTTTCACTGCTGTGGCCTCAGATTCAATCCCTGGTCAGGGAACTAAGATCCCACAAGCCCTGTGGCAGGGCCAAAAAAAAAGGTCTATTGTTGAGACTGGTGACTCACTTTGACCTTCCTACCTCTAAGCCATGAGAAGCCATCAAAACGGCTCTACCATCCAGGGGATCACAAGCCCCGGTCTTCACCTGTTCTTTACTGTCTTACTTAAAGCATGAGAAGTTTCCGTTTCAAGGCATTGCTCCCTATATTGTCAAGCCTCTGGCTGGGCTGGGCTGTAGTTGTCTTGGTGGCACAGGGTCAGTGTTTCTAAGAGCAGGATATGGTTTGGGATAATACTGAAGAGGGTAATCCTGGGGAAGCAAAGGTGATTATTAAACCAAGTATGGAACCGCGACTGGTAGCCAGGAATGAGTTGATGTCAATGATTACTACAGAGATGGTGGTAGCTTCTAAAGGTGGGAATCCAGTACATGATCCAGGTATAAAAACTAATGGTGAGGGTCTTCCCTGGTGGCACAGTGGTTAAGAATCCACCTGCCAGTGCAGGGGACACGGGTTCCAGCCCTGGTCCGGGAAGATCCCACGTGCTGTGGAGCACCTAAAGCCCGTGCGCCACAACTACTGAGCCTGTGCTCTAGAGCCCGCGAGCCACAACTACTGAAGCCCATGTGCCTAGAGCCCGTGCTCCGCAACAAGAGAAGCCACCGCAATGAGAACCCGTGCACCTCAACGAAGAGTAGCCCCCGCTCACCGCAACTAGAGGAAGCCCACGCGCAGCAACGAAGACCCAACACAGCCAAAAATAAATGAATAAAATAAAAAAATAAAAAAAAAACTAAAGGTGAGGGAAGATGCAAGGGATGATCCAGAATTAGATGGAGTCGACCTGGTGGATGTTAAAGAGCAGAAAGGTATCATGGGGCAAGTAAGGCCAAGATGTGCTAGTCTGGAACACAAGATGTTGGTAAGTTGGCTTTGTTGACTATTAAACTAGATAGATTTGAGGTGTTTTAATCAATGCTTGCTCCTCATGTGATGTTCTCTCCCTGATTCTTATGTGATTTTTGTCATCTTAGACACATTTAAGTAGAAAGACAAATAGAAGTAAGTTCTTAGACAGCTTATTAGTAAAGAAGCAAAGAATTGGAAGAAATTGATCTTTCCTTTCACAAAGACCTCATTCCTCACAAAAATGGAACTCTCAGTCAAGGATTTGGTCCTTTAAAAAAAAAACAGAAAAGAAAGCATGAACTCTATCCCTTTTTTGACTAAATACTGCCAACTGATGCTGTTTGGAACTAGAAACTTCCTCTCTTTCCACATGTTAAATGCATATTTTTTTAAAATGCAATTTGGCCCCTTGGTTCCCCTGTTCTCAGTAGAGAAACAAAATGGTCAGTAATTCATTTCAACATTCGAATTTAGCTGAAAAGCTCTTGGTGATTCAAGCCCACAGATGTAAGGTGAAAGGTTCCAGAGAGCAAGTGGAAGCCATGAGTTTACCAAAAGTCTGTGACTTTCTTCAAAGCTTGCAGGATCCCAAGGCTTAGCCTTTTTGAGGAAGAATAACCAGTGGACAGCTGCGAGGTTTTGAGCCCCTAGAAGATGAGGCCCACCACGAGAAGGGCAGGGGCAGCTGGGCCCAGGCCACATTTGGCCGGTCTCCCGCCTGCCTGGCAGCCGTCCCCCGCTCCCCGGAGACATCCTCTGGGTGGGAGGAGGCCCACTGCCAGAGAACACAGTCTGATGTTTTCTGTTCCTGCTGCAGGAAGTCTCCCTTCCCCTGCCACCCGCCACATCCTCAGCCTGCAGACAACGCTTAGAGAGGAGAAGGGAAGTGAGGCTGTGAAAGGCAGATCTCCGTGGTGGGGTTTAAAGCACTTTCCCCCAGACCTTGAAAGGACACTCTAGATTCATTCATTTTCGCTTTGCTATTTCTTCGGTATTTAAGAAGCCGCTAAGAGAATTGACCCTGGAAAGACAGATTCTTGAATGCATACAGCTAGCTGTTACCACAAGAACCGACTTTGAGTCCCCTCTGACTTCCCCTCCTACACGCCTCTCCTCGCCTGACTTGGCTGCGGCCACACAAGCCTCCTGACTGATGATCGATCAGCCAAATGCTGTCCTACCTCGTGGCCTTTGCCCACCCTGCTCTTGCCCACATATCGCTATGGCTTGCTCCCTTGCTTCATCTGGGGCTTTGCTCAGATGTCATCTTGGCAGACAGGTCTCTCCTGGCCACTGTGCTCATACTCTTATCCTACTTTATTTTTTTTTTCATAGCACTTTTTTACCACTTGATATGTTTAATGGTTATATATTTGTTTGTAGTACGGCTCACCTGAATAGAATAAGAGAGACACAAGAGACCTTTCTGCTATACCCTCGGCACATAGTAGGGCTTCAATAGACATTTGAGAAAGGAAGGAAGGAAGGAAGGAGGGAGGGAAAGGAGGAAGGGAGAGGGAAAGTCTTGGAAGAGAGGGGGTAAGATAGATGAATGGGGAACTAAATGTAGTCTATGAAAGTAGACATGGGAGGCACCAAAAGAAACATTCCTGCTTCACTGTTCCCTGTGCCTGGGATAATTTACTCTGGATGGTAAACAAATATCTTGATTGTGCATTAAATCCATGTTAAATGAACTATCGGTGGTGCTATTCTCTCCCATTCCCTAAACCCATGTTATCCTCTGCCTGGGTGCCTATTCTTTTGTTCTGGCCCATTAACCCAAACTATTCCGTAGCCCCTTCAGGACGGCAGCCCTGCCCTGGTACTCGGTCTGATGTCTAGAGACCCTTCTGCCTTTCTGTTCAGGGGAACAGTGTTCAGGGGAACATGTCTGATGATGTCCTCCCTTGTCCCCTAACCCAGCCCAGCAGCAGCCCGTGCTGCTCCAAAACCCTTTCCCGATATCAGCTGATGGGAGCCCCACCAGACTCCTGTCTGCTGCTCAGACAGAATGGCCTTTCCCTTCAGAGCCAAGCCAGCTGCCCCTCTGGAGTGATTCAATCTCATGCTGGATTCCAACCTCTTCTCTTGCCCACCTTTGCTACTGAGGAATGGACCATCTTGCCTCGTACCGAGTCATGATTAAAAATTATAGAAAAGAGAATTTTCAAATGACCTGGCCCATATATACTTCAGAAGGCCTGGCCTCATTATGTGTCACATCAAGGCAAAAATGACCAAAAAAATAAATTGTTTTCCACTTACCTTCCTAAAGTGGGCTCAGCTGGCCTGGTCAGGGTCCTGATCATGTCCTACTCCCAAAGCTGCCCACCCCACCCCCACCTTGAGCCTGTCAGATCCAGAGCTGACCCAGTGGACTCATGTGGGGGTCTAAGCTGAACCAACAATAGGTGTTTCCCTCTGAGACGCCAGGAAAGGACCAGAGCTCCCCTGGACTCACACCTCTGGGTAAGCCATAGCCCACTTCAGCCTCTTAGAGGCCTAGCGAGACCAACAAGTCCTCCCTGGTCTGTGCAGGCCCCTGTCCCAGACACAGACTCCCAACATTGACCTAGAACTAGCACCAGGTGGCTTTGGCCTGGAGTTTTTCTCAGCTAGACTGACTGCTCTGGGAATTTCCCAGAAAGTCTTTGCCTGAGGAATCCTTTGTCCTTCCCCAGCCTTCCCCCCAGTCCAGTGAGACTGTTTATGAAGAAAAGTTGATCAATGATGTCACAAGCTACAATCAGGCTGTTTCTCTTAAAGGCTAATCACTCGGTACTATCATCACGCAGACTGAAATTCAGGATAGAAAGTGGAAAAGAGACAGTTTGGCGTCCTTGTTACTAAGGGATGAATAAAAGGTCTAGTCATTCATAAGTCCCTGAATCAGGTCTTCTTGTTCAAGAACAGCAGCAACAACAAGAATTCACTTTTAAGGTGCAAAGTAGACAAACTGAGCAAGAAACAGTTGTTGAGTGAATTTCGGTTTCGTCTCCCGTTCTTTCTCTTGATCTGGGCTTTTCTAACATTCAGTATGCAGGGCAAGTGGAAAAAAGCTGTCTGGATCATTAAAAACTGGACAAGCAGACTGAGGAGGAGTGGCCATATTTTAGTAGTTTCCTGAGTCATTATTAAATATGATAGAACATTGTCTACTTTGTTACAGATTGGATAACTAATCCCACTTCCAAGAAAGGCTGATGGTGAACAAATGGTTTCCCTCAATTTCTCACTTTCCTTTTCTATAGCCCACTTAGCAGAGGCCCAGGAGTGGAACGGGTCAGGGGGTTCAGTAGTTCTCAAGGCATAGTACAGACAAAAGGATGGGGTTAAAAAAATACTACTCTGGGGACAAATGTATGGCCTGGCAGGAAGGATGCCTTCTTAACAGTTGGGGGTCCAAAGAATCAAGCAAAACTGGAGGCAACAGACCATCAGGAAATTCTAAACAAATAGATTGGGGTTGGTGTCAGAAGAACCAAATAAACAAGGAAAGAACCAGAGGCATGAATGACATCCTTGCATGTATTGGCGCGTCTGAACAAGCGGTACAGTGGACTTTGGTCCAAGGATGGGGGATGGCTCCCTCTATGGTGCCTCTATGTACTCTGCTGGGTAGACAAGTCTTGGCAGGGCTTTCCTGAACAGACTTGGCAGACTTCTTCTCCTAAATTTTGGACCTCTTCTTCTCCTCCTTCGCCTTCTCCTCTCCTTTGCCTTCTCCTCTCCTTCGCCTTCTCCTTCGCCTTCTCCTCTGCTTCACCTTCCTCTTCCTCCTCTTCTACCTCCTCCTCCTCTTTCTCCTTCTCCTTCTCCACTGCTCTTCTTTCTCTTCTTTCTGTCCTTCCTTCTAGATCATTCCTATGGTTTTAATAGCATCTCAAATCTCAGGCTTGAGGTCTGAGCTCCAGAATCATTTGTCCCAGTGACAACTGTCCATCTCCACCTGAATGTCTCACGGGCATTGTAAACATGAAATGCACAAATCTCTCTCGCACTTCCCTCTAAAATATCTTTGTCCCCTCCTTATCTTCTCCACCTCAATAAATGGCATGCCCACTTACCTATTTCTCAACCCAGACATTCGACCCAAGTTTGGTCAATTCTACTTCCAAAATAGTCTCAAAACAGGCCACTTCTTTCTGTCCTCTCTGACACTTTCCTGTTCCAAGTCACTAACATCTTTTGCCTGGATGAGTCTCCTTTTAGCTTTTCTTGCTTCATCCAGTTCGTCCAGAGTACTTTATCAAAAGTTGGATGGTCACAGCATCCATTCAGTGGCTTCCCATGAATTCAGGAGAGTTCAAACTTCTTCCCACGGCCTAAAGACCCTTCACAATCTTGCTTCTGCTCATCTCTTCAGCCTCATCTCATGCACACGTTCCCTTCCACCAGATTCTGTGGCCTTCAACGTGACAAGATTTGTTTGTTTGTTTGTTTGTTTTTTATAGGATTTATCATCTTTCTTGCCCACCAGACTTTCTTGTTATTACTGTAAGTCCTGTTCTTAAAATTGTCCTATAGTAGGTGCTCAATAAAAATTTATCAAGCAAGTGTTGATGAATGCTACAAGCTAGAGAGAAGCAACAATCTTGCAGCAACTTGAATAGTTCTAGTAGTTAACTGTAGTATGCAAAACTGTAGTTGATTGTAGTATACCAGACTATGCCCTCAATCAAAATATGCATGTCCTGTGTTCCCTTCTCTCAAAGTCTGGCTTAGCAATACCAATGAATTTAATAACCATCTGTTCTGGTCACTTACTGTAAAACAAACTACCCCCCCAAACATATAGCGGCTTAAAACAACCATTTTATCATGCTCAGGGATCCTGTGAGTTAGGTATATTCAACCAGGACACAGTAGCAATGTCTGTCTTTGCTCTACAATGTCTTGAACTTCAACTGGAAAGATTTAAAGACTGGCAATTACTCAATGGCTGAGAGTTAAAAGCATCTCTTGGCTCCCTCCCTCACATGTCTTGTTCCTAAGCTAAAATAACTCAACGACTAGGACTGATAGCCAAGCCCTTTTCCATGGCCTCTCCACATGGGGTGGCTTGCTCACAATATGGTGACCTCAGGGTAGTCAGACTCAGGGCTCCAAGAGCTAATATTCTGACAAATAAAGAGGAAAGTGCATCACTTTTTATCATCCAGAAGTCAAACAGTGTCATTTTCACCTACTTTACTGCTTAAATCATCACCAACCCACTCGGATTCAAGGGAGAAGAAAATAGACTCTCTGTCTTGATGAGAATGTGGGAGGATATGTGGGATGGGAGACACTGGCCATCTTTGGGAAATGCAGTCTGCTACCCATCACATGCTATTGTTCAAATGAGGAAGTGCTGTTTGCCCTTCTCTCTTCCTTAGCTCTCCCGGCCTTCCTGACAGCATATGTTCAATATAACAAGGATGATTTGAATCCCCAGGGAGTGAATCCTCTGGTGGACTTTTCACACCAGGCTAAAGAAAAATAGGAAAAGACGTTAAGACATGCAGCTCCAAGGAGCTACCCAAAATACACCAGGTAGAGGCCCTATAGATCTTTAACCAAGATTTCTAGAGGCCACGTGTCTGATGATGTCAGAAGGTCAAGTTTATACCCTCAAAAACATACATGCTAAGCATATACAGCCAAACCTCATAATTCATGAATTCTACATTTGCAAATTTGCCTACTCACTAAAATTTATTTGTAACCCCCAAATCAATATTCACATTGCTTTCACAGTCATTTATAGACATGCACAGAGCAGCGAAAAATTTCAGTCACTTGATTTGCACATTGACAGCTGAGGTCGAACAAGGCAATGCTTTGCCTTCCTCACTTTTTGCATCCTCTAATACTGTAAACAAGTGTCCTTTCAGGTCCATTTAGAGCATGTTTTCACATTTTTGTACTTTTTGTTGATGATTTCACTCTTTAAAATGGCCCCCAAGTGTAGCGCTGAAGCGCTGTCTGGTGCTCCTAAGAACAATAAGTCGATGATGTCTCTTACAGAGAAAATACCTGTGTTACTTAAGCTTTGTTTGGGCATGAGTTACAGTGCTGTTGGTGTGGGTACAATGCTAATGAATCAATGATACATGTTAAGTAAGGTGTCTTTTAACAGACTAAGACAAGGTTATATTTTGATCAGTTGGCAAAAATGTTGTGACCAGAGGTTCACAGGAACCTAAGCTTGTATTTCTTTTAGACGCAGTCATTTAGGATTTGCTCATTCAGTATTTGTGGCAGCTTTATAGAGCAAAGCTATCATGAATAATGAGTATCCACGGTACCAGGACTGTTGTAAGCCCTGGAGATGCAATAGTGAACAAAATGGACAAAAAGTCCTGCCCTCATGGAGTTTACATTCTAGAAGTGAGAAGAAAACATAAGCGAAATAAATAAGTCACTGATACAGTAATGTTAGAAGATGATAAGCACAATGGAAAAAACAAAGCAGGGAATGGGAGATGGAGAGTATCCTGGGTAGACCCAGCTTTTTGTTGTTACTGTTGTTTTTCTGGGTTTTTTTTTTCCCAAAATGCAGTGATCAATATAGTCCTAACTAAGAATCAAATGATGCTTGAGAATGTTCATGAAAGAGGTGAGGGAGCAAGCTTAGCAACTTCACGGGGAGGGCAGAAAGAATAGCAGTGCACAGGCCTACGGTGGAGGCATTCCTGACGTGTGGTAGAAACCAGGAGGGGCCCATGCACCTGCAGTGAGTCAGTAGGAGATGAGGTCAGGTCAGAGAGGCTGGAAGGGTCAGCTCAGTAAGGCCCAGTAGCCCATTGTAATGAGTGGAACTTTCACTCTCCCTGAGAGACTGTAAGCAGGCAAGGTGGAAACAGGAGAGCAATTAGAAGAATATTGCAGAAATCTAGACCTGGAGGGTGGTTACGGTCAGTTATGAGAAGTGGTCAGATTCCGGATATACAGATTCTGAAAGCAGAGCCATTAGGATTTGCTGGTGGATTAGATGTGAGGTTGTGAAAGACATAATGCAGTCAAACATGACTTCAAGGGTTTTGGCCTGAGCAGCTACAAGGATGAAGCTGCCATTAACTGAGATGGAAAAAAGCTGTAGATGGAGCAGGTTTTGGAGGGAATCTCAGGGCTTCAATTGAATTGAGATGTCTATTAAATATCCAAGTAGAGATACAGTATAGGCAACTTGGTATGCAGGACTGTAATTCAGAGAAGTCCAAACTGGTAATAATATACATTTTGAAGTCCTCAGCACACAGATGGAGTTTAGAGACATGAACCTGAACGAGACCACCAAAGAATGAGTGAAGGTAGGGAAGGGAAGAGAAGAGGTTCAGGACTGAAATCCCTGGGTCACTCAATGTTAAGAGATCAGAGAAAAGAGAAGGAATGAGCAAAGCAGATTGAGAAGTAGGGTCTCCTGGAAGCTGAGTGAAGACAGTGCTCTCACAAAGAGAGTGATCAACTGTGTTGTCATGTCCAGATGTCAGGTAGGATAAGGACTGAGAACTGACCGTTGAATTTAGCAACATAACAGTGATGTGCTGTTATGTGCTCTCTGGAGGCGTTGGGGGGAGGGGGGGAGCCCTGCTTTGTAGAGTTTGCTAATCTCCATATTGAAAATACTCATAACTGATTTCAAGCTATTAATGTGATGCCACTGAATGCAGAATATTTTTTAAATTAATTTATTTATTTTTGGCTGCGTTGGGCCTTTATTGCCGCATGCAGGCTTTCTCTAGTTGGGGCGAGTGGGGGCTACTCTTCGTTGCGGTGCACGGGCTTCTCATTGCAGTGGCTTCTCTTGTTGTGGAGCACGGACTCTAGGCGCGCGGGTTTTAGTACTTGTGGCATGCGGGCTCAGTACTTGTGGCTCGTGCGCTCTAGGTGTGCGGGCTTCAGTAGTTGTGGCATGCGGGCTCAGTAGTTGTGGCACACGGGCTCTAGAGCTCAGGCTCAGTAGTTGTGGCACACGGGCTTTGTTGCTCTGCGGCATGTGGGATCTTCCCGGACCAGGGCTCAAACCCATGTCCTCTGCGTTGGTAGGTGGATTCTTAACCACTGCGCCACCGGGGAAGCCCTCGACCCACATTCTTTATTGGGAGCAGCCCAAGCACCTTGCTGGAAGCACCTGGGACCAGAGGAGGATGTCATGGTCTCTGCAGCCCAGACTCATGCTAACTTTTAAAGAGAACATATTCTGACAATGAAAAGGCAAAAGGCACATACCCTATAACCGCAAAAAGTGCAGATCGGAATTAATGCAGCTCTAAGCTAAGGAGCACCAAGAACTGCCAACAGCCTCCAGCAGCTAGGAGAGAGGTATGAAACGGATTCTTCCTCAGAGCCTCTGAAAGGAGCCAACCCTGCTGGCACCTGGATTTTGAACTTCTGGCCTCCAGAACTGTAAGAAAATAAAGTTTTGCTGACTTAAGCCACTGGGTTGTGGTAATTTGTCATGGCAGCCCTAGGAGGCTAGTATAGACTCTTCAGATAAGAGCACTTTTCACAGACACATGAGGGAAGAAGGAAAGCAAAAGAAGATTGATAAGTATGGTCCCTGAAGCTGACTGAAGATGGCATTCCCAGGAAAAGGGGGTGATGCTCTGTCCGCTGCTTCTGCCAAGTCCTGGACATCTGATCTTGGTCCGATCCTGACTGGTTCATTGTTGACTACGAAGTTTACCTCAGAGCTGCTAACTTCTGTTCGGTTTCCTCAGCTTCCTGGTTTGACTGGTTTTTGTTGATGGGAGCAACTGTTTGGGCAGGTTTGATCTATGTAGACAGAGTTCCTGGAATACGTGTCCTCAAATATCAGAGAGTATTGAGTCATTCAGTTGTATACAAGCTGAGGAGCTAAGCTTCCAAGACATGATACTGATATTTTTGGTCATGACTACTGTTGGTCAAAAGGAACTTCCTCAGTGGCTCCTAGTGGTACCTAAACTTGCCCTGTTAGTTTTGTCTCTATATGCAGGCATCAGATAAAATGCAACTGCTCTAGTAGAATTAAACCATCGCCAGCTATTGACATATCAGCTCTGAGGGAAGCACCTCTCTGGTGATGAATTGTGGAGTGAGAAAGGAGAGAAAATTCTAGAGCCTAAGGAAACTATTTGGGAATGCTGGGTCCTTGCAAAGAATTGAGGAGAGAACTAGAATGGAGTTGATGAGGAATGAGAATACATCATGCTATGTCTATTTCTTTTCGTGTTGGCCCTTCAGGGACGAAAAGGGACCATTTACTAAATTCCATAGAGCCACTTACTGAGGACCTACTAAGGACCTATGAGCTGTGTACCAAAGCTACAAGCATGAAGGGATCCATCTGTCCATCAAAGAAGAAGGCTGACTCCCAGTGCTGGAAGGGAGCATACATTGTTGTGAGTGACAGTAAAGAGAAGATAAATGAAACCGTGTCCCTCAGCTTCTGGTTGGTGATGCTCCCAAGAGTGCAGCAGAGTTTTTAACATGGAGACCTCCAAGAAGTTCTACCAGAAGGAAGCCGTGGACACCAATAACAGACTAAAGAAGATTCACAGGAATCTGGCTGCTCAGAGATCCAAACATAGGTCAGGGACTTGCCAAAGGGGGAAAGCTGTGTCACCGTTACATAGACCACGACCCACCTACATAGGCTTTTGCCATTTCCTGGGGAAGGAGGCTTCTCTCATTTAGAGAAATGACAGAAGCTTGATGGACAGAGGATTGGTGGAATCTTTTGGTTTATGTGGCAAAATGTTATAGGGTCTTTATCAGGCAGAAAATCACAGTGTCTTCCTGAAACCTCCTGGGTTTCACTGCGGGGATGCCTCCGGCCTCCCCTTGGCCTCCCCTCACATTCTGAACAAAAGTTGTGCGTAAAAGAGTTCATTTGGATGGAGAACCCATTGGAGGAAACTTTCTTTGAAGAAAAAGGCAACTGGAGACAGACCCCTTGGAGTCATATATTTTGCTCAGTTTTTCATTATTTGGGCATAAAACTGCTTTTAGGCCTAAAGGACTCGGCTAACTGGTCAATTTTTCAGGAGTGGGCACAGCTTTGAGAGAACAGCTTTTCCCCTCCCAGTCCTCTCCTTCCATCTCAGACAAAAATGTATTCAGAAAATGAAGCCAAGTGAAGCAAAGTTCAGGAGGGGGAGAAAAGTTGACATAATAGCTTCAGTGACTGCAGCTGGCCCAGGGACCAGCGCCTGATAATAACAACTTCAGGCAGAAGAACCTGAGATGAAGAGGATGTTAGTGAGTGAAGCTGAGCCAATCACACAGTGAACTTCTGCAGGAAAATAAAAGAGGGAGTGGGGAATTCATTGTAATGAACTCCTCCTGAAACACTGAGAGTTGGAGAGAATGCATAGGTTATTCAGAGGGTTAAGTTCCAGTTCTGAAAGGTTTCAGAGAGCGTCTTACTCAAAGGAAGCTACAGGAATCTCTGCCGAGTGTACGGAATTGCCACTTTGAAGTCAAGAGAATTTGCTTCCAAGCCTCCTGCAGAAGGATATGTGGACACAGATGGCAGGTTTGCTTTCTGGTTTAGTAAGGAGTAAATTATGTTTGTTTGATTCTCTCACTAGTCTCTGTCCCCTGCTGGTATTTCCCTTGGCAGATAACGATTGCACTGACCAAGCCAAATGCAAGCTATAAATCCAGAGATGCTTTATATCGTATTAACTCCGGTGAGGGGTTAGAAACCCCAACACAAACGTGCCTATCACGATATTGGAGATTCATTGTTGGAAGGGCAGATCAAACCCCAGGGGGGCCTAGTGTGTGGAGCAGAGGCTGAGAACAGGAACTGGCACTGGGGGGCGGGGGGGGGTCACTCCAACTTTGCTTTTGGTCCCTCTTCTCAGAGGATGGTGGGCAGACCAGAAAAATCACTGGGGTTGGGGGGGAAGCCAAACAAATAAAGATTCAGTAAGGCCGAAAATGAAGGCCTTTTTAAATAAGCTAATAGGGCTAAGAAGAGACTGCCAGATGCGGCTCACTCCAACCCCATTTTATTGGCAGTGAAGCAAGTCAAATACCAGCTGTGAAGACTAGCCCTTTCTTAGAAGTGACCCTTGTTGAGAAAACATCCTGTGTTTTGCTAAGTGGTCTGTCTCTGAAGAACACTGTAAAATAGAAACTCTAGCTGTGACTTTGGCCAAGGCAGGTGGTCTCACAGCTCATGAGGGGGCTGAGTCCTAAGCATTCAGAGTGCAGCAGAAAATGAAACAGACTAGAGGAGAAAGTGTGGAATTTAATGCATGGGTTTTTGGGGAGACGATCTCTGGGCAGAAGAGATCTCGCTCCCTAAACCTGACCTGGACTAGGCCATCACCTCTAAGCTATTTATACTAAAAATGAATTGGCCTTGGGGATAAGGTGTAAGGTAAATTGGATCCCCCATTGGTCCCTGGTTTTGAACCCAAAGTATTCTCTTGTGGACACAAAGGGGGTATGATGGAGTTGAAAGCATTCATTGAATAATTTCCCTTTGTTTTAAATCCAAGCACAGATTTTTAAAGTAGACCACATGTGCCAGAACAAACTATCTGAACCCACATTTGATGAGATAGCCAACAGGGCTTCTGGGGCTCATCCTGGGACAGTTGAGGTGGTCTTGAGTGATACTTAGAGGAGGGACATGGAAGTTATGGATGTGGGCTGAAATGTCCCTCCATTGATAAAGTTGATAAATTGAAAAACCAAGGTAGAGAATGACTCTTACATTGGGGGATAATTTCTCATCTTTGCCCAATAAGAGAAATACAATTGGGTGGATTTCTGTTGAAAGTTTCGTATGACAATTTAATGTGAATTGCCTATTTTCAACTTCCCCATGAGCCACTGAATTATACATACAGCTATGTAAGCTGGAAATGCCAGGAGGTTGCTCATATTAGGAAGATGCTGTAGAGAAAGACCCCTTGCGGTTGGGAGTAAGGGTTAGAGGACTTGTTGGTAAAGCACAGCATTGTGTAATGCTCGTTCCTGGGCATGTTTCTGTTGCTCTCTCTGCCCTGCCCAAGCTTGAGACTCTCTCGTCTCAGTGATTCTAGGAGACACACCTCTGAGCTATCCTCCTAAACTTTTGCTTTGAAACAGGATTTAAGTCATTTTAGTTTTCGCTCATGGCATTCAGGATACAGAAAACTGAGTATATTTTTCACACTTCCTGTCCTTGTACTTGTAGGTCACAAGTCTTTCATGCCTGAGGTATTTGGTTATAATCTTTATGGTTTGGTATACCATACCTCACAATCCACTGAAGTCTGTTCTTTAAAAATTCTAGGCAAGAACATTGCAGGACTTCCCCGGTGGCGCAGTGGTTGAGAATCTGCCTGCCAATGCAGGGGCACGGGTTCAAGCCCTGGTCCGGGAAGATCCCACATGCCGCGGAGCAACTAAGCCCGTGCGCCACAACAACTGAGCCTGCGCTCTAGAGCCCGCGAGCCACAACTACTGAGCCCGCATGCCACAACTACTGAAGCCCGCGTGCCTAGAGCCCGTGCTCTGCAACAAGAGAAGCCACAGCAATGAGAAGCCCGCACACCGCAACGAAGAGTAGCCCCTGCTCACCGCAACTAGAGAAAGCTCGCGCGCAGCAACGAAGACCCAACACAGCCAACAGTAAGTAAAATAAATAAATAAATTTATAAAAATTTTAAAAAAAGACCATTGCAGCCCATCTTCAGCTCTGAAGGGAAGGTGAGGTAGTTCATAAAACAATTCTGTCTTAGTTTCTCTGAGAATCTGGGTTGATACTTGGAGAGGAACATACTTGTACTGAGTCTAAGGCCTCACAGCTTAAAGTGAGATGCAGCCACCCTGGGAGTTTTGCAGCCAGAGGGAACGCAAAGCTACGGGATAAACCCGGTGCGCGTTTATATAAGGAAGCCAATGCAGATATGCTGTGAACACACAGCTTCACCTGGCGATGTCCTCGTGTTTGGCAAAGCTGCTCTTCTGAGGCTGCTTTCTTCAGGCAGCTTGAGCCGCTTCCGCCTCCCTCGACCGTGAGGTCACTGTCAGCTTGACAGGAGACAGACCCTTTAATAAGCCTAATGGCAAGCACTATCAAGAAGCAGAAATTCCGGATCTCAGCTATGGGATGGGTAATTGCAAGAGGTTTAACCAAAGCCGTGCAGCCACTGCGGAATAGCCTTTCTGCTCAGGTATTCTTGTTTTGTTTTTTTTAATAAATTTATTTATTTATTTATTTTTGGCTGCATTGGGGCTTCGTTGCTGTGCGCAGGCTTTTCTCTAGTTGCGGCGAGCGGGGGCTACTCTTCGTTGCAGTGCGCGGGCTTCTTATTGTGGTGGCTTCTCTTGTTGCAGAGCTTGGGCTCTAGGCATGCGGACTTCAGTAGTTGTGGCACTCGGGCTCAGTAGTTGTGGCTCGCAGGGTCTAGAGCTCAGGCTCAGTAGTTGTGATGCATGGGCTTAGTTGCTCCATGGGATCTTCCTGGACCAGGGATCGAACCCGTGTCCCCTGCATTGGCAGGCAGATTCTCAACCATTGCGCCACCAGGGAAGGCCCAACTCAGGTATTCGTGTTTCATAAGAAAAACCATTTTTCTCCCATGCTAAGCGCCATCCCACTGGATGCTAGGCAGACCCTACTCTTTGAACTACCATGCCCGGGTTCTAGAGTTGACTCTTACTCTTTCTGGGCCTCAGCTATAAAAAAGAAGCATTAAATGAGGGGATCGCTCGGGTCCCTCACAGCTTTAACTTCCTAGAATTCTAAGTACATCATGAAGGAATTTCAGGAAATATTTTTTCTCTGCTTATTGTTAGTTTCCTTTCTGCTTTCTCCACCTTGCCCTAGATCAGGGGCGAGGATGGCAAAGATACTGATCTATAGAGACAGCTTCTCCTTGATTCAGCATTCCAGAAAAAAGGGTTTGTGTGACATTTGGAATTCAACCACAAAGCTCTAGACAAACTAATTGGCATCGCAATGTAAGGCAAACTTTCCCTTGTTGACTGCTACCTCCGTTTTGGAACCCCTTCCCAGCTCTCCCCTGCCTTGCTTTCAGAAGACTCCCCGCCTCACTAAGGGATTTAGTCCCTTAAATCTACTGCAAAACACAACATTCCTCCTTTCTCCTCTCAAGCCCAGGCAAAATTTCTATTCCCAGAATTTTATCTCAATCAGCGGAGGATATTATGTTCCAATGTAAAGCAATTCATTTTAAACACAGAGCTCAATGCCAATAAATCTCTAAATGGTCTACCAAGAAGGTAGATATTTCTGAGGAAGAGACTTCCTGTCTCTTCTTGCCCATCATTGTGTCATCAGTTCAAAGCCCATCAAGGCTCTCCTCACCTACCCAAATTTTGCAACTGGAAATCTATACCCTTACAGAGCCAAGCAGAAGAAAACCTTTCACTTACGGGATATGGAGGACCTCTGCTGTTATTTAACATTCATGAACGACATCCCCCAAGATCAGAGAGCAGAGCATGTCAGCATAGGTCACAGAGGAGATGAGTTTGCACGGGGTGGAGGACTGAAGGAAAAATCTAGAACCAGAGTGCCATCTGGTACGGTCCTCCCTAACAGCCTAAGTGAGGAGCCCTGGGAAGCCAGGGATGGCATGAAAACAAAGGTAGAAAAATAGAGTTTGTCTAATTCTTGGGTTTGCCTCAGGTCAGCTCTGCATGTCAAAATAACCCCCGTCCTCCAGGTTACAAACGCTTGTCCTGTCTCCACCTGGACTCCAAGATTTCAGTTGTCACTCCTGCTTCCCTCTTGGGAGCGCTATTGAAGCTGAGGAAAAGTTTTTGCTCTCTTGTTGGTTCGATTTCACACGTACTTATTACATCCCTGCTGTTTGTCCAGCTTGATCTCTGACTTAAAGGAACTCGAATGTAACTCGTGGCACAATTTAGTTACCACCAAGGAAAGATTTCAGGGGCTCTGGGAAAACACACAGCTCCCCAGCTAGCCATCACACCCGTGCCAAACTGCCTGTCAGCCCAGTATGTGCCCCTTGCTTCTTCCCTGCAGTCTTCGTCAACCTGGCTCTCAGTGTCCATTGGGCCGAAATAATGGCAGCAGCATTAGCAGCTGGTAATGGTTGAAGCCCTCCTGACTCCAGAAATTCCCCCAGGGTGGCCCGCTATGGTTTGGATCTGCTGAGCAGCATGTGGAAATGCAAAGGCAAGCTCTCTTACCGAGCACAGTTGGCTGTCAGCAAAACACCACCCGCTGGCTGCAGAGCTGCAAACGAGGGAAGGCTTGTCTTTCCCGACATATTTAAAACTAGTCAAAAGCTTGGCTGGCCAATGGGTTAGTTACAAAGATAGATAGACAGATGATAGATAGATAGATGAAGGTTTTGTTCGATATTGCTGCTTTGTGTACCTTCCCTGGAATGTGGGCCCTGGCCCTGGGTGCAAAGGGGCCTCCCTTGCTGCTCCTGGGATACTGCTTCCTCAGCACCCTACTCCTGTCTCCTCTCCAGCACCTCACCCCTTGCCTGGGCTCAGGTCTTCACCTTCTCTTGCATGGATTTCCTGTTTCAACATCCTTGGAATGTGTCTGCTACAATCCAGACTTTTCAGAGAGCTGTAGGGGACCTATTTACAATGTAAAGCTGAGCATGTTTGTCCCCTGCCTCCTGTTTCCTAGAAGAAAACATCTGAGAAGGCTTACAAAGCCTTGCCTGCCTCTTCAGTGTCACCCCTACCTGCCCTCTGGCTTACGGTTGAGCAAGACATCCATCACCCGCCCCAAGCTATTTCTCTGTCTGTGTTCCTGCTGTCACCTGTGCTACACCACCTCACCTTGGCCTCTACTTGGCCAACTCCTACCAATCCATGAAGACTCAGCCCAGGAGACTGTTCCTTGACCTAGCGCCCTTTCTGCTCCCTAAATACCCTGCATACTTCATCACAACACCCCCTTGAGGTATCATACCTGTTCAATGGGTCTCTCCTCACTTCTAGACCATGAGGTACTTGAGAGCAGGGAATGGATCTTAGTCATCACATCCCCAACATCTAGGACAGTGCTTCCCAACTGGGAGTGGCTTTTTTCCCCAGGGGATATTTGGCAGTGTCCATGTCTGTAGACATGTGTCAATGTCTGTAGACATTTTTGGTTTACATGACTGGAGGGCATCCTACTAACTCCCAGTGAATAGAGGCCAGGGATACTGATAAACATCCTCCAATGCACGGGGTAGCCCTCCCACAACAAAACGTTACCAGACCCCAAAATGTCAATAGAAACCCAGGCCTAAGACAAAGAGTACATAATTAATGTTTAATGGGGAAAAAAAAAGTGAATATATGTCACTGAATCAAACTCTGCTCTCAGATAAGGTCCATGTGATAGTTACTAGGTCCTGAGATGGAATTCAAGTTAATGTAATCCTTCTTTCAGGACAATTTAGTTTAAGCCTGATCTCTCATTGTGGATTCAAAATTTGGCTCCAGTAACGGTATTTCAGGTATCAGCTGAACAGATAGGAATGATATCTTGAGACAGTTCTCTACTGAGACCAAGACTTCCTAACCTGGAATAGAACCATTAAATGCTGGAAATAAACGGGGCTGTAGAAACCACACAGCTCAACCCACTGATTTTGCAGATGGAGAACACAAGCCCTGCCTGATTATGTGCTCGCCCAAGGCCAGCTGGCTAGGAAGACAGTCTGGGGGCGAGTGGAAGTACCACCTGTGTTGTGACTTCACCAAAAATGAGCAGAGGACTTTGGGGTCCATATCTGAGTCCCTAATAGAGACTGGGGCCAGGGTTAGGGTGAAGGAGTTAGAATTGCCTCCTTGGAGAGACAAGGAGAAGAGAGAAATGTAGCTATCTGGGAAAGATGCTTTTTCACATATCTTGGCTTCCTGAACTTTGAGACCTTTCCTCAAATCTAATGACCACTGACCTTGATGCCTACCTGGTGCTAAAATCTCTACCTTGATACTTCAGGTCACACACAGTCCAAACCATTTCACCTTCTAGTGTCTCTCACTGGAAGCACTATTGATATTTGGCCAGGACAATTCTTTTTGTAAGACAGGCTGTTTGGCATCCATGGCCTTCATTCACTAAACATCTGCTGCAGCTTCAACCATGATCGTTAGAAGATAAGCCTAGATACTTCCAAATGGCCCCAGGAAGGTGGTACTGCTTCCCCTCCCCACCTCTTCGGTCGAGAACCACCAAAGACCAGATGGCAGAGGTGCATTTTTGTTGAGCAAAGCGCATCTTGGTCAGCATGAGAAAGCAATAAGAACGATGGACAAGAGTGGCCTTAATGATCACCTTCCTCAAAATCACCTGCGGGGTCTGTTATAGGCCCACCCTCTGGGGATAGAATGCAAGAATATATATTTTTAATAGTCTCACTGGGTGATTTCTATGTATGCTAAAAGTTTGAGAACCATGTCTTAGTAGTTCTTGATCGTGGCTCAAGGAGAATCAATACTTTATAACGCTACTGCTCATATCCAACTCTAGAGACCCTGAATTAATTTGAGTGCAGTGGGATCCTGGCATTGGATGTTTTAAAAGCTGCCTAGATGATTCTGATATTCAGCCAGGGTTAAGAAACACTACCATTAAGGAGTCTTGCCAGGTACGAGGTGATCACAAATTCATTTCCTGATTCTCTCTTCTGAGTTACATTAAAGCAGTGGTTTTCAACCTTGGCTGCATCCCCCTGGGGAACTTTATAAAATCCTGATGCCTAGGTCATACCCTATACCATTGAAAGCAGAATCTTTGGGGACAGGATTCAGGCATCAGTATTTCTAAGGCTCCCCAGGTGACTCCAATGTGCAGCCAGCTTTAAGAATCAGTGATTCAGAATATTTGCCTGTCTTCTCCCATAATTCTCTGCTCTTGACTTTTATTTCTCCTCTAACCTCCTCGTTCAGAAGAGCTTGTGGGGTGGGGTTTAGGGTGAGACTAATTAAGGGATAAAGGGCAAGATTCAACCTGTTCCTCTTTGCCACTTAATTCCTGGCCATACTTAACCAGCACTCTGGGAGTAGTTAAAGGGCAATGGAGAAACCTCTATATATATTTCCAAGAGGAAGATTCTTGGACCAGCATCAAGCTCTTTTTTTTTTTTTTGAATCTTGACCTTCCCTGAGGTTTCTAAATATTATTCCAGGTTAGGCATTTCAACTTTTATTCTTTTCCGACATTTAATTTATGTGGCATGTGGGGTCAAAGAAGCAATGGAAAGTTGGCAGCCATTCTCTTCTAATTAGCAGACATATCAGTGGTTGAAATTATTTACCAGTAACAGGCCAGCACAGCTCCAGGAATGTTAATGACTGTCATTGGTCCTCGAGTCCGATTTCATAACTGATAAGGGTTGTTAATATGTCGTCACTGCAGTTAAAGGCTTATAAAAGACATTTGTCCTATTCAGTGTCATTGGGTAATGACCCCCAAATTTGCCTTTGGGTGGGTTAGAAGGTCAGATGTGCCCCCCTTTTTAAAGAAATGTTAAATCTAACCTCAGCTGCTGCAGGCAGAAGGGAAAGATGAAATTCCAGACAGAGCTGCTGCTGCTTTGACGTGTTTCACAGTCATGTCAAAGCGGGGGCTGCCTGTAACCTCACTTCCAACAGCTCCAGCCCAATCTTGCTGGAAGGGAAGGTTGTTCTTTCTGTGCCAGGCTAGGTCCCAGGCGTTCAGAGTAAAACTGTGGACGTCTGGAGTGCTCTGACTCCAAGTGTTAAATTCCTTCAGTATATGCATGTGCGTGCGTGCGTGTGCGTGCGTGCACACACACACACACACACACACACACACACACACACTTGTCTAAGACACATCATTTGCATTGGGCTGGTGGACCCCAGTGTGAGTTGGGAGTCATTAGTCCACAGTACCCTCCCGTCTTGATCAGTAGTCCTTCCCTGCTGTGTGCCCTCCCTTGGGTCCAGCTCTGATCATCAGATAGTTTAATAAATTTGAACCGCAAATCCTTCTTCCTACGAAGGATCCCTTCTTCTTTTAAACTTATGTTAGCAAATAGATATGGGGTTAGAGAGGAAACAGCACAGCCTGACGATGTATGACGACAGCATCTAAACCCCAAATCAAAAATTCCTCCAAGAGGTAGATAATTGCCTTAAAACTGCAGACCCCAAAGGGACCACTCACGTAATTCTTCCCAGAATTCCAGACATTATTCACCCAAAATGGCCTCTGAGAACTTAGAATGACAACTTCAAAAATTTTAACATCTAGTTCCCACCAGCTACTATTTACTGAGTGTTGTGCTAAGCTCTTTTACCTCTGAGATATTATTCAGTCCTCACACAACCCAAAGAGGGAGGCACAATATCATTGTTCCCACTTAGAGGAGGAAGTATGCCCAGGTTTACACAGTCAGGAAGTGTGAGGATATGAGTCAAGGTGTGTCTGGGTCCAGAACTACTTGCCATTAGCTGCTGTGCTTTATGCATTGGCGCTGCTGCTACACTGGCTGACCTTGCTGTGACACTGGAACCTGGTCTTACTATTTTTCTGTGCTTTCATTAATTCTATCCTCATATCTGTTGACCTTATCACTCTTATAGCCTTGGTTCAGCTCTCTCTGAGATAAGAGAGGTCTTTGCCAACCAATCTCATGGTTCTCTAACCAGGTTCCTAACATGGTGTCTTTGTGCTCTAGTCTTTTTATGGCGCCCTGGTATTCTGTATATGTAGAAGCTAAGCTTCCAGATCTCTTACAGGTGCCCCCTTTGCTCCCCCTCTCCGCTTCTCTGAACTTGTTTCTCCAACCACAAACTTACAACAAATTCTCTAGAGGTTTGGTCAGAAAAATTTTTTTTTTTTTGGTACCAAGAACATTAAAAAATGATAGGTCTGCCACACACCTGGATTCTCTCCCACCTCAAGGTGAGTTTACTTGTCTGTCCACACTGTTCTTAGAATGGCCATCTAAATGTTTTCATTACCAGTTGAAGTGGACAATTGTTTTGTGCCTTCCTGTCACCCTGATTGTGCTTTAGCGGACCATTCTTACTCCACTTTTAGTCCATACTCAATCAATCTGTGACTCCAGGGGTGGACATGTTACCCAGACTTTGCCACTCAGAACATTCCCTCTCCTGGGCCAAAGGACTGGCTCAGAGATGTAGACAGGAACCAAACAGAGCCAATCAGAATTAATTCTAGACTCGTCTTTAAAGAACTGGATAAGATTCCAACTCTTTACTTCTGGACTTGTAGCCACAAGGATGTAATTGTGAAGTTGCTGACGGCCACTGGTCCATCAGGAAGGGAGAGTCTATGTGAAAAGAGAGTCCACAGAGGATAAAGCAGAACCAAGAGTTGGAAAGAGACTGGGCCCTTATGATATTGTCTGAAACTGTGGATCCAGGCATAACTGAAACATACCCATGGACTTTTCAGTTACATGAGAAAATACATTATAGTTGAGTTGAATTTCTGTCACTTGAATGAAAAGGTTCACAACCAGTACAGCAGTCTTCCCATGGATCATTGGTTGGTTCCTCGTGCAAAAGATAGCCCAGATGCTCTTCTGGGACAGATCAACACAAAAACACTTCTTCACTAGAAATCACCCCTACACCCAGAAGCCTGTGAGAAACAGTTTTGTAAATAGTAAAATGAGCACCATTAAGAGGTAATATTCATATACCTCAGTGTGAATTGACTTTCTCAATATGAGAGTTAACGGCGGGAGGATAGAAAATATGTAAGGCTCTGGGTACAGGGTCCTGAGGTATACTAGAATGATTAAGGGAAGAGGCCGGAATAGGTGAAGATAGAGGAATTGATATGTATTGAAAATGAACATCTTGGCCAACAGGCACATGAAAAGATGCTGAACATCACTAATCATCAGGGAAATGCAAATCAAAATCACAGTGAGATACCACCTCACACCTGTCAGAAGGGCTATGATCAAAAAGGACACAACTAACAAATGTTGGCAAGGATGTGGAGAAAAGGGAACCCTCGTACACTGTTGATGGGAATGTAAATTGGTGCAGCCACTCTGGAAAACAGTATGGAAGTTTCTCAAAAAACTAAAATTAGAACTACCGTATAACCCAGCAATTCTACTTCTGGGTATATATCAAAAAAACCAAAAACACTAATTCAAAAAGATACATGCACCCCAATGTTCCTAGCAGCATTATTTACAATTGCCAAGACATGGAAGCAACCTAAGTGTCCATCTACAGATGAATGGATAAAGAAGATGGAATACTGCTTATCCATAAAAAAGAATGAAATTTTGCCATCTGCAGCAACATGGATGGACCTGGAGGGCATTATGCTAAGTGAAATAAGTCAGACAGAGAAAGACAAATATACTGTATGATACCACTTATACGTGGAATCTAAAAATTACAACAGACTACTGAATATAACAAAAAAGAGGCAGACTCACAGATATAGAGAACAAACTAGTGGTTACGGGGCAGGGAGGCGCCGTATAAGGACAGGGGAGTGGAAGGTACAAACTATGGGGGGTAAGATAGGCTCAAGGATGGGAAATATAGCCAACATTTTGTAATAACTGTAAATGGAAAGTAACCTTTCAAAATTGGACATAAAATAAATTTTAAAATTAAGAAAAAATTTTAATTAATAAAATGAACAGCTTAATTTTGCCTGAGGCCATGTTTCCATTAATTGGCCTTTCCACCCAAATCAAGAGCAGAACTGAAAAACCTAATAAAAACAAAACCCAGGGAGAAAAGAAAAATTTTCACAATAGCCCAAGTGAAAGTAATGACATGAGCTAATCCAATTTGTATAAACAAAGAAATTACTCCAGCAATGGGACTGACTCATTTTGTGTCAGAACTAAATACCAGGAAGTAGAGGGTAGATAGGGAACCTGGCCTAAATATACAGAGGTGGGGGAGATGGAGACTAATTACTCCATTGGAGGAGAGAGAGAAAAGAAACAAAAAGTTTTTCCATGGCAACTGACCATAAAGTGTTCAAAAAGAAACATTCAAATAGCACTTCAACCCACAATGTATGTTCCAAGAGGCTCACTGGGGAAAATATTGTAGATTTTAAAAATTCACTGGCAAGTAGTCAATTAAATTTTATTTTCTAGTTCTGATTGATGGACCTGACTTTTTAGGGCTAGGCATACAAACTGGCTGTCAGATATAAAATTCAGTGGAAAGAGGGAACATTTAAATTTTCCTTTAAGATAATGATTTACAACATTTTCCATGCCATTGTGCACCCAGACAATGACAACAATTTTATGGTACTAAGGTAAAAAGATTAGGTCATTTGAGGCAGAGGTTACTGACCTGTGTCACCCCAGGTCCACTCAAGTTCCCAAAGACTGAGGAAGACCTCTCTTTCGCACAAGTGAGCTGGGTCCACCAGTTAGGAAACTCAGTCAAAGACTGGGCCAAGCCTAGACTGAGCCCACATGGGGAGGAGGACAAGGCACTGGAATGAAGGCCAAAGACCAATACTTTGGTTCTAGCTCTGCCACGTGTAGGACTTGGACACTGCCCTTAACCTCAGTGTGCCTCAGTTGGCTTACGTATAAAACCAAGTTAAAGATGCCCTTACGTTCTCTGCCTTACAGAGTCACTATGAGGATCAAGAGTACCATGTTCATGAACATAATTTGCAACCATAGAGTACTATAGAAACATACGGCATGATAATGACAGTGGGTATGATGGTGTTTTCTCCCCAACCCTGCCCCATCTAGACCACTCTCACTTTCAGGAGTTACCCTGCTATGGGCAGCAGTTGACACTGAGGAGAACAATGCAGCTGCTGTACGAGAGTGACTGGGGCCTAGAGTGTGGGAGGCTATTCTGCAGCTGGGCTTTTGAGTTGGGCCAAAGAGCTAATGGGGTTTTGGCTTCCTGAGCACCTCTGTTGAAACTCCCTGGGGAATTTTGCTTTATGAAATTCCCAGCAACTTGGGATCCCACTGGGTTGGTGATTAGGAGGCTGGAGGGCTCCCTGTTGGATGAAAAATATGTGTTTGAAGTCTGCTGGGAAGAGCTGTAGGAGTTGAGAGTTCTTCCCTGACGGCCACTGTGCATTGACAGCAGCTGCCCCTACCACTGTTGATTGCCAATTACTTTTGTCTCCAGAGCCAAAGAAAATATGTTTGAAGTGAACCCTTTGAATTAGACCTATTTTTCACTAGGATCCACAGCTGGTGAAATATTAACGAACAGGTGGGTCGCACAATACCCCAGATTGCATTAGAATTGATTTTTATAGGCTAAACTGTTAACGCTAGAGGTGCTGACATATATCCTGCTAAGGTTAGCAGACCCAGAAGCCATTAAAATCAACACAGAGCACATTCAGACTTATCAAACACAACGTCTATTTTACCGAGAATGGAGTAAGTAGTAGGTAAAGAGATTGAGATTCCACATAATCTGTCTCAGAAACAGGAAGAACTAATTTTGTAATGGATGGCTAGCAATGCCTACTCTGGAAGGCTCTAAATATTTTTTCTGTCTGGGAAGGGAATTCTATGATATTAACTGGAATAAGACGGGATGGAGGAGGTAGACTAGTTCTTCTGGAAGTCATATCCATGAACAGAACAAATCCTGGATTCCCTCAAATTTCAGTCTCTGCAGGGAGTTACATTTAAAGTAATGTAACTACTATCTAGCAGCTGAATAGTTTCAACTTTTACTTGTGCCTCTTGAAGATCATGATTCAGAAGCCTTTCCCCCAGTTCACAGTACTCTCCCACCCTTCACCTGCTTCACCTGCCCTCCCTTACCAAACCCTAAAACTCTTCTCCAGCCCCGAACAACTCAATAAAATGCATGGACCTTGCTTAGATCCTGATATGAGCAAACCAAGTGTAATGCAACACATTAAAAACAATAAGGGAAATTTGATTTCAGACTGTGGGCTAGACGATACCAATAAACTCCTGTTGGTTTTGATAGGTGTGATAATAGTATGGTGGTATGTAAGAAACCACCGATATTTTTGCAACACACATATAAATACATAGGGGTGAAATGACATGATTTGGGGATTTGCTTTAACATACTTCAGCCAAAAGAAAGGGAGAAGAAAGATAAAGGTATAGATGAAGGAAAAGTGAGGAAATACTGATAATTCTAGAATATGAGTGATTGATATTTGAAGTTCATTATTCTGTTTTCTCTACTTTCATGTATGCTTGAAATTTCTCCTAAGAAAATTATTTTTAAAAAAGAGAAAGAGGAAAGCAAATACAAATATACTCAGAACATCATAAGCAAAGGTAAAAATAAATCAGAGAAATGAATTTCAAAACAATAATAAAGGAAGTATTGGGACTTTCCTGGTGGCACAGTGGTTAAGAATCCACCTGCCAATGCAGGGGACACAGATTCGATCCCTTGTCCGGGAAGATCCCACATGTCACGGAGCAACTAAGCCCATGCGTCACAGCTACTGAGCCTGCACTCTAGAGCCCACGAGCCACAACTACTGAGCCCACATACCACAATTACTGAAGCCCACGTGCCTAGAGCCCGTGCTCCGAAACAAGAAAAGCCACTGCAATGAGAAGCCCGTGCACCACAACAAAGATTAGCCCCTTCTTGCCGCAACTAGAGAAAGCCCACGCACAGCAACGAACACCCAATGCAGCCAAAAATAAATAAATAAAATTTTTTTTTTTAAGTATTTTGTAGACTGATAAGTCCATCAAGCAAACCTGACATGTCTGAGTGCCATTCGTGGAACCGTGGGTCAACAGAGCAGTGTGGTATATTTCAATGCAAAAAATTAAAATTATAAAAGCAGGATCATACACACAAACATGTTAAGCTTTTATAATTCTTTTAAGCCTGAATGGCCTAGCCTCATTCATAAAATATTTCCTACATTTATATTCCTCTTAAAACTGAAAATATCTTCTTGATTTCTTTGTTTAAATTTTTTTAACAGATTTTTTTAAAACACTCTTGAATTGAGCAAAAAATAATATGAAGTGAGGTAGGGCTCTGGGGGGAAGGGAATTTGTGTTAAAACTTTTCAAAATGAAATTTAACCTCATATTTTTAAAGCATTGCTTTCTGGCAGGATTCATACTTTTCCTCCCACACCCTCCCATCTGTGGTCAGTGTCTGGAAGAAAGTACTGCTACTCATAATTTTAAGGATTTTATTGTAAATTTAAGGGTTTTAAAGAAACTAGTGTGGATTCTGAAAGAAGCAGTCACTGGAAAAACAAATATTTTCTGAGAGTCCTAAAAGAGTTTAAAGAGAACTGACATTTATATCCATTGTTGCTAAAAGCACAAGTTTCATGTGAAAAACATTCAAGAAATAGGAATTGACCTACCCCATCCTGCATGGAATCTTGCATTCCTAATCACTAAAGCAGAGAGCTTAGAAGCAGGGGATGAAATGGGGTGAACAGAACTTTGCTTAAGCTAGAACAATCGGATCATTTCCCTTTCTCATAGTCTCAATTATTTTCCCAGCCTTGGCTCTTATTTGAGCAAGACCTTTTTCATCAAACATTTATCTAGCCAACTGATGTGGTGGAGAATTTGTTCAAATTGGTTATTTTGCATCTTGTTGGCAGAAGGGGGAAATGAATGCTTGAATGTTCGAGTTTTCACCCTGACATGTAGAGACTTGAGGTCGGGGGAATGGAGGTTCCTCCAGCTGGAGAGGTTAAGATGAACACACAGGCAACTACAGGACCAGGAAGAAAGTGAACCATCCTGTAGAAAGGTGTGATTATATGCTGAGACTTTAAAAGGAGAGAAAAAGACATTCAAACATAAGAAAGAAACTAATTTGTGTTAAACCTTGAAGGATAAGGAAGGAATAAAATAGAAGATATAGCACAAGCAAATACACACAGGCTGTAGTACAGAGATGGTGTGGGGAAGGGCAAGAAGGTCCATTTGACTGGAACACAGGGAAAATAGAAGGAACTAAGGTCAGAAGATGGAACAAATACTTTATGGAAAATTCTGGAATGTCAGGATGGGAATGTTAGGTATTAGGTAGATAATGAATGTGGGCACTGAGAGTTTTTTAAAAATGAGCAGCGCTGCCTTGTTGAGGGTAAATCTAACAGTGGTGAGTAAAATGAATTGGAGTACTGAGAGAACAGATAGTGATAATCACTACTGTTACTGAGTACTTTGCTGGTACCACTTTATATACATATATACTCCAATTGAGTACTCATAGCAAGAGGTATTATTATCCTTTTTTTTTTTTTTTTTGTGGTACGCGGGCCTCTCACTGTTGTGGCCTCTCCCGTTGCAGAGCACAGGCTCCAGACGCACAGACTCAGCAGCCATGGCTCACGGGCCCAGCCGCTCGGCGGCATGTGGGATCTTCCCGGACTGGGGCACGAACCCGTGTCCCCTGCATCGGCAGGCGGATCAACCACTGCGCCACCAGGGAAGCCCTGTCCCATTTTATAGATGCAGAAATTGAGGCTTAGAGTGTTTAAGCAACTTGCCTGAGCCATGTAGTTACTAAGCAGTAGAGGCAGTATTCTTACCTACTCTTAATCACTATGTGTGACTATTTCTTACGGAGGCTAGAATGGATGGGAGGTAAGGAGGACTTGAATTAAGAAGGTGGTGATAGTAACCAAAAGGAGGGATCAAACTCTTGAGAAGCAGGATTGGCAAGACTCAGTAAACAATAGCCTTCAGAAGCACTTGATATTGAGTCTGGGTGAAGGGAAGGGCAATACCATCACTGACCTAAATAAAGAAACCAGAAGAAAAACCTGCCATGGGATAAAAGATGACTAATTTGCTTTTAGCTATGTTGAATTTGAGATGCCATTAGTAAATGCCAGTGAAAATGCCTATGGGGCAGTTGAAAACATAGTTTGGTAGCTAAAGGGAGAAGATGGAGCTAGAAAGAGAAATTGAGACGCCATGAGGAAGCAGTGGAGAGGTCAACAGGTAAAGGAGGGTGGTGGAAGGAAATCATCCCAGGGTTTTGCTCTTGGTTTTGTTTTTTTCTACTCTCTCAGCTGAGAATAGAGATGCCTTTTGAATTTTGTCAGCCATTCCCTCCCAAACTATCTACCCATCCACCACCACCCCCATTCAGGAATGAAATGGAGAAATGTAGGACAAAATATGGAATAATTCGTTGGCCTTCCATTTTGGGGGAAGAATAGAGGCAGCTTAGTAGAAGTGTGAGGATTCTAAATAAGAGTATAAGGGGCAATCCATTCTCTCTTTAATTTGTCTTCCAGCAGGATAAGACAAGGGCATCCATCTTCAGACCTGAAGTCCTGGTCAGTGTCCCAGGGAGCCACTGTGCATTGCTGCACAGGGCAGGCTCGGAGGGGCTAACACAGGTCAGGCAGCACATGTGCCTTGTTTTGGGAGGCAAGATGAGTCTTAAAGCTGGTAGGATATGCCCTTCATCCCCTGAGATTCTCCATCTAAAGACTCAGTTCTTTCCTAAAGCATCCTAAACATAGAAAGTGTAGTGGAAGGGCAAGATTCCACTGTTGAATTCCCCAGAAGGCCCAACAAATGAATGACTTGGTGTCAGTGGGGTGAAAGTGAAACAGTAAACATAGGAGTTTGTGCAGTCCCACATGAGTGAAGGGAGTCACCTCATCACTCTCCTGCTGATGGACAGCTTCTCATCTCCTAGTTTACCATCTTCCTCACAACTTGCCTCAGCAATTTTTGGGTCAAATTGCATGTTCAGAAGGATATTGCATGTTTCTGCTGGGGGTAAGTAGGGGTCACAGTGACATGACTCACCTGCTACGAACTTGGAACTACGGGAAATAAGATCGCCTGATGAGACTAAATCTTTCAACTCAATGCTGATGAATCAGAGAAGAAATATGGGAAACCACTTTAAAGAGCAAATGTGTCCTTCGAACAGTAAGACTTGACTGGACCTTGATTGGTGAGATTAATATATCTAAAGAAAAAACATGCATCCATGAGAAGGGGAGCTCTGCTCAGTTATCAACAAGAGAACTGCATTCAATAAATATTTGCTGAGTACCTACTATGTGGCAGCAATCAGCTCACATTCTAGTTGGGGAGACAGAAAATAAATGCATGTATAATCAAATGTCAGGCAGTGCTACAGTGTCCTATAGAGAGGGTCCTCAGAGCAAACAACAGAGTCTAGTGTTCAGCTGCAGCAGCAGAGATGTGCTCCTTCAAGTTCTGTGCTGGATTTAGGAAGTATGCTTGGACCTACAGGCCCAGACCTGTGTCTCCAACATTTACTAGTGACATTTTAACCTGCTAATAGCCCTTCTTTTGATTTCCTCCTATGCAACTTTCATGAAAACATACATAGAGAAAAGAGTACATATCAAAAGTATACAGCTCAATGAATTTTCCAAACTGTGCATACCTGTGTAACCAGCACGCTGAATCCCTCCTCATGTCCCTGTTCAGCCTCTCTGCTGTTACTGAACCAAACTTGGCTCTGCTCCCCCAGCTCCACCAGCACGTAGTAAAGCCAGTCTACTGACATGCAACTGTTGTGAAGGAAAGTGCAGCATTTATTGCAGGGCGCCAAGCAAGGAGTACAGGTGGCTAATGCTTAAAAGACCCGAACTTCCCGGTGGCTTTCAGGGGAAGGTTTTTGAAGACAGGGTGAGGGAGAGGATTGCAGGATGCGTGATCAGCTCGTGGACATTCTTCTGATTGGTTGGTGGTGAGGTAATCCGAAGTCAGCATCATCAACTTTCTGGTTCTACTAATTGGTCTAGGGTCTACGTGCTTGTGGTCAACAAGCAGTTGACTTCTTCCCATGGTGGGGGTTTCAGTATCTGCAAAACAGCTCAAGGATATGGCTCAGAATATTATCTATAGCCCCTGAGGAGGAACTAAAGGTTCTTGACTTTTGTTTAATGCTTAAACTATTATTTTTGTCTTGCTTTAGTGTTTTCCTTTGTTTCTGCATTCTCACTTTTCTAATTAAATTTGTTCTTTGGAACCCAGGGAAGGTCTAGGAGGCTAAAGAGTTTCTACAAACAAGAGACACACAGAGGACATGGGGGGAGTCTCTCCCAAGAAGGTCTCATAGGGTCCTGTTCAGTTACACCACAACAAAAGATTAACCACTGTCATGACACTAACACCATAGATTTATTTTGCCTGTTTTTGGACTTTATATAAATGAAAATATATGGTACATACTCAGTACATAATCTCTGGCTTCTTTTTCTCAATATTATGTCTGTGAGATACAGTCATACTGTTCTGTGTATTGATGGTCTGTTCTTTTTTCATTGTATATTTCATTGTACGACTATATCACTATTCATTTATCCATTCTATTTAAATGGACATCAGGGTAATTTCCACTACTCTTTTTTTTTTTTTTTTTTTTTTTGCGGTACACGGGCCTCTCACTGTTGTGGCCTCTCCCATTGCGGAGCACAGGCTCCGGACGCACAGACTCAGCAGCCATGGCTCATGGGCCTAGCTGCTCCGCGGTATGTGGGATCTTCCCGGACCGGGGCATGAACCCATGTCCCCTGCATCGGCAGGTGGACTCTCAACCACTGAGCCACCAGGGAAGCCCTCCACTACTCTTTTAATAAGTTATTTTTCTGCTTAAATTTGTTAGCTAGTTTCCAATGAGTGCTGCCTAATACCCTTTTGTTTTAATTCTAAATTTTTATCGAGTGAGAAAGTAACCAGAGAGTTGTGTTCTTTTGTAGAAATTCTTCCTTTTTAACAATGCTTTGGAAGATACGGACATTTTCTTCATCAGCTATTTGGCAAGGAACATCAACTCACTCTGTTTCAACAGTGAGCCCACATGATCAAAAACAACATTCTGTGCAGATAAAGCTCTGAATTCCTGGCTTAAATACAGTACTTTCTGGAATAACAGCTATAACTTGGGGTCTCTTGGGTTGCTACACAAGTTGGTTAGGTTTTCTCTGCAGGAGCCAACGAAATGACCGCTTCTGGGTATGTGTCTCAACAGTTAGGGTAGTTTACATCTTGATTGCACAAGAACAGAGGTTTTGAGGCTGTGGTTTTTCCCACATTTCCCATTGCCCTGGTTATCGCTCTCAGGAACTCAAGAACATCGTTACTCGGCAAACAGCATCCAGTGAAAAAGAAAATGACAGACTAAATTAAAAGACAGTCATATCAGTTATTCAATTCATCAATTACTAGGATCTGTCCATTTTGCAAGCGTATGTGAACACCCCTCTTGTGGGAGTCTACCCTGTCTGAGCAGGGCTCTAGAAGAGAAGGATGGGCCACTCCATCTTTTCATCCTTTTCCTCTTTGGCCAGACTATATAGACTGCTGATGCAATTATTCGCTGCCTAACTTTTGAGCTATAAGTTGGACCAGCCAACTGTTATTTCCCTTCATTATTCAAGGAGACACTTGTAATAACATTGGCAAGTATCTACTGAGCTCTTGGTACATGTGCCAGGTACTATGCCAAGGACTCTGTGTGTGTGCCTACTTCATTAAAGGCCAATCTCTCCACTTCTGCTCAGGATTCCATATCCTCATCCTTCCCAAGAACTTTCCTCCTGCAATTAACCTCTCTCCCCTTCACGATTCATTTCTCTCTCCCTCCTGAATCATTTCCACGAGCAGTCAGACGTGTTCTAGTGCTTCCTTTAAAAAATAAAAATCCCTTGATCTCATATCGCCCTCCAGGTACAATCCCATTTCTTAGCTCTTTTATAGCACAACTTCCTGAAAAGTTGTCTGTAGTCAGTGCCCACTTCCTCATCTCCTAGTCTTAGCTCAGCAGACTCCAGCCAGGCCTTCCTCCTCTCTATGCTAGTGAATCTGCTCGTTTCAAGGTCATGAACAACCTCCTTTGCCAATCCAAAGGTCCCTTCATTGTCTTCATCTTACTCAACTTCCCAGTAGAACTTGACACAGTTGACCACTCCTTCCTTCTTAAAATCCTCTTCTCTCCCAGCCTCCAGGATGCTGTGTTCTTCCCTTTTCCTCCTGCCTAACTGGCTGCATTGCCTCAGGGCTTTTTTTTGCTGGTTTCCCCTTCTCTGTCTGGTTTCTAAATGTTGCAATGACTGGAGGCTCTGTCTTAGATCTTCTTATACTATGATCCATCTATACCCTATACCTAATCTCATGTTTTAAATACCATCTACATACTGATGACTCTCGGATTTTAAATTTCTAGTCTTGATATTGCTGACCTCTCCCCTGAACTCAAGTCCCTACAGGCCACTGTACCACCTGCTCTGTATCACCACATGGACATCTAAGAGGCATCTCAAATTTAGTATAGACAAACAAAGCTCTTGGTTTCCCAGTCCCCCACTTTGCCTCCCCCATCTCAATAAACTGCCCCAATATTCACCCTATCGTTGAAGGCAAGCTTTTAGAAGTCATCTTTAAGTCCTGTGTCCCTGTCTTTAACAAATGAATCATTGTCGAGTCCTGTTGGCAACAGCTGCATGTCAGTAGTTAATTAGAAGAGTCTTTTATTCTTTTTAACTTGACGAATTAAAAGAAAGCTTGGAAAATTGGAGGGAAAACACCCATATTTTCTCATAACCTCCTTAATTACCATTTATAGCTGTACCTTGTCTTATGGAGTAGAAGCATCCTAATTTACTTTACAAGCTGCCTGATGTTGCATCTTCAGATTCTTTTCACATTTGACTTCTATAAACAAGTGTGCAGTGAATATCTGCACGCACATGTAGGTATTCTATTTTTATTTTTAAAATAGAAAAGCTGACATTTTTTGTTCAATAAAAGATCACTGAGTGGTTGCCTTAGTTGTGCAATAATGGGGAACATACCCATTATTCCGGTGTTCAGGTATCATAGAACTCTTTTAAAACAGTTACTCTCTGAGAGCTGTCAGAGCACAAAGCTGATCACTGAAGATGTAACATGGCGGATGCTTGGACTCAGCGTTCAGCTGAGGCTAGAAACTCCTCTGGACCCAGCCGCCCTGTTGCAGTGTCTTGTTCTGGGAAAGATGACTGAACTTGGCAACGAAGGCCTCCGATCTGGAACCTTGGGAGCCAAACTGTGGAGACTATTAATAAGCTCAGCCCTGAGACATGAGATTATCGTGCTTCAAAGAACCCCTGTGGTCTGTGCCGGAGCTAACAGGGACTCCAGTACAACACTGGACATGGATGCCCTAGTCTGTCTCCAATATTGAAGTAGATGGTAGTGACAGAACCAACAGTGACTGACGCTGGAGGAGCTGCTGTGGACCAGTCCAATTTTCTTCTTCTCTGTTCCTCTTGGGACTGAATAAGCACCCAGTATTCTTGACCAATAAAGATGAGGGGTAGGAGGACCCTCAAAAAATCAACACTTAACTTCCTGCTAATAGAGCATCAGAAGTTCACGCAACAACTAGGAACTCCACAGTGTGGAGCAGACTTGCAGGTTACATATGGGACCCTTTCCTTAGGCTATATTCCCAGAAAAGGAATTACTAATTAAAGGGCATGAACATTTTTATGACTCTTGGCCAAAAGTACAATTTTTTTCTAAAGGATGCACTAATTTCTACCATCTATTTTCCCACACCCTCTCCAGTGATGAATAATAAACTTGATTTTTTTTTTTTTTTTGGTCACAACCAAGAATTCTTGGGAAGAATGATCACTGTGAGAAGTGGTGGCCCACCCTCAGTGCCAAGGTGAGGTCAGCAACATTTTTAAACCCACCCATTGCCACTCGTTCTGAAACGAACATTCCCAGGCTCCCTGCTATGTCCCTCATCCATTCTCTCAGCGGCATCCCTTTGGCACCGCCCCCCTCAGATATTCATGACCTTGCCCTCCCTTCTCTGTGCTCATTAAAACCGGCATAAGAGCAGATATGACATGAGTCAGTCACTTCTTCATGTGGCTGTAAATCAAAGTATCACCTCTCGCCCATGCCTGCATCTCATCTAGGCTTTAGGAATGAAAAGCTTTGTTCTCTGTTAAAGGAACTTTGAGCTTAAATGTCGCAGACGGAGAATCCACCAAAAGCTGGACCTCTGACTTGAGGGGCAAAGGACCCTCGTGATCAGATTGAGATTTGAAGAGCATCAAGAGGCCAGAGCTTCAAAGTTGGGACCTAGAAGGTGGAGTTGGCAGGCAGAGGATAACCCACCAGAGAAGTGAGGTAGTAGGAACTGAACATGAGATAGGAACTAAAAGTGGAAGCTGCAGAGGTTGAAAACATGCTTCACTGATGTCGGAACTTTGCCTAGAGTCACTCCAAGGTGAGCATAACTCACTTAAAATCAAAACCTGAAAGCTGTTCTTTATGCCAACAAAGTGCAATTTAATAAATAATTGTCAATCACTCTTATAGAAAACGCATGTGAAGCATGAATGGTTTTGACCTTTTATAGTCATGACACAAGAGTTTTCAGTCCTGCTCCTGGTTGTATCGTCGCATGATCCTGGGCAAGCCTTACAATTTTGCTGGCCTTGACTTTTGTTTATGAGCTATAGATAATTATGCCCTGCCTAGTGGCCTGGGGGGCTGAGGAGGATGAGAGGTGTGAACTGGGTGTTCAAGTTAAAGGTCAGATGTGGTCTTCCAAGTATTGCCTTTGGTCAGGGTCTAATCGTGAGGGGTCCAAGATTAAATAATGGATAGAATTGAATCCTTTCAGTTTATTGTCTAGTAATATGAATGTGTAGTTAATAACCTGCAGCCCAGATTTGTAAGATACTAATTGGAATATAACATAAAACCCATAGAGAGTAAAGGATAAAGGAAACTTAAAAATAAGAGGCAGGAAATAAATGATATTTAATTTGGACATGTGCCTCCAATGCATCTGGAGAAGAATCAACAAAACATAGATATCAATGGAAAACCTAGAGAAATAAGCCGTAATTACTCCAAAAGATATGTGGACAGGAAATTGGATAGGAGCTTACAATGTTGTTTTGGGCTGCACAGAGGGCCTATTGTGCCTGCAAAGGGAAATGAGAGTTTATCTCTGAATAATCAGATGGAATTGTGCATAAAATCAGGCTAAATTTTTTCATAAGCCATCTCACAATTGCGGGGGTTTCTATATACTGCAGGTCAATCCATGATCCTTGGAGAGACATGGGTACAAGGTAAAAGGGTCAGGTTTACGGTCAGACATCTTTGTGGGATCTTTGTCTCTTACTAGCTGTGCAACGTTCAATGTGTTTTAACTTGTCTGTTCCATGGGTTTAGCTCAAGAAAATGGAGAGGGAAGAAAACCCCTCCTATTCAAGGTTGTTGTAAGGACTACAGATGAAGTTCCTGGCACACAGGAAATATCGAACAAATGTCAGTCAGTAGCAGCAGCAGGAGTAGAAATGAAAGCTGACTCCCAAGTTCTCAGACTCTGCCCATCACAGAGTCCTTCTCTGCCTTAAGTGTTCCACAGTCCTGGTCCACACACCTGTGCTCCTCACAGGCAGCAGGTGGAAGCTCTAGCATTGTTGAAGCTTGTGTGACAGGAAAAGCAAAATGGAGTCGATATTGCTAAGAGCACTCTAAAATGGAGCCGGGGGCCGTTAAGGAAATGTGACTTATGCACATCTCAGCCTGGATGGAATCTGACCTTTGGACCCGATGAAGTTATCCAGAACATCTGCCAGAAACTCATGACAGCCTATCTACTTATCGGACTCTTACCCTAAAATAACTCATGACAGTTTATCTAATTGGACCTTATCCTAAAAAAAAACTCATGATTCCTTAAGGACAAATATTTTCTGACTTGCATCAGAGTTGTTCACAATTCTTACCAGGCAACTTTTAAAAACCTGTGGCCTTTTGCCTTAATAAGCCCCTGACTCTTTCTCTTCCCTGGAACACCCTTTCGGGATTACCGGAATCTATGTCTCCCAAATTGCAATTCTTAGGACCCCAAATAAATTATTTTCTTACTTTCAGCCTCCTGCATTACTTTTTTGGCAGACACTTGGGGAGGCAATGAGACTGGTGTGGGGGGAGGTGTCGGCAACTGCTGAGAGAATCAAGGTACAGCTGAACTTACCTGGTGGATGTGATCACTAGCTGGCCCACTTGCCAGCCAACACCACCAGCTACAAATCCACCTAGAGGGTTTCTTAAATGCACTTGATAGGATCAAAATCTAGGATATTTCCCCCTTTTAAACAATCAATGTTTCCAACAGCAAAGTACAGCACTTTCTTAGTGTCTTCCTTCTACAAATTACAGTGGAATGCATCTTAGTCACATGCTTAGCCAATTATTTTATGTGTTTGTTCCTATGATGATTTTGACCACATGCTTTGCTACATGCTTGCTGTGAGTGGCTTTTTAAAAGCTGTTAAAGACTGGGGCCCTACCACCCACCCACCAAGTCAGCCGTTGGTATCAGCACAACCTCCCAGCTTCAAAGAGGTAGTTCCTAGGAAGATAGGGGCCATTGGGGCAATATTCTTGATCCTGATACCAAAGTTAACAAGGGAATCTGCTGCTCGTGCTGCACTCTCAACAACAGAAATGACAGGTGTGCCCCTCAGCATCCTCAGAGACCCTGAAAAGCGGGAGAAGGGGAGCAATGAGGAGGTCTAGGAAGGCATGACCAGAAGGTCTTACCTCCCTGACTTTCCCTATCCATGAGTCCTTTATGCCGAAAGCTATTTATGCCAGCTGGATTCTCTGAATTTGGGCTTGGTATGTCGACTGAAAAAATGCACAATGTGACAGTAGCGAGTTAAGTTTTATTTGGGGCAAAATGAGGACTATAGCCCGAGAGACAGCTTCTCAGATAATTCTGAGGAACTATTCCGAAGAGATAAGGGGGGAGGTCAGTATATATAAGATTTGGGTGAAGGCGGATACATGAAGTCACGCATACATTTTTGGCAGAAGATTGCTGCTAGTCATAAGGGGCAGAGGTCTCTGTTAACGATTTTAGTGCTGTTCTAGGTATGAGAAGATGCAAGAATTTGGGCTCATAAAATCTTCTCCTGAAAATAACCATCTATAGCCCCATTCTGCCAGTTTTTCCCAGAGCACAGAGTGCCTCATTCCTGATCTCCGCCCTGAAGTCCTTTCAGAGTGTGTCGAAGATCAATGACTGCAGTGCCTAGTGAGTTCATCCGTATAGAGGCAAGATGCCATGTGACAATTTTTCATCCACAGGTACAGTGTTGATGTTCTGTGGATGAGTCCGGATCTCTTGTCCTCACCCAAAATGTCACCATGTTGAATGGTGCTTTGCTCTCTGCTGGCTCTCTTCGTTGGTTTCAGATGAGCGTAGTGTAGCCTTTGGGTCAGAGGACTTATTAAAGAGGAAAAATAAAAAATAAAGCCTCTGTGTATACAGAATGGGTCAGAGCAGTAGACCAAAATTTGAACTATGAGAAAGAGAAATTGGGGAGATAGGGAAAATGGAGTTCAGAATTTTTATTATGACCAACTTCTCAAAAGCTGGCAAAAAAATTGAAGCTGGGGTAGAGAATGTAAAGAAATTCACAAGTAGTTGCTATTTTAGCTAAGTTGAGGAAAAAACATTGAACTTCAAATGAAAATAATGTTCAAAGATGAACATAGGGCCCATTCAAGATGTGGAGGAGTGATGAGCAGGGAAAATACCTGCAAAAAGAGACTAGATGTTATTTGAAAAAGACGTGGGACTCAAATAAAGGTACACACACACTCACACACAGATACAACAAAATATTTTAATGATTTCCCTCTCCTGTGGTCTACTTTAGAATTCACCCACAAGCCATTTGCTTTTGTGGTTATTCAGATTTTGTTTCTCTTCTTACTACCTCCTCCTGTGTATTCCTGATTCCCAGCGTTTGGGCTGAATAAGGGAGAGGAAGTGAAATTCAAATCACTATATTTTATCCATTGGCCTTTTGGCTAAGAGATATGAGGGGTGAAGAGGTGCTTGTGGCTAAATTGCGGTTTGTAGAACGTGTGGGTGTTGTTTATTTTTGTTTTTAACTACTGTACCCATATTAGCCCAATTTACCACGTAAGTCCCGTTTGGGCAGGAAAGAGAAAGACTCAACAAACATTTGTTGAATGCCTTGCCTCTGCTTTGCTCCTTCTCTTAATCATTCCTCAGCAGAGGCTTAGCAACTTCCCCAAACAATATCCACGCTAAAGCCTAATTAACCCAGTCCTCAATAATGTGCTAACCATTAGTTGGATAAAAAGTGGTCTAAAGTTTATACCATCAGAAGATTTTATAACATGTTCTTTAATGTCAGCAACAATGTAAAAAAGAGGAATTCTAAACTACTCAGGAGGATAAGCTATTTTCAAATAGTTCAGCAGGAAATATTTGATACCAGTAAGAAACACGCTAAATGCAAATGGGCTTTCTCAGTGCATTAAAGCAAATCAGCAAAGACCTTAACCTGGGAATGCTGAGGACACTTTCTTAGCCACTAATTCATGTCATTACATATACATATTAGTTATAACAATGCATCCTTTTTGTAATTTTCAATATTTCAGGTCACTCGCTAACCTGGTCTGCCCTTCAATCATTGTAAGTCTGAATAAGCGAGGTTTTACTATCATTTACAAAACTGTATAACAGGGCAGGAAGAAGTATGTTTATCTAATATTGGGTATTTCTTTCTCCTTGTTTAATCCCCACCAACATGTATTTGGAAAGGCACCAGCCACACCAGGCTCCCAAAGAGCCCTACACTTTAGGGTTTTGGGGAGAACCCCAAGTTATCAAGGAGAGGTAGACCTCTTGTCTCTACTCTTGGTGGTAAGCATTGTTTCAGAGTCATCTAAAGAAAGATCTGCTTTTTTTTTTTTCCTGCTTTGCAAACTGGACAGCTGAAAGAGAAGGCAAAGATAAAAAGAAAGACATATAGTATATCCCAGGGGTCGCACATTTTTAGAGCCTCTTCATGTGTGACCCTACATTCCACTGAGGTCACGTCTGCCTTCTGAAAGGCTTATCACTTTATATCCCAAATTCAACTCAGTAACTTGTTCAACTTTGACTGAGAGACTTTTTTTTTTTTTTTTTTTTTTTTTTGCGGTACGCGGGCCTCTCACTGTTGTGGCCTCTCCCGTTGCGGAGCACAGGCTCCGGACGCACAGGCTCAGGGGTCATGGCTCACGGGCCCAGCCGCTCCGTGGCATGTGGGATCTTCCCAGACTGGGGCACGAACCCGTGTGCCCTGCATCGGCAGGCGGACGCGCAACCACCGCGCCACCAGGGAAGCCCTGACTGAGAGACATTTTTAAGAGAAGTCCCATAAAAGCATAAAATTTTAGATATGGCAAAGGCAATTAATATCTACATAAAACTGATACACGTGCCTGATTCAGAGGAGGAAATTGGCCTCTGTGTATTTTCTACTATTAAAAGTAATGTGGTTTAATAAACAGGCTGCAGGCTGTGTTGAGTGTGTCAGCCTGTTCTTGGCTCTTGGACAGTGGAGAGGTTATGAGAACCTACTAGATTATATTATGTTCATTCCTATCCCTGTGCCTCTGTTCATGCCGATTTCTTTGCCTGGAATTTCCACCCTGTTTCTCATTTAAGGTCCCACTACACGTTCAATTCCTTCGTGAATCCTTCCCACAAATTCTTGCCCACAAGCCTCTCCCCTTTTTCTCTTTCTTAGTATCACTAATTACTATAACGCCTTCTTTAATACTAGATCATACAGTAAGTTTTGTTTTAGTACATATGGCTCTCTTTTTCCCCCCAATTATTTTTTAAGTGTTTCTAAGGCCAGAATTTTTTTTCCTTCTCTCTAAATCTCTCTCCTCCGGACCTCTCATTCCTGTCTCTCTCTTAATTTTCTGTGCTAGGAAACTAATGATAACAAATATTTCCTACCTATGTACTATGTACCAGTAAATGTACTAAGTGATTTACATGCTGTATCACAGAATACATGTAGGATAGTCACCAAATTAAATTGAGTTTAGTTGAGAAAATTTAATATGGTTTATACGTCCTTGGTCAGTGAATCACTTGCTCCAATCTTCAACAGTCCTCTTCCTTTCCCTTCCACTACTCTGGGAAGTAAGTGTCACCTCCAGGGATACTTCACAATCCCACCATCAATATCTCAGGGATTGCAGTTAGGGCAGCTCAAAAGAAAATCAAATTCAGTTATTTGAGTACCAAGTACATGATAGCAAGATGACCTTCTGACTGGGATGGTCATTAGGTTCTGGACTAAACACCCCTCAGAGAAAACAATAAGAGAGAATACCAAGTAGGTGCTGATATCCAGTCTATGACATGACAAAGCAGCCACTCACAATTCAGCTCCCCATCCTCCCTTCCCAAGCCATTCTTGTCTTCTTCGTACACCCTCACCTGGTTTCCCCTGACCCTAAGTCCTAAAAGAAGCCTAATTCACTTCCAGATCCTGCTTCCCTCCATGAAAATAAAGGACGAGACAATAACTGTATCTAGTTCTTCTTTAAGATGTCACACTGACTTGATTTCCAGCTGAAATGAAAACTGGCCAGATGAGGTGGTTTTAAGGAAATGTTAATTCTTATTTTGACCACCAATTCAGCACAACAGGCCACTGTATATATAAATCCACCCAAAGTCAGTCAGTTAAACAGACAATGCCTAGAGCTATAGAACACTATCTACATGACTCCTTCAAATGAACCTTTATCCATTTGTTTAGTCTATAGCAGAAAGCCAACTGCCTTACTTCAGTTCAGAGGGGGAATGCTGAGATATTGTACAAACTACATGCAGTTTTCCAAGCTTCAGGAAATTTGAACTGAAACATGGACTAAAAAAGCCCATAGTACATTTACATGTTGAGCTGTTGTTTAAACCCTTTTCATATGTGATGAGCTCATATTCAAAATGTTTTGACTCAACATTCATAAGGGCTTGGCAAGGACTCGTGGGGAGGAGTGCCCTGTCACGGGAAATAGGAGAAAAACAAGGCCGCCTCAGCACATTCCCAGGCCTTCATGGGCCAGGGTTTCTGTTATTAAAAAAAAAAAAGTCAAATAGAGACTCTCTCCTCTCAATCCAGCAGTAATTCCAAGGTTACAATAAGTCAACAGTCACTATTCCCATGGCTTCCCACTACAGAGTGTCTCAACAAAGTATATACTTAGTATATTAATATATTAATATATGTTTTAAAGAGTAGAGCAGTTAGACATTAACTAATATCTGTTTTGGTTATGCTAAAGTCACACATGTTTTAAAAAGCCACCATTTCAGAGTGGACCACATGCAAGATACACATTGCCTTAATAAATACATTTAACTTCTGAAAGGGATTCACATTTTCCTAGGACGCACAGTTCTGAGCGAGTTTATAAAGGCCCAGAGTTGTTAGCTCTAAGGGTGATAGGTCTGGTATTCACCAGCATATATGCCCCACAGCTTGGGTCCAGCCACAGATTTACTCTCAGATGCCAACACTTCTTGCAAAAGTCTTTGGAAGGGACTATCAACACAGTTCATGCATAAAGTTTTCACCCTCAAAAAGACTTTCTGTTCTTGTGTTTCAGTTGAACCTGTAGGTAATCCAAGTTAAAGAGCTAAAATGGCTGCAGTGAATGGACCACATGGAATGCCATGCTGAGCGATATAGACTTCATATTTCCATTAATGGGGCATCCAGTAAAGTTCTAAAAGTCTGTTTGAGGCTATTAATCCAGCAAGAGTAGGAAGATGGATTCAAGGGAGTAGACGCTCTGGGGAGATGTAGGGAGCAGATCAAGGCAGAAGGGATGCTTAGGAAGAAGAACTGAGAAGCCCTGATAACTGAGCAGATATAGAGCATAATGAAGAGAGGTGGAAGGACTTCCCTGGTGGCTCAGTGGTTAAGACTTTGCACTCCCAATGCAGGGGGCCCAGGTTCGATCCCTGGCCAGGGAACTAGATCCCACATTCATGCCACAACTAAGAGTTCGCATGTCACAACTAAGGAGCCCTCAAGCCGCAACTAAGGAGCCCACGAGCCGCAACTAAGGAACCCTCCTGCCGCAACTAAGACCCAGTGCAACCAAATAAATAAGTAAATATTTTTTAAAAAATAAAAAAGAAGAGAGGTGGATGGGATACAGGGATGACATCAAGGTTTCTATCCAGAGAGCTGGGAGTGTGATGCAATCATTGATAGAAACAGCAAACCAGGAGTAGGAGCCAGTTGGCAATGAATTAAGAAGAGGGTTGAACTCAAAGAATCTTAAAGCTGGGACATATCTTAAAGGAGACACCAAGCCCAACTTTCTACTTCCTCTATGTACCGATATTTCAGAGACAAAACTGAGGCCCAGAGTGGAGAGCATAAAGACTCGTTGAAGGTTTCACAGCCAGTTGGCATGAAGTACACACTAATACCGACTCTTTGGTCTCTTGGTTCTTTCTGCCCTGTGATCGTTCAATTGTCCTGTGCAAAAGCTAGAAATCTTTCCGTTGCAAGTGATAGAAAACCCAACCCAATTTGACTTGCACAAATAAAGAAATCTATAGGCTCATATAGCTTTAAAGCCCAGAAGCTTCATGTGACACTTGGTTCAGCAACTCAACAATGTCACTAAGTACCTAGTTTCTTTTTGTCTAGTCTCTGCTCAACATCCTGGGTGGTTCCAAGATGAGTGTGAACAAGTCCCTGGGCTGTGGGCTTACTCATTCATATCCAGCAGGAAGGAGAGCAGATATTTGTTCTGGAATTCCAAGTAAAAGTCTTGAGACTTACTCCGATCAGATCTGCTTACTCACCTGTCCACCCAGAACCAATCACAATGACCAGGGAGTCAACTATGCTGATCTGGTTCACATGCTTCACCCCTGGAATCAGATTTCATAGAGCCAAATGGATCCCCAAACTGAAATGAGGGCTATAAAGAAGAAAATGATAGGACCAACCAAAAATGTCTATGACACATTGGTTGTCTAAATCTCTCTCTTTTTCTCCATATCAAGTTTATAGCTTTTGTGTTAGATACAATGACTAAGTGGTTTGCTCAAAGTTTCAAAAATATATTATACAGAAATCAGAATCTCCACACTCACCACAGTATTGAGAAAAGGGAGCAGGGGTTTAACAAATATGTTAAAGGGAAAGAAAAGTAATCAGAGTCATTAGGCTCAAACTCTAGGCAAATGCAGCCAAGTCTTTCCCCTGAGATACATTTTAGGCAGCATTCTCTAAAGCCAAGTAAAGTCTGAGGCGGCTGTGTGCTGGGGCCTTTTCCCCTCACTTCAGTTGTGGGCTGGCTTGTTGATTGGTGACCCTACAATATGAAGCCTCTTGTCACTCTGACATCAATGATGAGTGGTGTGGCAAGCCTTGGTATACCTTTGGTAATTACTTAAAAATGACTCTAAACTACCCAGTTGTTTTTTTTCCTACACCATTGCCTAAGGAAGTCTTTAGCAACCACTGGTACATGCTTCTGAGAAATATTTGACCACAAGTATCTTAGATTCAAAACACATTAATATGTATGTATTTATGTATTACGTTTGGTTCCCAAGCCCAGTATCATAGAGGTAAGAGGTGCTCTGGTCCCAGGCTTAGACTCCTGATAATGACCCCACGTGGGGAAGAGCATCTTGCAGCTTCTGACACGGGCAGTTCTTACTTGGTGAAGGGTTTCTTTTTCGGGAAGCCAGAGCCACTATTCCGTGGCCTCTGAGGCACCATTCAAGAATGGGAGGTTGATTTTATGGTTGGTTTGCTTTCATTTGTTTTCATCTGGTACCTGGCACCATAGCCATCATTCCATGTTTGTCTTGGCTCGTGACTCCATCCAGTTCTTTGGGCACCAGTGGTTTCTGATGTCTTTCTCATGTCATTTCCCAGTATGGCTCAAACTGCCTTGTGAATTAGCAGAAAGAAGAAATGGCCCCAAGGGACGTGATCTTGAAGCCCCATGAGGAGAGACACAGCCACATGATTCCCTGTAAATGAGGTGTGAATGAGGCCATATGTTCAGAAGAGGGAAAGCTAGCATGGGTCTAGCATGATCAACTGCTTTGTATTCCAAGGTGAACATGCAGCTGTTGCAAGAAGGGAATGCTACCATGTTACTCTCTGAGTGAATAAAGTTCACTTTTGCAGGAAAGAAGTTCAGTGTGTATTTAGGAATGAACGTGTGTGCATGGATGTGTGGGCACATGCGTATTTGCTTAATTTTTTTTTTATTGAATTGTAGTTGATTTGCAATGCTGTGTTAGTTTCTGGTGTACAGCAAAGTGATTCAGATATATAGGTATATACACATATATTGAGTATCTAAAATAATATATATTATTCTTTTCCATTATGGTTTATTACAGGATATTTAATGTAGCTCCCTGTGCTGTACAGTAGGACCTTGTTGTTTATCTATTTTATATATAGTAGTTGGTATCTGCTAATTCCAAACTCCTAATTTATCCCTCCCCCACCTTCCCCTTTGTTAACCATAAGTTTATTTGCTTTAAAATATTAAATATTTAAATTATTAATATTAAATTATTTTAAAATTAAATTATTAATATTAAATTAAAATATTTTCTGTTAACTGCTGACAACAGCAATCCCAGAAAACCAGACCCCCTGTTTCTGCCCACTTGGAAATGGCCTGTTTGCCTCCTGGAGCAGGGGCTGAGGTGTTCCATAGGCTCATTTTTGTCCTCACTGGCCTGGCCTCCCCAGTCTCTGAAATCTGCATGTCCTGAGCCTTCCTTCCCAGCTTCATCTTCCCAGACTCTCTGCTCCTGTCATGCAAAGTTACTCAACGCCCAATAGTGGCTGTTCCCGCCATGTTCTCTTTGTGCGTATGGGCCCCTCTGCACTGCCACTACGCGGCAAAGAAGGGGAAGGGGCTCCACGTTTACATCCCCAGCCTTGGGAACCAGACCTTCCCCCCTCCCCTGCCTCGCACCAACCCTTGCTGGCCGGCTCGCTGTAGTCCAGCACGTGCCATTTCTCCTCTTGGCCAAATTTCACGACACAGACTCTACACAGTTAGAAATATCAAGAGTAGTGCTTCATCTGGTTCAATCCACTTCAAGCTTAGATTTAAATCTACCAAACCAGCTCTTCTTTTATCTTTTATCTGCTTTATTGTTAAGATCCTTTTCTCTTCGGGGCCTTTGTTAATACTGCTTGATACGGTATACGAGTCAAGCCTTGTTTATGACAGTCTGATTTACCGAATCTTCTTTTATTTTCTCCTCTGTGAAATAGTGATAATGCTGACTCACTGTCTGCTTCCTGGAGCTGTTGTGAGGAGTAAGAGAAATTACATGTGAAATTCCTCACTTGGAAACTGATTCATAACTGGGGCTCAATAAATGTTAATAACACTCGCCCGCCACCACTAACCACGTTTACTGTGACTAAAGTAGATTCAGATTGGCAAGTCACACTCTACAACAGTGCTTCTCAAGCCCTGGTGCACAATGCAATCACCTGGGGAGCTTTAAAATTACTTGTGTCTGGGAGCCACTCTCCTGTCCCACCTTTAAATATCTGAAGCGTTGGACCTCCTTATTTCTTGGTAGGTAATATTTCTGCTGCCACACCAGACATGTGGTTTTCTCCCTCTGGCTCCTCTCATTCTTCCCTTTCCACTAAGCTTTGGGGAAGTTTGTTACGCAGCAATAGAAGCATACCTCAGAGATATTGTGGGTTTGGTTCCAGACAGTCACAATCAAATGAATCTCACGGGGTTTTTGGTTTCCCAGTGCATAGAAAAGTTACGTTTACTTTATACTGTAGTCTATTAAGTATGCAATAGCATGATGTCTAAAACAACATTGTACATGCCTTAATTTATTGCTAAAAAATGATGACCACTGTCTGAGCCTTCAATGAGTCATAATCCTTTTGCTGGTGAAGGGTTTGACATATTACAAGAGTTACCAAAATGTGACACAGAGACACGAAGTGAGCAAATGCTGTTGGAAAAATGGCGCCCATAGACTTGCTCAATGCCGGTTGCCAGAAACTTTCTATTCATTAAAAAATGCATCATTTGCAAAGTGCAATAAAATGCGGTGTGCCTGTAGATAGCTAACATACTCCTCTTATCACAGCACGGCACTGCTATGTCCCTCACTTTCAGATAGATTTTCATTTTTGTGTGACTTTTTTCTCAGGAATAAGGTGGTCATTAAATTCACACGACTGGATATATTAGTGGGTCCCTCTATGACTTTGATATATGTCCCTTGTCTGTTAGCTTTATTAAAAATGACTGTCTTCTTTATTAGTAGTTTATTCTCATTGGTGGGCCCATCTTGAGATTCCATCTCTGAAAAAATGAAAGATTACCTCCCCTCCCTAGGATATTGGATAATTCATCAGTGTGGAACACATCCTGGAGCCCTCCTGTTCACTAACCCCTTCCTACCTCATCATTAAACATGATCACAGAGGCTGATGAGTCCTTTCTGTTCTTGGAACAGGTTCTACTTTTTCAGGGACACCTTGCTGACCCCCAGGTCCCTGTGTTTATTCTCTCCTGCTTGGGCAGAGAGGAACAAATACAAGTCAATACTTTAAAACAGACATGTATTTAATATTTTTAAAAATAATACCTACATATTGTAATATACTCTTCTATTCACCTTTCTTTTATAACTATATTTTTATGCATGTATTATTTTGGAGTATTATTATGAACTCATAGCCTTTCACACACTCACCCTGTACCAATTTGCCATAACTGGTTTTATTAGTTGATATTCACATCTGCACATCTAGGCTAATAGAAATTCCTCAAGCGTTGCTCTGATAGTCTTGAAAGATCCTTGTTTTTAGAGCACAGCAATGAGATGTTTCAAGCCTGACTGTTTTTCCTGTCCCAAAACTGGAATCAACTAACTTCCAAGAAATTCTGATTGCTTTGAGCATTCATAAAAGAATAGTATTAGAAATGACAATCCAAGCTTCTCGCTGGTGCGTTGTAGAGGGGAGAAGTGCTAGGCCCTTGGCCATTGCTGCTTGGGGCCTGTTCTGTGACAGAGGCAAAGAAGATGTTTTTTAGGGTAGGAATTCATACTGATTTTCCTGATACAATGTGTTATGTTGCTATTCCTTGTTCTAGAAAAATAGAGTGAATATTCCCAGAAAGCCTAAAGGTAGGTCGTTTCCCAGCCGGGCAGTGAGGCGGAGGCCCCCAGAGACACTGGCTCCTCAGGACAAGGTTACACAGCTTTGTCCTCAGGAGAGGAGAGCTGTGGGGCTCACAGCTTCCTTGATGGCAGCGCCTGGCCACCTGGTTCCTTCCCAGAACTGCGTTTCTTTTTATCAGAATTAATGCTTCATCTCCAATTTGCTTCTTTACTCCTCCAAGTTCTTTCTTTGACTCCAAGCAGCCCCACTGCACCACTATACGGTGCCAACTGCCCGGTTTGCTGAAGACTGAGAGGGTTTCCAGGAGGCAGGACTTTCCATTTTCAAACCAGGATAGTCCGGGGCCAACCAGGATGAGTTGGTCTTCCCATCGCCTGTGGGCAAAGGACCTTATCACTTCTGTACAGAGTGAGAAAAAGATGCTTCGAACTCTGCTCAGTAGAATCTTAAAGGATGGAATAAAAACATGTTTAGGATTTCCATGTAAGGCAATATTCATGTGAATTTAAGAGTCAGGCTGCAGTATTCCTCAGCACATACAGCCAAAATAATTACATGAAAAACTGGAAGAAGCTGAGCTGGTTAAGCTGGTAAACACACAGCTGTGAACAATCTTCTTATTCAAAAAGCCCTGGTCTTTGGGCTGCAGAGCCTGGTTTTCCTTCCCGATCTCAGAGGGCCCTATAGAAGGTAGGTGTGAAAAACCAGTGGGACAGAGCAGATTCTCAAGGGGGGAAAGGTGTAGAGAGTAAAGCCTTTGTAAGTCCATACTCTGAAATTGGGCCCCATGTCAGTGGTCAAGAGTTTACGTGAAGGTATATTCCACTGTACTCTCATGAATATTGGTCTTACAAACAACACTGCACTCAGAGCCTTGGCCTGCCCAAGAGCTGAGTGTGTTAATTAACTCTGAGCAGCTCCCAAGAGGGCCAGAGGACAGCTCCTGGGGCCTTGTATGAAGCACAGATAGCTTGAGTTGGAAGAGCCCCACCCTCTCCCACCCCTGGGATAACCTGGTCCAACCTCCCCTTACAGATGAGTAAACTGAAGCCTAGAGAGGTCAAGAGACTTACCCAAAGGACATAGCTGGACACTGTTAAAGCTGGAATTTAGAATCCAAATTTCTTGACTCTTTCCACTAAATAAATCCCACTGCCCTCCTGCTGCTCCAAATGTGTGTCTCGTCTGTCAGAGAATTCCGATAAAGGAACCAAAGAGAGTTTGAATACTGGACTTCTAATCTCTGAAGAACACATTTTACCAAAGGAAGAGAATTTTGAAATCATCTGGTCTATTACATGGGGCTTCAGTAAGATTCAAATAATTTCAGCTGAATTCTTGCTAATCAACAGTACAGCCTTGACCTTAGCAAACACATCAGGCAAATTGAGTGGATTCAGTTACACAGTTATCTCCTCTTTGGTTTCTTTAGGCGTAAATGAAAGGAAATTGCTTTACCACCATTTCTAGTGAGGAAATTCACATCACAGAGAGACAGAAGCTGCCACTCTTTCTAAACTCTGCACGTATTCTCATCTTAGGATCTTCGCTCTTGCTGTCCCTTCTGCTTGTTTATCCCAGAGCTTCAGATAGCTTCCTCCTCATCTTTGGGTCTCAACTCAAATACTCTTTCTCCAATAAGCCTTCTCTTGTTGCCTCAATTAAAGCAGTTCTGGGGCTTCCCTGGTGGTGCAGTGGTTGAGAATCTGCCTGCCAATGCAGGGGACACGGGTTCGAGCCCGGGTCTGGGAAGATCCCACATGCCGCGGAGCAGCTGGGCCCATGAGCCACAACTACTGAGCCTGCGTGTCTGAGCCTTTGCTCCGCAACAAGAGAGGCCACGATAGTGAGAGGCCCGCACACCACGATGAAGAGTGGCCCCCGCTTGCCACAACTAGAGAAAGCCATCGCACAGAAACGAAGACCCAACACAGCCAAAAATAAATAAATAAATAAATAAATTTTAAAAAAAGCAGTTCTGTGCTCAGCCCCAGTCACGCAGCATCTGTAGTAGGTTGAAAGTGTCCCCTCAGAATTCATGTCTAACCAGAATCTCAGAATGTGACCTTGTTTGGAACAGATGTAATTAAGGTAACTATTGAGATAAGATCATACTAAGATGAGCCTTAAATCCAATGAGTGCATCCTTGTAGGAGACAGAAAAGTACACACAGAGACACAGAGAGAAGGTCATGTAAAGATGGAGGCAGAGACTGGAGTGATGCTGCCACAGACCAAGGAACACCAGGAGCCACCAGGAGCTAGAAGGGGCAAGGAGAGAGTCTCTCCTAGAGATTTTTGATAGAGTGTGGCCCTGTCGACATCTTGATTTCAGACTTCTGGCCTCCTGAAATATGAGAGAACATCCTATTGTTTCAAGCCACCAAGCTTGTGAAAATTTATTACAGCAGCCCTAGGAAACTAATACACCATCATTCTACCACCCACATTATCTTCTCCACAGCCCTTAACCACTCGTGGTTTCTTCACAGCTGTTCCCGTCTTCCATCTCTTTCTTCTTCATAGAGACTCCTGCTTGTTTGGGGTGTTTATCCATCCTGTGTGTTCAGAGAAAATGAACCCAACCCTGACCTGGGGGCAGAAGAATGACTAGTCTAAATCCAGTATAGTCATTTCACTCCTCTGACCCATGATTGATTTCAACATGGGCGTAAAATAAACCCCTGGACAAGCAGTAAGAGGAAGTCTGTGGTGAGGCCTCTGATTGTCTTAGTCTGCTGGGGCTGCCATAACAAAATACCATGGATCAGGTGGCTTACATAATAGAAATTTATTTTCTCAAGATTCTAACAGCTGAGAATTCCAAGATCAAGGTGCCAGCTGGTTTGGTTCCCAGTGAGGCTTCTCAACCACCATCTCACTGTGTGCTCACTTAACCTCTTCTCTGTACACATGAAGGGAGACAGAGAGAAAGCAAGCTCTCTGGTGTTTATTCTTATAAGGGCACTAATCCCATCCTGAGGGCCGCAGCCTCATGACCTCATCTAACCCTAAGTACCTCCCAAAGTTCCCGTCTCCAAATACCACCCCCATTAGGGTTAGGGCATCAACATATGAATTTGGTGAGGGCATAATTCAATCCATAGCAATGGTCATAAGAGATGCAATGAGGAGAAGCAACCATTCCTGTTTTGGACATAACTATGTGAAGAGGTGGTACTTGGAGCTACAGGAACCAAACTGGTTCATGAGAGATAACCCCAAGGAGGAAGCCAACATCCTAAGGGTGGCCGTGCAGTGGATGGAAGAGCTAGGTCTTCAGTTACACTGTTGGGTCTATGGATTAACCATCTCTGGAATGGCCCTCTCTGGGTTGTTTCTTGTTTGGGAACGCGTGTGTGTGTGTGATTATCGTTTAGGCCACTTGTAGTTGGATATTTTGTAACTTGAAATCATCCTAAGTGATTCCTTGGTATCTATAGTTATGGGATATTATCTATCTCATTTCTTTGTGTGTTTCTTGTTCCACACGTTGGGGTGTAGGCTCCTCAACAGCAGGGTTTATCCGCCTTGCTCCTAGGACTCTCTAGTTTTTAGTCTATGCTTAGCATGTAACAGATGTTCAGAAAATATTTGCTGAATGGTCTTACTTTGACAATTCTTCCTAAATATGTTCCCTTATATTCCACCATCACCTTAGCATATCTCTATTAGCCCACACCTGGACTATTGCTAAAGGCTTCTAACTCATCACCCGCCCAACTTCTTCCCACATAGGAGCATATTAAACTCCTCTATTAGATTAACTTTACTACAATCTCCAGTGGATATATCTCTTGCCTTTTTGGAAACATTTGGTGGCTCCCCAGCGCCTGCAGAATAAAATCCCCAATCCTTCTATCTTCCTTTAAACCCTCCATGACGTGACTCTCATCTACCTGCCAGCCTTAGCTTTGTGGACTGTCTACACTGACCGTCCACTCCTGGCAAACTGATCTTTCTACTGCCCCCAAACTTGGCTTTCACTTTTCCTCATGCATGTCTCTGTCACATCCATTTCTCTGCTAGGGAGCTTCTCCTCCTCGCAATTGAACTTGTCCACATTTTACTCATCCTTCAAAGTATGGTTCCCATCACAAAAATCTCACCTCTTCCATGGAGTCGTTCCTGACATGGCCCCACAGGACGTAATGTCAGAGAGACTCTAGCACCATTATTTGCACACATACTCATGTTGCCCTGGTGTGTGTGTGTGTGTGTGTGTGTGCCCCCATTGGGATTGTGTGCTCCTGGAGAACAGGAGCCATGTTTCAAAGTTGTTGGTTTTTGTTTTGTTTCGCTTTTTAAATTTATTTATTTATTGTTTTTGGCTGCATTGGATCTTTGTTGCTGTGCGTGGGCTTTCTCTAGTTGCGGCGAGCGGGGGTTACTCTTTGTTGTGGTGCACGGGCTTCTCATTGCGGTGGCTTCTCTTGTTGCAGGACACAGGCTCTAGGTGCGCAGGCTTCAGTAGTTGTGGCACTCGGGCTCAGTAGTCGTGGCACACGGGCTCTAGAGCGCAGGCTCAGTAGTTGTGGTGCACGGGCTTAGTTGCTCCACAGCATGTGGGATCTTCCTGGACCAGGGCTCAAAGCCGTGTCCCCTGCATTGGCAGGCAGATTCTTAACCACTGCACCATGAGGGAAGTCTCTGGTTTGTTTGTTTGTTTTATTTTATTGAAATATAGTTGATTTACAATGTCATGTTAGTTTCAGATGTACAGCACAGTGATTCAGTCATATATACGTGTGTGTGTGTGTATATATATATATATATATTCTTTTTCAGATTCTTTTCCCTTATAGGTTATTACAAAATCAAAGTTTTTGTTTTGTTTGTCTCTTTATTTTAGTTTTGTTGTTAGTGTCGACTTTCCGATTTATCCTTCCAGGGCCTTGAATGATATATAGAATAAGTGACGATATGTGAAATAAGTGACAGATTGCCTGTGTTACACAAATAGATGCACAGCATGCTTCTCTGCTGGCTCTGACCATAAAGCCTCCCCCAGTCCCCCTGGGAGTCTCCCCTGGAACTTAGGTGTGTTCTTACACAAGTCCTCTCAGCCACCACCCACTGGAATGCAGTCATCATGTGGCTTCTTGGACAACATTACCAAATGGATTCAGAGGTAGAGAAAAGGGCAGAAGGTGGGTCCAGGTAGGACTGAGATAATTTGAGAAGACTCAGGAGATACCTCTTTGGGACTCCCAGAAACAACTGGGGAAACATTTGGATTGTCCCACACAATCAAGTGAGGAGAGTCAGAAGAATATGCTTTCTTACTTTGGGGTCCCCACTACTGCCACCCTCACTCCAGGACTTGTTTCCTGCTGTTGGCTGCCTGGAGTCACAGGGAACCCAAACCATATGTCACTGACCTACCTCTGCAGACAGAGAGCATACACCTTCTACACACACACAAACACCTAGATCATTCTCTGAATCAATAATCCTAAGCAGGGCTTAGGTCCTCCCAAAGTCTCAGAGATTTTGCATAACCACAAATTCAGTTCTGTGAGCTGCACCTCTGCCCCAGGACTCAGATGAAGCCAACAAGTGCTGACTCAGAATGAAATCTAGCCCAGACGCCTTAGTGTCCTGCATTCCTCTGCCCGTCCCTTAGAAGTTATCTTCTTTACCCCCAAACAACCTCCCTCCTTGCCCCAAACACCCTACTTTCTCTCACCTTTGCATGCTCACAGGCCAATCAGTCATTTCAATACAAGACTTATTTTTCACTTTGAAACTTTAAAACTTGAAACCCAGGGATCAAATGTTTACCCACTGTCAGGTTGAATCTGTTCACTGCGAGATGCTGCACCACTGAATTTTGCCCGTGCAACCATCTGGTTGAAATACAAGTGAATGTGAACGTTCTATCTAAAATACTTCTTCAGGGCTTCCCTGGTGGTGCAGTGGTTAAGAATCCGCCTGCCAGTATAGGAAACAGGGGTTTGAGCCCTCATCCGGGAAGATCCCACATGCCACGGAGCATCTAAGCCCATGCGCCACAACTACTGAGCCTGTGCTCTAGAGCCCGCGAGCCACAACTACTGAGCCCGTGTGCCACAACTACTGAAGCCTGGGCACTTAGAGCCCGTGCTCTGTAACAAGAGAAGCCACCGCAATGAGAAGCCTGCTCACCGCAACGAAGAGTAGCCCCCGCTCACCGCAACTAGAGAAAAGCCATGCGCAGCAACAAAGACCCAGTGCAGCCAAATAAATAAATAATTTTTAAGTGGGTAGGTTTAAAAAAAATAAAATAAAATAAAATACTTCTTCATGAAATACTCAAGTCATCAAATAATTGAAAGCCTAGACTGCTGATCAGGTTGTAAAACTGTGAAATTCTCTCAGTTGTCAGAAGTAGTTTGAAATTAAACTGAAAAACGTCTTATGGTCTCTAAAGAACAGATGTTAATTGTGGGAAGAGCTACAGAGAAAATGATGTCCTCCTGTAAGGTGCCAGCATTCTTCCTTAGAGTTCTTCCAAGGTCAGAGGGCTGATCACCTCTTTGCTGCCATCCATCGTCCCCGTGTGGCTGTGAAGAGCTCGTTCACCACCGAGTTTATTTCCAAATAGTAGTTTACCATAACATACATAATTTTATTTTCTGAAAAAATACTTCAACCTTGTATATTGACCCAAGCTAACTATAAACATACCAAAGAAAAAGGTCCCATATAATTTGGCCATTTATGGACATAGTACCTGGGGGGTAACTTTAAATTGTGTCATAAATTAAGAAATTTCTCTATAAGAGCTCTTGTTGAATTACAGCTGACAACAGTATGAGTAGCACAGTCACGCCACTGAATTCTTTCCAGCTCCAGCTCCGTAATTCACCCACTCCCACATGTCCTCCCTTCTTGAACTTAGAAATTTTTTCTTAATAAGTGTCACTTATGTGATCCTAATGGGAGATATAAGAGGGGAAAATTTCAATAGCTATTCCAAGACTTACAACATTGTAGGGAACAAATGCTGGATTTAAAGACTAAAAATATAGGATTGAGTGCAGCTTCCACCAGATACTGGGTGTGTTACCCTGGGAAAGTCACTTGCCCACTTTGAGCTTCAGTTTTCTCATCTGTTAATTGTTCATAGGTTCAGTCATTCGCAATCATTTTTGTTATCTTCTCAAGTCCCCTTCAGCTATTGTGATAGAGAGAGAGATGACTGTATAGATAGATAGATAGATAATGGGTGGAAGAGATGGGAAGGTAGATGGAGGGATAGAAAGCATTACGAGCTGAATTGTGTCCCCTCAAAATTCATATGTTGGAGTCTTAACCCCAGTACCTTAGAATGTGACTGCATTTGGAGACAGGATCTTTAAAGAGGTAATTAGCTTACAATGAGGTCCTTCGGGCGAGCCCTAATCTAAAATGACTAGTGTCCTTATAAGAATAAGAGGTTGAGACACAGATACACACAGAGAGAAAGCGGCCACTTACAAGCCAAGGAGAGAGTCCTGAGAAGAAATCAACCTTGATCTCAGACTTCTGGCCTCCAGAACTGTGAGAAAATAAGTTTCTGTTGTTTCGGCCACTTGGTCTATGGTAATTTGCTATGGCAGCCCTAGCAAACTAGGATAGATTGATGATGATGATAGATGACAGATAGATAGGTAAGTAGGTAGATACATAGATAGATAGATAGATAGATAATCTGGACCAGATAGAACAATCGTAATTAAGACTCTGGTGTTCAAAGTGAGCAAACCCAAGTAAGGAGCATCCCTTCTTGTAATGCTGTTCTGACAGAGTCAATAGTCTCTGTGTGGATGTGCGATAAATTACAAAGACTTGGGTTGCATTTTCAAAATGTAAAGAGCTAGAGAGTCAGAGGAGGACTCCAAATCCACATTTTTTTTAATCCATCAACTGCTTCCAAAGGCGCGTGGGGGAATTATGAAGACAGATGGCTCCAAAATGATGTAAATTCCTTGCTGCCAACTGGACCTAGGGCCTGAGCCCTAGCCGTGCTGATGTGGGCCAGACATGTAAACAGGGAGGACTGCTGTTGCCCAGAAGGCTTGAACAGCCCAGATCAACAGCAGCATAGTAGCCAACTTGGCCTCTTCCCTATGGTTCACACTCTCACCTTGGCGGGGGTGGGGCAGCGCGCTATGGTCTTAACAACTTGGAAAAGGAAGGAACGATGAACCCAGGAAACGAGAGGAAAGAGAGCTCTTCTCCCTGAGGCTGACAGCAGCTGCTCCAAATCATCATTCCCTGTGCCCTATCCTATTCCTGCCTGGCCTTCCCAGAACAAGACGCTCCCCCATGTGAAGCAGCTGCATGCCCTTTGTACTGCTCCAGAGGCCTGGGGAGTAGGACTCCAAGTGGGAGGAAAACGATGCAAGAAAGAAAAACCAAAGAGTCAACAACATAAATATATAAGCGCCTTTAAACTCCCCTAAAATCTCAATTGTATCCTGTCCCTGGATGTGGGTCACACGCCAATTTCCCAACAATGGAGTTGTGATGGGGGGATGGGGAACAGAGAAAGTAGTCTGGAAAAAGCACTTTATGAATGCAAATAAGAAGGCATAGGGCTTCCCTGGTGGCGAAGTGGTTGAGAGTCCGCCTGCCGATGCAGGGGACGCGGGTTCGGGCCCCGGTCCGGGAAGATCCCACATGCCGCGGAGCGGCTGGGCCCGTGAGTCATGGCCGCTGAGCCTGCGCGTCCGGAGCCTGTGCTCCGCAACGGGAGAGGCCGCAACAGGGAGAGGCCCGCATATCGCAGAAAAGAGTATGATAATAAGGTATAGGACCTCAGAGCCTGGCGCTAACTCGTACTCTTACCTCTCTTCTGGTATCTTATTGTCCTGTCCATTCTTTGTATCATTCTTTCTGTGTTGCCTGAAGTTGGCACCCTCAGTCCATTTTTGCCATTTGAAGTCCTCTGGGAATAAGGCTGGGCTTCATTCACTAGTGATTGTCAACAGCTCCCAGCCCAACACCTACTCATAGAACAAGCAGGTTAAATGTTTGTGGAAGGAAAGAAGGAAGAAAGGAAAAAAAGAGAAAGAGAACTTCTTCTGGCTTTCTTCTGGAGACTTCTTATTATACTTATTCAAGGAAGAATTAAGTTTCAGTTATTATTGGTCATACATTCTGAACTCTTCACCTCACAACTGCCATACGTTTATACTGTGGACCAATCCAACTGAAACAAACTTACATTTTAAATGTGTCATTTTTCAGAGCAAAGAATAAATCAGCAAGGGGCTCTCAGAAACAGGCCATACTGCGGCATCACCAAGAGTGATTATTTCAGCAGCAGGCCCTAGGGTCTCTGACATTGCATGTCCTTAATTTATTGGAGGGGCTTTCCCAAGTGTTATTTTCATAAACAGTCAGATTAATATAGGGGCTTTTTCTTGCATTCATTTGGAAAAATCTTATCCTGATGTAAAACATTCAAGCTCCACTGCCTACAAAGAAGCTAAAATCTTTCTTCTGAGTTGTTGCCCCTGAGACTTCAGTCTCATCTTGTCTGAAGCATAAAATGCAGGCTTAATTTTGTTTTGTTTTCCTTAAAATGTAGAAAGCACTTCAGGTCAAAGAACTGGAGAGAATGTGAATGCTGACTCTATATTATGCTTTTAGTTATTTTTGGTTTCCTTCTGTCCCTACTTTACTGTGGACTTTTTCCCCATTCATCCCCTTACCCCCTGGGTATCGTTCTGACCTTGAAGGAGCAGCTTCTTAACCTACCTACAGCCATGAGAGGCCCACCAGATTCTCACTACTGTGGAATTCCATCAGGAGTCAAGATTTCCCAATCACAAGTCCGAGGGGCCTTCCTGGGTAACTTGAGCTCCATGCTGCCTCCTCAGAGGCCCCCATGAACCACCCAAGATGGCTGGTTGTCAGTGTCACCCTTTTCCTTTTCCAGCCAACTATCTTTGAAAGAAAGGAAAAAAAAAAAAGACCTCTTTGAATGCACCCATTTCTTTCCCAAATAATTCTGTTTAATGAATTCCCTATTAGGCCAAATCCAATGCGCTGAAATTTCTGCCACGCGTGTCATCCTGCACAAAAGGGGTTTGAAAATAGCCAGAAGCTAGTTCGAGGAGAGAACATGTGAAGGGACTCGACGAGGAGTTTCCCATCCATGGTTGGAGGTCCACCACTGCCTCGCTGTGTGCAGATTTGGGCTGAGCTATGATCACATTGTTCCCGTAAAGAAAAAGCAACTGTTCTCCCCTAGCGCCCCTTCCCTGCTCCGAATGGCTGCGATCAACAGCCCCAAGACCCTAATTGCCACAGCCTATTAGAAATAATGAGACTTACATGGCAGAAGCCAAAGGTAAAAGCGACATCTCACAACACAAAAGGTTAATATCAACATATACTGCTAGTGAGTGCAAAGGGCACATCAACTGGTGACTCATTACTGGGGGTTGACCCTTGGGGAACGTGTCATTCAGCAGAGAGGCTTTCTCAGGATGTGGCAGCAAAAGTTACAAAAGATAAGGACTTGCCTGTGGAACACGCTCAACTAATGAGAGCTGAAAATTGTTTGAAATATCCCAGTGACCTCACAGATGGGGGATGCTGATTAAGGTGGCTACATGAGGCTCCTTTCTTGTCTGACAGCCCATTGAGAAGCTTTGGTGAGATGTGACTAACAGGCCGTGAAGGTGTCTCCATCTTTTCCGACATGGTCCACGCCTTGGGGAAAACAAACACGAAAAATAAGTCCAAATTGACACGCATGTTTGAGTTTAGTTTCTAGAGACATGTTTTGGGAAAAGAGCACTGGTGGGGCCGTCAGCTAGGATTTCTTTATGGCCAAGGGGTTTTGTGACTCCTTGCGTGACTAATCGCATGACTGCGCTGGGGGTGAGCCAACGGCAAATTTAGGTCTTGAACACTCGACAAAACAGCCCCACTGTTCTGTGGGTGAGATTCTGTGGAGCTTCATGTGTAATTAAATGAAAGTCCCACAAGGGTCTACACCTTAATCATCCTCAATGCTGATATGTGGCACAAAGGAAGGATTTTTTTGCCACATCAGAACGCTTCCATGGCACAATGGAGAAATGGAATCAGATTTTTGTTTGCTTTGTCCAACATTTTCTGAGACAGAGACATTTCACAGAAGAAACCCTGAAGTTCTCTGGGTCTTCATTTAGTGCCTGGGACTTTGAAAAGAGACCACTTTTATGGATGCCCTGCCCCTATCTCCTGATGAGGACGCATCTCAGACTGTTCATCTCAGCTTTTTCTCCAGCAAAACCAGAAGTAATACCTGCTCATTTGCCACCTCATTTAAAATGATAAGAATCACTCATGTCTTGCAAAAATAGTCACATCATCTCATAAAAAGAACTTATCACTGCGTTAAAGAAGATTATACAAGGGTTTTTTTTTTTGTTTTTGGGTTTTTTTTTTTTGCTGTACGTGGGCCTCTCACTGTTGTGGCCTCTCCCGTTGCGGAGCACAGGCTCCGGACGCGCAGGCTCAGCGGCCATGGCTCACGGGCCCAGCCGCTCCGCGGCATGTGGGATCCTCCCGGACCGGGTCACAAATTCGTGTCCCCTGCATCGGCAGGCGGACTCCCAACCACTGCGCCACCAGGGAAGCCCTATACAAGGGTTTTTATAATAACATTTAGGAAAAAAATTCTCAAGCTTTCCTAACTAGTTGTACTAGTTATCAATTGCCTCATAACAAATTATCACAAAGCACAGTGGCTCAAACAACAATTAACTTTTATTATCCCACATAGTCTCTGTGGGCAACCTCATAAGGTTGCAGTCAAGATGATGACCAGGGCTGTGATATCATGCGGAGGCTTGTCTGGGGCTGGAGGATTCACTTTCAAGCTGGCTCACTCACATGTCTGGCAAATTAGTGCCTGCTGTATTACAGAGGCCACAGTTCCTTGCCGCTCAGCCTCTCCGTAGAGCTGAGTGAGTGTCTTCAGGACATGGCAGCTAGCTTCCCCCAGAGCAATAATCCAAGAGAGAGAAAGATGGAACTTCCATGTCGTAGCCTCAGAAGTCATGTACCATCATATCCACAATATCCTAGTGATTACACAGGGCAGCCCAATTCGATGTGGGAGGGGACTACCTATGGGTGTGACTCTCGGGAGGCAAGAATCTTTGGGTACTATCTTGCCTCGATAGTTAAAATATTAAAAGTATACCAGCCTGGGGCTTCCCTGGTAGCGCAGTGGTTGAGAATCTGCCTTCCAATGCAGGGAACAGGGTTCAAGCCCTGGTCCGGGAAGATCCCACATGCCACAGAGCAACTAAGCCCGTGCACCACAACTACTGAGCCTGAGCTCTAGATCCCATGAGCCACAACTACTGAGCCTGCGCGCCTAGAGCCCACGCTCTGCAACAAGAGAAGCCACCACAATGAGAAGCCCGGGCACCGCAACGAAGAGTAGCCCCCGCTTGCCGCAACTAGACAAAGACTGCTCGCGGCAACGAAGACCCAACACAGCCAAAAATAAATAAATAAATAAATTTATTTTTTAAAAAATGATATGAACTGACTCCTCACCAAAGAATAGATGTAAATAGCCAATAAATACATGAAAAGATGTTCAATATCGTTAGTCATCAGTTGTGACATATGTATAACAATGCAAATTAAAACCACAGTGTGATACCACTACACACCCATTAGTTTGACTAAGATTAAAAAGACTGAACGTATCACCAAATGAATGAATATGAAATGAGTGAATATGTTAAGGAATTGAAACCCTTATACCCTGATGATAGGAATATAAAATGATATGAGCACTGCCAAAACAATTTGGCATCTTCTTAAAAGTTGAATATACACCTATCATGTGACAAAGCCATTTCACTCCTAGGTATTTAACCAAAAGAAATAAAAACATATATTTACACAAAGATTATCCATGAATGTTCTTAGCAGGTTTATTTGTAAAAGCGAAAAATTGGAAACAATCCAAATACCTATCAACAGGTTAACGGGTTAGTAAATTATAGTCTATCCATACAGTGGAGTACTACTCATCAATTAAAGGGATGAATTAGCAATGCATACGACAACATGGCTGGATCTCAAAATCACTATGCTGAATAAAAGAAACTAGGCAAAAATAGACACCTGGGCTCAAGTCCCAACTCCACTTGGCTATGCAACATTGAGCAAGTGACTTAATACCTACCTGCTTAATTTTCTCACCCATTAAATAGGAATAATAATAACTGCTACCACTTACTGAGTTCTTACTATGTTTCAAGGCCTTTACTTTCAATATCTCATTTAATCCTCTAAACTCCATCATATTTGAGATAATGCACGTTTAGTACTTACCATTATATGCAATAAATTGTAGTCATTATTATTACTTTCTTACTAATTTCTTATTAATAATAAATAAATGAATCAATATATGTTGATATATGTTTAACACAATAGATTAGTTTTTTCTGTTTTTGAACGTAAATGGAATCATATTTATGTATTTTGTGACTGCCTTTTTTCATTCATCATGTGAAAGACCCAGTGGAATGCCCTGTAGAGAGATAAAAAGATGAATAAGACAGAGTCCCTATCTTCCAGAATCTTATAATCTAGAATTGGAAACAAAACATACACAGATAACTATAGCACAAGATAGCAATAACTAGAAGCAAATATGGTATTATAAGAGAGGGTCGTGGAAAAATCTCATAGAGAAAATAGTGCTTAAGCTGAGCCTAGAAGGATGGTGGCATCTCACCAGGAAAAGCGGCTGGAGATAAAGAAGCTCTGGATATAATAGCACAGAGAAAGAAAGCAGGAGCGTTGAGAACAGCAGATAGTGCATCATTAGTGGAGCACAGGTTGTGTGAAAGCACGTGTGAGCAAGGAAGGTCAGATCCTGGAAGGTCTTGGATAGCAGGCAAGGAGTTTGGACTTCATTCTGAATACATTAGGGTACTTTGGTGTGTCTTGAGCCAAGGAGTGATATCGTGTTGTGTGTAAGCAGGATTACCATGGCAGCGATATGGCCAAAGGAGAGCTGAGAGGTGGGAAGAGTGACTTAGAAGCTTTTGTGATGAGCTAAGTGGGGCCTGAACAGAGATGGTGGCTGAAAGAATGACAGGTCTGTAAGAATTGATTTTAAGGTAGCATCAAATTAATATAGGGACTAATTAAATTGGACCAGAGGAGAGAAACAAATCAAAGGGACTCCAAAATGGCAAACTTGCTGGACTGGAAAAATGGAAAGACCATTATTAGAAATACAGAAGTCAAGAATAAAAGGACATTTGAACAGGATAAAAGGAGTGATAACAAGAAAGGGGGAAAATGAATATTTGGATTACATTAAAATTAACAGTTCTGGGCTTCCCTGGTGGCGCAGTGGTTGAGAGTCCGCCTGCCGATGCAGGGGACACGGGTTCGTGCCCCAGTCCAGGAAGATGCCGTGGAGCGGCTGGGCCCGTGAGCCATGGCCACTGAGCCATGGCCACTGAGCCTGCACGTCCGGAGCCTGTACTCCGCAATGGGAGAGGCCACAACAGTGAGAGGCCCGCGTACAGCAAAAAAAAAAAAAAAAAAATTAACAGTTCTGTTCATCCAAAAAACACCATTAAGAGAATGGAAAGCAAACCACAGAGTGGTTGAAATATCTAACAAAGGAATCATCTCCAGGATATATAAAGAACTGGTACAAATCAATATGAAAAAAACAAACAACCCAATAGAAAAATGGACAGAAAGACATGAATAGGTACTTCACAGGATGCTTTGCAAATGGGCAGTAAACATATGAAAAGTTGCTTAATTTCATTAGTCACTGGGGAGATATAAATTAAAGCCTTAATGAGATAACATTGCACACCTACCAGAAATAACTAAAATTAAAAAAAAAAACAGCCAATACCAAATATTGGCAAAAGTGTGGACCAATTGGATTTTCATACATTGCTGGTAGAAAGGTCAGTTGGTATTGGTATAGCCACTTTGGAAAACTGTTCAGCAATATCTACTAAAAATGAACACGTATCCAGAGACCCAGCAATTCCATTCCTAAGCAGAACAGAAGAGAAAAGCATATGTCCACCAAAAAAACTTACAAGAATGTTTAAAGCAGCATTATTCATATAACAGCCTGAAACTGGAAACTACCCAAATGCTTTTTAACAACAGAATGGATTTTAAGAAATACGGTATATTTGCATAATGGAATATTATTTATTAATGAGAATGAATAAACTATCTCTACATGTAACAACTTGGAATGATATTATAAAGATGATGCTGAATGAAAAAAGACAGTCACAAAAGACATAAATATGATTCCATTTAAGTTCAAAAACAGAAAAAACTAATCTATTGTGTTAAAAATCAGGATAGTCGTTATTTGGGGGTGTTTATTTGGGGTAGTGACTAGAAGCAGGCAGGAGGGGCATATCTGGGGGTGCTGGTAATGTTCTGTTTCCTGATCTTGGTGCTGGTTACAATGGTGTGTTCCCTCTGTGAAAATTCCTTGAATGTGAATAAACTTCTGTTATACATTAATAAAAAATGTATTCCTACAAAAAGCAAGTTTGGGGGTTAGATGATGCAGTCAGAATTAGAAATGATAATTTTTGCGGAAATACAGATATTAAACAAGGAGGAAATGTGGATCTATGTTAGGAGTTGACAGGATGTTACTGGAGATAAATGCATTTGTCACTCATTACAATAGTCATAGATAATGATAAAGAGAAAGGAGAGAGAAAACTAAAGAAAGAATCTTGGGGAATGTTTACCCATAGGTGTTGGAAAAAGAAAAATAGAGAAGAAAACAGATAGAAAAGGATAAAGAAATGAATGCACATAAGCCAACCCAGAAGAATGCTTCATAGAGAGAAGAGGGGCAGCTGATCAGCAACTACAGATGCAGGACAGGGAATTCCCTGGCGGTCCAGGGGTTAGGACTTGGTGCTTTCACTGCTGTGGGCCCAGGTTCGATCCCTGGTCAGGGAACTAAGATCCCACAAGCCACGTGGTATGGCCAAAAAAATTTTTTTAATAAAATAAAATTTTTTTAAAAATGCAGCACAGTGGTTAAGAGCATGGGCTTTGGAGTCAGAGTTTCTGGGTTCAAATCCTCCATTTCCTTGTCTGTAAAATGGGGCTACAAATGGACATTACCTCATTGGGTTAATGCATCTGAACAGTGGCTAACGGCCAGTGATCCGGAGAGCTCCAGGAGGATGAGAAAAGTGTGAGAAAAGGCTGTTTGACTTAGTAGTTAGGACTTGAGATGTTAGCAGAGTAATGGCAGGGGGAGGGCAGAAGATTCCAAAGTATGGTGAGAAAATAGATTTCAGAAAGAGTGAACCAGTGATGAGCAACCAGCAAAAGGCCACAAGTGGATCCTCCAGCTTTCTAGCGCAACACTACTGTCAGCCTCTCCAGTCCCCAAGTGTTCATTCACTCACATTCCAGCCAGGAGGGTGGAGGCCAGAGGTTGGCCAGGTTTCCCATTAGGCAGAGACCTCCAGGCATGTGGCCCAGAAAGAATCATTGGTTTTCTCAGTTGCCTGGACGTTTGAAAGCAGCCATAACTATCCTACAGAAACGATGCTTGGGAAGAGTTCCTGTTTCTCAGATTAAGAAGCCTCCCCAACAAAACCCACCCGGGAAGGAGAGAAGAGCCCTAGACGATTGTCCACAAAACACCAACTCAGCAGTTCCATCTCAAGTTTCTTTTCCAGTGGGCCACTGATTGGCTGCCCAAGGGATACAATGCATATATGATTTGGCAAAAGACACAAACCCACTTCTGAAAAATAAAGACAAAAAAAACAACCTTAAAAGCAGCCAGAGAAAACTGACATTTTATCTATAGGGAGGAAATAATTAGGATGACAGCACACATTTCTCTCTTCAAAAATCATGGAGGCCAAAAGAAAGTGTTACAATATATTTCAAGTGTAGAAAGAAAAGAATTGTCAACACAGAATCCTATATCCAATGAAGATGTCTTTCAGGAATGAAGGGAAAAATAAGACACTCTCAGATGAAGGAAAACAGAATTTGTTGCTCAAAGACCTATACTAATGGATAGATAAAGGAAGTCTTCTTAACAAAAGGGAGATGGGGAAAAAAAGGAAACTTGGAACATCAGGAAGGCAGGAAGAACTCAGTAAGTAAAAATGTGGGTAAATATAATAGATTTTCCTTCTTTTGAGTTTTCTAAATTGTTTGATATTTGGAGAAAAATTATAACACTGTCTGATGAAGTTCTAGATGTACATACAGAAAATATTTAAGGCAATTATATTATAAGAAGGTAAAGGGACATAAATGGAAGTAAAGTTTCAATACTTCACTCAAACTGGTAAGATGACACTAGTAGCCTGTGATGCGTTATATATACATAATGGAACACCTAGAACAAGCCACTTTAAAAGAGAGATACTTTAAAATACTACATATAGGGCTTCCCTGGTGGCGCAGTGGTTGAGGGTCCGCCTGCCGATGCAGGGGACGCGGGTTCGTGCCCCGGTCCGGGAGGATCCCACATGCCGCGGGGCGGCTGGGCCCGTGAGCCATGGCCGCTGGGCCTGCGCGTCCGGAGCCTGTGCTCCGAAACGGGAGAGGCCACAACAGTGAGAGGCCCGTGTACCACAAGAAACAAAAACAAAAACAACAAAAAAAATACTATATATAAATCAATATAGAATTCTTTAGAATATTCAAGCATCTCAAAATGCAAGAAAATGAAAACAAAGACATGAAAAACAGAGAGAATAAGCAGAAAACAAAATGGCACATTTAAGCCCTAAAACATCAATAATTCCATGAAATGTAAATGGTTTAAATACACCGATTAAAAGAGATTGGCAGAGTAGATTAAAAAACATGACCCAACTGTAATCTGTCTACAAGAAACTCACTTCAAACATCCTATAGACAGGTTGAAAGTAAGTCACACATGGGGTGTCACTACACGCCTATCAGAATAGCTAACATAAAAAACAGCAATGACGCCAAACGCTGGCAAGCACGTGGAGAAGCTAGATGACTCACGCTCGTGGGAACGTAAAATGGTACAGCCACTCTGGAAGACAACTGGACGGTTTCTAAGAAACTAAACACTTAGTTTTCTTGTAAAAACTAATCTATCATAAACCTCAGCAATCGCACTCTTGGGCGTTTATCCCAAAGAAATGAAGGCTTATGTTCACACAAAGGCCTGTATACAAGTGTTTATAGTAGCTTTATTCATAATAGCCCCAAACTGGAAACAACTCAGATATCCTTCAATGGATGACTGCTTTAAAAAACAACAACTGTGGTACATCCATATGATGGAATACTACTCAGAAATAAAAAAAGAATACACTACTGATACCCACAACAACCTGGATGAATCTCCAGAGAATCATGTTGAGTGGAAAAAGCCAATCCCTAAAAGTTACATACTGTGTGATTCCATTTATACACCATTCTGAAACTACAAAATTATAGAAACGGTGAACAAATTAGTGGTTGCCTGGGACTAAGGAGGGGGTGAGGGTGAGAGGGAAGTGTGTGTGGCTATAAAGGGGCAACATGAGGGATCCTCGTGGCGATGGAAATGTTCTGCATCTTGACTGTGTCACTGTCAGTGTCCTGGTAATAGGATTGCATTGTAGTTTTCAAGATGTTACCTTTGGGAGAAACTGAGGAAAGGGCACATGGGATCTCTCAGTATTATTTCTTACAAGTGCATGTGAATCAATAATTGTCTTAAAAAGCATTTCTTATGTCACACTCTTTTTTGTAACAAACACTTGATACTGAGGATAACATATCCAAACCTTCAAGAATCCCCAAATATCAGAAAATGGATGTGTACCTACAGGCCTGCTCCCATATCACACTTCCTCTGGAATCACAGGTCCGCTGGAACATCTTCAGTTCACCTCACTACATTTTCAACTTTTGCTGGAGTTTTACCCTTCTCTTTATGTTTATTTCCACGGAGCCATCCTTATTTCCCAGAGTCACTGCACCCAAGGATGAATCAAGAGCCATGGATCTGCTTCAGGGGGCAGCAGATGCCAGGTCTTGGGATGCTCAAATCTTGGCAGAAAATTCCGAATTGCTGCAAGCATTAGTGAGGACCATAGTGCCAAATCTGGAGATGTCTAGGGCAAGCCACGCCACTTTCTCTTTTCTGCGTGAAAAAGAGGGGTCATTAATATCTATTCAGAAGTGCCAAAAACACATATGATGGCAGAGAGCAATTATTCAAAAGTGAAGATAATGAAGGCCTTCTGTTTATGGCATGATTCTCTCAACCTGAAGTTTGAATATTTCAAGGTAGTGCTACATCCTAGACCTTCATCTCACACCATTCAACCTGCAAGTTAACCGTTAATCACACCCCGCTGAAAACATTTATGTAAGGTGTTGTCTTAGTCAGCTCGGGCTGCTAGAACAAAAATACCATAGACTTGCCATCTTATCCACAAGAGAAATTTATTTCTCACAGTTCTAGAGACTGGAATTCCAAGATCACAGTGCCAGCATGGTTTGGTTCCAGTGAGAGCCCATTTCCTGGGTTATAAACAGCTGTCTTCTCACTGTAGCTTCACATGGTAGAAGAGGCTAGAGAACTCTCTGGGGTCTCTTTTATAAGGGCACTAATCTCAGCCCGCTTTCTAGATATTTATTTTTATACGAGAAAAACCAGGATCTGTGCCTTGCTGCTGTCAGAACCTCACCATAGCATCCAGAGGGGTGATACTTGCTGGTGGCAATAGGGAAAAAACTGAATGGTTCTCCCTCCTGACTCACACTGACTGGGGGTGGGGTTCTCAGCAGGAGCAGGCTCAGGAAGACTGCTTAGCGGGCACCCGGGGCAGCTGTTCATGGGGCCCCATGGCTGTTTCTGAAGGCCCTCTGAGCACCTCCCCAGCTGAAGTCCCAGCTGGACGCCAGAGCTGTTTTTTTAACCCTAACAAGATCTGTCATTAAACGTTACCGGAGCCTGACTTTGCCTCTTTCCCTCCGGGCCTTGCTAGTGGAGGTCAAAGGTCACATCATCCTTCCACACAGACTCCTGGGAATCCGGCTTTTGTTTGCCAGACCTCATAGTGATGACCAGCAAGCATCTTGGTCCTTGGAAGACACACAAGAAACCAGCGAACCATGGTCTTTAACGAACGGGGCCCCTCCGAAGCCAGCCGGTAACAACCACTTATGATATTTACAGCTTTCTGTCCGTGCAGATTAAACATAGGGAACGAGAAATGGAACTCTTTTGTCTGGTAAACTTACGTCATTCCTTGTTAAGACAAATCGCGAACAAACCTAGATTTTGTTGGGAAACAACGTTTGCTTCTAAAGGCAGTCTTGGATGACGATGGGAGTGTTTCTGGGGACGAGGACATCCTGTACAATATTATTCTTAAGTGACAGTGTTTTTTGATAATTTCATAAACGCTTTAGCTGTATTGTTTTCTAGCAACAGACTATATTTTGGCCAAGAGCAATATTTCTCACTCGTTCATTGGCAATTATTGTTGAAACAGATACCTTTTGGGTGCATTCCTCAGCAGAGAAACACCACCAGAGCAACAAGAGCTTGGCAGCCTGAGTTATCACTTTTTGTTTGAATTACGGACATTTTTCTAAAGATAAATCAGCACTTTGGGTGCTGAGGTCGAGGAAAGTGTTCAGTTTACTGTCTTTGCAATCTGAGAACCACGGAGTTAAGGGCAATGGATTTTGGCAGAGAAACTTTGCTTTTTTTTCAAAGAAGGCATATGTGCAAGCCCAATATGTCAATTTAAACCCAGAAGTGCTTTGATTCAAACCAAGTAGGAGACTAGAGTTCACCTGATCAGAACCCTACTCCTCATGTCCACCCGAACCCACTGTCCCACCAATGGGGTCCCCCAAAGAGGCTCTGTAGAGTATGGCTTGAAAACCACAGGTCTGTCAAATGTGCCTGCACTGGTCGCTTGAAGACCTTGATGCCTAACAGACCTTCTGCAAAGCTGTGTGAGCTCGGGGAAGCTCCATGGTCTCACTGTGTCTGGCTTTCTCATCTGGTAAATATGGATCCCTTATTGCACCTGCCCATTGGGGCTGGAATGGATTTGGAGTAGAGAGGAAAATCTGCCCATAAGCCCATGACACCCCACCACTGCCCATAAGGGTTGTTTCTTTATTTTCTTTTTTTGGCCACAGCGCTCGAACCCATGCCCCCTGCAGTGAAAGCACGGAGTCCCAACCACTGGACCACCAGGGAAGTCCCTTAATGGTTGTTTCTTAAAATAACTTTATATAAGTCACCCATTGAAAGAATACAACTCAATGGTTTTAATATATTCACAGAGGTTTACAACTATCACCACAGTCAATATTAAAACATTTTCATCTTTGCTGTGCAAAAGCTTTTAAGTTTCATTAGGTCTCATTTGTTATTTTTGGTTTTATTTCCATTTCTCTAGGAGGTGGGTCAAAAAGGATCTTGCTGTGATTTATGTCATAGAGTGTTCTGCCTATGTTCTCCCCTAAGAGATTTATAGTGTCTGGCCTTACATTTAGGTCTTTAATCCATTTTGAGTTTATTTTTGTGTATGGTGTTAGGGAGTGTTCTAATTTCATTCTTTTACGTGTAGCTGTCCAGTTTTCCCAGCACCACTTATTGAAGAGGCTGTCTTTGCTCCATTGTATATTCTTGCCTCCTTGGAATCTAAAAAAAATAAACGGTTCTGAAGAACCTAGGGGCAGGACAGGAATAAAGACGCAGACATAGAGAATGGACTTGAGGACACGAGGAGGGGGAAGGGTAAACTGGGAAGAAGTGAGAGAGTAGCATTGACATATATACACTACCAAATGTAAAATAGATAGCTAGTGGGAAGCAGCTGCATAGCACAGGGATATCAGTTCGGTGCTTTGTGACCACCTAGAGGGGTGGGATAGGGAGGGTGGGAGGGAGATACAAGAGGCAGGGGATATGGGGATATATGTATACATATAGCTGATTCACTGTGTTATACAGCAGAAACTAACACAACATTGTAAACCAATTATACTCCAATAAAGATGTTAAAAAAAAGAAAATATTTTTAAAGGAAAAAATAAATAAATTAAAAAAATAAAACATTTTCATCATCCCCAAAAGAAACCCTGCTCTCATTAGCAGTCACTCCCCATTTCTCCCCACCTCACATGCAGCCTCAGGCAACCTCCAATCTAATTTCTGTCTGCACAGATTTACCTATTCTGGACATTTCATATAAATGGAATCACATAATAGAGAATCCTTTGCGACTAGCTTTTTCCACTTAGCATGTTTTCAGGGTTCATCATTAGTTCATTTCTTTTTATTGAAGGATAATATTCCGTTGTATAGATATACCATGTTTTGTTTAGCCATTCATCAGTTGAAGGACACTTAGATTGTGTCCATGTTTCAGCTATTTTGAATAATGCTGCTCCGAACATAATTGAACATTAAAAACATGTACAAGTTTTTTGGTTTTTTTTGTGGACCTGTATTTTCATTTCTTCTGGATATGTACCTGGGAGTAGTTCTATGTTTAACCTATGGTAACTCTATATTTAACATTTTGAGGAGCTGCCAGACTTTCAAAACAGCTACACCATTTCACATTCCCACCAGCAGGATATGAAGGTTCCAATCTCTCCACATTTTTGCCAACACTTGTTATTATTTGTCCTTTTGATCATAGCCGTCCTAGTGGATACAAAGTAGTACCTCATTGTGATTTTGATTTGCCCTTCCCTGATGGCTAGTAATGTTGAACATCTTTTCATGTGCTCACAATGAGTCTTTATTTTTTAAGATAGTGGCAGGAAATTTAATAGTGTAAGATGTCAAGATAGATGAAACTCTGTAAGCATCAATTGTTTTCTATGTCTGTCAAGTGTACTTCTCATTTGAAGACTGAAAATATTTTTACTTAAGTTATGGGAACTATCTCCCCCAGCGCTCCCCACAATTCACCTAACTTCATTACTAGGCCCTGAACTGAGCCAAACTCTATTGCAAAACACGTATTTCTACAAAACTCTGAAAATCAGATGAACTCCAAAATCGTGCCAATAATTCACTTTCTCAATAAATCCTAGCATGCCAGGTGACTTGAATTTCACAAGGCTGACGCTCTGCAAAGCCCTAGAGTGCCATTCACAATGTGCCTGGAGCCCCCTGGAGCTGGGCAGTGCCCACCTTGTGAGGCAGCCTTTCCCAACACACCTCTAACAGGAAATGTCCTTGAGAGTTGCTCTTTAGTCAAACATGGGAGTGATTTGCACTGACCTAAGGGGCATCTGCAAAATGGCCAAGTCGGGTGAAAGGCGGAGTGAGATCTGTTTTGTTCATCTAACTGTTGATTTCACAGCCTTGCTTGGAGCAATGGCCACCCCAGCATCCTCAGAAAGCTCTTTCTCAGCCACAGCCAGTTACTAAAGGCAGCTCTGTACAGAGGTTAGGAGAGAGCACTGGCTCTGGTACCCAATGAGTCGATGAAAGCATCTACCACCACCTGTCAGCTCTGCGATCTTACAGAGATTCCTTCATCATTCTGAATCTCAATTTCTTTATCTGTACACCTAATAATACATTGCTCAAAGAGCTGTGCCAATTAATAACACAGTGTATATACAGAATTTTGCAGCATGCTTAGGACACAGTAGGTCCACAACAAATGTTGCTATTATTGTTATTTTTATTACCAACAGTCCATTAATGCATAAGGATTTCTCACTTCCAGGTACTTACTTACACTTATGGTTTCTTCTGTCCAATATACTGTCCCATACACTTTGCCCAAGTAATTCGTGTTAATCCTCTGACCTAGGTTTATAGGTACCTTCCCTGTACCACCAAGAGTAGGTGCCCCTTCCATGACCTCACAAGCACCCAATCTTACTCATAGTACGGTCACTATTACCCTGTCTCCAATTGCCTGTGTGCTCGTCTGCATCCTCCACCAGACCCTGGGCTCCTGTACTTGCTGGGAATTTCATAAATATTTGTCCAGTTTCTGCCTGTGTCCGACTCTGAGTTACGGTCTCTTTGCCATCCTCAGTACCTCCATGAAAGGAAAAGAAAATAACAGTGATTGAGTTCACCACGTGCCAGTACTGTCCATATGTTAGTTCATATAATCCTAACAGAAGACTAGGTGAGGCAGGTGTTCCTTCCTCTAAGGATAAGGAACGGTTGGCATGGGAGTTAATTGACTTGATTAACTCACCTTAACTTGCCTAAGGTCCCACAGGCACTGGGCTGGGGTTGGCATCCAGAGTGCGTGCTTCCTGCACTGTCCCCACAAAGATTCTCCCTGTCTTCTTTAAGATCTAGTTCCCAGTACTCCACAGGGCTCAACTCAGCGACTGCTGGTTTGGTGCTGAGGAACCAGGAACCATGTTGTGGGGTGGGTGGAAGAACACATTTTTTCCCTTTATCCTTTATTACAAAAACACTCAGTTATTTACTAATATCTGTTCCATTTGTTTAACTGATTTTGAACGTTTAGAAGGAGGTGGAGCAAACCCTCTCTGGGGCCCTTTCTCAGGGAGGAGAGCTCGGGTAGGGTTAGAAAGGGGGCTGAGGTCCGGAGATCAGGGATGGCTGCCTGGGGGCCAAAGATGGGGTGGACTGGCCAGAGGAAGGCAAAGGTTTGGTAGGAGACTGAAGACAAAAGCTCTGGTTGTGCATCTGACCAAGCCTGCAAACCCCACACCCATTTTCTGAGAGGCTTCGTGGTTTGAGACGATCGCACATCTGTGGGTCTGCATGCCACAGCATCCTGGGACCTTCTCTGTGCTGTCCCAGCCCTGCTCAGCAGACAGGACTGTGCACGCAAAACTGCATGGAATTGTAAAAGCCTGGGGTTCAGGGGCAACCTCCCCTCCTTATCTGGAGACCCTTGTAGAGGTGGCTCCTCCCAGGGAAAGACTGTGGATATAAACAAGGACTCTTTTTTTTTTTTTGGTCAAAATGAAGGACTCCAGAAGCAGCACATCAGTACATCTATATTGGAAGCACATCTGCTACGAGCCAGCATCTGCTTTGTGCGATGTGATTGTTCACGAACTGAAAAGGATCCTGCTGCTCTTACTTCCAGGGCACAGGAAGCAAAGTGAGGAATTTATTCGTTCCTTAGTTATTTTTTCAACAAATCCATATTGAGCACTTCCTCTGTGCAAAGCAGAGAAGAAAACTGGAATTAAGTTATGGTCTGTACTCTCTAGACCACGTGGGAGGAAAGGCCATGTGGTTGAGGAATTATACCGTTGATGTGTCTCATGCATGTTGAGCTCTCAGCAGGGGAACTTATATTCTGCAAACTATAAGACATCGTTGAGAGAATTTATAAGATCTAAATCAATGAGAAAACATCCATGTTTATGGACTGGAAGACTTAATATGGTTTAGACAGCAATAGCCCCCGAAATGATCTACAGATTCAATGCAATCTCTATCAGAAACCCAGCTGAATGCTAAAAATTCACATGGAAACAAAGGAAACCGGAACAGCCAAGACAAACTTAAAAGAGAACAAATTTGGAGGACTTACACATCCTGATTTTTAAATTCATGATCAACAGTAATCAATACAGTGTGTTACTGGCAGAAGGACAGCTATATAGACGAATGAAATACAATTGAGAATCCAGAATTAAACCCATGTATCTACACAAAAACTTGTACATAAATGTTTATAGTGGCATTATTTACAATAGCCAAAAGGTGGAAACAACCCAAATGTCCACCAAGTGATGAATGGATAAACAAAATGAGTTATATCCGTACAATGGAATTTTCTTTGGCCATACAGAAGAATGAAGTACTGATACATACTATAACATAGACGAACCTTGAAAACAATACGCTAAGTGAAAGGGAGAAGTCACACATAACAAAACACATATTATAATATTCCATTTATATGAATTGTCCAGAATAAATAAATATAGAGAGACAAAAGTAAATTAGCTTAGTGTCACACTTAGCTTAGCAAGAGGAATGGAGAAACTGAAGTGTGACAGCTAGCGGATATGGAATTTAGTTTTGAGTTGATGAAATGCTCAAAAATTGATTGTGGTGATGCACAACTCTGTGCATATACTAAAACCATCGAATTGTACACTTTAATCGAGTCTGTGAATTATATCTCAATAAAGCTGTAACAAAAAAAGCCAGAAATGAACATTGCCTTAGAGCACTTTATGCTCTTTTTAAAAAATGTCTTCAAATCGCATCTAGCTAAATTGTACATTAGGACCCTCACATCCCACAGAAGGACAGAAGTGCACAACTGACTTCTCCTGGCTTCTGTACCTGTAAAAGGGGTGAGAAGAATGTCTGCACTACTCTGACTTCACTACCCAGAGCCTTCCTCAGGGTTTATCCGTCACACGCAGTGGACTCCTGAGAGTCCCTGTTGTCTTGGGTGAAAAGTGTAACAGGGTATTTTTGTGGCGTCACAAGGACTGCTGTTCCCAAAACACACTGCTTGGTACAGAGCTCTGGGGGAAGGAGATGGGAAATGTTAATGGACCCAAGATACTTCTAAGGAGGAAACTGACCAAGACTTAACACCTGTTCCCTCGAGAAGATCAATGATATTAGACCTGTGTAACACAATGGGTTTTAACAGAGGTTCTCTGTTAAGAAAGGAGTCAAGAAAGGACACCAAAAAGAATCTCAACAAGAAGGAAGGAGAATCTAGAACAGAGACTGCCTCAAGGGCAGGCTCTTGGTTAGGGTAGGGGTAGGGGTGCTTGTAGAGCCCATCCAGGTATCCCTCACGGCCCCAAGACAGGAGCAGGCAGAATGATAAAGAACACCCAGGGTCATGGGCCTATAAGGTAGAGGGAGAGTCTGAAATTCCTTGAGAGGGAGAGTCTGGAATTCCTGCCCAGAATACACATAAGTATATTGTACAAAATGGTATAACTGGATTAGGATATGGTATTGCTGGTTTAGGATATTGAGATCTCACACTTAAGGAAAACTCTGTCAGCAGGCAATTCTCCAATGCTGATTTTAATAAGGTGTTACCTGCTAATTATGTAAAGATGATTGTCTTCCATTGAAGACAAATTAGCATTGTGATATTACTGGAAGCAGCATGAAATGGATATCAACTTCATTATTTCTGGGACAGAAATTAGAAATGGAATTAAAAGGGTTTTTTAATGTGGTCATTGCCATGACCACTACAGCTGTCGTTATTGAGCTGCAGCAAGTCAGCACATACACAGACACACACATGGGCCCCCAACATGAATCCGGTTCTGTCTACTTCAGGGCAGGTTCTTTTGCACGTTGCATGATTTGTTCTCAAATTTCTCATGTGCTTATCCAATTCACTCTCCAATTTTTTACTTTCAAATTCCAAAAAAACCTAATTTGAAATCTTCATTTGACCTCATGAGCATAGACACAAGCACTGATGCTGATATCATGTGATCATAATCAACTAAAGATCTTCTAGAGCAAAGGTAGTGAACTCTTTCTGTAAAGTACCAGATGGTAAATATTTTAGGCATCGTGAGCCATACACTTTCTCCACTATTTTCAGCTCCACCATTGTAGCATGAAAACAGCCATAAACATTACATAAACAAATGAGCATAGCTGTGCTTCAATAAAACTTGCTATACAGGGACTTCCCTGGTGGCGCAGTGGATAAGACTCCGCGCTCCCAATGCAGGGGGCCTGGGTTCGATCCCTGGTCAGGAAACTAGATCCCACATGTGTGCCTCAACTAATATTTCGCATGCCACAACTAAGAAACCCACATGCCACAACCCGCCTGCTGCAACTAAGGAGCCCACATGTTGCAACTAAGACCTGGTACAACCAAATAAGTAAATATTTTTTAAAATAAATAAAAATAAAACTTGTTATACAAATAAACAGGTAGAGGGCCAGATTTAGTCCATGGGCCATAATTTGCCAACCCCTGTTCTAGAATATCCTTAAACTATCCTAAATTTTATGTTATAATTAAAATGGTAACATGAAATTTTAAAGTGTTCTTGGAGAACTGTTGAGCTCTTGAGAATGTAGATCTATGGACTTGTTTGAGAAAAACTTGCCTGAGGAAGCCAGAATATAAACACACAGACCAGGAATGGGGAACCCTGGCAGTTTGAGAGACAAAGTATACACCATGAAAATAACCTCAGGGACTTCTCTGGTGGCGCAGTGATTAAGAATCTGTCTGCCAGTGCAGGGGACGCAGGTTCGACCCCTGGTCTGGGAAGATCCCATGTGCCGAGGAGCAGCTAAGCCCCTGCACCACAACTACTGAGCCTGCGCTCTAGAGCCCACAAGCCACAAATACTGAAGCCCACGTGCCTAGAGCCCGTGCTCCGCAACAAGAGGAGCCACTGCAATGAGAAGCCCATGCACCGCAACGAAGAGTAGCCCCCGCTCGCCGCAACTAGAGAAAGCCCACGCGCGGCAACGAAGATCCAATGCAGCCAATAAAATAAAATAATAAATAAATAAATTTATAAAAAAAGAAAGAAAATAACCTCAGATGGTCCCTGAGGATAGAGGCTCGGACTGGCTATGCCTGTGTCCCACACTAGATTAAGTATAATGTCCTAGCAACAGATAGTGCTCAATAAATGACCATTAAGTGAATCAAGTGAAAATCTAGAGGACCTTCTGGTTCAAACTCTGACATTTAAAGAGCTTGAAAGTCATCAGTCCTGTACTCACAACAAGAAAAAAAACCTAAGCAAATTGAAAACCAACAGCTTTTCTTAGGAACATCAGAGAATTTAAATCACAGGACAAACTACCATCTTGAAATCTGGAGAGACAGGTGCATATGGAAAATGAAAGCTGAGATCAGCTTACCTGAAGCAGAAGCCACTAGAAGCAGTGACCAGTAGGAACACTTTAATGGTCATTTTGAGGAATTAATGGAGGCTGAGTGTGGACAATTTGAGATTTAGAAACCCTGGTGGGGGTTGGGGGCAGATTTTGGGGGAAGGAGGTTAGACTACCTTTTCATGGTTTTTACCTCAAAGATTCCTACCAGGTTCTCACAGTGAAGATTGGAGGACAATTCCCTCCTGTTTCCAGCAGAGGGAGGAGGGAAGTAACAATTTTTAATTATACCAGGGGAAAAGTAACCCTTGTGACGTAAGTCCAGAGCATTCTCCATAAGTAAGACCTGTACTCTAACAGAAATTGACCTAAGAGGGCTTCCCTCATGACGCAGTAGTTAAGAATCTGCCTGCCAACGCAGGGGACACGGGTTCAAGCCCTGGTCCGTGAAGATCCCACATGCCGTGGAGCAACTAAGCCTGTGCGCCACAACTACTGAGCCTGCGCTCTAGAGCCCGTGAGCCGCAACTACTGAGCCCACATGCCACAACTACTGAAGCCCACGTGCCTAGAGCCCTTGCTCCGCAACAAGAGAAGCCACCGCAATGAGAAGTCCACACACTGCAACAAAGAGTAGCCCCAGTCACCACAACTAGAGAAAGCCCACACGCAGTAATGAAGACCCAAGGCAGCCAAAAATAAATAAAAATAAATTAATAATAAAAAAAAAGAAATCAACCTAAGAAAAGGGAAATTAGCCACCTCTAACCCCCTCTAGTCTTCCTGTCTCATATGAGGGGAGGGAAAAGGCTAAGGAACATTTCTGAAGGCCACAGCCCAGGGACTCAGGCCCACTAAAAACCTGACATTTAATCATAAAATTATAAAACACCTTCCCCCACCCACATCCAATCACACGAGCAGGGCTCTACTACAATTACAGTGTCATACAACTGAGAGCTGCAAGACACAGATTCTATTTAAGAAGTGCTTAGGGAGACATAAAGACAACACGAGAAGGAAAAACAACAAGGAAACCAGAAGAAAATGGAGCCTCTGGCACCTACAGTGGCAGAAGACATTAAACATAACACAGCTCATGCTAAAAGCCTAATTATCTCAGTTTCTTTACCCAATATATCATGTCCAGCTTTCAGCAAAAAAAGGAGATGACATTCTAGAAAACAAGGAAGAACATAGTCTGAAGAGACAAAAAAAGCATAAGAGACTCAGGCATAACATAGTTTTTGGAATTATGAGATAGGGAGTTTAAAACAACTATGATTAATATGTTAAGGGCTCTCAAGGAAAATGAGACAACATGCAAGAACAGATGGATAATGTAAACAGAGCAATGGAAACTCTAAAAGGAATCAGTGAGCTTGAAGATATGTCATCTCTAAAAAGAAAGGCAAAGAGAAGGAATGATTTTTTTAAATGAAACAGAATATCAAGGAACTGTGGAACAAGTACAAAAGGTAGAACAAATGTGAAGTGGAAATACTAGAAGAAGAAGAAAGAGAGAAAGGAGCAGAAGACATATTTGAAGTAGTAATGGCTGAAAAAGTCTCAAAATTAATGACAGAGACCAAACCACAGATCCAGAGAAGCTCAGAGAATACCAAGGAGAATAAATACCCAAAAAATCTATATCAAACTACAGAAAGCCAAAGAGAAAAAAAATTTTTAAGAAAAAAAGAAACCTGATCTGTAGAAGATCAAAGATAAAAATTACATTGGGGGCTTCCCTGGTGGCGCAGTGGTTGAGAGTCCGCCTGCCGATACAGGGGACACAGGTTCGTGCCCCCGTCTGGGAGGATCCCACATGCCGCGGAGCGGCTGGGCCCCTGAGCCATGGCTGCTGAGCCTGCCCGTCCGGAGCCTGTGCTCCGCAACAGGAGAGGCCGCAACAGTGAGAGGCCCGCGTACCGCAAAAAAAAAAAAAAAAAAATTACATAGGACTTCTCTTCAGAATACATGCAGGCAAGAAAAGAATGGAGTGAAATATTTAAAGTATTGAAGGAAAAGCCATCAACCTAGAGTTCTGTATCCAGTGAAATTATCACTGGATATACAAAGAACACATAAAACTCAACAATAAGAAATGAACAACCCAATTAAAAAATAGGCAAAATATCTGAACACACCCCTCACTAAATAAAAATACAGACTTTAAATAATACATGAAAAGATGACATCATGGATCATTAGGGAATTGCAACAGTGAGCTGCTAATACACATCTATCAGAGTGGTTCAAAACAAAACAAAACAGAACAAACTGACAGGACCACATGTTCCACACTAATGCGAGATGTTAATAATAGGGAAACGGTTTTGGTGGGGAGGGACTGCATATGGGGACTCTCTGTATTATCTGCCCAATTTTTGTGTAAATTGAAAACTGTTCTAAAAACTGAAGTCTCCTAATTTTTAAAAACCAGTACCGGGTAAGTTGAGGATGCATGGAAGATTCACAGAGTAAAAGAATGACAAAGATCAAACGGGTTCAGAGCTAGAAGAGACCTTAGGATTGGTCATTCGTCATCACATATTTATTGGACGCTTGCAGAGTGTCACTCTCTGTGTGAGGCATGGCAAGTTCAATGAGAAGAAGACGGCCCCATCGCAGTAGAGTACTGAGTGAACAAGGTCAAATTATCCCATTTTGATACGTGTGTGTGTGTGTGTGTGTGTGTGTCAGGGGTGGAGGAGAGCTTTGAGAGGATGGTCACTAAGACATTAACAGTAGTTATTTCTGGATGGGCTTTATTTCCTTTTACTGGTTCATCTGATTTCGTAGTGTTTCTATGATACGCATGCTTTGCCGTTGTAATGAGAAAATAAAATAATAAAAGTAATTTTTCTTTTATTCTAAAGATGCCACTTTACAGAATACTCCCAGGCAAAGGTGAATTTGGAGCCAGGATTGTGAAAACTTACGAACTGGAGTGGGGTGAGTGGGTGGGTGGAGAAAGGTCATTTCTTGCAGGGAAAGTACACAGCGAGAGCCCTGGTACTGCACAGATCTGTCTTTGGTGGCCCCAGAGGACAAGCCCAGTGGCTTCTGCAGTGGATTTCACTCAGTGGCAGCAACCTTTGACCACCACTAACCACAGCCAGCTTTGTGATCCTGAGAGTTTTTAACACTTGATAATTTCCACTGAGTTTCCTCTACCCGTGATTTCCAAAGGGTGTTTCACAGAAAACTAGTCCCCCAGGTATCAGTAGGTGGATTTCCATGGTTAGAGGCTTTTGACAAATGCTAGATCAAACAAAGAAGAGCACAGTTATTGAGAGCAGAACCTATCAAAGCCCTTTTTATTCTATGATACAATATGTAACTCCAAAACAGAGTATACAGTATTTCCCAAATTTATTTGAGAAAAAAATCACCCTCTCTACTTTGTTTGTTTGGGTGGGGGCGAGAGAACTTTACGGAATGGGCATCATCATTTGTTACACGCTTTGAGAAGTGTTACTCTGCCATACGTCACATCAGTGATTCATGTGCCGTGATTTTCTGCTTTGTCTCTATATCCCCTAGTACCTTCAGCACCAAGCACAGCAGCTAGTACACAAAGACTCTCAAATATTTGTTAAGTAAGTGAATGGATGAACTTCATTAAGAAAAACTGACTTAACAAAACTCTACACCTTCTGTTTCCCTTCCAGATTTTACTTACACTTCCCTACAGAGGCCATCCCAACTGGAGCAATCCACATAGGCGTGGAAGAATTAAAAATCTAGACCCTTTCATCAGGACTGTCTTTCCCAAGGGTTTCTGTCCCTGACAAATGAAATTCTCTTCCCAGCTGAGAGTTACGGACAAATCAAGGAAGATGGGTCTGTGGTCCATCTTACGGCTCCCCCTTCAACAAATTCAACTTGCTTCGCAAGAGTCAGCTGGGAATGGCCTCCGAAGAAAACAACCAGTTGGATTATATGAATTCATGACTGTCAGAGCAATAAAGCCTTGCTCTTTCCCCTTCTCCTTCAAAAGTTTAGCAAGGACACGCTTTCCCCACATAGCCTGCATAGCCTCATAACAGCTGTCCCAGAGGATGGATTGCACATGGATTACAACGAATTGGGGTCAAGAAGAGATTGCCTACAGTTTTGCCCAGAGCTCTTCTTGGGCTGAGAAAGTGTGTGCTCCCTCAGATATTTTCCTACCCCCTATGGTACTAGTTCCTACCTTCTATGCATTTCTGTCATTGAACAACTAAGAAGCTATTAATTTTATTTCTTCTAAGGACTGAAGGAGCTCCTTAGTCCCTCAAAATACAACAGAGGAAAAATCTGTTCAGCCTAAATTTAAAATCCAAACATTTGAGGTGATCATGATGTCCACAAGCTACAAAATACAACTTTCTTTTAAAAAGAAAATCCTGGCGATTGTACTGTTTTACGTAGAATGCTGTTCAGTCTAGAGCCATTTCAAACTCTCAAAACTTGATACATGCAAGGAAAGCAAACTGAAAGTGAAAGTCACTCAGTTTACTCTTATTTCTAAGATCAGTTTCAACCTCCCTGGTTTTCAACACTCATGCCAGTGTCCAGACTTGCAGCCACAGCAAGGGATTTCCTCAGTCACATAGAGAACCTGGAATAAATTACTCTGGAGGAATGGGTGCTATTTCTAAGTTTGTGGTCGGCTTCACTGTATTTAAAGTAAAGGTTATTAGACACTAATGCTGCACAGATTTCCTAAATACTTTGTATTGCCAATGGCAGAGCCAGATGTGAACCATATCAGGAGAGACATGCATGACAGCGTTTTCCTAAATGCCCGTGATGAATTATAATTTGCAAAGGGGAAAATTGCAGCTGTGTGGTGCCAGGGTAATTTCCTCCAAATACCACTCCCATCAGGTCATTTTCTCATCAGGGAGAGCTAGGGCTCTCTTTTGTGTGAAATCTAAAGGCTGGTATTAAAGACCTCAGTCGTCTGCCTGCCCTACCTTGAGACCAGCCAAAAGGATCCCTACACCCCAGGACGACCTCTTTATTCTCCTCCTTTATACTTTGCTTGGGTGGCTCCCTCTGGAATCCATAGCTCCAATGTCCATCAGAACCTGGCTCAAACCTCATTAATGTCAAGGCGCCTTCCCTATCCAGCCTGTCTCCGTGCTGATCCTTCTCCTGTACTTGGCATTCCCCGTAGTTATCTGTAAGTTGTCACTATGACTATTGGTGGGGCCACTGGAAAGCTTAGCATGGAATATGTGCTCCCTTAAGGCAAGTGTGTGGAATGGACTCTCTGGTGTGCATTTTTCTGCACTTCCTCCTTACCACCTTCACTGAAAGCCTCACCCTTGATTTTGCTTTGCTTTTTCATCACTTCTAAGTTGTTACTTTGCTTTCATTTATCTATTTTTTTTTTTTTTTTTTTTTTTTTCGGTACACGGGCCTCTCACTGTTGTGGCCTCTCCTGTTGCAGAGCACAGGCTCTGGACACACAGGCTCCAGACACACAGGCTCAGCGGCCATGGCTCACGGGCCTAGCCGCTCCACGGCACGTGGGATCTTCCCGGACCGGGGCACGAACCCATGTCCCCTGCATCGGCAGACGGACTCTCAACCACTGCGCCACCAGGGAAGCCCCATTTATCTATTTTATGTGGTATCTTCAATCTTTTCTGGATCAAAGCAGAGTGTCAATGTGAATTTTTGGACCTTATTAGCATGTGCTTTTCCCTTAGTACATGTCCTCTTGGAGGGTCTTACCTCCCACTACTTCATATGCTCCTCTGAGGAAAAAATTATCTCAGAAGCAAGTTATCATCTTCTATTCTAGTTTTTTGTTTGTTTTTTTTCTAAGCATGTTAAACACGAGGTTTATTTTAAGTACGAGTCCACTATGTGCTATACTGACAGTAGATACAGGGCCAGAATAAGTTTGTAAATATTCATACACGTGTAAAAAAGACTACAACTTACACATACTTTATTTACTTGATTGAAAGCCTTATTGGTACATAAAAAGCTTTCTATAGTTGATCTCAGCTTTGTTCACACGGAAGTGAGTTGCATCTGGGTTTTCTGTGCTCAAGACTGCTCAATTGCTGTTGCTGCCGCTGTTGTTTTCTTTCAGGATCAAGGTGGGTACTTTCATATAAAATCTTGTTTTTAATTCCTTCTCTGGCAAGTCTTTCCTGGATTCTTAGCTTTGCATAATTATACCTACAATGGAACCAGCGTCCTAAGGTCACCAAGATAAATCCTCCTACTCCAACGTCACATGACCTAACTCTACCTTCCCCGTCCGGGGCTCCCCGGGCTCTGGCGCAGCCGCCATGGGGATAGTCGGCACCTCCGCCCCGCCCCGGCACCGCAGCTCTGTTCTAGTTTTTTGAAACTAACATTTTTTTTTTGTTCTTCCTTTGATTAAAATATTATATGTACATGGGCTTCCGTGGTGGCGCAGTGGTTGAGAGTCCGCCTGCCGATGCAGGGGACGCGGGTTCGTGCCCCGGCCTGGGAAGATCCCACATGCCGCGGAGCGGCTGGGCCCGTGAGCCATGGCCACTGAGCCTGCGCCTCTGGAGCCTGTGCTCCGCAACGGGAGAGGCCACAACAGTGAGAGGCCCACGTACCGCAAAAAAAAAAAAAAAAAATTATATGTACAAGATCCTTTAAGTATATTATCTGAACCCAGAATTATCATCTTTTGTTATACTCGAAGAACCACGTAATCAGGAAAATTAAATCGTTGGCCCAAGTCACCCAGCTAATAAAGACCCAGACTCAAACCCAGGTCTGCCTGACCCCATATCCCTTGGCTCTGCATGCCCTGAAACTGCCTAGCCCCACAATAGGCACTCAGGGCTCTGTACTAATTGATTTTTGACGTACCACCAGGAAAACATGGTCTAGAAGGCAAAGCTATGGAAAGTTGAACTTGTAAAACTGAGTTGTAAAACAAATCGGCTTCATAAAAAGACTGAAGAGACCCTAAGCAGGTCTCTCTGGGAAAGACAAGTCAGACCTATGAAGGTAACCAACACGTAGGCTGTGGGGTGAACATAATACTGAAAGAGATACCATGTGCTGATGTCCAGGTTTGGATACAGAGAAAAGAAGGGATGGGGCATACTCGTTTGGGTCCAGGGCAAACTGATCCCACCGTGCAACCATCCCAAAATTTCTAGGGTTTCAATGAGGGTAACCTTGGTGGTTATCTCCTGAGGGGGTCTGACAAAACGGGATAGACAGACTTTTACATCTGAAGCCAGAATACAGAATCTTTGTTCACTGAGAGCCTTCATATATGTTATCTTCTCTATAACACTTTCCCTAGCTCCTCCATGTTTCATGTTTATATAATATTTACCACATGGTTTTATACCAATGTGTCTGTGTCTGTCTTCCCCACTAGACCATCAGCTATTCAAGGACTGTAATATAATCTTTTGGAAACCTCATACATATGCACTTCTCCCCAAACTGCTCTAATGATTGGACACAGTGCCTGTAAAAAAATTCAGATAGAATTGTTGAGGAATTGGACCAATAATTCTCAAATGTATGTGGGGAAGCCAAGATCTAAGAGTAAACAAGGCACTCCTGAAGAGAAATATCAAGACTTATTACAAAGCTGAAGTAATGCAGACAGTGTTTGCTGGCACAGATATAGACAAACTGCTCACTGGAATAGACTAGAGAACCCAGAAACAGCGACAGAAAGAGGAGATGGGGGTGGGTGCTTGAGATATGATGGAGGAGGCACTGCAGATCACTAAGGAAGCAACGAATTCTTCAGTAAATGGTACAGGATCCACTGGTTACTATATGGGAAAAAAAAAAAAAAAACCCTGTAATTAGATCCTGCTTCACACGATACAGAAAAATCAAATCCTGGTGGGTCTTCAGACTCAGATGTAAAAGGCAAAACTCTAAAATATTTGAAGAAAATGTAGGAGAGTATCTTTAGGACCTCACGGTGGCAAAGATTTCTTAAAACATGAAAGTACAAACTACAAAAGAAAAAAAATTATAAATTTGGCCTCTTTCAAAGTAAGAATTTCTGTTTCACAATAGATCCGTGATGAAAGTGATCAGAAAAGCCACAAACCAGGAAAAGATATTTGCAGTATGTATGACCAATAAAACATATGTAAAGAGGATTTCTTTTAATCTTCAAAGTCCAATAATTAAATGAATAAATACAAAGCCAACAGCCCAGTAGAAAAATGGGCAAAAGACAGAAACAGGTAGTTCACAGAGTAGTAAACTTGAGTAGTCCATAAATACATCAAAGAACACTCAATCTCATTAGTAATCAGGGAGACAAAGTAAGACACCAGTGAGATACCACTTTTCGCCCACTGGGTTGGCAAAAATTAAGAAGTTGGACACTGTCAAAATCTTGGAGAGGGTGTGAGTCAATCGGAATTTTTATACACTGTTGACAGGAGTCTAAACTAGACCAACTCCTTTGGAAAACATAAATTGAACGTTCACATACTTTATAGCCTAGTAATTCTACCCTAGAGAAACTCTTGCACACGTGCCTAAGGTTCGTTTGATTCTACTTCTTTCTCAGTATAAACTCTAGAGAAGCATTTGCACAGAATTTATGTATAGGAACATTCACAGCAATATTGCAATAACAACCAGACAACCCTTGTCCAAAGTAGCTGGAGAATGAGAACAATTATTTATCCATACTTGTGCAATAAAATGTTACACACCATAGCGAAAATAATGAACTCCTTGCCACATGGGTGAACCTTAGAAACATTAATACTGAGTGAAAAAAAGCAAGTGAAAAGAAGACTGGGTATGGTATAGTATAATATCATTTTTATAAAGCAAGCAAAATTAAATAGTATATTATTTCATGTTGTACATGTATGGGCTTACTTTTTAAAACCAGGAGTTTATAGAAATAAAATTCAGAATGCTGGTCACTTCTTGGGGTAGGCAGGGCGTGGTACAGGAAAGGAGCCCACAGGCTGAAGCAATGGTATTGGCTGTGATCTCTAAGGCCCACAGATCTTCCTGTCGCTATTCTTGTTCATCATTACCTGTGTGATAGTTACATTCTTTTGCCAATATCAACTATGACATAATAATTATAAAAGGAAAAATCAGGTGGCCAGGCTTTTCAGAGAACATGGAAACAAGATTCTTCCAGTAGGGCTTCCCTGGTGGCGCAGTGGTTGAAAGTCCGCCTGCCGATACAGGGGACACGGGTTCGTGCCCCGGTCCGGGAAGATCCCACATGCCGCGGAGCGGCTGGGCCCGTGAGCCATGGCCGCTAAGCCTGCGCGTCTGGAGCCTGTGCTCCGCAACGGGAGAGGCCACAACAGTGAGAGGCCCGCGTACCGCAAAAAAAGAAAGATTCTTCCAGTAACTGATGATTTTGTCGGTGCCCACAGGCTTGCCAACATCTAACGTTAGAGGTAGACAGGGCAGCGAGGTCATCTAGGCCTATCACTAACTTTACAGATGAGGAAACGGAGGCTCAGCAACCGTAGGCGACTGTTCTGTGATCACCTGGCAGAGGCAGGAGCCACATCCAGCTCTTCTGACACTTCCTGCCTTGCACCAAGTCCCCAGGCCATTCCTTTGGTCTGGTGGTTAATAAAAAGAAAAGGAAGCTCTAATCTCCTTTATCTTTGCCTCTCTAAGACATGAAACAAGGCCTGACAATTTGTTGGCTCTCAAAATATCTGTTCACTGGATATTACGGAATTCCTGACGGATTGTCCACAAGGTGTCTCTCAAGTGGTGAAAGGTAATTCTCTCTCCTGGTTCAAGAGCTTCAAACCAAAAAAAAAAAAAAAATTCCTGGAAGCAAAACAGAAGAAACCCTCAGTCCTGTCATTAGCAGGCATTCCCGGAACTCACATGTGGGCACACGGGAGGAGGCATCTGAGGGAAGGGAGGCCAGAGATCTCAGCAGTAGCCATGGATGGGTTTCCCAGCTGGTCCCAGCAGGCCAGCCTCGCGTGACTGACTTCTGTAGCTTGAGGTGTGGATTTCAGAAGAAAGAAGCCAAGCCCTGTGAATGTGTCTTTGTTGCCTCAGAGGCAAGGAGTTGCCAGGATCTGTGGTTTGGCTGCGGAATGAGCAGTGGAAGCACTTTCTCTTCCATTAGATCTGCAATAACAGCCTGGCTGATCCCAGTCCTGTAAGTTCCTGGCAAGGCAAGCATTTTCCATCTTACTTCACTGATGGCTTCCCTGAACCTCGGGTTTCCCCAGTCCCAGAAGTCTGTGTGGTGAAAGTCCCCTCAGGTATCATCATCATTATACTTTTTCTTTTTTTGGAAAAGGTTTATTGAATACTCACCTTTTATTCATTCACTTAAAATATTGTTGGAACCCTACTATGTTCTGTATGTTTTAAACGTTCATTTGTTAATATGATTACAACCTCACGTTGATTTTACCCACACATTACAGATGAAAAGGCTGAAGCCATGTGAGTTGTGATAAGAAGTCCGCAGCTGCAGAGTTGAACCAGTTACTCTTGCTGTGGAATAAACTGCCCCGAAATACAGAGTGTTAAGATAATAGAAACACGTTAAGCTTAAAATTCTGGGCATCAACAATTTAGGATGCTTTCACAGTGTTGGCTAAGTTCTGTTGTACATTGGTGGTCGCTCTGGGTTGGTTAGGCAAGAAGCTGAATGGTTGGCTAGCTGGTAACTGGAGTCCCTCGGGTCTCCTCCACAAGATCGCCTATCTTCCAGGAGACTGACGTGGCCTTGTTTTCACTGTGGATGCAAGAATCCAAAAGCAGATCAACCTAATTCAAGTATCATTATTCTTCCTCCCCTGGTTTTCCCAGACCTTTCCTTTCACCAGAAGGCTGAGCCAGGATCCTCGTTTGTGGGGACTTGGCAGCCTCCTGCTCTAACTCAGCAGAGGCTCTTAAAGGCTCTAACTTCCCGTGAATTTTATTTGGTCACTTACACCTGTTTACATTTCAGCAACTTTTGTCATTGCACCATGTTTCCCCCGATCTTTTGTATCTCTACCTTGGGCTCTTGATTACTCTTGAAATTAATTCCAAAATGTTTTGTCATAATTGTTTAAAATAGACTCTATTTTTTAGAGAAGTTTTAGGTCCACAGCAAAATCGAGTGGAAAGTACAGAGAGTTCCCTTATACCCCCTGCGCTCACACATGCGTGGCCTCCCCACCGTCAACATCCGCAACCAGAGTGGCACATTTGTTACAGTTGAGGAACCCACCCTGACACATCATTATCACTCAACGTCCTTAGTTTACATTAGGGGTCACTGTTGGTGTTGTACGTTCTGTGTGTTTTGACAAATGAATGATGGCATGTATCCACCATAATAGTATCATACAGAATAGTTCCACCACCCTAGAAATCCACTGTGTTCCATCTATTCATCCCTCCCTGCTCACTAGCCCCTGGCAACCACAGATCTATTTTTTACTCTCACCGCAGTTCTGCATTTTCCAGAATGTCATAGTTGGAATCATACAATATGTAGTCTTTTCAGATTGACTTCCTTCACTAAGTAATAATATGCATTTAAGGTTCCTCTAAATCTCTTCATCGCTTAATTGTCCATTTCCTTTTAGCACTGAATAACATTCCATTGTTGGGATGTACCACATCCATTCACCTACTGAAGGATGTCTTCATTGCTCCCAAGTTTTGGCAATTATGAAAAAATCTTCTATAAACATCAGTGTGCAGGTTTTTGTGTAGACATGCGTTTTCAACTCATTTGGGTAAATACCAAGGGGCACAATTGCTGAATCGTGTGAAACTGACCAACTGTCTTCCAAAGTGGCTGTAGCTAACTGAGTCACCTTGCTGTAGAGCAGAAATTAGCACAACATTGTAAATCAACTATACTTCAATAAAAATTTTTAAAAAATGGCTGTACCACTTTGCATTCCCATCAGCAATGAATGAGAGTTCCTGTTGCTCCACACCCCGTTCAGCATTCTGTACTGTCAGTGTTTCGAATTTTGGCCATTCTAATGAGTGTGTAATGTTGTTTTAATGTCATGATTTTATCAGCTAGACTGTAACATTTTTCTGGAGCTTGTACTTTCCTTGATATTTGTTTTTCCTGTCCCTTTCCTTCTTTCCTCTTATAATATCTTTGTACATTACAGGATGTTATGGTGGTTCCTTTTTAATTTCTTTTTATAGAAGCAGGTGATATTTTCCTGTATTAGATTTTTGCTTTCTTATATATGTTACTTGCCTGCATTAGTCCACCATTTACGCTGAAAATGGTGACGCAGAAGGAAGAGGAGAGATAAGGCACTTCCATAGTTCTTTTCCTTTCAGTCCTTCCTTACTCATCAGGAAGGTGAGAGTGTAGGTAGAATGTGTGCATATCAGAAGTAAAGTGAGGTACTTCCCTGGTGGCGCAATGGTTAAGAATCCACCTGCCAGTGCAGGGGACACGGGTTCGAGCCCTGGTCCGGGAAGATCCCACATGCCGCAGAGCAACTAAGCCCGTGTGCCACAACTACTGAGCCTGCGCTCTAGGGCCCGTAAGCCACAACTACTTAAGTCCACGTGCCTAGAGCCCGTGTTCCACAACAAGAGAAGCCACTGCAATGAGAAGGCCGCGCACCGCAACAAAGAGTAGCCCCTGCTCACCACAACTAGAGAATGCCCGCGTGCAGCAACTAAGACCCAATGCAGCCAAAAATAAATAAATAAATAGATAAATAAATTTATCTTTAAAAAAAGAAGAAGTAAAGTGAAAAGAGCTGAGCTCATCGTGCGCAGTGTTTCTACTGTTCTGGTAAAGACCAAATATATCTGCATGTGTGAGCTACAAAATATGAATTGTGTAATTTCAGTGATTGTGCATGTAAGTTAAATGCTCTTATATTTAATAACTTAAAACATTGCACAATATAAGGATGAATGGTAAAATTCACGCTAATAATATTAAATTTTAACTTTACTTACAAAAACATTAACTAGTAAATAAAAAAATCGTAAGTCGAAAGACAACACAGGAGAAAGGAAAAGCTTTATATTTTAGGACCTTTAATGGCACTTTTCCCCTCATTTTTGAACAAGGGTCTTGCATTTTCACTGTGCACTTGGCCCAACAAATTAGGTAGCCAGCCCTGCATAGGAGGTTAGTGCTGAAAAGACCCTACAGATTATCTAGCTCAATCCCTTCACTGGACAAGGAAGATGAGGCCCAGAGAAGTGAAGTGACATCTTGCTCAGGAAATGAAAAGAGAAGGGTAGGTTGGGAGGAACTTCATCCATCTTCAGACCTTGAGGAGTGAGCTAGGGGTTTACTGAAACACGCTAAATCCAGAGGGACCCACATCTCCCGATCTGTCCTTGTCCAGGTTTCCTGATGCCCACCGGCTCCCACATGATCCGAGGGTTCCCAGAGCCAGCCTTGTCTCCAGGGTTCAAGGGCAGTGGAGCCAAGCTCCCAGCATTCTTTGCAGCTCTGCGTATTTTGGCCACATTCTGCCCATCCTTGATTCCCCCACTAGGCATCACTCCCACACATTTAATGGCCAGACAATATCTTACACCACCAATTGTGTCCCGCCAACCCTGGGCACCTGGGGACTTTCAACAGACATGTGTTCTGTTCTTGGGAATGTTAGGCTTCTAGTAAGTCCATAAGGCTTTTAAAAGTTTGGGAAATGCTGTATAGCACAAGGAACTCTTCTCGATACTCTGTAATGACCTATATGGGAAAAGAAGCTTAAAAAAGAGTGGATATATGTATATTTATAACTGCTTCACTTTGCTGTACAGCAGAAACTAACACAACAGCGTAAATCAACTATACTCCAATAAATTTTTTTAACATCTTTATTGGAGTATAATTGCTTTACAATGGTGTGTTAGTTTCTGCTTTATAACAAAGTGAATCAGTTATACATATACATATATCCCCATATCTCCTCCCTCTTGTGTCTCCCTCCCTCCCACCCTCCCAATCCCATCCCTCTAGGTGGTAACAGAGCACCGAGCTGATCTCCCTGTGCTATGCGGCTGCTTCCCACTAGCTATCAATAAATTAAAAATAATAATAATAATAAAATAAAATAAAATGGATACTTAAATGAATCGTTCAAGGTGGGGTTTAGGGGAGAACAGGAAGTCCTGATGCAGTGTCCTGAATCTTCCTCCCCTGGACAAATGTCTTCTTTTCTATGAAGAAAAAACAGTAGGGGAATGAAGAGAGTGCTAAGAGGACTGAATTGGGAAAGATGTGAAGCCTTTTCCTGTTTTTCTGGTAAAATCCTTGCTATGAGGCTCGGAAATGCTGATTTTGAAAGATTTAACAATTACTTTGCTGGCAACTGATCGAATAACACATGTAACAGGAGCCTTTTATCAGATGTCACGTCATATGATATTCCAGCCGGCACCACACACACACACACACACACACACACACACACACACACACGCACACACATTTTGTTTCACTTCTACAGGGAATAAGAAGAAAATGGACACTTTCCCTCAAATTACAGTGAGATATTTTTACCCTCCCCTACATCCCTAGAGCCCACGTCATTCCCAAAACACAGCAATGTTTGAAAGGACACCATGTACCATTTCATTCCTTTGAGGGGAAACATGGTTTTGAACTCCACCCGGCCTTCCCTCCACCTTCATTAAAACTCTAGAAGTACATTTTCTTCGAATGATATGTTTTCTGGGATTTCTTGATGTTGCCTGAAAACTACTTCTTTCAAAACGTTTTGGCCCAGGCCACGGCTAGCATGCAGTGACAAAGCCAATTGGGACTGGGGTTGCGTAGAAGGGAAAAGGGCCTCTTCAGGGGCCATCACACCCTCTCTCAGCTTTCAGGCTGCTCATACTTTCCTGGGAAACGTCCTTTCCAGCCACCACCAGCCACAGGGTTTACAAACAAGCTCACAGCCTCTGGCTTCCATGCTGGGGGGATAGCTTCAGGCTCCACCCCTGACCCTCTGGCCCTGCCTGGATCGCACCTCTGCCACGCAGCCCTCCCACCAGACCCCTCGCTCTGGTCGGGTTCTTTCTGTCCACCGGCTCCAGTGTGCTGGACTTCAGGATTCTCACTCACTTCCTGAGCTTCCTCACCAGGACTCAGAATTCAGTCCTCCGCCCAGTTCTCCTCATGCTCTTGCAAGAACCAGTTCAAGGTAATTCCCTGGCTGTCCAGTAATGAGGACTCGGCGCTTTCACTGAAGGGGGCCCAGGTTCGATCCTGGTTGGGGAACTAACATCCCGAAAGCTGCCCAGCGTGGCCAAAAAAAAAAAAAAGGAACCAGTTCAAATGCAATGGCCCCTCCAGGCCTCCCTCATTGCTCCCAGAACCATCCTAGAGCATCTAAGCAAGGCCAGGATTCTAGCAATTATCTTCACCTCATCTTTGCTTCTCCCACTCAGGCGCAAGGACATATTTTTCTCTGCCTCCCCGTCCACCCCAATGCCTAGCTCAGAATATGTACGTAGGTGCTCAATAAAGACTAGCTGTACACTACCAAATGTAAAATAAATAGCTAGTGGGAAGCAGCTGCATTGCATGGGGAGATCAGCTCGGTGCTCTGTGACCACCTAGAGGGGTGGGATAGGGAGGGTGGGAGACACAAGAGGGAAGAGATATGGGGATATATGTATACGTATAGCTGATTCACTTTGTTATACAGCAGAAAGTAACACACCATTGTAAAGCAATTATACTCCAATAAAGATGTTAAAAAAATAAATATAAAAAGATAAAATAAAATTAAAAGATAAGCTGTACAAATTAAAAGTTCTCCACTGCAAGCGCAGAGTTCTTTAACATACCTGCACAAAAACTCAGTAAACATGCGTGGTGGGAACTTCGATTTCAGTTCGATAAATGTCTCTCAGTTGTGTTCTCAGACGCACCCACCCACTCCCCCCAGCATCACTGCAAAGGCCATCAGGGAGGTTGTCACACCCCTGAGACCTGAAAAGTTACGTGGGCTGCTCTGCCCAGCTGTAGGGCGCTCAGGGCTGCTGGTGAGCTTTGAACAAATCCTGGGATTATTTATAATTGAACGTCAGTCTCGGCGAGCCTCCAGAGCCATGAAGGAGTTTATTATTCTCCACCCCACAGGCTTCCCTCTGTCCTCTGGCCTCCCCCTCCGGCCTGACATCCTGCCGCACTCACAGCAGGCTCTCTGGCTTGCGGGGGCCTCAGGGCACCTGGGCTGGCCAGCGGCCACCTTCCCACCGGATTGTTCCAGGAGTCCGGAATCGCAGACCACCCGGGGCGCCCACACATACCCTTCCGACTGGGATGGGGCATCCAAGGATGAGAATGGCCAGCTGAGGCGGAAACCCCACAAGACTGACTTACTCCAGGCTTATCTCAGCGGGGGCCTGCAGAGTCGGGACAGAAACGGACGCCGCTGGGAGGGCCTGGGTGGGAGCTCGCATCCCCTGGGCCTGGGCCTACCCCGCCCGTGAACATAGCAAGCTCTTAGGCCTGTAACGTGAATCATGCCCAGGCCAGGGGACTAGGAAAGTGAAACCATAAAGAACATTAGCCCTGGAGAGGCAGGTAAAGATCCTCTAAGAGGGTGAACGTAAAACTATTCTAGCTGCAGAGCCCTTTCTTCAAAAGAATCTTACCAGAAAACGCAATGAGCAAAACGGATGAAACCCCAGGAAGAAAAGCCCTCCACTTTCGCGTCTATGGAGCCCAGGTGTTTTGATTTTATCTCCCTTCCATCTTGACCAGCTGGGGCCCCTGACATCTCGGAGCCCGCCTACGGTGTGCCCTCTGAGACTGTAAAGCCAGGCCGGCAGGCAGCCTTCTCTTGCCCGTGCAGGAATGGTGTTTATGGAAAGCCGTGTAAGATGGGCACATTGATGAAAGCGTTAGAATGTTCTCTCTTGAGAGTAGTAGAAGCCCAGTACAAACAAGCTTAATTAAGATGCAGCTTCGTTGTAAAGCTCCTGGAGCATCCAGACACATGTCTGGGCTTTCGATGCCTAGAATTGGGCCTCGACGCCATGAACACCCCTCTCTCCCCGCCTCCCCTCTCTCCCCGCCTCCCCTCTCTCCCCGCCTCCCCTCTCTCCGCCTCCCCTCTCTCCCCGCCTCCCCTCTCTCTCCGCTCCCCGCTCTCCTTACCGCTACTCGTCTTTATTACTCCAGTGAAGACGAATTTTCTCTGCGTGACTTAAAACATAGCCTGGGGGGCTCTAGATTCCCAAACATCCCTCCAACCTCCCTGAGTTAGGATGACTTCACCACTAGCTCTTAGAACAGGGCCTCTGATTGGCCCAGATTCTGCCATCCCTGAACCAATCACTGTGGCCCAAGGGATGGGTACACGCCTAAGCCCTGGCCAAGAGCGTGGAGTTCTGGGATTGGCAGCCCCTCAGAACCACAGGGAAGGGGGACTGGAGAAATAGTTCCCCAAAGAAAGTGGGGGCCCCTGTTAGGTTAATGATCGTGAACAGCCCAGATTCTCAACATTTGTGACAAAGACTCTCTTGGAAACAGGGCCCTAACCCCAAGGAATGATCCCCATGAGTTCAACTTCAAGCATTAGAGACCGGGGCAAAGAGAGCCTTGCAGAGCCCCCGGGACCACCCACAGAGGGAGCCCTCTACCCTCTCTGCCCACACCACCAGAGCTAAACCCAAGCATTAGCTGGGAGCATGTGTGTTACTTTTCCATTTAAACTTAATTCAACTTGAAAGGACTCTTCATCATATCTTGTGCAAGTGAGCAAGGGAGAGTGTTGGTTCAGTGGTGCAATAAATAACCTCTCGTTATGAGAAACATGATGCCTCAGTCCCTAAGCCATTTGGTAACCATAATCTGATATTACAGAAGCTTTTCTTGTGAGACCAGAGATATCTGAGCCACTTCCCTTTTCAAACAACTTCAGCTAATGGCTTTCCATGCTATTAGTGGAATGAGTCCAAGCTCTCTTTGATTTGTGGTCACTTGTTTGGATCCTGAAAGGGGAGGCTCAGATTTGCAAGCAGGAATAATTGCCTGGGAACACTGCAGAGTTATACAATTCCTGTGGAGTTGGAGGAACCACTCGTTTGGAGAAACTTGACTCCTCTACAGAGATGAAAATATTTGTCAAGGTTCCTCACTCCCATACTGGCCCCTTCCTCTCTCTGACAGCTCACTTCAGCCCTCTCTCTCTCTCCCCAATGTTCCTGATGCTGAGAATGTTTTCTTAGAAAGGAGGGGGCTCTTCTTGGATCCTACTACACAATGCCAGAAGCCATTTAGAAAGTGATGCAGCGGCACAGCCTGGCTGGCAGGTCCAACCACCGTATCCTCAGGCAAATGTCAGTCCTGGGAGTGCACCTAGAACTCTGCCTCTGAATTTCAAACTCCAGTCACTGTAGGGCAGGTAGAGTGGGAGCACAGCAGTGTGTGTGGCCATTAAACAGTTTCTCTTTCTAGTAGAAAGAGAGACACCATTTTGTAAAGTTGCCTGACACCTGCATGCTTCTGGGCTAAGCCGCAGGCCCATTTGAGGAGTCCTTGGTCCCATTTGATCTGAAAGAAAATGATAGTAGAACTTGACACTGTACTAAGTACACTTCACAGGGCGGGAGGGAGAACACCAGTGGGACAGCATTTGTTTTGACATTAGAAACCTGGCTTCATTTTCTGAACCATAACAACCAGAGGTTATCTCAGGCCTGGAAGGGACTTTTTCTTTTTAATAAGCTTTTGATTTTGGAATAAATTTAGATTTACAGAAAAGTTGCAAATGTAGTGCCAACATTTCCCATATACCCTAAGCCCAGTGTCCACTAATGATAACATCTCTCCTGACCGCGCTGCATTTGTCCAAGTTAAGAAATTAACATTGGTACCCTGACATCAGCTACACTCCAGACATTAGTCAGATTTCACCCATTTCTCCATTAACGTTCCAGAATCCCACATGGCAGGCAGTCATCATGTCTCCTTCGTCTCTTCCAATCTGTGACCGTTTTTCTGTGTTTCCTTGTTTATCATGACCTTGACCATTGTGAAAATTACTGGTCAGGTATGTCATACACTGTCCCTCGATTCAGGTTGTCTGATATTGTCTCAGAATAGACTAAAATTATGGGTTTTGAGGAAGAGACCCAGAGGTGAAATACCTGGGAGGAATTTTTTTAAAGAACAGGTAGCTCAGAAGTTACAAACGAACCCGCCTTCAAATCAAATCATGTTTTGCTCGTTCTGTCTGTATCTTTGAGAAATTTTGTGCCAATTTTGTGCCGAAGTTTTTCAATTTAGATTTTCAACTTCTCTTAAAAAAATAGAAAGAGCTGGTGACTGCAGGCTTCCATGACGGTTAGAGGTGGGTGCCAGGAAGCTACGGCCCGCCGTGGGATGCGTCCTCTTCAGGCGCCATCAGTCCTGTGGCCTCCCCAGCTCTGAGCCTCAGCATCAGCTGCCATTGGTCATCATGTCCACGGTGTTGATTTTCTTATGGTAAAGAGGTGGCATCTATGTTTCTACTACAGCAGAAATGAACCCAGATGGCCCCATGCTTCAAGAGAAAGAAGGCAAGAGCAAGAAACGTGGTGAGTCGAATCTCAAAGAAACTGCATGTTTCCTAATGACAGGAAAGGGTGTGAATGCACACCCTGAAAACTGCCTGTGATCCTCTGTGACTATCGTCACAGCCCTCACCACTCATTCGGCAGCAAAAAGCAGGGGTGTAGGTCAAGAGGGAAGCCAGGGCTTCCCTGGTGGCGCAGTGGTTGAGAGTCCGCCTGCCGATGCAGGGGACGCGGGTTCGTGCCCCGGTCCGGGAAGATCCCACATGCCACGGAGCGGCTGGGCCCGTGAGCCATGGCCGCTGAGCCTGCGCATCCGGAGCCTGTGCTCCGCAACAGGAGAGGTCACAACAGTGAGAGGCCCGCGTACCAAAAAAAAAAAAAAAAAAGAGGGAAGCCAGTCAAAAGGCAAGTAGATATATGAAGGGAAAGGATGCTGCCCTGGGTTCCCTTCCCCAAGGTCAAATTCATGTCACTGCCCAGGGATGGCCCTGTTAACCTACTGGACACGGCCATGCAGTAGGGTCTACGCAGCTGGGCCTACCCTGGGCAGGAATTTCCAGCACTGCCAATTCCACCTCAGAAGAGGTCCTGCTAGCAGAGAGAGGATCTTCCACATCTTTTGTGCCCTCCCTAAACTATGGGCCTGCTGGAGGCACAGTGAGGGTCTGTCTGCTTATCCTCTACACTCCACCCTGCTGTCTGTGAGTCAGACATCCTCTGGCACATCACCTAGAGTTCTGAGCCCCAGCCTTCCCTGACCCCTGACAGGTCCCCCAATCCCTCCTGCTTCTCCTCCTCCCCTTTCCTGTCCCACCCCGTCACCCCAGCCTTGAAGGCTTTAGGATCTGAAGAGTGTGACCACACCAGGTGTTGAGGTGGTGACCAAACCAAGTCTCCAAGCGCTCCACTAATGTGCTGAGTCCTACCTGCTGCATCATCAAAGCAAACCTGGGGGGAGCAGGACCTTGAGTGAAAGGAGTGAGCACTGGACCAGGAGTCAGAGGATCTGGATCCAGTCTTGATTCCAGTGCTGTGCAGTGTTGGGCAAATCACCTAACCCCTCTGAGCCTGAGCTATCTCAGCTATCAAGTCCAGTGACGTTTCTGTGATGTATAAATATGATCCAGGGACTTCCCTGGTAGTCCAGTGGTTAAGACTCTGTGCTCCCAATGCAGGGGGCCCGGGTTCAATCCCTGGCCAGGGAACTAGATCCTGCATGCCACAACTAAGAGCCCTCATGCCACAGCTAAAGATTCCACATGCCACAACTAAAAAAGATCTTGCATGCTGCAACTAAAGATCCCGCATGCTGCAACTAAGACCCAGCGCAGCCAAATACATAAATAAACAAACAAACAAACAAATAAATAAAGATGATCGAGCCACAGAGTCAGTTTCATGACTTGTTTCCTTTGCTCTCAAGCCCAAGTTATACCTTTCTCTACATGTCCAGAGCAGCCCAACTTTCTCCACCAGTGCCCCAACCTCACATTCCCTGCACCCCTACTCCTAATAGAACTGCCTGAGGACAACATATTCAGATTGGAGCATGGGGCCCAGCTCATACATGAGGACTTGCCTGAGGCAGGGGTAGGTCTGAAGGCTCTTTTGTGGCCCAGGACAGACCCTAAATCCCAGAGTTGACAGTGGGAGTGGTGTCTCCCTAAGCTGACTCAAAGATCCTTCTCTCAGATGAACAGAGAAGACTGAGCCATAGGCTTTAAAAATATTCCAGAGAAATAAACCTTCATTGTTATCGCTGTGGCCAGATCAGGAGGCCTCCCAGGACTCTCCGTGGACATGGGCTGCCTCTGAAGTGCTGGGAACTTACCAAACCAGGAGAAGGCAAGCTCACAATAGGCAAAAGGGCAAACAAATCATATGAGCAAAGTGACAAAACCAAGAGAGGGAGACAAAGCCCACTGTGGGACTGGCCAGTGGGATCCTGGTAAGAAAAGATTCCTCGTCCAGGAACTCGGATGGTGTTTGTCATAAGATTATGAAACACTGTGGAACTTGTTGTTCCTGTAATTTGCCTGCTTCAGAGGAGCTAATGTTTATTGATTTTCTTCTGTAAGAGGCAGAATCATCAATTTGGGTTGCCACTGTTGAAAGTTCTCAGGTATCTGGAAGAAGCTTGAACAAAAAAGAATTAGGCATCTCTATACTGGTTTTATTCTTAATCACAGAGGTTGCTATTGTGACAGGCTTCGCAGACATCCAAATCCTTATTCTTTTTCAAATTCTCAGAGGTTGAAAGTGTCAGAAGGAATTAACATTTGTGGAACACTGAACATGTGTCAGGCACTGAGCTGGGCCCTTTAACAAGACCACAGGAGGACTTCCCTGGTGGTCCAGTGGGTAAGAATCCGCACTCCCAATGCAGGGGGCCTGGGTTCGATCCCTGGTCAGGGGCCTAGATCCTGAGTGCCGCAACTAAGACTGGCGCAGCCTAAATAAATAACTATTTAGACACTCGGGATCTTCGCTGCGACATGTTTAGTTGCGGCATGCGGACTCTTAGTTGCAGCATGCATGTGGGATCTAGTTCCCCAAACAGGGATCGAACCCAGGCCCCCTGCATTGGGAGTGCAGATTCTTACCCACTGGACCACCAGGGAAGTCCCAGTAAATAAATATTAAAAAAAAAGCAAGACAGCAGGGAATTTAATCCGTGCAGGATCTCCAAAAATTATTATTATGCCTATTTCACTGAAGAGAAAATTGAATTGTAAAAAATTAAATAGCTTGCCCAAAGTTCCACAGATAAAATGGAGCCAAAGTGAGATTCTGATCCACGTCTGTGCGTCTCAAGTTCCTAATCTTTCCTTGGCTCATACCGCCTCTTTGTGACTGGTTTTTCTCCAACATTTTACATATTTTATTGTCCTATTGCATTATTTGAAACTTCCAAAACAACACTAAATAATGATACAAGTGGTCAATGCTATTTGTTCCAGGTTTTAAAATGGCTTCTCTATTCCATAGTTTGATACAGTCATCAGCATGTTTAAAGTTTTATTCTATCCCTAACTTACATGGAATTTTTATCAGTAATTGTTGCTAGATTTTATCAAATGCTTTTAGTTTCTACTGCTATAATAATACAGGCTTTTTCTCTTTCAATCTAACACAGTAAATTTTTTTGATGAATTTCCAAATTTCAAACTATCTTTATAAACCTGAAATAAACATGGGCTTAATTTCCTTTCTTTCTTTTTGTAACTTTCACTGGATTGTGCTTACTAATTTTTGTTTAGTATCTTAGCTTCTACATTCATAAGTGAAATTTTCTAGTTTTCTTTTTCTCTCCTCATCAAGTTTTAATATTGATATTACTTGGGAGCTATTTCCACCTGTTTCTCTGGCCTATGATGGTTTAAATAGTAACCTACAGCAGTTTCATGGATGCTGGCACGAAACTCCTGGATCAGAGACAAAAGGCAGCTTGTTACTCACAGCAATAGCAGCAGAGACAGATCAGCGTTTTGGTGCCAATTTCCTAAGGGCAATGTGAAGAGGACCAGATGACACCTGCACATGCAGTGGTTGGACTACAGGAGAGAAGAACCCTGGGTTTAAGGAACCTGATAATTTCACAATGGGCACTAAGCATACCTGCCATTTGCTCCATTGCGAGACACACTCTGTCTTCCAAGGTCATAAGTAACCTGCCCTTTATTCTGAAGGGAACCACCATCTCTACCTTCCACAGTCGTTCACCATCCAAACACCCTGGAAAAGATGGCCCAGTAGTTCACTCGCAAATGCACAAAAAGGTGAGAGACCCATGGAGAACTATTTCCCAACAGTGGACAGCTGAGACCAAAAGGACAAAACATTAGTACTTGTTTATTCTTAGACAGTGGGCATGTGAAAGTCATTACATTCTTTTCTACATTTTTTAAACACCCCTTGCCAAAAAAAAAAAAAAAACAAGGAAAGAAAGAAAGAAAGAAAAAGAAAGAAAAAGGAAGAAGAGCTTTCTCGTAATGGAATCACTACTTCAAGATTTGGTGAGTGTTCCAGCAGAATAAGGTGACTTCCCTTTAGGGACGTTGCAGAATTCCTGAACTGGATGGGTGGGGCAGGGTAAGGCCCTTCTAATTGAAGGAATCTACAATATTAGGTCAACTTCGAAGGCATTTCAGAACTCCTTAGCTATTCTTACTCAGTACCTCTGCATTTCGTCATATTCATAGGTGAACAGGGACAGATGATTGGAAATCTCTCACACACACATACACACACACAATTTCCAAATAACTCATGGCTGGGATTACCCACGTTTCTTAATCTCTTTAGTCTTTTCTTAATGAGGTCAGTGGAAGGGCTGTTATTTTTGCTTCTAAAGCACTGGTGTATGAAAAATGTCATGGTCACAGGAAAGTCAGTGGTGAACAAGATAAACATGACCCTGTCCCACAGAACTTACTATGTACAGGAGAAGAGAAATAATTCAACAGAATAATAAGATTTGATTGGCTCTCAGATTCACTAGAAATTGATTTAGCCCTCTCCCCTCCCACTTCTACTCACCCACTGGCTCTCTAAGGAGCCTTTGCCAGAGGGAGTTGGTGTAGTTTTCCTGTGTTTGTCCCGTAGAGAGTAATAGAACAGGAGGCCCAGGGAAACCATAGATTAATAAAAGATCCAGTAAGGTGCTGGTTGATAAAAGGTATCTGCTCAGGTAACTCTCCTCTCTTTAGCTCAGATTTTCCTTTTCATAGGAAATTCCAATGTCTAGCTTCACAGCTCAGCTGAATACTTATTGCTTTAAAGGACCCAGCAAACCTAACATACCATTAAAAAGTCCAAAATTAGGATATTCTCTCGACGCCTTTGCCCAAAATGCAACACCCCACATCCTTGGTCCTTTCCTTTATTCTGCCCCTCTGATGCCATTCTTGTGGCCATAACAGTATGTCAAACACACGCGCGCGCGCATGCATTTGCTTTCTCAACATTTCTAACATTTCCTCTTAATTCACTCCAAAAGGATGTAAGAGTGGCTACTATTTCTGAAATAGGAATAAGATTAGCTAATGAGGATGGTCTTTTTACCCATCCTCTCGGCAAAAATCAAAACACAGCTACAGTTCAACTTAAGCAAATACTTAAATGAAAATTCAAATTTATAGAAAATATTAAATTGAATTAATGTTAAATCCATTGAATAGTCTTTATTTTTGAAAGCATTCAGAGTAGAATTCCTTTACTTAGCAAGCGTCCCTCACAGCTATTTCCCAAATATATTTACTCTGAAAGAGAAAATGTACCTGCAGTTTGGCTTTTTCCCAGATTTGATACCAGAGATACCGGAAGTCGGATAAGCAATGAGCAAAATGCAAAACCAGATTCTAGTTTCCTTCAAAAACTGAAGTGACAATTCTAATCTGCTGCCATCTAAAATGCTGGGCTGCCGCAAATGATTTTGAAAGATGGGCTTTATCTGCCCCCTGCTGTATTCTGGGTAAATGACAGGCCATCCTAATTTAGCAGCAGGAGACAGAGCCAGACGTGGTATGTACCAGCACCTCTTACTAGAATAGAAAGGCTATGGCAAAAAGACCGTGCCTGGGCTTCACCACTGTGTCTCCAGAATGGAGTGTAGCTGGAATGCAGCAGGCATGACACTAATATGTGCCGAATGCCTGCACATACAGGAAAGGAAGTTGTGCTTATATACTCTGTTTGCATAAGCATAATACCAAGTGCGTATAGGCCCAAGGGGAAAAAAGATATTTTGCAATTCTCTGTTCATAAGTGTTTGAAATAAACTGGTGGCAATTGGGCATGACTGACGTCCTCTAATAATTCCACTGGGCTAAACAAAATAATAAATTGGAATATTCAGACTTAACAATAAAGATAGATTTTCTAAATGTTGCTTACTGCCAAGAAATAAATCTTTGAGAGCTTAGGATCTAAAAGCCACAAGGTTAAAAGACCATATGATTATTTCCAAGATGGAGGACTGGTTGAGATATCATAAAATTCGCTGTGTTATCTCTTTCATCCCTTTCTCCAGAGACACCTGCTGCTACCAGCCCTCTAGTCATTATCCGTATATCTCTCAAACACTAGTGAAGGCAAGGACAAAAATAATAGGCATCTTCCTTAGTTGGGGGTGGATTTATTGAATACGAAAGAAGTCACGTTAGGGCTAAGATTTAGACATTTGATATACCACCATACCTACCCTGAAGGTTAGGCTTCTCCGATCACTCAAAAAATCAGTGTATGCAGAACAGTTCTAAAGGGAAGATAATTAAGTGCCAATGGATGTGATATAGAAAATGTCGAAAGAGAAATGTTTCCACCAGGGGAATCTTTCTACCAGTTGAGACTGGCACTTGGCCATTTCAGGTTCCTTGCACCACGCCACTAAACCAGCAAATAAGATGGGGTGCAGTGGGGAGTGCCGACCATTTCAGCTGAGGCCGTTGATCTTGGGTGTTAGGGAAAATAGGAGTGCTTCCTTAGACAGGCCGAAGCAATGTTCACAAACTGAGGGGTCCTCCTTGTACCTCCCCATGGAATGCTGCAAGTTAGCAGGACTAGAGCAACCGTAGAGAAGTAGAGGGCCACCAAGAACTCAGATGCTCAGGAGTGAAGGTTAGGGTCACTCCACCAGGTAAAGGCAGACCAAGTTGTGGCTGAGGGCAAAGGGAACGTGGAGTGGGTAAATATCAACTATAGCCTTATATTTCCCCTTGCAGGTGAGTTACGTTATATAAGAATATATGTTAAATTTTTCCCCTCTCCCTTCCCCAGATATATAGTGTATATAGCCTCTGTGGATTTATTTTACAATTTATCCATGGCTAACAGGGCATTAAGAAAAGAGTGTGTTTAAATTAGAAGAATGAACATCAAAATTCTGAATATGGAGCTGAATGCAATCAACTGAAATTTGGGGCTTCCCGTTTTGAGGACAGAGTAGCATATTTTGTATAAGGGATTGTTGCATTGTGTTCTGCAGGCTAGAGACTTAAGGATGGAGGGAGGGTGTACATTGATGTTGGGCCTCCAGAGGGTGACTGCGGTGGACATCTGTCCCTACACCAAATCTTTCAAACAGCTTCTTCTCACTTGGATAATTCTCCAAGTATAAATCCTACCTCCCTCATCTGGAATAACTTTTTAAAAATACATTGAAATTTTGAAATTAACACAACAGGTGTGTTAGAGTCTACCAATCAGATATACATGTGTAAGACTTTGTTTTGAAAGTGAATTTTCTGAGAAAACAGAGAAGGTCCAGGCCAGCAAAGGCAGCCAGTTCTGAAGTCAAGTGGTGACGGGACTGTCTCCAGCGTCCACAGCAGAGTCCATGTGTTTTGGCTGGGCTCCGTTACATGGTCAAATCTGAGGTGTGGTTCTGAGAGTTGTTCCGAGAAGCTCAACCTAGCTTCTCCAGAAATTCCACAAATTTCTAATAGCCTTTGTGAATCCCTTCCCATGTAGACTAGCTAGAGAGGATTCTACCTTAGAACTAAAACGTCTGATTAGAATAGAAAAAGCTAGTAGCTATGTGCCCAAGGCAGTTTGCTTTGCCTCTCTCAGCCTCAGCTTTGTCATCCTTGAAAACTTTCAAGCACTGTTGTAAAGACCAGAAATAATACAAAATGTCTTACATGTAAAAAAACTCTATGGAGAACAGTATGGAGGTTCCTTAAAAAACTAAAATTAGAACTACCATGTGACCCAGCAATCCCACTCCCGTGCTTAATTCAAAAAGACACATGCACTCCAAAGTTCATTGCAGCAGTATTTACAATAGCCAGGACATGGAAGCAACCTAAATGCCCATGAACAGAGGAATGGATAAAGAAGATGTGGCACATATATACAATGGAATATTACTCAGCCATAAAAAGAAATGGAGTTATTTGTAGTGAGGTGGATGGACCTAGAGTCTGTCACACAGAGTGAAGTAAGTCAGAAAGAGAAAAACGAATACCGTATGCTAACACATATATATGGAATCTAAAAAAAAAAAAAGTTCTGAAGAACGTAGGGGCAGGACAGGAATAAAGACGCAGACGTAGAGAATGAACTTGAGGACACGGGGAGGGGGAAGAGTAAGCTGGGATGAAGTGAGAGAGTAGCAGCTGCATAGCACAGGGAGATAAACTTGGTGCTTTGTGACCACCTAGAGGGGTGGGATACGGAGGGTGGGAGGGAGAGGCAAGAGGGAGGGGATATGGGGATATATGTATACGTATAGCTGACTCACTGTGTTATACAGCAGAAACTAACACAACATTGTAAAGCAATTATACTCCAATAAAGATGTTAAAAAAAGAGAAAAAGAAAATGGGGTTAGACTAGGTAGCGGTTCTCAGTCCTAAGTGCACAATAGAATCACCTGGGGAACTTTTAGAAAATGAATAACCGGGCTTCCCTGGTGGCGCAGTGATTGAGAGTCCGCCTGCCGATGCAGGGGACATGGGTTCGTGCCCCGGTCCTGGAAGATCCCACATGCCACGGAGCGGCTGGGCCCGTGAGCCATGGCCGCTGGGCCTGCGCGTCCGGAGCCTGTGCTCTGCAACGGGAGAGGCCACAACAGTGAGAGGCCTGCGTACAAAAACAAACAAACAACAACAAAAAAAAAAGAAAATGAATAACCAACAAGGACCTACTGTATAGCACAGGGAACTCTTCTCAATGTTATGTGGCAGCCTGGATGGGAGGGGAGTTTGGGGGTGAATGGATACCCCCATTCATGTGTATCCACATGATACACATGTGTATGTATGGCTGAGTCCCTTTGCTGTGCGCCTGAAACTATCACAACGTTGTTAATTGGCGATACTCCAATATAAAATAAAAAGTTAAAACAAAAAAAGGAAGAAGGTATCAGTGTTTATCTCCAAGAAGTTCAAAGTATTCAAGATAATTGGTTTTTATATCTTCTAAATTTCTTGCATTTTATAATGAAAGGAAAAAAAGATGTTTTTATTTAGGGGGATTGTTTAAAGAAATGAGTTTACAATATAGTCCCAATTCCCACTGTTCACAAGTGGAATTTGGTCTGTCTGACCCAGTCTGTTTCTGGTGACAGGAGCATGACATAGGCCTTGAAGTATTAAGAAAAATCATCCAAAACTTGGAAATAACCAAAGACAGTTACAGCATGTCCTTTCAAAGTCATACTGGTGCTTTGTTTAACATGCCTGCCAGGGTATTTCTTAATCTAGGGCAGTGGTTCTCAAAGTGTAATCTAAGGACCGCTGAGGGTTCCCAAGACACTTTAGGGATTTTGTAAGGTCCTCCCTTTCCAACTACATAACTCTGTGAGGCCAAATTTTCCTCATATACTTCAACCAAAAACAACATATTGCAACATATGAACGCAGAAATTGATATAAGGATTCAGCTGTCTTCTGATAAGCCAATTAAGTGTTCTATTTGCAAAAGTGTAAAACAATGCCTCTTTTCTCAAAATATATCTGAAGTTATTTTTCATTAAAAAATGTTAACATATAATGGGCTTGTTATTTTTATTTTTAAAATACAGTTGACCCTTGAACACACGGGTTTGAACTGCGCAGGTCAACTTATAAACGGATATTTTCCCTTAGATACCAACTGCTGTGCTACATGATCCATGGTTGGTTGGACCCAGAGATGTAGAACCCAAGACAAAGGGCGGACGGTAAAGCTATTCCTGGATTTTTGACTGTGGGAAGGGTGGGTAACCTTAACCCTCACCTTGTTCAAGGGTCCACGATAACGAATACTTAAACATTTGTGTTTTAGTTTCTAATAAGGTTAATATTGATAGATCATTGGGATCCTCAGTTTTTAAGAGTATTAAGGGATACTGAGAACAAAACTTTGAGACTCGCTGAGCTACATGCCTGACTTTGCTATTCATTTTGGAGGGCTCAGATCACTCAGCACACTCATTTCAAAACACCCTTCCTGGTAGACCGCATAATTCCTGTTCCTCCGATTCTGCTTCAAACCAGCTTTGCCATCTTATCCGTTTCCTCATTAAGGAGGTGAATAAATTTGACTAATACTCATTATATATGTATAACAGTCAAGTTTGATCTTTTGAAGATTATACTTCGATAGGAGGTGTAATCTCTGCTGATTCATAAAGACATTTACGATTTAGCCCTGGAGTTCTTTTCTTTGCATTCAAAGGTGGATGAAGCAAGGAACACTATGAAAATCTTACTCTTAAACATTTCCCTAATGAAATGAAATAAGACAACTGTGATGATCAGCTGTGCCTAAAACTACTTTGTTCCTCGAGGAAAGTGTTTAAGAGAGAACCAGTCCAAAGCTTGGGAAGCAGAGCGGCAGGGGTTTTTTTTTTTTTTTGTTTTTAATTTTATTTATTTATGGCTGTGTTGGGTCTTCGTCTCTGTGCGAGGGCTTTCTCTAGTTGCGGCAAGTTGGGGCCACTCTTCATCGCGGTGCGCGGGCCTCTCACTGTCGCGGCCTCTCTTGTTGCAGAGCACGGGTTCCAGACGCGCAGGCTCAGTAATTGTGGCTCACGGGCCCAGTTGCTCCGCGGCATGTGGGATCCTCCCAGACCAGGGCTCGAACCTGTGTCCCCTGCATTGGCAGGCAGATTCTCAACCACTGCGCCACCAGGGAAGTCCAGAGCGGCAGTTTTAAAAGAATGTCTAAGGTTAAAAATGGGTCTGTAATTTGGGAGAGACAATATTCACTTTAATATGGAAGAATATACTTTTTAAAAAATTTATTTTATTTTTGGCTGTGTTGGGTCTTTGTTGCTGCGTGTGGGCTTTCTCTAGTTGTGGTGAGCGGGGGCTACTCTTCATTGCGGTGCATGGACTTCTCATTGCGGTGGCTTCTCTTGTTGTGGAGCACAGGCTCTTGGTGCGCGGGCTTCAGTAGTTGTGGCTTGTGGGCTCTAGAGCGCAGGCTCCATAGTTGTGGCGCATGGGCTTAGTTGCTCCGCAGCATGTGGGATCCTCCCGGACCAGGGCTCGAACCCGTGTCCTCTGCATTGGCAGGCAGATTCTTAACCACTGCGCCACCAGGGAAGCCCTGGAAGAATATACTTTTAATCTACTGTTAATAGCTGTCCTTTCCAACACAGGCTCCACCTCCCTCTTAGGTAAACAACATAAGAACATAATTTCAGCTGTCTGCAGAACTTTCCTAGTCAGTATAAAATCAGCAGAAATTGATCACCCTACTACCCATTAGGAAACACTTCTCAAATCCTTCAGCTCCAGGGTGCATCAGAATGATCTGAGAGGCCTATTAGACACACAGATTTGAGTTCATCGTACAGTGTGGGGCGGGGCAATACTGTGCATTTAAAACAAGCACTCCGGGTGATTGATTTAAAAATACATAAAACCACACTTTGAGAAATTATCTAGACAATTAAAACCTGCTGAACTTCCATTTTTCTAAGAATCACCGTGTATGCTTAACATCTGCATGCCAAGTCTGTCTACAGGGTCCGTAAGGCACTTCACAATCAGACTGGTGTCTCACAACTTCCTCTCCCACCACTCCATCCATCTCTGCCCTACAACCCCCTCCCATCCTGGAGCCCAACTGGCCCACTGCTGCAGTCCTCCTTGCTGTTGACCTCTTTCCCTCTCCCTTCCCCTGCCTGTGCAGGACTGTTTATTTTTCACAGCAGTGCAATAGCGTGGACAGTTCCTGGCTATTTGGACTCTAAAGCCAGTAGACCTGGCTTCCAATCCCAGAACCCTTTGGTAAAAGTGGCCGACCCTGGGGGCGCCTGCCCCTACATAGCCATCGAGTCCCTGTACAGGAAGCACTGTCTTGAACAGGGGAAGCAGCAGCTGGAGCCGCAGGAGGCAGACCTGGCTGAGGAGTTCCTGCTCACTGACTGCAGCGCCATGTGGCAGACGGTGGGAGAAATGGGCCGCTTAGAAGTGGAGGCCGAGGCCAGGATGGAGAACTTGGCGAGTGGCAGTTCCAGGTCAGTTCCTAGCTCTGACTGCTGCTGGTGGCCCAAAAGCCAGCCAGCCAGCTTATCACCATGGCAACGGACCCTACAATGATGTGGATATCCCCGGCTGCTGGTTCTTCAAGCTGCCTCACAAGGATGGTAACAGCTGCAATGCTGGCAGCCCCTTCGCCAAAGACTTCCTGCCCAAGATGGCGGACGGCACCCTGCAGGCTGGCCCAGGAGTTGCCAGTGGGCCCCGTGCCTTGGAAATCAACAAAATGATTTCTTTTTGTAGGAATGCCCATAAATGTATCAGGTCCCAGATGGTGGTGTGGCTGCCCAGGTCAGCTCTGCCCCGTGCTGTGACCAGGCACCCAAACTATGATGAGGAAGGCCGCTATGGGGCCATCCTGCCCCAGGGGGTGACCGCTGGCACCATCACCATCTACAGCCCATCACGTGGGCTGTAGAGCCCACCTGGCTCATTGCCAGCAACGCCCGACCTGACCGAGTAGGCAGTGAGTTGAAGGCCATGGTGCAGGTCCCACCCAGCTACGCCCTCGTGGGTGCTGACGTGGGCTCACAGGCGCTGTGGATTGCAGCTGTGCTTGGAGACGCCCACTTTGCTGGCGTGCATGGCTGCACGGCCTTTGGGTGGATGACACTGCAGGGCAGGAAGAGCAGGGGCACCAATCTACACAGCAAGAGAGCTGCCACAGTGGGCATCACCCATGAGCACACCAAGGTCTTCAACTATGGCTGCATCTATGGGGGGGGTAGCCCTTCGCTGAGCGCCTCCTAATGCAGTTCAACCACTGGCTCACGCGGCAGGAGGCAGCTGAGAAGGCCCGACAGATGTATGCAGTCACCAAGGGCCACTGCAGCTATCGGCTGTTAGATGAGGGCGAGTGGCTGGTGAGGGAGTTGGACCTCCCTGTGGACAGGATGGAGGACGGCTTGGTTTCCCTGCTGGATCTACGCAAGATCCAGAGAAGCTTCTAGGAAATCACAATGGAAGAAGTGGGAGGAGGTTGCTGAATAAGCCTGGATGGGGGACACAGAGTCAGAAATGTTCAATAAGCTGGAGAGCATTGCGATGTCTGACACACCAGTACCCCGGTGCTGGGCTGCTGCAGCAGCCGAGCCCTGGAGCCCTCTGCTGTCCAGGGGGGCGTTTATGACCAGCTGTGTGAATCGAGCGGTGCAAAGCTCCGCCGCGGACTACTTACACCTCATGCTTGTGGCCATGAAGTGGCTGTTTGAGGTGTTCGCCATCGATGGGTGCTTCTGCATCAGCACCCATGATGAGGTTCGCTACCTGGTGCGGGAGGAGGACTGCTACTGTGCTGCCCTCGCCCTGCAGATCGCCAGCCTCTTGACCAGGTGCATGTTTGCCTACAAGCTGGGTCTGAATGACTTGCCCCCAGTCAGTCGCCTTCTTCAGTACAGCCGATATTGACCGGTGCCTCAGGAAGGAAGTGACCATGGATTGTAAAACCCCTTCCAACCCAACTGGGATGGAAAGCAGATACGGGATTCCCGAGGGGGAAGCACTGGATATTTACCAGATAATTGAACTCACCAAAGGCTCCCTGGAAAAATGAAGCCAGCCTGGATGGTAGCTCTGCCTGGAGGCTCTGTATTTGCTCCCGTGGAGTTTCATCGGGGCGGTGCAGGCTCCTAAACTCAGGCTTTCAGCCGTGCTTTTTACAAAAGGGCTTGCCTAAGGCCAGCCATTTTTCAGTAGCAGGACTTGCCAAGAATGATTGCCTCTAATTGACGGTGCAATTGAGTTCAGAACCAAGATGCCAACGTTGGTGCAGGCTGTAGGACAAGGGGGCATTGTTGCTTGTTGGGTAAAAAGCAAGCAGAAGCCCCAAAGTTCACATTAACTCAGGCATTTCACTTCTTTTTCCTTTTCTTCTTGGCTGGTTCTTTGTTCTGTCCCTCATGCTCTGATGCAGTGCCCTAGAAGGGGAGAGAAGTAATGCTCTAAATGGAATAAGCCTGCTCGGAGGCAGTGGAAATAAAAACAAAGACCCTTTATCTTCTCACCAAAAAAAATAAAGTGGCTAACCTCTGTGAGCCTCAGATGACTCCTCTATCAAAACGGACATTAAAATACCCACCCCAAGGTTATTATTACACCAGCATTGGCGGTATTTCGTTTAGATGCTAAATGTCTTAGTTTGGGGGTTTTGCCTCCTGTAAAACCTTCAATCCTCCCTGGAAGAACTGCTCTCTCCTCTGTTCTAAGCAGTGCTAGCATTTCTAGAGATACTCGATGTATAAAAAACCCTTATCTCCTTACTGCACAGGTCTATAAACCCAATTCTGTTAAGGACTTAAGAGCAGATACTTAAGCTGCATTAGATCAAATACTAAAGTTCTAAAGATAATCCAAATCCTTAAGGGTAACCTAACCTCACTCTACCCCAAAGTTATTATAGCAGATACTTTTTACTTAATGATCATGTTCCTTCGCATCTTGAGGCCAAGGGGAAATAATGCAAAACATTGATACTTTCGGGCCCATAGCTGCCACGTAACCACCTCGCTCATGTATAGCGGACAGAAGGTGGGTGAAGGGGATGAAGTTGAACAGTCCAGCCCATGTTAAAATACTCTGAGGGCTTCCCTTGTGGTGCAGTGGTTGGGAATCTGCCTGCCAACGCAGGGGTCACGGGTTCGAGCCCTGGTCTGGGAAGATCCCACATGCCATGGAGCAACTGGGCCCGTGAGCCACAACTACTGAGCCTGCGCATTTGGAGCTTGTGTTCCACAAAGGGAGAGGCCGTGACTGTGAGAGGCCCATGCACCGCGATGAAGAGTGGCCCCCGCTCACCACAACTAGAGAAAGCCCTCGCACAGAAACTAAGACCCAACACAGCCATAAAGAAAGAAAGAAGCTTTCATTAAAAAAAAAAAAAAAAAATACTGAGCATTTACCATATACAAAAATACTAGATAATATGAAAGATTAAAAGATGCATGAAGTATGGTTTCTTCTTTCCAAGGAGCTTAATCCAGTTGAGGAAAAAAGAACTTACTGATACTGCTTTTCTCCATAGACAAAATAACAATGACCACCACCCTCCAAGGTTCATCATGTTTTTTCTCTTCAGGAAGCAAAGGGTGTAAAATTAAGTACGTATGGTTTGGAAGGATAGATGCACGTTTCACAAGTATCATCCCCATAAAAGGGATTCAGAAGAATGTCTACCAGGATGTTGATATGTGTTTTCATCTCATCCTCCTCACAACCCTGAGAGGTAGGTATTATCTCCATTTTATAGATGAAGAAGGTGAGGCTCAGCTGTTACCTAAGCGTTTGCCCAAGTTCACAAAGCTTGGAAGTGGTGGTGCTGGGAACAAAGTTCCGTTTTAACTCCAAGGTCCATCTCCTTTTCCTGGAGTTGAAATTCAAGTATTCTTCCAGTTCTAGGTTACGTAAGTGTTTACGGAGTCTTCACGTTTTGTGTTTGGGAAATCTAAACTATGCCATTTTATATGACCTTTCTTGCTTGCTCTGTCAGTAGCTATAGACCCATTTTCCTCCACAATGACCGTGTTGTTTGCCATATAAACGTATTTGTCAGAAAGCTTAAAAATAACTGTTATTTAAATAACAGTCCAAATTACTCCCATGCCCCACCAAAAAAAAAAAAAAAAAAAAAAAAAATCGTTACGGACAAGCTTCAGGAAGTAGTTATCAGACAGACTATTGGCCAAATAGAGCCAGCAGATGGAGACTTAAGACAAGCAAAACTGAGTACAAATTTTCTATGCTACTTGCTTCTTTTCATATTTGATTCTCTCACCAATCCTGTGAGAGGGCAGGAATTGTCATAAAAAGTAAGGAAACTGTTAGCAGAGATCCAAGGTCTAGTGCTCTCTCCTCAAAACCCCTCTTATCCTCAGAAGGGTCAAAGCAACCATGTGAGCATTAAAGAATTACTTAATGGCCTAGAATGTCAGTTATATGAAAAAAATATATCACGTACAGGGTAATTCTATTTTTGTGTAAAATAAAAATTGAGTATGTTTTATGCAGTATAGTGACGTGTCAATAAGCACAGGGAAAGATTTCCACAACACACACACCAAATATACGGTTACCTCTGGGGTGTATCAAAAGGACCGGAAGATTTTCACTTCTTGCCTCATGTGACTTGTGTTTTTAATGTAGTATTATGGGTAATTTTCACCTTGTTTCAGTATTAACAGAATCTTTTTTCTCCACATTTAGTACTTTTCAGAATGCAGCTAAGACAGAGCTTTGAGTTAGGAATGTTACTCATCTGTGTCTGAAACCTTCCACTGACCCAAACCCTTGGAGGTGTGGAGTTGCAGAATGCTGGTTTGCAAGCCTGAGATACCTGAGACACCTTTTTTGATAAAGTGGTTTCCTACCACACGACTGTTGTACAAAAAGTGCTAATGTATATTTAAGTGCTTGACTGAGCTATGCAAAGGCTACGATCCCCTCTTCTCCTAAGCTTTTTTACAATCTTTAGGCACTTTTGACCTGGTCAACTGCTAGCTTTGGCACCGAAGAATCGAAAAGGTCACAAACCTAAAGAGAACATGATAGGAGCTGTATCGCACTCAAGTATGTCAAGGGTAGATCAATTCTTCAGCCTAAATTCCAGCAAACTGCAAATCTGGAGAGAAAAATTCCTAGGATCTGATAGAAGACTTAGGTAGAGAAGGTGGCATTTCTCTGTCCTGCTTGGGAAAGCTCAAATGTAGCTTTGTTTGCCCAAAAGCCAAGTGGAAGGATTCTCTCTGACAGAGGCTCCAGACTGAATCCAAGTAAGACAGTCATTTGATTAGTAAACTGGCCAAGTAAGATGGCTGCCTGGAACAGCTGCCAGCTCTCCAAGCTGGTTCTCACCATCACCCCACAACCAGGACACAAATGGAAAAACATTTAGGTGCACAGATCAATTATGGTCAAAGTACGGGAAAATTCAAGCCAGGAATGAAGCTGCTGAAACCTAAAAGTGTGTGCAACAGACCCAAGCAACCCGCACTAGCAGAGAAGCAGCTCATCAGAAAGCTTTCCATAAGGCCGTTTGACCTCAGTGGACCACTAACAGCAACGTCAGTGTTTTCTGAAATTTCATGGTATATTTTAATAGGTTCTTAACCAAGTTAAGACCAAAAAACAATTTTTTTAATCCCACAATAATGAAACAATGTAACTAACACCAGCAGCACTCACGCCTACAGCAAGGTCAAGTCCCTAGTAGCTAGCCCAATTGTGGGAGTAAAATAACTAAAGGAAGCCCTGCTCAAAGTTCATCGAAAATATAACCCTCAAAAATTAAATACTGCTCTTCAGCTTCACAAGTAGAATACGTTCAGTGAAGCAAGGATGACTAGCTATCTTCATGAGAGACATACAAGGCATACTCAATAGTAGGGTCACAAATGACTGTCCCTTCCACAAAAGTAAATTATTTATGTCTTAATTAGGAAGATAGACTGTTTGTTATTGGGTTTCTTTTTTAAAAACCTACCTTATAATATAAATTACTAAAAAATTATACCACAGAAAATATACTAACACAAAACTTATTTCAGCAAACAGTTTTGAGTTTGTCTTTATTCCCTTTTATTGCTTCCTGTGTAGCAATATTCAGAGTCTTCCAGCTGAAACCAAAGTACTTTCTTAGAATCCTTTATAGAATTGTATCTTTGGGGAAAACACTCTTTCCAACAAGAAATACTAAGAAATCCAATGGTTTAGATTTCACAGCACTTTTGCTTAAAAATAAATAAATAACCAACCTGTCTTTAATTTCAGAAGAATTGCTATTATACAACAAACTTTTTATTTTTTCCATTCATAAAAACAGTCTACGGCATTCATAAAACAGGGTGGTAAAAGAAATAAAAAGAGACACATTTCAGGTGGATTCTGTTTAAGAACAGATGAGTTGGTAGCAGTTTAATACAGATGGAAACAAATACAATCCATATAAAAACAGGATCTGAAGCAGGAGGCGGATATATCAACCAAAGTAAAGTTAGAGCTTTCGGCCATGCAACTCAACACCTGAGTTCTCTTCACTTAAAAACCAAACTAGACGCTTTAATAGGTGTTCATAGAGAAGGCTACAAAAGTATTACAGAATGTTAGCCTTACGTACACCACAAAAAAGAGAGAAACAAAATTAATAAATCCCCTAGGCTAATCACAACAAGTTTTCCCTAACAGAGACAGACACAGAAAAATAACTTTTTACAAGCTTAGATTCGAGGTATGAGGTACGATACCTTACAGCTCTCACTTGGGTGTTTCCCACTCATGCTCTTTTCAGTATAAACAAATAGGTTTATGTAATGGAATACATATTTGAAGAATTCCTTAAAAAAAAAATCACAAGTTCCATTTTATATATACAAATTTTTAATTATGTACTGAAAATAAATTACAGGAAGGAACTTTAAAATGCAACAGAGGACAAAGTCACGATAAACATTCCCATTGAATTCCCCTGGGGGGAGGGGGTGGGGGGAGGGTGGTGAGACTGCAGTGCTCAAGAAGATAAATATCACAAATATATCAAAAACTTCAAATTGTCTATGCATTCACACACTGACATGAGCCACAAACATTCCTTCACAGGGACTGTACTCATTAGCCTACCACAGAACCAGATTTTGTCATAAACTACAAAACTTTTAATACAAAATCGTATTTATATATTTATAATTCATATACATGCCCTACCTGTGATTTTAGAAAATAAAAGCTACACACTGTATAGACACTCTTAACTCATAGCTGTAGGCAACATTTTTGGATGGAATTTCTCCCCCAATAAATTAACGGCATATTTTATGTACATGAAGGCTAAACTGCATAAAGACAGTTCAGTTTCCCAGATATGCATCTCCTTTTAGGGCAGGTTTATAAATTTAAAAAGGCAAGACAAATGTACACCTCAGAATCACTTTCTTAGCTACAAGAGTTGTCATGTAATTTCTGTGAAGTTTCTGATACATGCATTTATGTAATACTGGTATTGAAGGCAGTAAAGCAATATATACTTTTAATGTCGTGGCTCAATAAAGGCTTCATTGTCATTCCAATCTGATTCTTGATACAGTGATTCATAACTTCTCTAAAAATTAAAATTTCAATGGGACACTGTGTTAAAGAGACTCTAAATAGATTTCTTAAAATATTTCCCTGAAATATCCTTTACATAAGACAAATTTCACTAACATTAGATTAAGTAAAAAGGGGAAAAAAAGAATTAAACATGGTACAAGTGTGCATGAAAACTAATGCTCCTCAGCCAGTCTTCATGCCTTAGGAGCCATGAACAGAATGCTTAAAACCAACAAACAATTTCACACTCTGTGGCAGCCATCTGTGAAGCCAGTTATCTAAACTACTTCTACAGTTGATTGTAAACTTTGGTTTATTTTTATTTGAGTTCTCATTGTACAGCAAGCATGAAAAAAAGAAAGAGTGGAGTCCATGAGGAGATGAACTGTCAGTCTGTCTTTAATCTGGCATGATGAGACACCTGGTCAGTCAGGCCTGCTTTGATAGAGTTTGTTACAGACTGCCTTATGTTTTCCTCCATCAAATTATCACCCAGGGGCTTCAATACCTGTGGTATGAGAAATGTGCAAAACAAATAAAAACATGAGGTAAAAAAAGAGTTACATATAAAAATATATAAAAATTCAATTCAAAGCAATGAAGAAAATAACCAGGAATGTGGGAAATAAAAAGGTGCTTCTCCCAAAAAAAGTTATGATGCTACAAATAATGCAGTTAGACATTTTATAATGCAACAAAAATTACTTTCCTCCTATTCAAACCATTTACAATTCCTATGAGATGGATGTGCAATTCCATACCCTATATGCAGCATCAAATCTGGTATGTATACAGCATTTATGCAGACCGGCCCAGACGGTCCTGCTTATTGTCCTACATGTGTAAGTGTGAACACTTCGGATAGAGAAAAAAGTTAAAAATACTGTCTAATTTTTCTTCTTGTTATTGTTGGATGACAGTCTCTGTCGCTGTGCTGATGAAAGAGCACGATGAACCATTCGACGTCTAGTAACTTCAAACAGTTTGGAAAACACCTAAAACATGGAGTGATTCGTTAGGAGAATGACTCAGAGTGCCTTGAAGTTAAAGAACTTAAGACTACAAGAATTTGAGACTTTGTAGGTTTCTCACCTTCCTGGGACTCCTCTGAAGCAAAAGAAAAGAGAAATGCAAAAAAATTTAGACAAGTGTTGACACAGCACAGATCTTCTGACTAGTGATCATCTTACCTCAACTATACTGAAAATAATTTTACACACTTTAGATTCTTCCATTCACTTGTTTTGTAATAATGGCACTTCTAAACTCCTAGAATCAATGCTGCATGGGAGATGAGTGGTTTTCAAAAGAAGACAATGTACAACTATCGAAATTCATGTTGCACAAAATTAGTAATGGTCCAACATTTTTAAAGTAGGTAATATTTTAAGTGACATTGTGATAGCTTTTTTTTTTTTGAGGTTGTGATAGCTTTTAATCCATCTTCGGTCAGAAGATGTCAAAGGAATATAAAGAATGAGATTATTTTTGATATAAAAATTTAAATTTTACAAATATCCAGACACAAGCTTCCAAATCAGATCTGAATAAATAGAGCATTTCTATAAAGAAGAAATATAAAATCCAAATTAATATAGTGGGTCACTGTATAAAATAATAATGACATTATTAATAGAAAAGTCAACATCCAATCAACTTCAGTCTTTGAATTTAAAGCCAAACCAACATGGACCTGCATATCTTAGATCTTCAAATAAGCCCAATACTTCATCAGCCCAGAAATGGTATCTGAAAACACCTTTTATAACTGTCCATCGGTAATAACTGTAGTTTTCATTCTGGTCCTTGACATGATGCTCAAGTATTTCACGATGATCATTTTAATGACAACATCCTTAAATGAAATTTTTTGAACACAGGCAATTCCAGACAACAGTTGGCTGATATACAACAAGGCTTTCCTTAGTAGATACTTGTCAGGCCCAACTTTGAATTCTGGTTTGAGGTAAAAAATCATGATTTGAATTCTGGTTGAGATAACGGATTATGATTAAGAAAAGCTGGTTCTCTGTTTGTGGTGCTTTGCTTTGTTCATTAGTATTTCCACAGTATAGAGGTCAAACAAAGTTTCTTTGATGTAAAGAATTCCCTATAAGATTGTTCCTTGTAGTACATCAGTAAATCACTACTAACTTCATGGAAGGCAATGAAGACACAATATTTTTCCTGGAATATAAGCATGCCTTGGTTCTTGCCAATATTAGTAAGAAACTTCTTTTGCTTTCCTAAAGCAAAAGAATTACACTTCCAAACTTCTTTCCTTACCTTCATAACTCTTGCACTAATTATATTTTCTTTTCTTAAAAAAAAAATCCTTAAAGACTCTGGCCCTGCCCACTTGTCTAGTATAATCAGGCCTATGACTAAGAATCTATCCAAAGGATATTACAGATGTAAGCCAACCAAAGCACACTATAATTACAACTTTAAAGGGGAAAAAAAACCAGTTCATACTTTATATTCAAATTATGCATCTAAACAAAAAGGAAACTATCCTTTTACCATTCTCCAGATAAAGGAAAAGTAGGTGTGCAAATACTGGGGGTGGGGAATGGGGGACTGGAAGGAGGGGTGGGGAGTCACAGGGATAAGATTAGTCACTGAAAAACCAAAAGACAGATACCAACCTGTTCCCATAGTGTTTCAGCAATCTGATCAATCATTGTTCCAATTTCTCTGAACTCCCCAGAGTATTTAACATATGCCCAAGTACAAAGAGACGTCAGTGCTAACCCCATGACAAGGTTACACAAGACGGCTATAGAGTTTAGGCCAACGAAGCCAGTCAGTCCTGAGATTATATACATAGCAAACATGACTGCAAATAGTGTGGCAGGGGTACGAGCAGCATAGAAGATATTTTTGCCATCATTGTGCTTTATAAAATTTGCATAGGTTTCTTCTATTTCAGCCTCAAGCTGGTCCTGATAACGACGGCAGAATTCATCTCCACCCATTTTTTTTACTGAACAGAACTGTTTAATCGCCACTTCCTTGAGATTCAGGTGTCTTCGCTCCAGATCTGAAGGTGCAATGTAAGGCTTGTCCCCACCACATACCTGTAAAGGCAGGGTTACATTAGGACAGATTACATGCTGGAAATAATTCACACTTGAAAGAAATTCCCTGATCATAATTTTTAATCTCAAAAAGTCAAACCACCTACATGGTTTAGTTTTACATCTGTTCATAATACTTCACACATTATCATAACCTACTTATTTCTTATATGTTTAACTGACTCAAGCAAAATAAACTTTCCAAAATTAATTATATTGGTATTAATTATATACCAATAAAGACAAAAAGAATTACACTGCAATCTGTACCTGACTTCACCTGACCCAGCAATACACCAAAAGAGTACAAAAGACTGCTGACAAGAAAGTGGGTAAAAGATAACATAAAAAAGGTACTTTAATGTTTGAGTTAGCAAGCTTAGCAAAGAAGCTGCTATTGCCCTTAAGCTGATGTTGCTTGCGTCAGAAGCTACTAATAACAGCACTCTGAATCATGTGTCAGAAAATATTTCAGTGTGGTCTATGTAATAACTTACTACCCATATCCTGCACTCTAACCATGGGAATTATATTCTTAGTTTATTTCCAGCAGAGATGATAAAGGGAAATTTGGGAATGATGTAACATGACAATGTAAAAGGAGCACAAATTGGTTCAATTATTTTAAATATAAAAATCTTCTATCTTACTCTAGTGTTAAATTTAGATTTTAGTTACAAACCTGCTCCATACTTTTGCAATAGATCTCTCTTGCTCCTGCTACTGCAGCAAGATTATTAGCTTCAGCTGTTGCCTAAGAAATAAAATAAAATGTGCCAATTTTATGTGAAATACCTGATAACTATAAATTCTGATTAAGACAATAAATTATGTACAATGACCAAGTCTGAAAATGAATCAGAGAAAATATTATCAACTTCCAGTTTCCCTTTCTAATTGAAGGAAACACCAGTATAAAGGACATAATAATTGCTTCTAATAGGACTACCTGCTTAATCTTGTTTTGCTTAGGTTTGTTAAAGTGGGTTTGTAGAAAATACCACATATGCCCAGGAAATTACAGAAAATTAAACATATACAACCCTAAAATGTGTCAAGTCCCCAGGTGCAAAGAATCAAGAATTACTCATATGGTCCTCTCTCTCATAATCAGTATTACACACAAGATACATTTTTAAATCCACAAAACTGCTTATTGGATGGGTTTTATGAAAAAACAGTTTAATCCACTATAAAACTGAGAAACTGCCCAAAGTAGCAAATTTTTTAAAAAATGAATTAGGTTGGGCTTCCCTGGTGGCGCAGTGGTTGAGAGTCCGCCTGCCAATGCAGGGGACACAGGTTCGAGCCTTGGTCTGGGAAGATCCCACATGCCACGGACCAACTAGGCCCGTGAGCCACAACTACTTAGCCTGCGCGTCTGGAGCCTGTGCTCCACAACAAGAGAGGCCACGATAGTGAGAGGCCCGTGCACCGCGATGAAGAGTGGCCTTCGCTTGCCACAACTAGAGAAAGCCCTCGCACAGAAACGAAGACCCAACACAGCCAAAAATAAATAAATAAATTAATTAATTAAAAAAAAATGAATTAGGTTAAAATAACATTGTCCCTAAAGAACACCTTTTTTAAAAAAATAAAAACAGAATCTATATTCACTAGAACCAGACGTGAATCATTAACATCAAGAGAAAATAAGCCTTATTTCAAACAACATTCATTGTCGAAGACTCAGAAAGCAGAAGCAAGGCTCTTGGTTTGGCAAGGCCCATATGAAGCTATCTTCTGAAGCAGAAATTCTCCTACACTTTTTGAGCAACTGAAGAGAAGGCACCGAGGACCCTCACTTCTGGTGTGCAAGGTGTGCAACCTGTAGTTACAAAAACCCATTAAAACTTCAGGACCCATGCCTTAAGTATCTAAAATGTATGCGCATGGAAAGAAACACTACCCCATTTCCAGCATTTATCTCTAAAGCAAAGATTTTTTTTTCTCCTTCGTAAATAAATGTATGTACAACACACACACTACCTGAAGCATGGACTTTGGATGTGGAAGTTCCTCTCCTTGATAAATTTTAATGTAAGCCTAAAAATACAGAAGACTCATTATATTCATACGTTATGCAAGTTGGCTCCACATCCCCAAAGAAAGAAAAATCATTAAATAGAAAAATGATTCACACTATTATAAGAAAAGTCTAGGCTTTAAAAATCATATACTCTCATTCCAACAGAGTTAACCCTATTCTCAACATTATTAAGTGTGTATGTTGCTAAATAATATCCTAGAGAAATGTCTCTAAATATAACTCCAACTTGGCATAAAAATTATGTCTCATATTTAAAAGTTATATATAAAATGCCATCTACTTTATGAAAAGAAATCCATAATTCTCCCCTAATGCCAACATTTCAAATAAATATGTAAGAAAATATTTTAACTCAGTATTTTACTTTGACCAGCTTAAAATATACTTCAGTTCAAGGGAAAAAAAATTACTGAATTTGTGGTTTAAGAGTAAGAAAGAAAGATGAACTTTTTTTTTTTTTTTTTTTTTTTTTAAGATGAACGTTTTTAAGTAAGTTCTATATAGGAATCTTTCACCTCAACTTTCTACTGACTCTAAATTAATTCATAACTGAACAAAGATAGTATGAAAGTTATCAAGTGTCCATTAAATAATACAAAAATACACTCTTAGTTAACTGTATTTCCCTTCTGTCTATTTACAACTACAATGAATAAATACAAACCTCTACAATAGTCTTGCTCTGGCAAGCAAGCTATAAAGACTAGAGAACAGGGCTTCCCTGGTGGCGCAGTGGTTGAGAGTCCGCCTGCCGATGCAGGGGACACGGGTTTGTGCCCCAGTCCGGGAAGATCCCACATGCCACGGAGCAGCTGGGCCCGTGAGCCACAGCCACTGAGCCTGCGCATCCAGAGACTGTGCCCCGCAGCGGGAGAGGCCACAACGGTGAGAGGCCCGCGTACCGCAAAAAAAAAAAAAAGACTAGAGAACAGCAGAGGGGGAAAAAAAATCTATGCATAATTTACTTGAGCTCAAACCCAGTCTGGATACTTTCAGCTGCTCTTATCAAGGCCCAGACTCTGAGAGAAGGCTTTTGCGAGAACTCAGGATACAGAATTATGCTCCCAATACCTATTATCATTCTCAAATGATAGAGTGGTATTGTAATATTATGGTGAATGGTTCTTCTTTCCATATCAGAGCTGGAGAAAAAGTAGGATAACTCTACAAAGAATAAAATCACTGTCTAGAAGATACATGTTGTCTGCTACAATCTTAAATATTCTTAAATACTGATACATCCAATTCAAGGCAAAAAAATATAAATTTTACTTTTTTGCTTTAAAATAAAGGTAAGAAATTTCTTGTACATACAAATGAGTTTTAAGTCAGCTATATTTCTAACTTAGACAAAGCCATTTAATGTAAGAATTTTCCTACCTTAAAGTATTCTACAAGATCTCTACAAGTGACTTTAGATCCACTTATCTCTTTTTCTACCAAATTTTCTGGGGCAAGCAGCAATGGAACCAGATTTCGAAGCTCTCGTTTAAACTCTTCATCAATATCTAGTGGACATGAAATTAGTCAATATGTTAGTAAAAAAAAAAAAAAAAGTAAAGTCCCCATTGGTAAGAGTTAATAAAATTCTATTTCATAAATTAAAAATATGCTACGTAAGTGTAGATTCATTTCAAAAAACTCATCCAAACACATCACACTGTCACATCTCCTAGGAAAAAATATAACCACCCCTCCACTCTACTACCCCACTTCCGTCATCTCCCAATAATTCTTTCAGCCCAAATAACAAATAAAACTGTGGCCTACCAGAACAAATTCCACATCAAGTATTTTAACTAAACTATCCTTTCCAAATGGCAAGCAATTCATGAAATTGTATTAAATTTTAATACTAAATTTTGTTTCTCCAGCCATACTGTTAAAAGTTTTGTCAATCCTCAAGCCTTTTGCCATCATGCTCAAAATAATCCTAAAACATACACAAAAAATTACACCATCACCCCCGAACAGACTTAAATCTAATTACATCAATATAATATATTGGTGATGCTTTTTAGCAGAGTGCAATCAGATGAAATACTGAAATGTTCTTAGCCTTCAGTATTTTTAGGACATCAGTGTTGAGCAACAGACCACCTTATAAAATGTTAATCAATATGCCAGGTGTTTGCAAGAAACCAATACATTACAATCACACCATTAATAATGCATTAAAACGTCCTCCAGTATAAAAGAAAAAATTTAAGGAACCATGTATTTTTTTTAACTTTCAGCCTCTAAAACTTAAGTTCTGATTTTAGCAAGAATGGGAATTCCCACCTTTCAATCTCCCATCAAAACTAGGATTAGTTGCAACTTTAAGACCAGGATGTGGCAAAAGGAAGCAACCAAGATTTGAGAAACAATTGTGAATGTGCTTCCTTACATTCTGTAGCTCTTCATGTTGATTTTGTTTTACCTGGGGACAGAAGGAGACAAGGTGAAGGTGCAAACAAGAGAAAAACACATTTTTTTAAGAAAACACACATACGTACTCACATGCACGCACATTAACTCAGATGCTAGTCTAGGTGTGTGTTTCTTGACAATAAAATTTTACTAAAGAGCCATTTCTAACCATTTGATAAGACCCCACTCTGTCTTAAACCAAAAAAGACTTTTTTTTCCCCATGTTAGCTGCCAAGGATATGAATAAATACAAATAATAATTAATCATAATATCTAACACCAGAACAACAGATGTGGTTGTGATTTATAAACCAGTAAATAAATTAAGAATTTGCCTTTAAAGTACTTATAACGGCAAAGAGAAAAACAAAGTACTAATTTGCCTACGAATAAAAAGATCAGCCCCTGAGCAAAACAACAGATAAGGCGAAAAGCTCCAATGCAGTCCAAAGAGCCTTAAAAATTTATTAGGATTTTGGCACTTACTCCAAATGATTATTTATGATTTATGCTAGTTTACCAGTGTTTTGCAGAAGAGAGACTGCTATGTATTTTCTGGAAGGAAATCCTAATGTTAGATTTTTAATAACTACTTATCCCAATATAACTCACATATTCTCCCAAACTCGTCTCAAAAACCATTCTAAAAAACATGCACCATTCGTAATCAACAAAATCTGGAAACTACCTAAATCTCCATCAAAAGTAGAATGGAAAACCTGTTGCCTGTTCATACAATGGAAGACTGCATAGCAATGAGAATAAGTGAACTAAACTACATGCAACAATGTGGATTAATCTCAGAAATGTAATACTGGGCAAAAGAAGCTGGACACAAAAGAATACATACTGTATATGATTCCTTTCATAAAAAGTCCAAAAACCAAGCCTGTTGGAGGTCAAAAGAGTAATGAAGGGTTTGGCAGGGGGGGGTGGGGGGGGTTGGGGGGGGGAGTTAGTGGATACAGGCAGTTGCTTCTGGGTGGTTACATGGCTATGTTCAATTTGTACAAACTCCTCAAGCTGCACACTTACGATCTGAGTACTTTTCTGTATGGCTTCAATAATATATTTAAAAACCTCCTTATCTTTGAAGTACATAATTCTGAATTTAGTTAATATGCCTGATGTGCTGTGGGTTAATTTCTTCTGAACAAACCAGAGAAAACGCTGATGAATGAAATTATCTCTGACAAGTCTAGAAATGCCTTTCAAATAATCCAAGAAATGAGGAGTTGGTTTTGATCTTATTTTAGGATTAAGAAAAATTACACTATACCCTAAGTCTTTGAATGTGGCTGCGAAATTAAATGCATTTTTTCATAGGAAACAAACAAAATTTTATTACCCCAAAGAGCTAAACCTCCTACTTATGAATAAAGGTATTTTTATGTATCTTTTGTGGACGTCAGTAGGTAGGTAGTATCTGACCTGAGGGTTTCCCAAAGTACTTCCATGTTATTTCCAGGAATGACTTGGTGTGGCATTTGCACAGGCCAGGCCAGGAGCTTGGACTTTTGGGTCCTACTCCCAGTTATCAATAATTAGTTAAGTGACCAAAGGCAAGTCACTTTTCTGGGTCCCAGTTGTGTGTGTGTGTGTGTGTGTGTGTGTGTGTGTGTGTGTGTGTGTGTGTGTGTGTGTGTGTGTGTGTGTGTGTGTGTGTGTGTGTGTGTGTGTGTGTGTGTGTGTGTGTGTGTGTGTGTGTAAAGGCTATACTAGATAATGTTTAAGATCCCTTTTTTCTCTATATGCTGCCACTCTACGAGATAGTATCCTTGGAAAGAGAGTCTCACATCATCTGTGTTCAATGCATCCACACTAGATTATCCAGCCTGTCCCAAATGCTCAGAAGCTCAGCTGGGCCAGAAAGAGAAATGCATGCAACCTGAGCAGATCAAAAAGTTAGTCTACTTCAAACTTTTATCCTTTGAATATTGATTTACTGAAGGGGCAGTTGGCTCTGGAGAGAAATATCCATTCGTTAACTTCTACTTGAGGGCATTTCTATTGTCCTCTTTCACAGGAGTGCTACCAATTTACTTCTCATCAATTATGTATGCAGTTATCTGGGTTAACTTGGGATACTCAATTTGTTCCAATGACACTCAGAGGTTGGTAGTCTAAGCAGCAGTCCAGACAGTCCACACCTTCACCTGGGGCTTGGTGCTTATGCTCTCTTCTCTAAGAAATGGGGGCTTACCTGCAATCTCTTTTCAAGGAATTGTTTTCCACCTTCCAAACCATATGAATGTTCATAAGGATAACTCCAGTCTCGAATCAAAAACATTAGTGTCTACAGAAAGAAGGGGAAAAAATTGAAATCATTTCTTATAAAACTTTACCAAAAATTACTACTTTAATAACTGAAGCACCCCTTACTCCCCAAAAACAATCCTTATCAAAAGTTATAGTAACCAAATGGCTTAATACTACTCATAGTTATAACAAGAGCCTACATAAGCCAACAATACTCCCAGCTCCTATACCAAGAAACTACCTCCATCTGAGAACCTCACTGTGTATAAGAGTCACCACAAGCAATAATACAGGATATTTTAAAAAGAAACAAAAGACATATCAGGGTATACAGATCATAATTTTAAGTCAAGATTGTGTAACTAGAAGACCAACTAACCTAATTCTAGACCAATTAGTTCTTTTCATAGAATTTTTAATTCCTATATGCTTAAGTTCCTCAACTCAGCACTACTGACACTTCGGGTCAGATAATTCTTAGCTGTGCATGGCTGTCCTATATTTTGTAGGATGTTGAACAGCATGTCTGGCCTCTATAAACTAGATGCCAATGGCATGAACTTCCTCCCCAAAACTGTGACAACCGAAAATGTCTCCAGACACTGGTAAATGCCCTCTGGGTGGCAAAATTACCCCAGTTCAGAAAAACTGATAGAGGCCAAATAGAGTATATTTCATCACATACACAAAATAACACCATAACCTGCCCAAATATTTCATAAAAGTGATCACCTGAGCCAGACAAGACTGAGGCAGAATCAATGTAACCCACTAACAGAATCACCAGTGATGCTATCACACAGGAAGGACTTCACACACTGATGAGCAAACAGGGTGGAGTCATTCTCACCTACTATAACACAACTAACCAAATAGTACAATGTCCACTTACAAATTACACTTGTTTCAAAAAAGAATCTATCTGAAATTAGCTCTGCTTTTTAAAAAATCTCTAATGATAAGACTCCACAGAAGCAAGCAGAGCATATGCTTCTCAAATCAAGGTTAATTTCTGACTTAATATTCTGTACCTAGCATTTAAAAGTAATGAAAAAACACATGGGGGAGAGATATAATAAATTCTGAAACTCTTCTATTTGAAACAAAAATAAAGAATAATAGGTCTAACCTCAACTTGTAATATACCACACACACACACACACACACACATGTACAACCAATAACATTTTCTAGTAGTTTATCACATATAAAAGAAATTTACATGACTATCTCAAGTTTTGGAAGTAATATCCAGTTAAAAGAAATGTTATTAACCTTTTAAGTAAAAGTATTAAGAACGAGTCTATATTCATTTGTTCTATTTCCTATCCTGTAAGCTGCTACTGATAAGATGGTGATGACATTACCATAAATTAGTTTCAATTCCACTAGATCTGTTGCTAAAAATGAGTTTCGCATAATGTCCTCATATCTCCAGAGATACAAGATGATAGCTTTTCATAGATAAAATTTTTTTTAATGATAAAATATTTATTTACCTGAAATGGCTTCTGGTAGATTTCTTCCATTGCAAGTCTGCCGTATTCTGTAAATAACTATTAAATCAAATTATTTAAAATAATGCCCCCGAAAAGGTTGAAAGAAGACCTCTGTAAAGCTATTCTATATCAGACGACTAGATGTCAGAGCCTTTAAAATCATTTGAAAGCCAAGCATTTAATTTTTTAAGACTGCATATACTTTAAAATTTCTTCTAGTTAAGAAGTCGTACATCTGTGTAAAACCATATAATAGTCAATCTTCTTACAATATTACAGGTTCTTGGTGTAAAGTCACAACAAAGTGGGAATTAAACTTTCAACACTTTGGCATACATTCTTTGAGACATACATACTTGCAAGTGTTGAAGATCATCTTCTTGAATATTTTGAGACAAATTATACACCTGTTAAAACAAATTTTTGTTTTTATTAGTGTTTTACTTTGAATACCCAGCTGTGTATAACTTTACTTGTGGAAACGAAGGCTATTTTACACCTGAGCACAAATGAATGACTCAGTCACTATCTTAACCAGTGGTCCATGAAAAGAAATTTCTTTTTTCCTAACAGTTAGGATAAAACATTAAGGGGGAAGCAGCGGTGGTAAACTGTGTAAAAATCATGAATATACACATATGGGGCCAAGAAGGCAGCAGACATTAAAAAAAAAAAAAAAAGTATATTACATAGTAAGTTTCTTTAATGTTATGACATGATTTTTTTTTTAAGTGAAGAGTTCCCCCAACTACCCAACTGTTTTTCTAAGTCAATGAACGTGAAGGGCATAGTTCTATTGGTTTGGCCAAAAAGTTCGTTCGGGTTTTTCTCTGTAAGATGTTACAGAAAACCCAAACGAACTTTTTGGCCAATCCAATACAAAGATAAATTCCTCCCTGGAGCATTCATAGTATATAGTTTATGGTTTATTCAGTGGGTGCCTCAACTAACTTGACTGTAATATTATGGTTATCGTTTTACTTAAGCAAAGTCAGTCTAAATAACTTAACATGAACATTTTACCCCCCCCCCCCCCCACACACACACAGTAGGTAACACTCTTCCACTTTCCAAGGCCCACAGACCAGAGCTGGTAACGCAAACTTCACTACTCTCAAGAAACAGTAATTGGAGAAAAGATTCGCTAGGTCCAATCCTTCTGAGTCAGGTCTTTAAAAGATGACCTGGACCACCAAAGGACAAAAGTGGATGTCCATAGTTGTCACCTCTGCTAGGAAATAACTTATATCTAAGAAAATAGGGTTACTCCAAATATAGAACAATTTGTTCTAACAGCAAATAAGTGATAATCTAACTTAATCACTTGGAGGTCAAGAATATAAACAGCCAATATAGCCTGGCAAACCTAAAATGATATTCTCAGTTGACTAATTCCAAACAGGTTCTTAAAAAGTAATTAATGATGAGGTGATTAAACTCTAGATTTAAACTTAAAAACTGAAAGAATAACCAACCTATTCTCACTCATATGGGCCTTAGCTTTTAGAAAATAGGACCAGATCCCTACATTGTCAGGGCCAGGTTGTAAATAGCAAACAGAAAAGATTTGTTTATTGTAGATCATTAGTACTTAGCATATTGTGTTGTACTTAATAGATGCTCAGTAATTATTTTTTGAAAGAATAAATGACAAAGGGATCAATTTGTTATTGATCCATCAGCCAGATAACTTATGTAAGGAAGGAGAGAAATCTAGCCTCAAGAATCAGGAAAGAAGCAATAATAAAAACTAATTTTAGGGACTTCCCTGGTGGTCCCTGTGGTTAAGACTCTGCATTCCTGGGGCTTCCCTGGTGGCGCAGTTGTTAAGAATCCGCCTGCCAACGCAGGAGACACAGGTTTGAGCCCTGGTCCGGGAAGATCCCACATGCCACGGAGCAACTAAGCCCGTGTGCCACAACTACTGAGCCTGCGCTCTAGAGCCCGTGCTCTGCAACGAGAAGCCAGAGAAAGAGAAGCCCGCGCACCACAACGAAGAATAGCCCCCACTCGCTGCAACTAGAGAAAAGCCCACGCACAGCAACACAGCCATAAATAAATAAATTTTAAAAAAGACTCCACACTTCCAATGCATGCAGGCATGGGTTCAATCCCTGGTTGGGAAACTAAGATCCCATATGCCGCACGGTTCGGCCTTAAAAAAGAAAAAAAAAATTAATCTTCTTGATTATTTAGTTTACAAACCGCTTTCTTATGCATTATCTCATTTGTATCTCATTTCTGACTGCACACAAAACCACATGTGAGATAGGCAAGATGGGCAAAATCTTTGTTTTACGATAAGAAAGTGGCTGAATGGCTTTACGTGGTTGTCCAAAACCAGTTCTCTTGCTATCATAAAGTTGAATAAACAAGAGAACACCACGGTATAAGTTTTAGGACAGAGAACTTATAATTTAATGCAAGCCACAGAGCCAGCTAATCTGAAGGGCTATAATGCGATAATATAAATACAAAGATGTGGCTTCTGCTCGCCTCAAGAAAATGGCAGTTGTGCTGCCCTGCAAGATCAGAGAAAAAGAGGTGGGACAAACTGAGAAAAAGAGACTCTGAGAGTCCCCAGTAACATCACTTAGTTTGTAGTGACAGATATTCCCATCCCTATAATAAAAAGAAGCCACTTCTCTTTTATCTCATAATAATTCCAAAACTTGTTTCCACTCTGACAGCTAGATACTTCAAATTGAGGAAGAAAGGAAATGGGAACTTTAATAGAAACTGGTCACACATTCCAGATATTAATGGAAAGCACAAAAATTCCAAGACACTGTGACGGTATCACCTATAATCTACCATCCATAAGAAATATTTACCTCAGGAGAAGCACATACTTTTTAAAATATTTGCAAATACACATCTTGATACATCACCAGCTGGATCTAACCACCATACTTCAATAATTCATTTTTCAGCCAGAGAAGTATCAACCACAGATGAGCTCAGGAAACAGAAAGTAAAGAAATAAAAAATGACCTGTGGTGGTTTAATTCAGTGCAATTAGTCTAAATTATACAGAAAAGAGATGGCCTAGCTTGAAGAGACTAGAACTTGATAGAACACCAAACATAACTCTAGGGTACAGCATAAGTGAAAAAACAGAAAGGATTTCACCCCTTTCTAAATGAAACAGATGCTTTAAGTCCTTAGTTTATTATATAAACATCATTAAGGTTTCCTAAATAAGAATTATTATGCCTCTACCTCCATTAGTTCAAATAATCATGTACTAGCTGTCATACATATTGAGTAGAAAACTAAATTTAATTACTTGGTTTTGTTGTTTGTTTGGTTGGTTCAGCCAAAAAATAAAGAAACACCCTATACTTTACTGTATATGACTGAATTCAATTGAATTCAATATCAACTGAATATCCTTGAATTCAATTAAGGATATCATGCAATAATATATATTCCTTTAAAAAGAAAAAAGCATAGATGCTATGATGAAATACCAAAGGGATTGGCTATTGGTTCACTGTTTCCCTGGTAAGCACTAAAAGTATGAAATTTCACATTGTAAGCCAGAACAGCAAGCATAGAAATGTAAGTGACCAATACTAAATGTAAATAGTTTCTCTGATTTTAATCCTTTTTTTCCCTTCAATCAAAAGGCATTTTGAGGAAGAGCAAAGGTATTAGGGTTGTCTGACCTGATCATACCGCGTCATCTCTGTATCTCACCTGGACAGAGCTAGTCATAGTGCTCAGAGCAAACACTGTTGCACAATCTTTGATAGTTGACTGGCTATCAAAGGCACCCTGGGTATCCATTAGCAGCACAGCCACCTAGGAATTTAAAAGTTTAAAATACTAAGTAAAAAATTCACCAATAGTGACTATAAAAGTCAAATATAAAATGGTTAATATCAAAATCAGTAATTAAGTCAAGAAAAGTCCTCTAACTTAAGTATCTCACACATTTTGACATAATAATCCACATATGTTAAAGTTATCAGATATTAATAGTTCTGTGTTGTTTTGATCAAGAAAGAATATGGAAGAAAAAAACCTAGTTTTTTTAGTAAAAAACTATATATATATATATATTTTTTTACTATATATAGTAAAAAACTATAAAGAGAATCTCACTTTTGTTCCATTAGGTCTGTCGATCACAAACACTTCATTCCAGACTTGTATGCCTGTAGTTTCTCTTTCGCAACCACCTCTCCATGTAAAGCCAGTCAATGGTTCATTGCTTCCACCAATCCAACTTTGAGAATCCTGTTAAAGTTAAGAATAAATAGAAAATAAAACACACAAAAATAAGAACTCAAAAGGAATATAAGAAATCACCCACTCTTCACAACACTGTAAATCAATTACACTTCAATAAAAATTAAAAAAAAAATCAGCCACTCATTTTATAGATGAGGAAGGTACATCCAGGGAGATAAAATATACTGTAACATTACACAAGTAGTTACAAAAACAGTCCCAAATCCCATCTAGGGTGTTTTGACTAAGAGAGATGTGGTCTTCCCCCAAACCTGAACCTTCTTGAATAGCTCACATTTTCATACTCTAGGCTTCTAGATAAGTGGGGTCACACCCACTTCCCCATTTTGGAAAGATTTCCTATGTTTAAAAATCATAAAAAATAGATACTAGCTATTTCGATACCTCCTTGTACAAAACTAAGTTCCAGACAGAATGGCTGTCAAAACAGCATTGCTCTCTTAGAATAGCTTATACTAAAATGTTTTCACACTGCCTTAATTTTCTCTTTAAAAAATATCAACTTTAAAAATAACCACAAGACTTGTTTGAAACCTGATTCAAACAATCCAGCTACATAACTCTTTTTCGAAACCAAAAGGGAAATCTGAATCCAGACTGGGTATTATATTAGATGGTGTTAAGTTGGGGTAAAGATGATTGCTTGGTGTGATAATGGTTTTGTGGTTGTATTAATAATAATAATAAAGTCCTTAACTGTTAAATATTCGAGTATTTATGGTGAAAGAATATGCTTAGCATTTGCTTTAAAATATTTCAGAAAAAAAAAAAAGAGTAAAAGGGCAGAGAGAAAAACAGATGAAACAAGACCAGCAAAATGTTGATAGGTATACTGGGGTTCATTATACTCTAGTATTTTGGGATATATTTAAATTTTTCCATAATCAAATGTTTTAACGTACCTCACAGGGCTAGACTGTTATAATTAAATATCATAAAATTATATTAAAGTTACTATACCATAAGGTAATTTATCTAGAAAATTAAATCTGGAATATAATAAATGAGTTAACTTTGACATATATTAAGAGCCCTAGGGACTTCCCTGGTGGCACAGTGGTTAAGGTGCAGAGCAACTAAGCCCATGCGCCACAACTACTGAGCCTGTGCTCTAGACCAGCGAGCCGCAACTTCTGAAGGCTGCATGCCTAGAGCCCGTGCTCCACAAGAGAAGCCACCGCAACGAGAAGCCCGTGCACCACAACGAAGAGTAGCCCCCGCTCGCCAAAACTAGAGAAAGCCCGCGTGCAGCAACCAAGACCCAACACAGTCAAAAATAAATAAATAAAATAAATAATTTTTTTTAAAAGAGCCCTATACTTTAAGTATACTTAAAGCCCACATACCCTTTTCTCAAAGTACCTCCCCCCACAGGAAAAATTCCTTTGTTTCAGAAATATTTCTAATAAGCTTTACTATATAGTCCAAAACAGATATCAAAGCTCAAATTAGGGGTGGAAAAAAGATGGGTATGGTAGGCTCAATGAGGGATGAAGCAATTTATGAAAACGAGATACAAGGTGGGGGGAAAAAAGTGTTGTCCAGACGATCACTACCTAATGTGAAGATCCGTCTTAAACTTCAAACATCTATAATTATTATTATCCCACAAAACTCCCATCCCCAGTAGGTTACCAATCCTATTAACCACAAAATTCTCTTGGATTCTCTTCTTCACTTTCAGTATCTTCAGCTTTTGACCCTCATCCCTCTGTTGGTCACAAGGCTGCCTGCCACATGGCACAATTCTATTCACATTATATACTATGGACTTGTGCTTCAGGAGGCACCCTTACAGGGATTATGGTCTTGCCCCTGGGCTATACTTTAGATGCCCCAAGTAGCCTGGAACCTCCGTGTCGTACTCTCAACCCATCCTTCCCATAGTCACTTAATTTTCTCAACAAGAAATGTAATCTTGCCACTGTCCTACTAAAAAGTCATCTGCGGCTCCCCATTATTTACAGGACCATCTAGAGACCTGCTGCATACAATCCACCTTTAATTTACTTTTTCTATCTCTGCTCCTGATACTACTCATAAGTTCCCCCAACACACACACACACACACACACACACACACACACACACACACACACACACACACACACACCCTCTTCCAGTTTCTACCACTCCAAAAAGGTCACTATTCCGAAATACGTATGTTGTTTAGCATCTCTATACTTTTGTTCCACCCACTGTCTGCCTAGACTGAGCCAGCTGTCAGGAAACTCCGACTTTTGTGGACTCTGAAAGCATATTACCGACACTGCAGGTGGTTATCTTTAAATAGCTTTGCACTGCAGTTCTTGTGTGAATACTGAGAGCACGGGCTGTAAACTCCATTTTTGTTTACAAAACTGTTCCTACCGAAGTGCCTTGCCCTATTCTAGGCTCTCACATGTGGCATCTCATTCCCCAACAATGTCAAAGTGGTATTTAATGAACTGATTATTTTTAAAAGGTCCAACCTACAAAAGTAACTTAAGAGAATCTACCCTATTAGAGAAATCTGTTTTTATTCTACATCTTGTTTCCCTATCTCTCCTATGAGAATGTAAGTTCCATGAAGAAAGAAAGTTTTGTCTTTTTTTTCTCTCAAAACATAGAATAGTACTCCCAGAAGAGAGAATGGTGCCTGGCTTGCAGTAGGCACTCAAAATATTTGCTCAATAAATAAATACATTAAAAATTTTAATTATTAAGCTTCAGTGTGTTCCCTTTTGAGCATGTGTAAGAGATACCTAAGAAATATGATCCTTTTAGGGACTTCCCTGGTGGTGCAGTGGTTGGGAGTCTGCCTGCCAATGCAGGGGACACAGGTTCAAGCCCTGGTCTGGGAAGACCCCACATGCCTCAGAGCAACTAAGCCCGTGCACCACAACTAGCCCGTGTGCAGCAACAAAGACCCAATGCAGCCATACACACATACATAAATACGTTTACTAAAAAAAAAAAAATATGATCCTTTTAATTATTCCTAGAAACAATTACATGAACAAGAGAGTAAAAATAAATTTTAAAAAGTATAGATGACTGATATCATAGGCTAAGATGTTTGTTAACCTTACCCTCTCCAAAGAAACTTTAAAAAGAACTGGTGTCTCATTTAAAAAATCTATTGACTATATATCATCTCTTCTTAGTTTACCCTGTAATGGAAATGTTTACTAAACTGATTAGTCAATAAAAGGACGAAAGAAAAAGTAAGTCAGAGAACCTAGCTAATTAAAATCACTAAGTTTTGATATTTCAAAACATGAAATTAAGAAGTCTTACTATTTCTCTAACATATTGAATACCGATAAATTTAATATATTCATATATACTCATTCAACAAATATTTATTGAACCCCTACCATGTGCCAGCCACTGTTTTAGGTTCTAGGGATACAGCAGTGAAAAAGAACAAACATTCCTGCCCTCAAGGAGCATTCAAATGAATTCTAGAAGCAGCCTTGCTGATAACAGATACTATTTGCTGTCATAAGTTAGTAAAAGCAAACTTAAGAACTTGAAAAACAGTAATCTGATACCATTTACTACTGTAGGGACAAAACAGGCCTTAAAACTCGAAATTTCTAAAATGATTTTAATCCTCCAGTAAAATAAAAAAATCTTATTGAATAAATCTCAGTTGCAAAAGGCAATATGAAAACACCTGAACTTTAAATGTAGTCAAATATTATAGTGAATAAACATAAACTCTTGCCAAGAAGACTTACCAGTGTAATATAATTGTCAACAATAAAGAACCCGGGCTTCCCTGGTAGCACAGCGGTTAAGAAACCACCTGCCAATGCAGGGGACACAGGTTCGAGCCCTGGTCCAGGAAGATCCCACATGCCGCAGAGCAACTAAGCCCGTGAGCCACAACTACTGAGCCCGCATGCTGCAACTACTGAAGCCTGCACGCCTAGAGCCCGTGCTCTGCAACAAGGGAAGCCACCGCAATGAGAAGCCTGCACACTGCAACGAAGAGTAGTCCCCCTCGCTGCAACTAGAGAAAGCCCACGTGCATCAACGAAGACAACGAAGACCCAACACAGCCAAAAATAAAATAAACAAATAAATTTTAAAAAAATTAAAAAAAAACAATAAAGAACCCCTACCTACTCTAAATAATAAGAAACAAATTCTTATTTCACCATAGGAAAGATAACATTCTCTAGCAACAAAGTGAAACAACAGCTGGTAAACTTGAAACACAGACTTGGTGGTCCAACCAGGTCTACATGTATCAGACCATACACCCTGTTCCCAGTCTTACTGACTCCAACAATGGGCAGGCCAGAAGAATAAAGCCCCATTCAAAAGCCATAGTAACTCATCACAGCGAGGAGGAAAAGGGACAAAAAGGATGAAATTAAAGACCCAAGTAACTGTACAATGAAAGAGCAGATCCTTCCTAGTTATGAAACATTCCCCATAAAAACATAACAGATGGGACTTCCCTGGTGGTGCAATGGTTAAGAATCCGCCTGCCAACGCAGGGGACACAGGTTCGAGTCCTGGTCTGGGAAGATCCCACATGCCGCGGAGCAACTAAGCCCGTGTGTCACAACTACTGAGCCTGCGCTCTAGAGCCCATGAGCCACAACTATGGAAGGCTGTGTGCCTAGAGCCCGTGCTCCGCAACAAGGGAAGCCACCGCAATGAGAAGTCCGCGCACCGCAACGAAGAGTAGCCCCCACTCAACGCAACTAGAGAAAGCCTGCACGCAGCAACAAAGACCCAACACAGCCAAAAATAAAATAAATTAAAAAAACATAACAGGGCTTCCCTGGTGGCGCAGTGGTTGAGAGTCCGCCTGCCGATGCAGGGGACATGGGTTCATGCCCCGGTCCGGGAGGATCCCACATGCCGCGGAGCGGCTGGACCCGTGAGCCATGGCCGCTGGGCCTGCGTGTCCGGAGCCTGTGCTCCGCAACGGGAGAGGCCACAACAGTGAGAGGCCCGCGTACCGCAAAAAAATAAAATAAAATAAAATAACAGATGAAAATCTTAATCTGTATAAAACTAGTACCTAATTCTGGAGATAGGTTATTAACATTAAACACACAAATCAGTGGACAGAATGAGTTAATATAAACATTCTGACCACCAAACATAATTTACAGTTTTCATTTGAATATGTAAGAATACTCTACAGGTCCTGGAACAAATTAAGCAACATTAGACTCTTAAAACAGTTTTAAAACTGTCTAACATCTTAACCACCCCCATGTCCAACTCCTCCCTTTTGGGGCTGGACAAACTGATAACATTATGACTGACCCAAGGCACTAGCTCAAACAAGGACAACTATATCAACTTAGGTACACACCAAAGAAGTGTAAATAACCTTTTTTTTAAGGCTCTGGCTAAAAGGTGACCTTGACCTGGAAGACATTATGCTAAGTAAAATAAGCCAGATATAAAATAACAAAATTGTATGATTCTACTTATATGAGGTACCTACAGTAGTCAAACTCATACAGAAAGTAGAAAAGTGGTTATCAGGGGCTGGAGGAAGGGGAGGAATGAGGAGTTTAATGTGTACAGAGTTTCAGTTAGGGAAGGAAAAAGTTCTGGAGATGCACTGGTGATGATGATTGTACAATAATATGAATATACTTAATGCCACTAAACTGTACACTTAAAAATGATTAAAATGGTAAACTTTGTTATGCATTTTTTAACCACAGTTTTTTTTAAGTGTACTTGAGTGCTACTAGAACAGAAAGGCGAAACACCTCTAGTTACTAAATTAAGGTTTGGCATGGAGATTTGACTTCACAGTCTTCCACTGGACTTCCAGCCTCAGTGCTCCCACATATAAAGCTAATGTAAAAAGCACAGTGGCCTCACAACAAGAAAAAAGTTCAATACGAAAATCAACAAACTTTCTTTCTTAGATCAGAGAATTGAGGTCACAGGGCAAATTGCACACCAAAATCTGAGAGACAGGCAAATACAAAGAACCACAAGCTGAGGTCAGTTACCAAGGAGCAGAAGCTGCTGGAGCAACTGGAAGAAACACTTAAATGGTAATTTGGACAAACTGCTGGAAGCTACGAGTAGACTAGCTTGAGACCTAAGACCTCTCATGGAGGTTCAGGCTTCATAGGCCCCCACTTTCTTGGGTTTTACCTCAAGGAGCTCCCTGAGGTTTTCTTTTTTTTTTTGGCCATGGCACACAGCTTGCAGGATCTTAGTTCCCTGAGCAGGGACTGAACTTGGGCCACAGCAGTGATAGCACTGAGTCCTAACCACTGGACTGCCAGGGAATTCCCTGCAACCATTTTCAAATACACTCAGGAAAGTAAGCACTGATAGCAGTCCTCATTAACAAAGGCCTGCCCTCCAAGACAAACTACCTTATCAGAGCTTTATCTAAGCCTGGAAAGGGCAATTCATCAACTCCAGCCCCCTCTATCCTTCCTGTCTCAAGTAAGGGGAGAAAAAAAATTGTTAAGGCTAAGAAACACTTCTGAAGGTCACAGCCCAGGGACTCAGGCCCACTTACAAAACTGAGATTTAATCATAAAATGATATAGCTTTCCTCTCCCACACCTTACCACCACATCAACCAGGCTCCACTACGATGACAGTGGATTACAAATGAGAGAGCTGCAAGACACATTCTATTTAAGGAGTTCTTAGAGAAACCCAAGGATAATGGGGGAGGGGGAGAAAACTGAAGTCTCTGGGACCTAAAGCAGCAGAAAACATTAAACACATCTCTGAGCTAAAGTTAGATTAACATAACACCTCACACTAAAAACTTAACTGTCAGTTCCTATTTTCTGATATTTCATGCCTAACTTTCAACAAAAAAATTACAAGCCATGCCAAAAGGTAAGGAAAAACAGACTGACGAGACAAAGCAACCATCAGAACCAAACTCAGATATGATGCAGATTTTGAAATATGAGGTAGTAAATTTAAAATAACTAGGATTAATATCTTATGGGCTCTAATGAGAAAAGTAGAAAATGTGCAAAAACAAGTAATGTAAGCAGAGAGATGGAAATTCAAAGAATTAAAAGAAAATGGTACATATAAAAAACACTGTAGTAGAAGTAAAGAATGCCTTTAATATACTTATCCACAGACTGGACACAGCCAAGGAAAGAATCAGTGAACATGAATAGATATCAATAGAAACTTCCCAAATTGAAATGCATAGACAAAAAAGGATAAGAATAACAGAACAGACCACTCAAGGACTGTGGGACAACTGCAAAAGGTGTAATATAGGTGTAATGGAAATACCAGAAGGAGAAGGGAGAAAAGCATAAAAGAAACATCAGAAGTAATAATGGCTGAGAATTTTCTAAAATTAATGACAGATACTAAAAAACAGATCCAATAAAGTCAGAGAACACCAAATAGGATAAATACCAAAAGATCTATACCAGGCATATCACAGTCTAACTGCAAAATAACAAAGACAAAAAGGAAATCCTGAAAGAAAACAGAGACAAAAAACACTTTACCTGTAGAAGAACAGGAAGGATAAGAATCACTTTGGACTTCTCACACACAAACAGGAAGAGAATAGAGTGAAATATTTCAAGTGCTGAAAGAAAAAAGCCACCAACCTAGAATTCTGTATCCAGCAAAGTTATCCTACAAAAGTGAAGGAGAAATAGTCTTCCTTAGACAAAAACTGAGGGAGATTGTCACCAGTACACCTGCCTTGAAAGAAGTGTTCAAAGTTCTTCCAAGGGAAAGAAAATAATATAGGTCAGAAACTCAGACATATATATAAAAGAATGTCAAAGAAAGACAAGAAAGTAAATCTTTTATTCTTCTTTCTCTTAATTCATCTAATAGACAACTATGTGTATGAAGTGCTAATAGCAACAATGTATTGGGTGATTATGGTACATAACACAGAGGAAATTAACAACATCATAAGGCACAGGAGGGAGGAATTGGGAATACTCTGTCATAATGTACCTGCTCTACCCATGAAGCAGTATAGTAATATTCTAAAGCAGACTTAGACTAGTTGTAAATGTATATTGCAAACTCCAGGCAACCAGTTTTTTTTTTAATGTTTAGAGAAGTATAATAGATATACTAAGGAAGAACAGAATGTAGAATCATATAAAATAGTCAATTAAAGCTAGAGAAGGCAGAAAAAAATAAAAAACAAACAAGTACAACAAATAGAAAATTACAAACATAAGAAATAACAATCCAATCCTATCAAAAATCACTTTAGATGTGCATGATTGAAATAAACCAATTAAATGACAGAAACTGTCACTGTGGATTAAAAAAAAAGACCCAAATATTTGTTGTCCACAAAAAACCCAGTTTAAACATAAAGAAAAGGAATGGAGGAAGATATACCATACTGGCACTAATCAAACAAAAGCTAGAGTAGCTATATTAATTTCCGACCAAGCTGACTTAAGGACAAGGAAATTATCAGGATAAAGAGTGGTATTACATAATAATAAAGGGGTCAATTCTCCAGAAAAACTTAACAGTTATCTTTAATGTGTATGCACTTAACAACAAAGCATCAAAATACGTGAGGCAAGAACTGAACTGCAAGAAGAAACAAGACAAGTCCACTATTACACTTGGAGACTTCAACACCCCTCCATCAGTAATTGACAGGCCCAGAAGACAGAATATCAGTAAGGATATAGCTGAACTGAACAGCACCAACAATCAGGTGGATCTAATTGACATTATATTGGGTTGGCCAAAAGGTTCATTTGGTTTTTTCCATAAGATGGCTCTAGTAGTGCTTAGTTATCTTTAACTTCATTCGAAACAATTTTGTTAGATTGTATTGTGACAGCTGTCATACCAGCATGCCTTTAAAAAAAAATTTATCAAAGTTGGTGAATTTTTGTGTAGCCATTTTAATACGGAAGATGGAAGAAAAAAAGCCACATTTTTGGCATGTTATGCTTTATTACTTCAAGAAACGTTAAGAATGCAACCGAAACGCAAAAAAAGATTTGTGCAGTGTATGGAGAAGGTGCTGTGACTGATCCGACGTGTCAAAAGTGGTTTGCGAAGTTTCATGCTGGAGATTTCTCTCTGGATGCTCCACGTTCGGGTAGACCAGCTGAAGTTGATAGTGGTCGAATTGAGACATTAATTGAGAACCATCAACGTTATACCACGCGGGAGATAGCCGACATACTCAAAATATCCAAATCAAGCAATGAAAATCATTGGCACCACCCTAGTTATGTTCATCTCTTTGATGTTTACGTTCCACATAAGAAGCAAAAAAAACCTTCTTGACCATATTTCTGACGTGATTCTCTACCTAAACATAAGGAAAATGTTCCATTTATAAAACAAATTGTGACAGGTGATGAAAAGTGGATACTGTACAATAATGTGGAACAGAAGACATTGTGGGGCAAGCAAAATGAACCACCAACAACCACACCAAACACCATTCTTCATCCAAAGAAGGTGATGTTGTGTATATGGTGGGATTGGAATAGAGTCCTCTATTATGAGCTCCTTCCGGAAAACCAAACGAAAATTCCAAAAAGTACTGCTCCCAATTAGACCAAATGAAAGCAGCACTCGACAAAAAGCATCCGGAATTAGTCAACAGAAAATGCATACTTTTCCATCAGGATAACCAAGACCGCGTGTTTCTTTGACGACCAGGGAAAAACTGTTACAGCTTGGCTGGGAGGTTCTGATTCATCCGCCATATTCACCAGACATTGCACCTTCGAATTTCCATTTATTTTGGTCTTTACAAAATTCTCTTAATGGAAAAAATTTCAATTCCCTGGAAGACTGTAAAAGGCACCTGGAACAGTTCTTCTTTGCTCAAAAAGATAAAACGTTTTGGGTGGATGGAATTATGAAGTTGCCTGAAAAATGGCAGAAGGTAGTGGAACAAAACGGGGAATACGCTGTTCAATAAAGTTCCTGGTGAAAATGAAAAATGTGTCTTTTATTTTTACTTAAAAACCGAAGGGACTTTTTGGCCAACCCAATAGAATCCTTCATCCAACAACAACAGAATACACATTCCTCTCAAACTCATACAGAACATTCCCCAAAATAGGACATATACTGGGCCTTAAAACACACCTTAAAATAAATTTTAAAGAACAGATCACACAAAGTATGCTCTCAGACCACAACTGAATTAAACTAGAAACCAGTAATAGAAACATAGCTGGAAACCCCATAATACTTGGAGTTTACACAACACACTTCTAAATAACACACGGGTCAAAAAAGTCTCAACAGAAATTTTAAACTATTTTGAACTAAATGAAAATGAAAATACAACCCATGAAAATATGTAAAATGCAGTGAAAGCAACAGTTACAAGGAGAATTTATAGCACTGGGTGCATATATTAGGAAAAAAGATCTAAAATCAATCATCTAAACTTCTACCTTAGGAAACTAGATATAACCTAAAGAAGCAGAATAAAAATACAGCAGACACCAATAAAGCTGAACACAAGAAAACAGGATAACAACACAACAGGGAAAAAAAATTAATGGAACCAAAGCTGGTCCTTTGAAAAGATCAATAAAATTGATTTGACAGAGAAAAGACAAATAATAATATCAGAAATCAAAGAGGAGTCAAAACTACTAATTTCATGGACATTAGAAAGATAGTAAAAGAATATTAAGAACAATTCTATGCCCACAATTTTGATAACTTAGTTGAAACGGACCAATTATTTGAAAGACACAACCTACCAAACCCACACGAGAAAAAAATGGATCATCTGAATAGACCTGTATCTACTAAAGAAATTTAATCAATAATTAATAACCTTCAAAAGAGAATGAACCAAATTCAGACAGTTTCACTGGTAAGTTCTACCAAACATTTAAGAAAGAAATGATGCCAGTTCTCTCTAAGCTCTTCCAGGAAATAGAAGCAGAGGGAACACTTCCTAACTCATTCTATGAGGCCAGTGTTATCTTAATACCAAAACCAAATAGAGACATAACAAGAAAGGAAAACTAAAGATCAATATATCTCATGAACATAGATATAAAAACACTCAACAAAATATTAGCAAATTAAATCCAACATTGTATAAAAAGAATTATACACCACAACTAACTATTCCAGGGACACAAGGCTAACTCAACATTCAAAAAATTAATAATGTGATCCATCACATCAACAGGCTAAAGAAAAATCATATGATCACATCAACAGATGCAGAAAAAGCATCTGAAAAAATCCAACATCCACTCATGATTAAGAAAACAAAAACCCTCTCAGCATGCTAGAAACAGAACTTCTTGAACTTGATTGAAAAACATATACAGAACTATTCTACAGCTAACAACATACATAGTGTGAAAACCTAGATGCTTCTCCCTAAAGATTAGGAAAGAGATAAGGATATTTGCTCTTATCACTTTGTACTCAACACTGTACTGCAGACTCTAGCCAGGAAAATTAGCTAAGAAAGAGAGAGATAAGAGGTACTCAGATTGGAAAGGAAAAAGGAAAACTGTATTTACAGGTGACATGATCTTATATATAGAAAACATTAAAAAGTCCACTAAAAAACTATTGGAACGGGGACTTCCTTGGGGTGCAGTGGTTAAGAATCCACCTGCCAATGCAGGGACACAGGTTTGAGCCCTGGTCGAGGACGACCCCACATGCTGCGGAGCAACTAAGCCCGCACGCCTAGAGCCCGTGCTCCGCAACAAGAGAAGCCACCGCAATGAGAAACCTGCGCACCGCAACAAAGAGTAGCCCCTGCTCGAGGCAACTAGAGAAAGCCCGTACACAGCAATGAAGACAAAACGCAGCCAAAAATAAATAAATTTAAATAAATAAATAAATAAAAATTGTTCACTTAAAATGATTAAAAAAAAACTATTGGAATGAATAAATGGGTTGAACAAGGTTGCAGGATACAAGACCAATATAAAACAATTGTCTTTCTGTAAACTTGCAACAAACAATCTGCAAATGAAATTAAGAAAACAATTCTGGGGGGCTTCCCTGGTGGCACAGTGGTTGAGAGTCCGCCTGCCGATGCAGGGGACGCAGGTTCGTGCCCCGGTCCAGGAAGATCCCACATGCTGCGGAGCGGCTGGGCCCGTGAGCGATGGCCGCTGGGCCTGCGCGTCCGGAGCCTGTGCTCCGCAACGGGAGAGGCCACAACAGTGAGAGGCCCACGTACCGCAAAAATAAAAAAGGAAAATAAAAAAAAAAAAAGAAAACAATTCTGGGGCTTCCCTGGTGGCACAGTGGTTGAGAGTCCGCCTGACAATGCAGGGGACACGGGTTCGTGCCCCGATCCGGGAGGATCCCACATGCCGCGGAGTGGCTGGGTCCGTGAGCCATGGCCGCTGAGCCTGCGCGTCCGGAGCCTGTGCTCCGCAATGGGAGAGGCCAAAACAGTGAGAGGCCCGCGTATCGCAAAAAAAAAAAAAAAAAAAAAGAAAGAAAACAATTCTGTTTATAACATCAACAAAAAATGAATAAATTTAACAAAAGAAGTGTAAAACATACTCTGCAAACTACAAAACATTTTTGGAAGAAATTAAAGAAGATCCACATAAATGGAAAAACATCCCATGTTCAAAGATTGAAATGCTTAATATTAAGATGGCAACACTACCCAAACTGACCTTTTAGATTCAATCCAATCACCAACAGAATCCCAGCTAACCTCCCATAGAAACTGATAGGCTAAGTCCAAATATCATACGGAATTGCAAGAGACCTAGAACAGACAATCTTGAAAAAAGAACAAAATAAGAGAACTCACTTCCTGTTTTGAAAACTTACTACAAAGCAAAGGTAATCAAGACAGTCTAGTACTGGCATGAGAACAGACATACAGACCAATGCAACAGAACTGAGGGTTCAGAAATAAAGCCACATGTCTATGGCCAACTAGCTGTCAACAAGGGTGCCAAGATCATTCAATGGGGAAAGAATAGCCTTTCTAACAAACGGTGCTGGGACAACTGGATAGGCATATACAAAAAAAATGAAGCTGAACCCTTACCTCATACCATTATCATTCATTATTATATATTAATGTATTATATATAATTAGTGAATATATGTTATATTAACATATTCATAGAATTATAGCATTATTCATAAGCCAAAAGGTGGAAAGAACCCAAATGCCCACTAACGATGAGGGGATAAATAAAATGTGATATATGTATACAATAGAATATTATTCAGTCTTGGGCTTCCTGGTGGCACAGTGGTTAAGAATCCGCCTGCCAATGCAGGGGACACGGGTTCGAGCCCTGGTCCGGGAAGATCCCACATGCCAGAGCAACTAAGCCCGTGCACCACAACTACTGAGCCCATGTGCCACAACTACTGAAGCCCACACGCCTAGAGCCCGTGCTCCACAACAAGAGGAACCACTGCAATGAGAAGCCCACGCACCACAACAAAGAGTAGTCCCCACTCGCCACAACTAGAGAAAGCCCACACACAGCAATGAAGAGCCAACGCTGCCAAAAATAAATAAATAAAATAAATTTATCTTAAAAATAAATAACCGATTAATTCGAACATGACATGAAGGAATTTTATTCTAGAAAAACTTTTAATTCACTTCTCAAGTTTACAAAAGACTGATTTCTTTCCTTCTATATTTCAAGCAAAACCAACCTATTTTCATAATACAAGTAGCAGCTTAAGGAAAAAAAAAACCTGTGTAGGAAGCTATTTACTTTGCAAGAAAATGAGACCTAAAAATCAGAATTTCCCCTGTAATTTGGAAATGTTTGGTAACAATCTCAGAATATTCTTGGTTTTAAGAACTTAGCTACTGAAGTTTTTGTTTTTATCCAACAGAAAAGAGCTCACATTCAGCTTTGTTATGATTCCTTTACTAACTAATCAAAATTAAAACACATATCTATTTCTAAATCATGAAGTAAAATATTTACATTTGGCTCCTTTAGTGAACTGCTTTACATAAATTGACTCAAGTCAATACCGGAGACATACGAAATCAGTACAGTAGGTCCTCCCGATGTGAAACCCACAGATACAGTGGGCTGACTGTACTACGCCATTTTATATAAGGAACCTGGACATCCAGGGATTTTGGCATCCATTGGAGGTCTTGGAATCAATAGCCCCCCCAATCCCGCCCCCACTCTGGGATACCTAGGGACGACTGTATAAAGCCACTGTTATCTCCCACCTTCTTCAACTACCATCCCATCTTTGCAGGCATATAGGTTAATGAAATATTCCAAAACTATCCCACTGTTTTTTCTCCTTTACTTTCATCTCCTAGGAAAAGCATGACCCACCACTAAGTCAGTATAAGTAGAAGCCTGTTATTCCTCCAAATCAAACACTGTTTAATGTGATTTTCAATTGACAGAATAAGATTATTTACATCAGGAATCCTATATGGAAACTTTATGAATGAAAATTAATAAAGACATTTAGATTAGAAACCACTAACTAGGTGTGTAGCCTGAGGTCCTCCTTACCATTCTGTGGCTTCAGTATCTTACCCACAAAGGAGGAAATTCTATTAGTTCAGAGATTACAAATATACAACACATGTGGGCTGCTACTCGCCCTCTGAACAGCCACTACTAATTGATAAGAGATCAAATAAGAAATGGCACCTAAGGTGAAACTTGCTAGACAAGTGATCTAAGCTTCCTTCCCCTTCTAACATTCTGTCTGTGACCTACTTGGAATCAAATACATTTGCAGTGAACAGCTCAGACACAGATAGAAACAATATACACAAGCTAACTTAAGGAGTCAGAGCCTCAAAATACAGAAATTCTTTATCATCTTTAAATGTACAGACTTTCTTTTTTAAAGAATAAGTCACAAAAAAAAAGAATAAGTCACTATTTATACATTTCTCTATTTCAGATGTAGATTGCTGGAAAATAATCAAGTCTAAGTGGAAAAACCTTAAAATACTATATCTTTCTCAATTTCCAACTTGTGTCAAATAGTGTTCTTTACCATGAACTACATTCTTGATACTCAGGCATGCTTGAACATGCCTGAAGAGATCCCTATGGAAAGAATATTGAAAAGCTTCCTGAAAATCAACTAGGAATGTTTGCCTTATTACTTATCTCAAGTAGGATGCATATCCAGTTACAGATTTACACAGAACACGTAAAGGTGAACACCCTGACAGATGTTTAGACAATTACATAATTCTGTCAAAGTGTTATTTCTAGCACCTTCATGTGGCCTTCTGAATGTCTAAAGCCTACTCCTATAAAGCCCTTCCCCTTAAGTGCTCCACTACAAATTTCCAATTCCTCCTTCTTGGTTCCTATCAAACTCTCATTCCCTCAGCCCAACTTTCAACTGTTAGAAAACTACTCTGACTCAAGCGGGAAAAAAAAATTTTTTTTCTTGCTTTTGTTCAGGGGAGAAAGTCAAAGTCAGGGAGGGGAGGGAAATAATTGTCTGGTACCATCAAAAAGTGAAAATGTGTAGAGAAAGGGTGATTCATCAGTCAAAATAGAAAATAAGTTCTTACTATGGGCCAATTATCGTGCCAGGCATGGGAGATATGGTAACCAAGATAAAGCCCACTCCTGACAGTAAACTAGCCAGGAAAAATAAGTAACTAAAGTAGTATCAATGAAACATAGGACCTGTGCCATATGGTCATAACACAGCCTTAGAAACCAAGGAAGGCTTCCTATGAAAAAAGATTAGCCAACAGTACAGCAACATTTGAGAGATAACACGACATACTCGAGGAACTGCAAAAACTATAGTATACCTGACATACAGAGACAAGGGATGAGGCTCAGAGATCATGGAAGACCATGGAAGTCACTTTAAGGAACTGAACCTTATCTCAAAAAGTAAGTCTCTGAAGGAGACTTATTTGAGGAGCATAAGTATACCTTTACAGAAGTCTCTATCAGCCTACTTCACCCACTGTTGTAAAGGCGACTGAGAAGGGGAAGGAAATAACAAAAAGCGAGAGACTGAACGGTGCTTCAGAGACTTTAGCGTATACTCAGACATCTTAGGTTAGAGCTACAATGCTTGGAACACAGGTGCTCAATCATATGCCTCAATATGTACCACATGCAAAAAGGAATTATGGAGATGAAGAAGAATCAAGAGCTCAAACAAACTTACATTACTGTCTTAACTGAGAAGTCTTATCAAGAACTGTATTTTCGTAAAATTAAAGATACAGCTCTTACTGTTTTTTGTCTACTATTTTTAAACAATATTGGTTGGTAATTTTTGTTTTTAACTCAGTTCAATTTAAAAGACACTATTCACCTTGTTATACATATATCTAAGCATGAAGTCCAGTAGAAATGATTTCCCTTTACGAAAAGCTCCTGCCACGGATACCACTACTATGTTAAGATCTCGTATGTGCTCCTGTAGCAATATCTGCTCCAAAGCTTCTTCATCAAGCTCAAAGTTATGGTCATCTTCATGTGCAAGAACAATCTGTACTGGACATGGTTTCTTCATAACCTCATCAGAGTTTACTAGGTCATCATCTTCATAATTCTCACCTAGAGTTAAAAAAGAGAGAAACAGGTTACCTTAATTCCTGCATTCTAAACTTTTCCTAAAGGATCACAATGAAAGCAAAATTTCAAATAACTTCTCCTCCATTATAGGTCATTTGGAAATAGTTACAAAAAGTGATGCTCAAACACACACTGGATTTCTCACTCCCTCTATAATAGGACCAAGAATACCAGTCAGTTTCTTACTATATAGAGAGATAAGCAGGAATACTAAGTAAGGCCTCTATCTCAATCAGGTCTTAACAGCTACACGTGCGCAACAGCTGTTCTGAACACTGTGATTCTATAAACAACTTTTGCTACTGTATGCACATGCAAACCAGATGTAGTGAGTGGAAAATCAATTTCACCTAATAATTCAGATTCCAATTTCCCTATAGGCATCACCTGGAAATTACTCCAAGTTACAAAGATTAAAATATACATATAAATTGTAAACATTATTTTTCATTCTGAAACTTCAAGGGTTAAGGTCCTAAGAAATTTCCAAAAATGACACATGATAAAGCTAATGGTTCCCTAATTTAATAAGAGTTACCTAAAAGGATAGCATTCCTTATTAAAACAAAGCACAGGATTAATGTTTTAGTGGAAGACATAAGAAGAACAGTCAACGAGGTGCAGAGATTCATCTGTCTCTAGGGCCCTTTTTCACCAAACACCACAGACACCCCTTCAAAATTATATAGCTCCTAAAAAACAGCTATATAAACTCGTTTGTTCACCCAGCACACCAAAAGAAGTTAACCTTTGCAGAAGAACTTTACTGAATAGTGATGAAGAAATAACTATAGAATATGTAACAGGTGAGAGAGTTTTTTAAAGTTTAGGTTTGTGTTTTGTTTTCTGGTTTTTGTTTGCTTGTTTGTGGTACACGGGCCTCTCACTGTTGTGGCCTCTCCTGTTGCGGAGCACAGGCTCCGGACGCGCAGGCTCAGCGGCCATGGCTCACGGGGCCAGCCACTCCGCGGCATGTGGGATCCTCCCGGACCGGGGCACGAACCCGTGTCCCCTGCATCGGCAGGCGGACTCTCAACCACTGCGCCACCAGGGAAGCCCTGTTTGTTTGTTTTTAAACCCACTTAATAGCTAGTTTCAGAGACTATGTACCTTGTCTGCCTTTCTTCCCTATCAATTGCTTGATCCCACTAGCAACACTCCTGGGGATCTTATCCTCTCCCACATCAACATTTTTAAGACTCTCCCCTTGAGATTGTCTACTAAGTGCCAGTTTCCAATCTAAGGAGACATACGGTATCTACCGTGTTCAATGCAATGACAGCCCCTCCTCACCGAGGAGACAGCCAGTCCACTGAGGAGTGGCACATTATTAGTGCACCAATACCTTATCCACACAAACACTATTCTCAGCACGAAGATTATATACTTACATTAATGAATTTTTAATTTCTTTACAGAAAGAAACATCTAGCTTATTTGATTTGCAAAGACTATTAGAGTCTTTACCTTCACATCACAAGGCACATTTAACTGTACAAAGCAAAATCAACACTATTTCAAAAGCTGTTGCAAACAGTAACAATATAATGTAATATAAAGAGCAGTCAGTTTCAAAGGAGAATTTTTTAAAGTAAAAGCAAACAGTATTTAATTAAAAAGGATATTATCACTGCTTGTTTCAATGCTATACAGATATAGCCAGGTATGCTATTTGAATGCACAAAAAGTAAACCTTCCGGGAAAAGTACAACATAGTTAAATTCCAATTTAATATATTACCAAACAGTATGCAAATTGTGTGATTAAAACCTTCCAAACCTATTAGTGGTTAAGAATGAACCAGGAGGGGCTTCCCTGGTGGTGCAGTGGTTGAGAATCCGCCTGCCAGTGCAGGGGACATGGGTTCGATTCCCAGTCCGGGAAGATCCCGCATGCCGCAGAGCAGCTAAGCCTGTGTGCCACAACTACTAAGCCTGTGCTCTAGAGCCCACAAGCCACAACTACTGAGCCCACGTGCCACAACTACTGAAGCCCGCGGGCCTAGAGCCCGTGCTCCGCAACAAGAGAAGCCACCGCAATGAGAAGCCCGCGCGCTGCAACGAAGAGTAGCCCTCGCTCGCCGCAACCAGAGAAAAGCCCGCATGTAGCAATGAAGACCCAACGCTGCCAGAAGCAATAAATAAATAAAATAATAAAATAAATAAATTTTTTAAAAAAAGAATGAACCAAGAAGCAAAACGGCCTAGATGCGTGTCATTTAACTTCTCTATGCCTGCTTCCTCATCTGTAACATGGGGATAATAATAGCACCTACCACATTAAGTTGTCATCAGGATTAAATGATTTGAAATATGCTTGATACATCGTAAGCATTACAGGTGCTTGTCATTAAGGTGACAGTAATTCTAAAATAATCAATCCTACAGAAAAGCTTTTATTTACACCTTAAAATGCTAAAACTCTACAGTGACCTTCAATTGACCTGTGTAGCTGTGTAACAACATCACCATCTACCCATTTGCAGGCACAAACCTGAGGGCTGTCCATGATACATCCCTCCTTTTCCTTACCCCTAAATCTAACCAATAACGAAGGTCTTAAATTTGTCTTCATTCAAAATCTTCTGATACCATCCCTATTCTCATCATCACCACCATCTTATCTCACTTAAGGTGGTATCGAACTGGTCTCCCTTCTTGCCCCCTCCTCCAAACCAATCCTCACAGAGTAGAAACTGAATAATACGGTTAAATGTAAATGTGATTAAGTTACTCTCCTTAAAAATCACTGCTACAGAGCATTAACAACTAAAATCCTACATGTGCCTCATAAAATCCTGTACTCACTGCCAAATCTCTCCTGCCCCATTTGGTGCTATTTTCCCCTGTGTAAACTACCAACAGACAAGCTAACCTTTTTTTCAGATCCTTATGCTATTAAGCTCTTTCTAGACCCTTATTTCACCCATGATATTTCTCTGCCTGGAATACTCTTTCCCATGTTGTTCCCCTAATTAATTCCTTAAATCTCAGTTTAAACGTCATGTTCTCAGGAATATCTTCCCCCAAGGTTCCTAACCAAATTCAGTCCTCCTACACTCCCCCAATTTTAATCCACCCATCATTTGAATATTTATGTAAGTACTTATTTATTACATGTCTCCCCTCCTAGACTGCCAATCCTCTGCTTAAAACCCTCAATTAGTTCCCCACCATAACCAGAAAATAGAGGGAAAAAAAAAAAATCTTCTACATCCCTTACCATAGTCTCCCCAGTTCTGTGTGATCTGGCCCCTGCAATCTGCCCTTCTTGCTGTTCCTTGAACAGGCCAAACCTGTTTCCCACCCCAGAATCTTTGTCCTGTGTTCTCCCCTGTCTGGAACGCTCTGTCCCTAGAAATTTACGTGGCTTGCTTCTCCATCATCTAGGTCTCAGTGCGAATGTTAATCTCCTCCATGTGGCTTTCCTCAACCACTCAGTCTAAATTACAGACCCCTCTCCATCACTTTAACAAAACAGGGTTTTTCCCCACAGCCCTTTCCAGTATTTAAAATAACTTTTTTCATTTGTTTACATGTGTGCCTTATATCTCCCCCTCCATAGAAAATATGTGCCACAAAAATAAGGATCCCAGTCACCCTACTGACCACTCTCTTAGTACTTAGAACACGCTTGGCACCTAGCAGGTGCTTAATAAATATTTCTTGAATGAATGAAATTTACATATTTTACTCAGGAGTTTTACACATGTCCCTACCTGTTTTATAAGCAAATTTGACATTCACATAATTAGTTTGGGGAAATACTTCTAGCAACTCAAGAGTAGTATATTTATCACAAAATTACAATTAAAAGTATGAAGTTCTACCAAGTAACACATTTTAATTAAAAAGAACTCAAAATTAATAAGTGCTAAAGTATCATAATGACCAAATTTGGAGATTGCTGATTTTGTTAAAACCAACAAGTAGTCTTATTCTTAAATGTAAAGAAAGCATTAGTTGGTTTCTTAAAAATAAAAATAAACCATTTGGCAGGAAATCTTTGCTACCTTAAAATTTCACCTAAATTAACTGACTACAGTGGCCAGTTTTCTTTTATTAGCATGAATAAAGATAGATACTGCAGATATACAGGCAGCATATTTGTCACTATTTCTAGTCAACAGACCTCTAAAGGGAAGTGTAGCGAATATGTTTCACAGGTATCATGGAGTACAATGACATGATTCAGCTAAATTTACTCCCCCATCATAATTTCCCTACTAAATTTGGACGAACTACAGATAAAGTACTTCATTCATCAAACACTGATATAGGCCACCATATAAAAGAGAATTATATGCAAATTTCTTTAGAATACCTATAAATATTAATACTCTGTGATCACCTACAATTGGAAGTCTTTTTAAATTTAGCATTAAGATCTTAAACTGAAGTTAAATTCTATGTAGAGAATAGTGATTTTATTTCCACTCTTTAATGCCAAGAGATTGCTGGAAAAAGAGATTTCAGCCCTCCCAATAGATTTTCCTAATTCACTGTTCCAAGTCAGTTCTCCCCGACGTGGATCTTTCAGGGTCAAAGCTGAAAGGCACATACAGACAATCAACTCAAATATTTCTCCATACCTTAACACTAAGTATACTTAACCTATTTACCACAAGGCCTACAAAAAGACACCGTCTTGGTAAAGTGGGGAAAGAGAGATGACTAGGTGGAACACAAGAGGATTTTTAGGGCCATGAAACTATTCTCTATGATGCTAATGGTAGAGCTGTATCATCATACATTTGTCAAGACCCATAGAATATACAACCCCCAAAGTGAACCCTAATGTAAACTACAGACTTTGGGTGATAATCAGGTGTCAATGAAAGTTCACTGATTGTGACAAGTGTACCACTCTGGTGTGGGATGCTGACAGGGTGAGAGGCTGCAGGTGTGTGAGGACCGGGGGTGGGGGGGCAGGGTTGGGGGGTGTGCATGCGTGCGGCCAGACTCTACTTTGTGCTCAATTTTGCTGTGAACTTAGAACGGCCCCCAAAAATAAGTCTATTAAAAAAAAAGAAAAAGACACCTGTCTTTTTTTATTGCTATTTAATCATACTTTATCTTAATTCATACATTCAGCACACATTCCAACAGGAAAATTTACACTTCAGGACCAACCTAGGTATATTTGCAAACTTCAATCTTAATCATAAACTATGACAATAAAAAGCTGCTATAAATCTGCATTACAATGTTACTAACATTAGATTACATCAACCCAAAACTAAACTTGTAGAAAGAGAAACAAAAGTATTTCACTTTTATTATTCACATTCCAAATAAAAACTTGTAACAAATTTTTATGGATAGTAGCCTGGACTCAGTGCACTCAGTCTATCTATAAAAATTAGCTATTCAGTGCTTCCCTGGTGGCACAGTGGTTGAGAGTCCGCCTGCTGATGCAGGGGACACGGGTTCGTGCCCCGGTCCGGGAAGATTCCACATGCCGCGGAGCGGCTGGGCCCATGGGCCGTGGCCGCTGAGCCTGCGCGTCCGGAGCCTGTGCTCTGCAATGGGAGAGGCCATGGCAGTGAGAGGCCTGCGTACCGCAAAAAAAAAAAAAAAATTAGCTGTTCAACAAAAGCAAAGTGATATTTTGATGTCTGGTACTTGGACCTCAACATTTATACTCCGTAACAAAATGAAAATAGTATCTAAGTATTCAAAAGTTTAATCCAGCACATATTTTAAAAAGCCTTAAAAAGGTTATACCATGGTAAACCTATTTGTAGATATTTATTATAAGAAACAAAGATGCTAACACAGATATATAAGTTGGTTTATCAGTGTTATTTATGGTAGTGAAAATTAATGTTAAATGTCTTTTTTAATATTTATTTATTTGGCTGTGCCGGGTCTCAGTTGTGGCATGTGGGATCTTCACTGCAGCATACGGGATCTTTTTTTTCTTTTTTTTTTTTTTTTAGTTGTATCATGTGGGATCTAGTTCCCTGGCCAGGGATAGAACCCAGGGCCCCTGCATTGGGAGTGCGGAGTCTTAACCACTGGACCACCAGGGAAGTCCCTAATGTTAAACTTCTTAAAACTGGAAATTGGCCTAATATATTTTTTTAAAATAAATTTATTTATTTTTGGCTGCATTGGGTCTTCACTGATGAGCGCGGGCTTTCTCTAGTTGCAGTGAGCAGGGGCTACTCTTCATTGCGGTGTGTGGGCTTCTCATTGCGTTAGCTTCTCTTGTTGCAGAGCATGGGCTCTAGGTGTGCGGGATTCAGTAGCTGTGGCCCACGGGCTCAGTAGTTGTGGCCCACGGGCTCTAGAGAGCAGGCTCAGTAGTTGTGGCGCACGGGCTTAGTTGCTCCGCGGCATGTGGGACCTTCCCAGACCAGGGCTCAAACCCGTGTCCCCTGCATTGGCAGGCGGATTCTTAACCACTGCACCACCAGGGAAGTCCCGGCCTAATATCTTAACTACATGTTGACATATTATGCAGCTTTAAACCACATACACACATTTTAAAAATCAAAGATAGTCTTCAACTCAGTATAAAATAAGTGGGGAAAAGGCAAATCACAAAGTGGTACAAATCTTCCCCAATTCTGTTTTGCCTTGTTTTTAAAAGCACAGGTACACTTGGGAGTTGGGGGGGGAGAGAGAAACAACATTTGAGGCTTGTTCTTCCAGTCATTAGAGTAACTGCTACCAGACTGGTCCTCTGCCACAAACTATAAATCTAAACAAAATATACGAGGCACCTTTTTTCGAGCACTGGACAACAGGCAGAAGAGAGTAATCCTTGAGAAAAGGTCACACACACACACGCCTCCCAACCACTGCCACACTCTGCTAAGAACAATTTCCTAAACAGCGTGGGGAACCAAAGCACAAGCAAAGATCTGAGTTCAGGACTACTAAAAGCAGTTGGAAGCTGTGCAGCAGGACAGAGAAAAAGGAACTATGCAGAGGTAGAGCCCAGAAGTCCTTGGCCAAGGGCGATAAGCTTCACAGGTGCAGAGGAACACACTATGCAAGGCTTACCAAAAAGCAGCAACTACAGGGTTGTAAGAGGAACAGAGATATCAGAAGTCAAACAGTACTGGGACACTGTGGCATTTTGGCCCAGCCATGATGAATAGATGAACACTTCAGGCATCAAGCTGAAACACCAGAAAGGCCACATCTACAAATCAAAGACGATGTTCTAGAGTAAGGCCTACTGAAGATCCACCCAAACAAAGCCTAATACTAAGACTTGAAAAGAGGGGAGACAGTTTGGAGATTTAGTCCCCCCCCAAGTTAGGAGGATTGCCTCTAAGCTTCCCACAGATCCACACTAAAAAGTATAAAGCCAAGCCTCCAAAAGCTCAAGAGCAATTAGTAACTGAACTGCAAGTAACAACAAAAACTAGCTAGATAACAGAATCCAGAATCTCCACACTGTGTAACATAAAGTGTATGAACAGAAATTATTAGAAATGCAAAGAAAGAAGAAAATGTGGCCCACAGTAAAGAAAAAAAAGCAGTTGATAGGGCTTCCCTGGTGGCACAGTGGTTGAGAGTCCGCCTGCCGATGCAGGGGACACGGGTTCATGCCCAGGTCTGGGAAGATCCCACATGCCGCAGAGCAGCTGGGCCCGTGAGCCATGGCTGCTGAGCCTGCGCATCTGGAGCCTGTGCTCTGCAACGGGAGAGGCCACAACAGTGAGAGGCCCACATACCTCAAAAAAAAAAAAAAAGCAGTTGACAGAAAGCAATCCTGGGACTTCCCTGGTGGTGCGTCGTTAAGAATCCGCCTGCCAACGCAGGGTACAAGGGTTCAATCCCTGATCTGGGAAGATCCCACATTCTGCGGAGCAACTAAGCCCATGCACCACAACTACTGAGCCTGAGCTCTAGAGCCCGCAAGCCACAACTACTGAGCCTGCGTGCCACAACTACTGAAGCCCGCGTGCCTAGAGCTTGTGTTCCACAACAAGAGAAGCCACTGCAATGAGAAGCTCGCGCACCAAAGAGTTGCCCCCACTCACCACAACTGCAGAAAGCCTGCGCACAGCAACGAATACACACACAGCCATAAATAAATATATAGATAGATAGATAGATAAATAAATGCAATCCTGCAATGGCCCAGATGTTCAACTTAGCAGATAAAAGCTTTTAAGAAGACATTATAAATATGTTCAAGGATTTAAAGGAAAATAAGTTCTTAATAAGTGAATACTTAGGAAGCCTCAGCCAATAAACGGACTACTAAAAAACAAATGAATATTCTAGAACTGAAAAGTACAATAATTAAAATGAAATATTCACTGGATAGACTTAACAGCAGATTGTAAACAGCAGAACAAAGGGTCAGTGAACTTGAAATCAGACCAAAGTTCTCTAATTCAAAGAAGAAAAAGAAAAAAGAATGAAGAAAAACTAACAGAGTCTCAGGGACCTATAGAGCTACATCCAATATGCAGTTAGAGTCCCAGAAGGAGAACAAAGAGAAAAAATACTGAAAAAATATTTGAAGATATAATAGTCAAAATGTTACTAAATTTGATGACAGAGACTTACAGATCCAAGAAGCTCAGCAAACCTCAAGTAGGGTAAACACAAAGAAAACCACATCAGTCAGACTGCTAAAAACCAAAGGTAAAGGAAAAATTTTTAAAGAAGTGGTGTGGTGGGGACTTCCCTGGTGGCGCAGTGGTTAAGAATCCACCTGCCAATGCAGGAGACATGGGTTCGAGCCCTGGTCTGGGAAGATCCCACATGCCGCGAAGCAACTAAGTCCATGCACCACAACTACTGAGGCTGCGCTCTAGAGCCTGCGAGCCACAACTACTGAGCCCGCATGCTGCAACTACTGAAGCCCGCGCGCTGCAACTACTGAAGCCCGCGCACCTAGAGCCCATGCTCCGCAACAAGAGAAGCCACCGCAATGAGAAGCCCGTGCACCACAGCAAAGAGTAGCCCCCACTCGCTGCAACTAGAGAAAGCTCAGGCACAGCAACGAAGACCCAATGCAGCCAAAAATAAATAAATAAATTTATATTTTTTTTAAAAAGTGGTGTGGTGGAGGGAATAATTCAAATGACTGCTTCTCATCAGAAGCAATGGAAGCCAGAAGACAATAAAATGATATCCTTAGAGTGCTTAAAGAAAAAAAAGAATGTCAACTCAGACTTGTATATTCAGTGAAAGTATTATTGAAAAATGAAAGCAAAATAAAGACAATGAGCAAAAGAGCTAAGCAAATTTGTCACCAGCAGATGTGTACTACATGAGATGCTAAATGATGTTCTTCAGTCTTCAGGCTGAAAAGAAATGATACCAAATGGAAAGCCTCTTCATTCCCTCCTATAGTATGCAAAGTAGTAAATAAATGGGTACAAAAATAAAAGACTGGTTGTTTCCCCCAAGTAATTTCCTTAAAAGATAACTGATCATTTAGAAGAAAAATAATAGATTGTAAGGTGGGGTTTTTAAAAATTAAGACAAATGTTGTGGGACAAGTAATTAAATTCATTCTTTTTTTTTTTTTGTAATTAAATTCATTCTAAGGTTATTATGATTTTGAAGTGGAAAGTGGTAAAAACACTGATTCTAAATGGACTTTGATACATTAAAGATACATACTGTTAGCTCTAGAGCAATAACTAAAAAAATAAAGAGGTATAGCTAAATAAGCCAATGAGGAACCAAAATGAAATATTAAAAAATATCCAATTAACCCAAAGAAAAAACAAGACAAAAGGAACAAATGGAAAAAAAATAGGAAGATGGCAAATTTAAACCCAACTAAATCAATGATTACATTAAATGTAAATACACTAAACATTCAAAAAAGACAGAGATTGTCAGACTGGATAACAGAAGCAAAACTATATATTGGGGCTTCCCTGGTGGCGCACTGGTTGAGAGTCCACCTGCCGATGCAGGGGACATGGGTTCGTGCCCCGGTTCGGGAGGATCCCACATGCCGCGGAGTGGCTGGGCCCGTGAGCCGTAGCTGCTGGGCCTGCGCTTCGCTGCGGGAGAGGCCACAGCGGTGAGAGGCCCGCATACCGCCAAAAAAAAAAACAACAAAAACAAAATAACCCTACATACTGTGTATAGTAGGGGCACTTTTTTTTTTTTTTTTTTTTTTTTTTGCGGTACGTGGGCCTCGCACCGTTGTGGCCTCTCCCGTTGTGGAGCACAGGCTCCGGACGCGCAGGCTCAGCGGCCACGGCTCACAGGCCCAGCCACTCCGCGGCATGTGGGATCCTCCCGGACCGGGGCACGAACCCGCGTCCCCAGCATCGGCAGGCGGACTCTCAACCACTGCACCACCAGGGAAGTCTGAGCAGGGGCACTTTTAATATAAAGACAGAGATAGGTTGAAAGTAAAAGGTAGGAAAAAAGATACATATGCAAATAACCATAGGAAAAATGGTGCTGCTATATGAATGTCAAAGTAGACTTCAAGAGTAAAAGTACTTCTAGATATAAAATGGGTCAACATCAGAAAAACATAATAACCCTAAATAAGAGATTTAAAATACATGAAGCAAAAATTTAGACAATTAAAGAGAAAAATAGACAAATGCATAATCATACTTGGAGATATTAACAACCCTCTCTCAGTAACTGCTATAAGGAGACAAAAAATTACCACTAAGACTATAGAACAGATAGCCCTGTCCACATGATAGATGAGCCACATGTAACTTAGTTTTCCTTAGTCACTAAAAAGTAAAAAGAAGAAAACAATTTTAATATTAGTTTATTTATTAACCCAATATATCCAACATACTCTCATTTGGACTCAAAATCAATATTTTAAAATTAAGATATTTACATTCTTCTTTCATACTGTCTTTGAAATCTACTGTGTATTTACACTTACAGCACCTTTCAATTCAGACACTAAATGCTTATCAAAAACACATGATCACTTAGATTTCATAAAATTTACAACTGAAGAGGTAGATTCACATACACAAGTTGTTCCAAACATACTTAAGTTTTCCAATAATTGAATCAAACACCTAAAAATCATTTTCCATTGATATGTGCATCCATACTGACAAAATTACTTCTGTTTTTTAAATATAAACTAAAAATAAATTTAAAATTCATTTAATTAATTTATTTTTGGCTGCATCGGGTCTTTGTTGCTGCGCACGGGCTTGTTGTGGCGAGCGGGGGCTACTCTTCATTGCGGTGCGTGGGCTTCTCATTGCGGTGGCTTCTCTTGCTGCGGAGCGCAGGCTCTAGGCACGCCGACTTCAGTAGTTGTGGCACATGGGCTTAGCTGCTCCGCGGCATGTGGGATCTTCCTGGACCAGGGATCGAACCTGTGTCCCCTGCATTGGTAGATGGATTCTCAACCACTGCGCCACCAGGGAAGGCCCCATTTTGCTTTAACATGCATGTAATTGACCGAGGCTGACCATTTTTCCATGTATAATGTTTGTTTCCTCTTGTATGAACTGTCTATTCATAATCTAGGCAGCTTTAAGAAAACAAAGAGTGTAGTCCCTTTAGTCCCAGAAGTCCCTTTAATTCTATAGTAGCAAATTATTAAATGCTTAAACAGTGAATTTTGCAGATAGTTTTCAAAAAAAAATGATGTGCTGCTTGCATATTTTAGAGTACAGTGGGGTACCTTGTATACAATACATAATTTAATGCTGGAAACTAATCAAAAAGGTTTATAGTTCCTATATATTTGCTTACATAATATATCTATGATATACTTCTTAGAGAATGCTCAGTCAGGAACGTTTTGTTTAAGTTTAACATTATAAAGCAAATTGTGTTTTTCCTATAGGAATAACATGGTTCTCTCAACCGAATGGGGGTAAAAAAGCTGGAACTGCCTATAAACACACAACAGATAGCAAAACTGGTTAAAGCCCCATTGCTGCCTCTCTTATAAGCACAAACAGGCAAAGCCTCAAATTGAAATGGCTTTACTTTCAATAACCCTACCCTGCTTTCATGACCTTTATTACAATTAAGATTCCCACAATAAAGGTCAAAATTCAAATTTATAACTATAAACACTATGACCAACTCGAAATTAAGGATCATTGGCTAATGAGCTGACATTAATAATCGAGCAAAAAAATCTGGAGTCAGTGCTTAGCACAAAAAAATGTATTCTCTCTACCTTTTTTATATTTTCTTCAAATTTTGGAATTTTCCTTTAACTATGATCTCAAAAAAAAAGTATATCATCAAAAGTCAAAAAAAAATTTAAGTAAAAAAATTATCACTCTAGAAATAAAGCATGGCATTTTAAATCTAGAGAAGTGAGGAATAAAAGAGTACGGGTTATATTCCAGGTTGAATCTATCATGTTCAACGAAGTACAGTTGTGAAGACAAGAAAATATAACTGAAAGAAGCACAGATCTCTAGGTCAATACAATTATCAGTCATTTTTGTTAAAAGGGACAGATTGATTAACAATGTGGGAAAACTCTGATAGAATGTATGTATCAGCAAATCCATAAAACTCTGAACCAAAGAGAACATTTTCTTAAAGGCACTATGTACAGTCTTCAAAATGCTTAAAAACTGGGTAAGTTAGCTATCAAAGGAATAGGTTTTTAGCTTCAAAGATGATTTGAGAGGTTTAGAAAGAAAATTGATCAGCACTGAAAATTCAGTGGGAACTGTTAAATGCCATTACAGATGGACTGAAAAATTTTCCAGTAATGTTACCTGGAAGTTAAGAAGGAATTCACTATTTGAAATCACTATCAACAAAACAAAGTTTTTCAGGAAGTGAATATATAAGTAAAGCCAAGAGACAGCAATGCATCGTTTCAAGGCAAACTTGACCTAATTGTTAGAACCTCACTCAAAATAGTTCAGCAACAAGGCACTTTCAAAGTGGAAAAAGCAAGGAATCACTGAAGACAGCATTTGCTATTCAAAGTTTTAAAGTATCACCAAGCAAAATATGAACCAGATGATAATAACTTTGGATATAAGGTCTTTGGAATATTGTAGACCTCTTAAACTTGCTAAAGCAAATTCTACCAGGGAAAGAGGGTCTCCTGACTTGCATTTTTATCTTGCTCTTAAGAAGAGGCTCTAGGGAATTCCCTGGTGGTTCAGTGGTTAGGACTCCGAGCTTCCACTGCAGGGGGCACAGGTTCAACCTGGTCAGGGAACCAAGATCCCACAAGCCCTGTGGCATGGCCCAAAAAAAAAAAAAAAGAAAAGAAAAAGTCAATCAATTAATTCAGCCAATCTAGTTCAAGAAAAAAAAAAGTTCTTAAAAGGTTGTGTTAGTATTAAGTATATAATCATTACTAAGTAATAATATATTTATATTTATGCTAGATATCTAATTTATGCTCAATAAATGCCTGAAATTATCTTGTCCAATTTTGTCTTCATTTATTTTCAAGATCAAGCATGATATAGAATGAAATAGATCCCCTAAAACAAAACTCAATTAGAAACAATGCAAACTTACAGGAACTAATGATCTGACTTAACACTGTTTACCCAGGAACCAATTAAGTAGTAAGGTCTAAGGTCATGCATAAAGAGAATCCAGGTGGTCTTCACTCCCTAGAAATGGGGACTTCAAAAAGGCAGCAATGCACAATGGCTACGAAGACTACTGAGCGAAAAGCTGATGGGATAGATTATAATGGCTAGATTAACGCCTAACCTCCTCAATCAGTCTTAACATTACAAAGAGACAACCAAAAGTTTTGTGGCTCCTGATGTGATGCATCAGGAAGCACAAGACACCATCAAAGATGTATGTCTGAGGAAAAATTTTTCAAAACATGAAACTGATCAAGCCTCTAGATCTAACTATGGGAAAGGAAAGATAAGAGACACGTTCACCACCACCACAGAGATGGAGTCAGAAAACTCTAGAACATAGGAAATTCCACTGGACAAACAAACCTGGACAAATAAATTGCAAGAGCAAAGGGGGGAAAGCAGGTAAAAAAGGGGAGAAAGAGACTCAAGAGCCATATCAACCAAATGCAGTGTGTGGGCCTTGTTCAAGAAAATCAACTATTAACAAATTTGAAACAATCAGGGAAATATGAAGTCTGGATATTTGGTATTAAGGAATTATTTTTCTAGCATGATAATAGTACCACGGCTATGTTTTTAAAAAATCTTTCATCTTTTAAAGACACAAAACATTCATACAATCTGTTGTTTGCTTCAAAATAGTCTGGTAGGGAGGCTGGCTATGGAAAATAGATAAAACAAAGTGGCCATTATATTGATAATTGTTTAATTTGGGAGTTGTATATACACAGGTTCTTTATGTTGTTCTCTTTACTTCTGTACATATTTGAAAATTCCATAAGAGTAAGTGTGTGTTTTTTTTTTAAAGTGGTGAAGCTAACAAAGGCTTTATTAGGAAATGTAGATCTAAGTTCGAAAGATAGAGATACAGGTTACAGCTATTAAAAGCGAGAAAAAGTCTCTCAAATATTCTAGAACACTGCTTCTCAATCTTCCTTCTGCTTCCACAGCATTTTAGTGATTGGGAGGGGCAGGAGGGTGCTGTGAAGGAGCAAAACAAAATGTTTTCAAAATATACAAGGTCAAGTGACTATAAAATTCTGAACCCACCCCATCACTCCCCTCACCCCACTTCTCCAGAAATACAGTTCTAAACACATATCAATTCTTGCCTCCTAAAAGCTGGAAGAAAAAACCCTATTCTAAGAAATGTATTACTAGCTGGCTAACTAAAAGAATATACTCAGTCCTTAGAAAGGAGAACTGAAAAGAATCAGGTTTAAAATCAAATGCATTAAACCCCTAAAAAGAAAACTTTAGGCCCAGATGGCTTCACTGGAAATTTGGTGAACTACCAACCATTTAAGAATGAAATTATACAAATTCTACACAGACTTTTACAGAAAAAAAAGGAAAGGAACATTTTCCAACTCATTTTATGAAGCCAATATAATTATCCCAATATCAAAACCAGACAAAGACATTACAAGAAAACAAAACTACCGACCAACATCCCTCATGAATAGACATAAAAACCCTTAATCAAAATCCAGTATTCAGAATACATAAAGAACTCTTACAACTCAATAAGAACAATTTTTAAATGGGCAAGAGATGCTTCAAAGAAGATACGTGAATGATCAATAAGCACACGAAAATATACTCACACCATTAGATGCTAAGGAAATACAAATTAATACCACAATGATATACCACTACATACTCACTGAAATAGCTAAAATTTACAAGACTGACAAAAATAGAATTGGTGGGAAACAACTAGCACTCACATATATTTCTGGTGAGAGTATAAAACGATACAATCAGTTGAAAAAAACTTTCTGGCAATACATTATATAAAGTTAAACACATACCATACAACCAGCAATCACGCTCCTAGGTACTTAAAAGAGTACAAATAACTCAAACAAATAACAAATAACAAATATGACAACAAATAACTCAAACAAATAACTCAAACACATATGACAACAAATAACTCAAACACATATGTCTGTATATTGGAGAAGGGGACATTTTTTAACTCCTACAAGAGTTTTAAGTTTTAAGCATCAAGAGACTATGCATACACTCCTTAGAATGTCAAGAAATTTTAGAACATTCAAGTTCTAGTACAGATGCTTGAAAATTAGCCTCAATAGAGCTGGAAGAACTGAGGCCCGGATATTGCCCCACACCACCAAGGTGACCCAGCAGATCTGTGACAATGTGCCTGCTGTGAGCCACAATAGTGCTTGAGTCTCAGCCAGTCTTCCCAGCGTAAACATGGCTGCTGCTTCCCTTTCCACCTTCTAAATCTCGAATACCTTTCTCTTTCAGCCAATTCCAACTCAAATCATTCAAGGAAACATGCTTCTGGCTCAGCTGATCTCACACAACCCCAAGTCACCATAGTAGGTAGCAGACGTTACAAAATCCTATAATCCATACAGTCATAAATGTATATTTCTTTGAAGCTCATTGATTCCAGATAAACCTGGGTACTAATTTAGACTTTACCTCCAACCAGCATGTCAACTTTAGGAAGTCACTTCAACACCTTGACTTTAAGATATTGCACTGGCTAATTAAGGACATTTCAATGATATCTCTAAATTGCTTTCCAACTCCATTATGTCCTGACTCTAAGATCTACCTTCTTATTTTTTAATTTAAAAGAACTGAGTAAAGAAAATTCAACCAATAAACATGATCTTTGATCGTTGTGCATACCTGTATGTTAGTTCTAAATGTATGAAGTTTTACAATACTTATTTTTTAGAGATACATACTGAACTCTTTGTGGAGGAAGACATGATGTGTGGGATTTGCTTCAAAATAATAAGGGAAAGAAGGAAGTGCCAGGGAAGAAAGGGAGGAAACATGAAACACAATAGGCCATAGGGACTTCCCTGGTGGTCCAGTGGTTAAGACTCCACACTTGCACTGCACGGGGAGCAGGTTTGATCCCTGATCGGGAACTAAGATCCTACATGCCACACGGTGCGACCAAAATAAACAACAACCAAAAAGAGGCAAAACAATATAAAAGGTGAATTCTAAAGGGCTTCCCTGGTGGTGCAGTGGTTAAGAATCCGCCTGCCAACGCCGGGGACGTGGGTTCGAGCCCTGATCCGGGAAGTTCCCACATGCCATGGAGCAACTAAGCCCGTGCACCACAACTATTGAGCCTGCACTCTAGAGCCTGTGAGCCACAACTACTGAGCACACATGCCACAACTACTGAAGCCTGCGAGCCTAGAGCCCGTGCTCCGCAAGAGAAGCCACCGCAGTGAGAAGCCGTGCACCACAACAAAGAGTAGCCCCTGCTCACCACAACTAGAGAATGCCTGCGCACAGCAACAAAGACCCAACACAGCCAAAAATAAATTTTAAAAAAATCAATAGGCCATAAATTAATAATTGCTGAAGTTCATAATTGTTGAATGTGGGTAATGGGTTCATTACACTATTCTCTCTACTTCTGTGTTTGAAATTCTCCATAGTAAAGTGTTTATAAAAAAAATTAGCCTCAATACTTAAAATTAAATCTAATATATCACTCACAGGGGCTTCAGAGATTATGCAGCCAAATTCACTCTTTTTAAAGATAAGGAAAACACAAGACTAGACCACTGTTTGGAGGGAGAACTGGGCGTGGTCTTATTAATTTAATGTTATTTCCTCTACATTAGTGCTTCTCAAACTTTTAAAATGCATATGAATCACCTGGGGATCTTGTTAAAATGAATATTCTGATTCAGGAAATGTGGGATGGAGCCTGAAACTGCATTTCTAAATAACTTCATGGTGATGCCAATGTCCTCTGTCCTCTGAACAGAGTACCAAGGATCATGATATTTTACAGGTATTTAGTACATAAAGATTGTTCAGTTTATTTTACTTCATGTAGTTTCTAGTGATGCTACTGTTTTCACTGAAGGAAAAAAAAGTTTTCAAGCTAAACTATAATCCTCCATTTTTCCTAGGAGACTGCTAATACTCTCACAAAACTAAACACTCCAGTCGAAGTACTGTGGATTCTATATAAAGTGAAAAGAGGCAGTGTACATAGACATCCCTACTTTAAGAATATAAATGTACAAATTTGCTCTGGAGTCATCATCGGTCACCTGGGTGAGCTTTTAATAGCAGGCTTCCCTCTCCCTGCCCAAAAAGATGCCACTTGGAATAAGAATACTGACAAAGACACAAACTTGGACTTCAAAAAAATTTAAGGAGAGAAGCAGCTACTACAAGAAAGGGTTTAACTATTTGCTCCTATAAAATAATGTTATTAATAACTTATAAAGTTAAATTTCTCTCATATAAAACTGGAACTATGATGCAAACTGCAAAAATAAAAACTATAAAGACTCCAGAAGACCTACTAATAATGTCAGGTATCAGATACTTTCCCCCATCAGCTTTGCCCACTTGACCAACAAGACCATCCTGAATAACCAAGCTTTAAAAATACGTTTAAAGAGCATATAATGTAGTTCATATTTCCTTCCTCCATTACTATCAAATCAGGAGATAAACAAAAAGTTGTTTTCCTATAAGATTCAAACATTTTTCACTTGAAATGTACTGTTTCCACAGTAACCAGCACTGATGTCACAGAATCTTTGCTGTTCCCATTTAAAAAATACTGAAGAAAAAAATGCTTTTATGCATTTATCTAAACAGATGAAGAAAATTGTAAAATAGATTACAAAATATTTTTCCCGAAGTTTATCATCAAGTATTAACCAGCTCTTAAAGCATACATTTAAATAAGAAGTAAGTATACTCCATAGAATAAATAATGGCTCAGCAGACTCTAAGCAACAAGACAGAAATTCAGAAAAATTATATTTAGGTTCTGCAACTTAGAGTCCTCAGTAAGGTTCTTCTCTATTTTCTTCTAAAGGAAAGTCTTGCAGAAAATCTCACCCAAGTCACCCAAAGGGTCCGACATCTTTTGTACCTTTTTTCAAAGGGTGGGGAGACACACTCTTGTTCTGTCGTCCAGATTTTTAAAGAATTAGAGTACACAATACTGAAACTTTTTAAATTTAATTTTTAGACAAGTTTTTTATATGCTAGAGGAATTCCTACACAAATGCACAGAAGAGACAAGGTTCCTTGTTCACTGAAGTATTGTTTGTAACTGCAAAAAAAAAAAAAAAATTGGAACCTAAATATCCACAGATAAATAAACCATGAAATAGAGAATTAAAATTAATGAATACGATTAAATGTGTACACATAGATAAAACTCAAAACCAATGTTGAATGAAAAAACAAATCAAGCCACAAATACATAGTTTGAGCCACTTTCTAAAAATTTTTAAATATAGCACTATACCATATATTGTTTATGGAAAAAGATAAATATATATATTATAGGACTATTAAAAAATCAGGAAACATACATACTAACTTCAAGATAGGTGTATATCTAAGGAGGGAGGGAAGAGGAAAAAAGAAAGATGTCAGGAGAACACTAACTGTACAGTAACATTTTATTTCTTTTAAAAAAAGGATTCAAAACAAATATGGCAAATATTATGTATTAGATCTATGCAATGGGCACTTGGGCATCTATTATATTTTCCTCTGTCATTTTTGTAAGTTTGAAATACATTACAATTGTTTCTAATGAAGTATTTTAAGTTGCTTAAGAATTTACTTCCATAGGAAAGGAACCTATTTATTGAATGACTCTATAACTTTATGCTGGGCACTGTGAAAGGAATCCTCTCAACAACACTGTGACTTAGCAATTATCCCCATTTCAGAGAAGAAATTCAAAGAAGTTTAAAAAAAAAAATTCTTCCAAGATTCTACAGCTAAAAAGTAGTAAAGGAATCAAGATTTCTATTTAAGTCTTTTTATTAAGCCCATGCTGTTTCCTCTATACCAAACTGCCTTTCAACGTTACAGGATAATTCTTATAAAGATCAATCTTTGTTCCCCAGTGGTATAGCCATAGAAAGAAGATACAAATCAGTCCATATTTTTAAATGATGCTTATCACTTAAAGTAAATCCCTGATATTAGCTCATCTATTCTTATGAGTAAAAAATAACAAGTACAGATTATGTATGGGTTTAAAGGGTTTGGTTTTGTTTGGGAAAGGTGGACTGATAAGCATCCTGTATTTGAGATTTTAAGGTCTGGATTAAACTGGATTTCTGGACAAAAACTAGAGTAACCAAAATAATCAAAACTACAAAAATACATAACTATTCCTTGACATAGCAACAGGAAAAAAAAATGTTTGCTACAGAATAGCTGATTCATCTGAAATTTAATTATACATGGGTCTGAAACCAAGTTATACTGTCAATATTTAATAAGCTCCAGCCACACCGTAAAACAGTTAGTCCCATGCACTAAAGCTTAAAAGAACCACCTGGGTGGCTTGTTTGGAATACAGACTTGATTCTCATCTCCAAAGTTGATTCAGCTCAGATACGGGGTCCAGGAATCTACATCTGTAACAAGCACCCCACTAACAACCACCAAGGCAATTCTGATGCAGGGGTGAAAGGACTAGAGGTGGGGATGCATAAGCCTTTATTCCTTCAATATTCACTGAACACCTATAACATGGTTCTAAGAACTGCAGATTCGGTATCAAACAAAATAAACAACAAAGAAAATCCTTCCCTTAGGAATTTATTACATCCAAAAGGTGAGGAGATAGAAAACAAATATATGACATCAGCTGGTGTTAAGTGCTACAGAGAAAAATAAAACAGGTTAAGGGAAATGAAAGCCGGGGTTGCCATTTTACAAAAGAACATTCAGGCAAGCCTTCTCTAATAAGGAAACATTTGAACAGAGAACTGAAAGAAGTGGCTATCTGGGAGAAGAGGTGAAAACATTATTAGGAACTTTCTCATTCCTTGAAATAATTTATTGTATGAAATAATTTTAGGTGTTGTTCCTTTTACTATAGAAGAGAGAAAAACACTTAGAGTGCTTACTCTATACTAATGACTATATAATCCTCAAAATCACTTTGTGGGATTAGCTAAGAGTTTCCTTATTTGTATAAAGGAGGACACTGAGGTTTAGATTAAGCAGTGTGCTTAAACAAAATTTAACATTTTGTAAGTAATCGGATCACGACGTACACCCAGGTCTTTGTAATTGTCAGATCCATCATTTTCCAATTATGCACGTTCGTTAAACTCAGAAGTGAATTCTTATGTGCTCAAGATTTTTAGAGAGCTTAAAAAAGTTAACAAAAATACAGTTTGTTTAAAAGCAGAGAAGTTTATTTCACATCTTTATAACAAATCTTGGCAACAGCTATTTTTCTCTTTATTTTTTCCAAAAATCTCCTTGTCAAAACTTAATGATTTATAGTCAGCAAATCATTTATACAGTCCCCCAACATTTGGGAAACAATTTTTTCTTCATAAGCTATGTAGAAGGGCAGGTTTTAAAATTGCAGACTTTTAAAACATAAGATGCAATAAAATTATACTTTCCCATATTTAGTAAGATATGCATATATATGTAAATAAATGTGCAACTCGTTTCATATTCACTGATTCCAACAAGGCTCAGTACACCTATACAATGTGTCATGAATTGAGGAAGGTTCCCCACCGTACCTACTTCAAACTAGTAATCAGAGAGCAAGGCACTATGCTAGATACTAAAGTAGTACAATTTGCTACTAATAGTCCTTACTCTCAAAGTTCTGACACAAACAAGTATAAAAGGACAGTACAAAGAAAAAGAGCTATATTGGATTATTTAAACTAGGGTTATCAGTGAAGACACCCTGGAGAAGGCTGTATCCATGAGACTCAGATTAAGCTAACCTTAAAAGTTTAGGCTAAGAATGCTAGGCATTATCCTGAGGAGAGCCATGGAAAATTCTGAAGCAGAGTGATAGGATCAAAGCTGTGCTGCAGAGATAAACTGAAAGTGATGAGTGAGTAAGAAGTATAATGAGAGTCTAAAAACAGGGAAATCAGATATAAGGCAAATGGAAGAGCCTGAATGTAAGGTGAAAAGCCCAAAGTCAAGATGTGACAGTAAAAATAGAAAGCGATGCATGCAAGAGCTAGCTAGTTCAACATCCTTCTTTGGAGTAGGCAACAGATAACACTAAATTATTCCGTATACATTCTATTTTCTATAGGTCTTTATAAAGCGACAATGTACTAAATTTCCACTTCCAAAAGTATTGTTGGTATTGACTCCAAGGTTTTGTAACACAGCAATCGGGAATCCAACAAAACCAGAGTACATACGTTGCCTCGATTTAGGCAAATAGTTTAACCATTCTCTTTGTGGCCCCCAAATTAACTCTGTAGTAAGTTAAAAGATATTAAACTCATAGAAGAGCTATTGAAATTTGGGATAACCAGTTAACAAAGGAGTTATTTTTTTAAAAAATACATACAAGTTTAAATTTAGAATAGCGTTTTCATGACAAATCTCAAATAGGTATCTGCCAAGACTCTGGAAATAAGACACTAAGTTCCACTTTGCTCCAGCTCTCAACCTCAAATGACTTGTTACAGCTGCAGTTTAAAAAAGAAGGAAAGAAAAGTAGAGCATATACTCAAATCCCAACCTTGGCTCAATACAGGCAAAATTCCTACTAAGAGAGCAGTTGTAAAAAAGAAATAGTGCCAAAAAGAGACAAATAAACATCCTTCCAGCTAGATAAAATGTGACTAATTTGAAAAAAACAAATGGGATAAGAGAGTCAGAGGTTCTCACTATACTCTGCTTTTGTCCTTTCCTAAGTTTGGCAATTTTAGAGTACGTGTCAGGACTCCTTGTGCTCAAAAATAGGGGCAGGGAACACACATCTTTACAGTTTTTAGTCACATTTGGGGGACTATTCAGTTTTTCTAGGAATTATTCAGTTATTTAAATCAATTCTTTGCTCTACTTGGCTACAGGAAAACTCATATTCCTTTTTTTAGTAAACATGCTCTAACACATTTGATTTTTCAATTGTTTCATCTAATTGCTTTCAAATACTTTTTAAGCATCCCTTTTAGAAATATTCTTAGAAAGCAGGAACAAGGGCTTTAACTAAAGCTTCCCAACATACTGCCTATCTTTCTATCTTCAAACAAGTGGTATATCCTACAAACTCTGCTAAGACCCACCCATTCTTCAAGGATTGATAAGCCCAACCTCCCCCATGAAGTCTTGCTCAACAATATTCACACACATTACTTTCTACTTCTGAAATTATAAACTTAATGATAAACTTTACTCACAAATATGCATAAGGTCTATCTGATCTCCCATCTACATAAAAGCTTAGAAACAGGGATCTGTTCTACACTTTTCTACGTAGGTATTAATTACAAGCAACAGAGAAGAAGCCCTTTTACAAGGTAGGTGCTCAATACAGCAACATAACATCAAGGGGACAAAAAAGGTAGTTCTTTGTCCAAGTATGGTCCTCCATCTGCCTGTCCTACTCCATCTCTTTACTCCCAAAAGAAAACTAATCTCAGCCCCTTCACGTTCTCCTTTACCCTTGAGAAGGAATAACTTCCTTTGTACGCTCAATACACGTCAGGTGTTTTAAGACATTATCTTTTAACCTTAAATTTCTAAAGTAGATTTTTTTGTTAAGGAAGCCAAAGCTTGGTGGTGGTGGTGATTTGAACCCAGCTCCTCAGCTTGGAAACTTCTACCACACTACTGGGCACTGAAGCAGATGCCCATACTCTGGCATTATAAAGAGACAGTAATAAATATTCAACATCTCACAAAGAATTTAAAACAATAAAAACAGAAAAAGAGAAAAGAAACTCCCAACAGCATACCTAAATATTCAAAAGAGACTAGCACTAAGTTAATAAGTTGAGAGTTGCCAATTTATTTAAGAAAAACACCCATATGGAACCATTTTAAATATTTTTTAAAACAAACTATTCTATTTTTTATATACTAGTATACTATTTTTAAAATAATAAATATAATAATAAATATACCATTTTTAAAACATACTATTCATATGTTTGTTAAAAAACAGACGTAAAAAAGAATTTCTTGTATACAAAAGAGTTTTCACAAAGATAAGAGAAACACTGAGAGCTGGTCAAAGAATACAAAAATGCAATTTAAAAAAGAATTCACGTTCAATTACCATATTAAAATTTCAACATCAACTGTAATTGAAGAAATGCAAATGAAACAAACAGTGAGATCCCCATTTTTCCTATGTGTTGGCATTTATTTTTAATTAACACCCACTTGTGAACAAGCACAAATCTAACCTTAATGGAGACAGAATAAATGGATACAACCTTTTTGAATGGATTTGCTGATGCGTGTCTTCAATTTTGAAAATGTACAGGCCATCTGACCCAGGAATCTACTTTTAAGACCTTACCCTATAGGTCAAGGTTTATCTATAAAGATGCTTAGCTAGCATTATTCACGAGAAACAATTCCATAACCAAAAGGAAGATTAGTTAAGTAGTAGAATAATGCCATTTAAAAAATCATGTTGTAGAGATTTAATCATATAGAGAAATACAATATGAAATGAAAAAGTAAATTACAAAATTACAGTAAGATCCTAATCTAGGAAAAATTAAACTATGCATTTTAAAAAGGATGTATACTAAAATGTTAGCAGTGGTTACCACTAGTTGGTATGATTTCTACTCTCTTCTTTTTTCCTTTACTTGTATTTTCCAAAGTGTCTACAAAGATTTACTGCTTTTGGAATTAAATTTTAAACTTTTATAACAAAGCATAAATTACCATATTACTCAATTAGGTTAAGAGCTGTGATCACAAGTCCTGTTAAATCACAAGTTTAGCTGTAACTTAAAAGGCAGTAAATTTCTGTCTTAATATCCAGTTGTAAGACATTTGTTATCTGGTACATTGCTCAACCTTCACAAGGACTTTTAGCCTACTTCAGAATTTTTTGAGAAACAATATCCAAGTGTATGCAATAAAAAGCTTCTTGACTCTAAACAAAAATTCCACATAGCCTGCTCACATTGTCAAATCTATCTTAAAATTAAAGGGCTATAAAACAGCATTTTCTGATGATTAATAACTGTTTTTGTCAAAAAAACTAAGAAGAGGGGTGATTTTCGTGTCAAAATTTCTCTCCAACTTATCATTCAAAATTCAACTTCCCCCCCACCATTTCAATAAAAGTGAACTTAATCCAGCTTTTAATATCTCATAAACCCATTCATTCAAATACAAAAAGAGCAGCTCGCTGAATGTGCCAATTTCACCCCCTTTACAGAGTTTCTTTGTAGAAGGCTTTAAAGTTTCTAAAGTGCCTTCATAGATTATTATCTATTTAATAACCCAAAAAAAGACCTACAAGCTTGCTAGGGTAGATATTAACCATCAGGAAGGAAAAAATGTTATTCCATTCTGAAGGCCATAGGAAGTTTACAGTACTCAAAATTAAGTCTTTAGTTAAAATAAGTATGTTCTTATCACTACCCATGACTCTTCTATAAATGACTATTACATGAAGGGGAAAAAAAGCTTTTTATGGGATTCACGATTAGTGTGGTTTCAAGTCAATCACTTTTTTAGGCATTCTTGTGCATAAGAGACGTAAATTAGATTTTGTACCTTTACTGTTTGAAAACCCAATGTGCTCTACTGGAAAACTGCCATGACCTTAACTAAGAAATTAATTCACATTGAATCCCGTAACTGAAAGACTATTTTGCCACATGAGTAAATGATTCTCTAAAATGAAAGTTTATTAAAATAAAGATAGCTGAGAAGCATGAATGCTTGTTTTTATCTTATAAAAACTGAACAAAACGGACTTCCCTGGTGGCGCAGTAGTTGAGAATCTGCCTGCTAATGCAAGGGACACGGGTTCGAGCCCTGGTCTGGGAGGATCCCACATGCCGCAGAGCAGCTAGGCCTGTGAGCCACAACTACTGAGCCTGCACGTCTGGAGCCTGTGCTCCGCAACAAGAGAGGCCACGATAGTGAGAGACCCCCGCACCGCGATGAAGAGTGGCCCCCACTTGCCACAACTAGAGAAAGCCCTCGCACAGAAACTAAGACCCAACACAGCAAAAAATAATTAATTAATTAATAAACTCCTACCCCCAACATCTTCTTTAAAAAAAAAAAAAACTGAAGAGACCTTTTAAATCACTTATTTTAAAAATTAAATGTTTAGTTCAAAATCTCTTAAATAACCACATATTATAGTAGTAAGTACCATGAAATAGAATGTTTGCCATTGGGTTAAGCATTTTAATCACATTTAATACAATAACTCTAATCATGAACACGTTATCAGCATTTTACAGATAAAGTTAAAAATTTACCCACCATCCTCACCCACATTAAACCTTTGTCCATATTATAGGGAAAAAAAATTAGAAGAGACTTTCTGATTGCAAAAAAAAAAAAATATATATATATATATATATATATATAAAAAATAGAACAAGCAGTCAAACTGGCACATCTTACATATATATTACTGTGTCTTACACACAGCTCTACAATTTAAAAAACACTTGTACCCTATCACCACATTTGTTCCCCCTACAGCCCTTATGGGATTATCATCACTACTGTATGTGAGGGGTTTCAAGCTCAGAGTTTAAACCAAGTCACTCAGCTTTTGATTCCTCATTCTTTTTCCACTACACGATCTTGATTCCCTGTGATTAAAGAAACACTACCCCCACAATCAGAGTATTACACAATAAACAGGTAAAATGTGCTACAGAGCCTAGATAAATAACATCACTTACACATTTCCCCAAGTTATTAGTTACTGCTTATTTTGATGCCAATCACAGAAATACAAGTTATACAAATAATTTTATTAAACTGGTACCTTAGCAAGGGAATCCCCTAGATTCTACTTGTATTGCCCAGATTAACCCCAAAGCCTACTTTATTAATTCTTCTACTTCCTTCTACAGTATCCGTCTTTTGCCTTCCTACTTTAAAATTTCCCACTCCACTTAGTGACCCGCCCTATCTTTACTTTTTAACTGTCCCATCTTCTCATTAGTATGATTTCAGACTTCATTCAACAAAGTTTTACCCAGTCATCTCTAATGATATGTAATAATTTGCAATGAAGAAAGGCCCTACCCTCCTCCAAGTCTGGTGAGGAGCAGTAAGAGTACCTCTGAGTAGTTTCTGTGACTGTAGACCAGTCACAATCACTCCCTTCAATGGGAATAACTTAATTCCCTCACAGGAAGGTTTTAAGAATAAAATCAAAGCAAGGTGTTTAAAGTGCTTTATAAAGTATCAACTATTATCCTACTGACATATTTTCAGGTTGGTCTTTTTTTCTGGATATCCACTTTTAAAGCTATGAAGAAAACCCTCAATAGTTCTTCTGTATAATGGGTGGTGAAAAAGAGTAAAGGATAGGAAGAAACTTACATGAGTAATGAATTAATTGGGGGATCAAGTTTAGTTATTCTATATTCACATCTCTCTTCCTTAAGTTAAATAATACCCAAGAGAGTAAACAATACAACCCTAAAATGGCTAGACAATCAGAATATGTTTACACTTAAAAAAAAAAAGAAAAAAAGAAAAACTGTTTCCCTGCACCCACTCTGGAAAAAACTCCTTCTGTAAAGCTATAAATCACTATTACAAAAAAGTTTAACTTCTATTCCCATCCCTTACGTTTCTGGCTCTTTGACAGCCTGCCAAACAGTTTTGCTTACAATCCTGTGTGTCAAAAAGCTCTTCCAATTGAGCATAAACAACTTTTTAAAATGTATCTTACTACTAGGTCTCACAATTTTAAATATGTCTTGAACTCCAGCATCAAACTACATGACAGTCCTCCAGGTATACTCTTAGCAGCTGCTTAATAGCAGATGAATGGAAAAGACACAATTTTGGAAACAGTCTAACAATTTCAAGAAAGTTACTTTCACTTGTGAATACTCAAAAACTTTATCCTAAAGTTAAAACACAGAGGTAAACTAAAAATGAATCCGAAAATAGGTGCCTTGGACTTAAGGCCAGAATCTCATTTTAACTCATGGTTTATTTGCCCTATAATAAGTACCTCTTTACTGTAAGGAAGCTCTTTCTTCCCCAAATAAAGAATTTCAAAGGATTTCAAAACACTTTACTAAATACTTAATCACATCCACAGATTCTTAGCATCCGACAAAGTCATTAGAATAGAAGAGTTCATAAGTGCTTTATAAAGGTCTTACAATATAACCCTAGAAAGCGTAAGCACTTCTCTTTAAGAGACACAAAGCATCTTCCTAAGACTAAACTACTAGAGTGGCACCTGACTCACCCCAACTCAACTCTTATGACTTTATCCAGAAAGCAGAGGGAGACAAAGAGTTTCTACAGCCAAAATCAGATGAGTCCCTACTCATTCACAGCCTGTTTGCTCTTACTTTAAACACAAATCTCAAAAAGTTCACTTGGTTTTTAATGTATTAATGGGTGACTCAGAGCAAATGAGCAGGGAAAGGGACTATTTTAGGCAGTCGTTTGATAGGAATGGCTATCAAGTGAAGGACTAACTCCACACACACACACAAAGAAAAAACCTGTGAGTAGCAGACGGAGCATTTAATAAATGATGACCCCTATTTATCAAATCTTAAGAATAGCATCTTGGGGCTTCCCCGGTGGCGCAGTAGTTAAGAATCTGCTTGCCAATGCAGGGGACATGGGTTTGAGTCCTGGTCCGGGACGATCCCACATGCCGCAGAGCAACTAAGCCTGTGCGCCACAACTACTGAGGCTGCGCTCTAGAGCCCGTGCTCCACAACGAGAGAAGCCACCGCAATGAGAAGCCCACCACCACAATGAAGAGTAGCCCCCCTCGCCGCAACTAGAGAAAGCCCACACGCAGCAACAAAGACCCAACTCGGCCAATAAATAAATAAATTAATTAATTAAAAAAAGAATAGCATCTCTTCTCACTGTGCCACAGCCTAAAAACGATGTTCATAACCCTGAGTCATAAAGCAATGCTTTTCCTAATAAGGCAAACACGTAAAACGCTTTGAAACTACATCTAAAACGGCATAAGTAGATAAGTAAATAAATACGCACAACCCTCCCTCTCCAGGGTCCAAAAGAGCTAAATTAACCAATCCATCAGCATTCCAGAACAACTTATTACTTGAGAATTCCAACCAGAATAGGTCTAAGGCAAACCTCTCTCCTCTGGCAGCATTTTCTTCTGTGTAAACAGTTCTGTCAAGTGCTTTGGTTGGCAAGCAATAATAAAATCAGCTTTATTTCCTGTTCTTTTTCCCTTAGCAAAACTTACAGTTTGTCATCACCTCTGACATACGTTCCACACGTCCAAGGTCTACCATGAATGACGAAGTACATTTCACATAAACTTTTCTTTTAAAGTGAGTCTTTTATCAAAATGTTTTACATTTTACCTCACAAAACCTTTATCAGACTGTGGAGAGAAATTTGAAAAACACAGTTCATACTTAGTATAGTTAATAAACTCTTATCTATGCCATGGCCATACTTACCTAACCGTAGGCTTTTACTATTTATAAGCCTTGGAAAAACTTTATGTCTTTAAGTAACATCAAAATTCTCAATCAGGATTTCAGGCGTTCAATTCACACCACAGTGAAGGATCAAATGCTAAACTCCTAAAAATAGGGCGTTGTGAGTGAGAGGGACACACAACACTCCGCCGCCAAGGCAAATGCGTCTTCCAGGGGGCAGGGGCGCTCCTTGTACACGTACAGTAGGAGCTCACATTCAGCAAAACCGGGGAGCGAAGGATCAGGTGACTTCACACCACCGACACTTTCAGTCCGATCGGGCCTTACTGTGATCTCAATATTAGTAAACAGCTCATAACCCCAGTTTTGACAATTAAATCTGAACTTGCATCCTAAACACGCGCTATCCGCATGAATGGGTTCGGCAACCGAGGGTCCCCGGAATCCGAGCCCCCAGACACAACCCTGGCCTGCGGACCGCGGTTCCCTCCTGGAAGGGTGTCTGGAGAACCTTCCAACCTGGCAGCGAGGTGTCTCCTCCCCCCGCGAGCTGCGCGTCCTCCTCCTCTGCTGGGCCCATCACGACCTGGTTAACCCTTCCTCCCTTTCCGCGCGAAGGACAGAGAACAGCGAGTGCCGGCCGGGTGACAGGTCGCCCGGAGCTCCCTAGGACCTCCCCGCGCCACCGCCAACCTCCCCGCGCCCCGGGTCTGCGACCCCTGCTCCAGGCCGCCCCCTCTGGGGGGAAGGACGCCGCTACAGCCACGCGGCGGGCGGGAAGGCAGGGGGCCGGGCCGGGCGCAGACGCGCGCGCCGCCCGTGCACCCGACAGCTGCGGGAGCCGCGGCCGGAGGACCGCCCTTTCAGGCCGCGCGCCGCGAGAGCTCGGGGGCGCGGCGGGGGCGCGGCGGGGGCTAGGCGCGGCGGCCAGACGCGGCGGCTGGAGGAGAGCCGAGCCAGCGGCGGACGACGACCCTACAGCCTGCGGCCGGTGCCAGCGAGCCCGAGCGGCCCGCGCCCTCTCCCCACCCGGGCCCTACAGCCTACACCTCGCCGGCCCGTACCTAGGAGGGTTGTGGACGAGACGTGGTTAACCCCGGTGTTTGGGTCGCTGGTTCGCCTCCGGCGCCGCAGCCCCTCGTGCGACTGCTGCCTCCGCGCTGCCTCGTCCCCCTCCGCCATCTTGTACCGATTTAAAATTAACTCCCCACTGACGTCAAACGCCGCCGCCGCTTTATCAACCTCCCGGGAGCCGGCGGGGCGCCGGCGGGTCCTAGTGCCGCCCTCACCAGGGCCTCCTTTTCCTCCCCACGCCCTCCCTCGTCCCGCCCCTCGGCGCCCTCGCTCCGCCTCCGCCCTGCTTGCCTTGCAGCCTGCCGCTCGGTTTTCCCAGGCTTCCACCTTGGGGAGTAATTGGGCGGCGCCCCCACCGCAATCGTCTCACACTCCTACCGCCGTAAGCCCAGGACCACACCCCCTTAGCGCTGAGCGGGTCTGTGTAAAAACCGAAGGGCTCTCCAGAGAACCAAGTCCCTCCTTCCCAATCGAGTAACCCAATTCTCTTTGCAGCTCTTCTCCATAATCGTTGACTCGTGCACTGCACGTGAGGTTGCTTTCATGCTCCTTTCCTTCTCTCCTTTTTACCTCCTCCTCTGCTATTCTCCCCCCTCCCTCCTTCGCTACCCCCCCCGCCCCGCGCTCCCAAGCTATTGCTGGTGCCCTGCTTTTCCTTTTGATCTTTCTTTGCACAGGTCTCTAATATTGTTTCCCATCTAGAGACCATCCTATGCTTTGTTTGGCATAGCTTCCTTCTACTTATGAGGCCCTCCTCCTGTCTTCTTACTGTGCATACCCTTCCCCTGCTGCTCCTAGCCCCTTACAGGTTCAAACCAGAAAGCACTCTAATCAGAAAATGAATTGTAGCTGGTCCTTTCCTAACTGTGATGAACCTTCTTGTGGGGATCCAGTGACATCCTATAGAAAGTTCAGGTCACTTTTAAAAATAACTATCTGCCTGTGGAAGCTTCTGTGAAACATGGCCCCTATTCTTTTGGATTTTTTCCATTATCACCAGCTGCACTAGAAGTTCCTTCTCTCTGGTAAAGGCATGTGTCCAGGTGTCCAAACCGCTGCCTTGTGCAGGTCTTCTCACAGACTTTCATCCAGCATGACCTCTAGAAAAGCACTGTGTGTCACCAAAGCTTGCAAGGTGCCATTCTAGAGGGGTTTTGGGGGCTGTTTATTCATCTGTTTTCTGTATTAATGGAAAGGGATTTGGAACTCCTCCCGGACTTCCTAAGTCCCTGCATCCTGGTTTGATGCCCCGGGACAACCTAAGCCCCAAGCCATAAGCCCTGCTTGATGATGGATTTCCTTTCATAATCTCCCTATGAGGCATCTATTTAATATTGCCACAGTCTGCTTTATGCAGGGTATCATCTAAGGTGTGAGACAAGATGCAAAGATGAGTATTTTTGCCATCAAAGAATAAACTTCCAGTTACAAGTTAGCAGTTAACTTAGCCCTGAGCACACCCCATTAGGGACCCCCAGAGGGTTAAGGCTGCACTACTAGTCAAGTGACCTCCTAACCAGTGTCCGTTCCACTATCAGACAGTTTATCCCATATGCTACTACAGTGCCCTGACAGGTCCAAATCTCCTGACTCCAAGGAGTGTAAAGAAGCCAAACGCAAATACAGTCAAGAGATTGAGCGTTGTCCCATGGTCACCTCAAATCCCTATGTTTAAAAGGCCTTCCTCCATTTTCCCCCGTCAGCCATCCCTCTTCAATTTCTTATCACAGTGAAACCTCAGTGTTACTGCAGACTTCTCCCTCCCTCTACACCCATCAAGTCCCAGTGAAGTCAATTCTGACTTCAAAATTTCCCTCCAGCTCATCTCCTCTCCATCCCCTCAGCTTCCCTCTTGATTCAGACCCCATTATCTCCCACTGGACTTATTACATCAACCTCCCTGCTGTTCCCCCTTCTCCTGTGGGTCCTCCACACAGACTGGCTTGAGTTTTCTTAGATGCAAATCTATTCATGTGATTTCTCTGCTCAGGATAAAGTCCAAGCTCTTCAAACTAGTTGACAAGACCTTTCATGATTTGGGCCCTACCTATGCATCAAGCCTTGTTTTTCACTACTCTGTCATTTATTCCTTTATTCTTTCATTTAACAAATGAATTTTGACACTGTTGTGTGTGCTGAACAGACAAGGACAAACAAGACAGACAAAATTGGTTTCCTTGGTTTTTGTTTCTTTCCACACCCACACAGGCTGCCCCAGCACAAAAAAGTGAGCATCCAAGAGCTCAAATATCTGTCTTGTTCAGGCTATATCTCCAGCTCCTAAGCCAGTGCCTAGTACATAACAGGGTCTCAAAAAATAGTTGTGGAATAAATGAATGAATAAACGAATGAATGAATGGGTTACAACCTGATTCTACCACTGATTCACCTAATGTTTCTAAACTTCCAGGTCCTCATTTTTATAACTATATAACAGGATTCTTATGGGATCAAATCAACATATTGAGAGCATTTTCTTGGCTCTAAAATAGCCAACATTTATGGAATGTTTACTGCTCAAAGTACTTTACATATGGTAAGTCATTTAATCCTAACAGTAATCCTAAACGGTAAATGCTAATGCTATTCTCATCTTACAGATAGAGAAACTGAGGCACCAAGTGGTGAAAAACTTGCCTAAGTGGCAGGACTGGCATTTGAAGGCAGGCAATCTGGGTCCAGAGATTATGCTCATATCCACCCTAACAGTGTTCAGCTTATAGACTGTGGCTTTTTGTCTTTGTTCATTTTTTTCGGTACGCGGGCCTCTCACTGTTGTGGCCTCTCCCGTTGCAGAGCACAGGCTCCGGACGCGCAGGCTCAGCGGCCATGGCTCACGGGCCCAGCCGCTCCGCGGCATGTGGGATCTTCCCAGACCGGGGCACGAACCCGTGTCGCCTGCATCGGCAGGCGGACTCTCAACCACTGCCCCACCAGGGAAGCCCAGCTTATAGACTGTGAATTCCTGGAGGGCAGAATCCATAGCTTATCCACAGCCAGGTCTTTGGGATTCTGCTTTCAGTTAATGTAAATTGTATTAAAAGCTATTTCTACCAAATAAACAACTTTAAAATTTTTTAAATCCTGTTAATAATTGGGCAAAGACATCCACAGGCAATTCACCAGAAAGAATTATCAAAGTGGACCTTAAACATATGAAAAAAGGTTCAGTTTTACTCATAATAAGAGAAATGCAAATTAAAACAACACTGAGACACCATTTCTCACCCGTCAGGTTGGCAAAAATTCAAAAGCTTACGATTACACTCTGTTGGCAAGGGTATGGGGGAATGCAGGCACTCTCCTACATTGCATTCTCGCTGGGAATGCAAAATGGTGTAACCCCTATGGAGAAGAACTTGGCAACATCCTACAAATTTCATTCCCATTTACACTTCGACATGCCAATCTCACTTCTGGGCATTAACCCTGAAGATACAACTCCAATAATCAAAAAAAATTTTTTTCTGCAGAAGGTTATTCACTGCAGCATTATTTGCAGTTGCAAAATATTGGAAACTATCTAAATATCCAAGTGTAGGTGATTGGTTAAGTAAACTATGATAATTACTCATGATGAGCACTTTTTAACTGTAAAAAAAGAAGAGGAAGATCTCTATGAACTGATATACAGTGATTTCCAAGAGACATTCTTAAGTGAAAAAGCCAAACTGCAAAAGAGCCTATGTAGAGCCTACCTTTTGTGTGAGAGGAATAAGAAAACATACAATATCTACTTGCCTATCCAAAAAGAAACTCGGCGAGGTTAAATAATAAAGTTAGTGGCCTCCAAGGAGTTGGGAGTGGGGGGAATAAGACAGAAGTAACACAGAACACAGTACACCTTTTTATCTCGTGTTGACTTTTGGAAACATGTTCTACATGATAAAAAAATAAAATTAAATCAACAAGAAAGGGAAGGGGGTACTAAAACTGAAAGCAAACCAAATAAATGTTAACAGTATTTAAATGAATAACAGAACCAAACTGAAGAGGGAAGAAAAGAAAGCCAACTAATCCAAGTAACCTACAAACATAGTATTGAACTACAAATACTTCTTGGTCCTGGTCAGGGTGGAGGGAGAACAGCAAACAAGTCCTGAACTCTTTTTAGTAGGCTTGTTTTTGTAGATGTATGGGCAAAGCAATTCTGAACCTATTTTCAACATTTTATAGAAGTAAACAAATGAGTAAGTGTGTTTTATTGTTGAGAGCCAGCGTTCTTGATGGGAAAGAAGGGACATACAAATAACAAAAGGGGGAGGTAAGATAAACTACACGGGATGGATTAAATTGGAGGTATTGATACTGACCAAAGGTTTCTAAAATATGTATGAATATGTGTGTATGCAAGTGTAAACATTCATGTATATGTGTTGCATATGTACAGATGTGTGTATACATGCATATATTTCCTAGCTCTGTCCACAGAAAAGGCCTAAGCAAAGACACCCGGGTAGTAATGATCATACCTAGTGCCCACTCTTGATCTCTAATACTATTCCCTTCTAAAAAGAAGTGGAGTCATTGGAGAAACGGCTAGTTCCAGAGCTGGGGTAGGGTGGGTACAAGGCAAACCATGAGCATCATCTTTGTGGCAGAAATTAAGGAGGTAGTCCAAAGTATGATGGAGCCTATCTTTCTTTCTGAGTCTTCTAGGGAAGGAAAGCACAGGGTACTGGGGATATGAGATGTGACTGGAACAAACCCTAGGATCTTTTTCACCTTCATGGAAATGGTGTAAGATAGAAGGAATCTTCTCCCCTGTAAGAGCTAGAGATTTGGGTATCTATTAATGGAAACCATTACCTTGATTTAGGGGCATCAGATGGATAGGGCAGGGTTAGAGTAGGGGAACAGGTAAACAAATATAAAACAGTGACCACCATAGAAAAGACGTTGAATATTGCTGTGGCTAAAAGATAAAATGCTCTCTGAGGATGAAAAAGGTTGTGTTAGGGGCAAACTGCATCTTTGTAGACCTTATCCTTTCAGTGATGTGTTTACTGGAAGTATAATTTAAGGTAACCACCATGTTTGCATACCATTGCTCCTTTGTGTGAAGAGATGTGCTTTTTTGTCCAAGAATGGTTGACAGAAGATGAATGAGCCATTTCCAGGAGGCTATCTGAGACCAGATCTGGGCACAGGCAGGACTGCTTCAGGGGCCAGTAGACAAAAAGAAGAACAAAGCTGGGAAATTCCCTGGCAGCGTTGGGAGCACTAGTAGCTTAATCCAATCATAGGCATCTCTTGGTGGACTTTGCAGGCTCCTCTCATTGACCTCGGGGGCAGTGGTCACTGATTGATCCCAGAAGTTGTACAGTGACTGTGGCTAACAAACCGATTTGCCACATTGGCTTTGGCTTTCTTTGGAATTACCATTTTGAGGGAGGGGCCAAAGAGGAAATTTTTTTGCAAGGAAGGACGGAAATCAAGGTTCTTGCTGGAGTAGCTGTGAACAAGAAGAGGGACTCTGGGGCTTCCCTGGTGGCTCAGTGGTTGAGAGTCCGCCTGCCGATGCAGGGGACACGGGTTCGTGCCCCGGTCCGGGAAGATCCCGCATGCCGCGGAGCGCCTGGGCCCGTGAGCCATGGCAGCTGAGCCTGCGCGTCCGGAGCCTGTGCTCCGCAACGGGGGAGGCCATGACGGTGAGAGGCCCGCGTACCGCAAAAAAAAAAAAAAAAAAGAAGAGGGACTCTGAATTATTGATTGGCAGGGAAATTTTACTTATATACAAAGCTGATATGCCAGGGTCATTGAATTACATCTTATAAAGGAGATCAAATCATGAACATCAAGGGTTCCTTGAGGCTAATACTAGTAGCACCCCGGACGTGGGTGCCCGCCTCTCTGACACAGCCGTGCTGAACTCATGTTGAGAATTGTGGACATCTTGAAAGGCACTTGCTCCATATGGAACACTGTGGCCAGATGGGTTTCCATCCAGCTTGCTGCTTAATATTAGGTGTCCATTGTTCTCTGAAGCAAGGGACAGCTGTCCCTCATGAATGTGAGAGGGAAATAATGACCCTTCCAATCTATATTCATCCTCAGATGTAATTATCTGAACTGGGTACATGAGCATCAGTGTCACTTAGTGAAAAGAACACCAACTCTGGAGTTCAAACCCCAGCTATGCCACTTGGTTTTATGACCTTGACAAAGTTAAGTAACCTCTTCGATCCTCAGTTTCCTCTGCTGTAAAGGTCTCTTCCTAGCATTTTTTCATGATGATTACAGATAATATAGATAAAGTATTTAGCCCAGTGGCTGGCACATGGCAATAAATGATAACCATCATGATTATTACTCCAATCAAGTCTAAGAAGAAACTGAAGAACGGGAGCATAATTAAAAATGATAATACCTGTTCATAATTTCATTTAATCTATAAAATACCTCTATGAGGCAAGCATTATTGGTACCATCAGCCTTTTACAGAACAAGAAACTGGGGCTTTAAAAGGTGGCATAATTTGTTCAAGCCCACATGATTAGTAAATTGAGGAGTTGAGATCTAAATGCAGCTCTGTCTGCCTGCAGAGTCTATTTTCTTAACTGTCTAGCTCCGGATAACACATGGTCTAGGGGCTAGATGCTGGAAACGTTATAATCATAAGAACCATTTATGCTGACCACTAAGTAGCTAGAAACAGCTTCTGGATATCCAGGAAGCTGTTTCAGGTAGCTGGAGTGGAGGTAAACATCACTCAAAGTCCAACCCAAGAGACTTCCCTGGTGGCGCAGTGGTTAAGAATCCGCCTGCCAATGCAGGGGACACGGGTTCAAGCCCTGGTCCGGGAAGATCCCACATGCCACGGAGCAACTGAGCCCGTGCACCACAACTACTGAGCCTGCGCTCTAGAGCCCACGAGCCACAACTACTGAAGCCCATACGCCTAGAGCCCGTGCTCCGCAACAAGAGAAGCCACTGCAATGAGAAGCCCATGCACCACAACGAAGAGTAGCCCCCACTCACCGCAACTAGAGAAAGCCCACACGCAGCAACGAAGACCCAACACAGCCAAAAATATACATAAATACGTAAATAAGTAAATTTATTTTAAGAAAAGTCCTGCACAAGTGTACCCATGAGCACCATGACAAGCACTCTCCTTGATGCAATGGAAACATTACTTGCTGATCGACTTCTATGGAATTCAAGGGTGTCTTGTGGTCACTAAATTAGTCTAGTAGTGGGAGTAACAAAAATCCCAATTCGTGAACTGAACTTGCTTGAGAACATTTTGAGAAGTAGTTAGTGATTGGTTTTTAAATTAAGATCAGCATACAAAAGAATACTGGCGAGGGCTTCCCTGGTGGCGCAGTGGTTGAGAGTCCGCCTGCCAATGCAGGGGACACGGGTTCGTGCCCCGGTCCGGGAAGATCCCACACGCCGCGGAGCGGCTGGGCCGTGAGCCATGGCCGCTGAGCCTGCGCATCCGGAGCCTGTGCTCTGCAACGGGAGAGGCCACATCAGTGAGAGGCCTGCGTACTGCAAAGAACACTGGCGAGAACTCTTTAGGAACTATACTATATTCAATAACACCTTTTCAAAAATAACGATGAGGGAGTGAATGTAGCCACTAGGATACCGAAAATGTGCTAGAAGCTTGAAGCAAACACTGCCATGTGCTTTCAACTCCTCTGAGAACAGGGCAGTGAATGATATCCACCCCAGACAGCCCATCCAGACACACCTAACAGCCCCCCGCATTACAGCCCCCCGCATTACTCCCGCCCTCAGGAATGCCTTTGAAGTCAGTGGGAAAACCATGTTTCACAGAAGGAACTACACATCTTAGCCTCTTTTAAGATTAAGACAATATCCACTTTGGCCTTGTTAAAATCAACATAGTGTATTTGTAACTGGAGAGCAGCGAAATCTCTTTCCATCTCACACCCAAGCTTAATTCCAAACTCCCCAAAACTGGCTGGCTAGTTGGCAGGCAAAACACTCCACCTTGACGATACCCTTAGAATTAATTGTCCCTGTTGTAACCTACTTAATCCTTGGGTTCACTGCCACCAGTGTAGTTTCATCATCATATTTTGACTGTTAAAGCTGCACCTCACCTCAAACACTTCCCCCCAGCCCAGTGCCATTTCTCCACACCCCCAATCTTCTTGAGGTCTGTCTTCAGGTATAAACACTCAGAAAGTGAGTTCCTTCTTTCTTTTCCCATGACAGTTCCTTGCTCAAGCTGATATATCTGCAGGTGGTACCACTGCCACCTGATCTGACTGGCGAATATTTATCTTTCAAGCTTCTCCTGATCACCCTCTAAGAAGGTGAGCTATTATAAGCCATAATGAAATGATTGTTATTTTAACGTTCAGTTTTGGGGTAATTTGTTATAAAGCAATAGATAACCAGACCACATGCACAGAGTGTACTACCGATGTGTGAACATGAACATATATACATAGAAAAGTATAAACTAATATAATACATAACAATAATAAACATTGAATTCAGGACAGTGGTTATCACTCTGGTATAGTTACTTGTTTGCTTTTGCTGTCTAGAGCAGTGGGTTTGTTTTTTTTAATAGATCTTTATTGGAGTATAATTGCTTCACAATACTGTGTTAGTTTCTGTTGTACAACAAAGTGAATCAGCCATATGCATACATATGTCCCCATATCCCCTCCCTCTTGAGCCTCCCTCCCACCCTCCCTATCCCACCCCTCTAGGTCTTAGCAAAGCACTGAGCTGATCTCCCTGTGCTATGCGGCTGCTTCCCACTAGGTAACTGTTTTACATTAGGTAGTGTATATATGTCGATGCTACTGTCACTTCGCCCCAGCTTCCTCCCCCTCCACGGTGTCCTCAAGTCCATTCTCTATGTCTGTGTCTTTATTCCTGTCCTGCCACTAAGTTCATCAGTACCGTGTTTTTTTTTAGATTCCATATATACGTGTTAGCATACAGTATTTGTTTTTCTCTTTCTGACTTACTTCACTCAGCATGACAGATTCTAAGTCCATCCACCTCACTACAAATAACTCAATTTCATTTCTTTTTATGGCTGAGTAATATTCCATTGTATATATGTGCCACACCTTCTTTATCCATTCATCCGTCGATGGACATTTAAGTTAGAGCAGTGGTTCTTAATTTGTTGTTGTTTTGTTTTATTTGACAGTGATACAGATAACAAGTGGCATTCATTTACAGGTCGTGTTCCCGTAGGCATGCACAAATATCCCCTGTTCGCCACTGTCAATTAGACTACTGGCTGTGCAACTCCCGACAGGAGCAGATCCAGGATCTGTGGGGTCTAAAGCATCTACAAATTTGGGGAACTTCTTTAAGAAAACAGATTATGAATCAAAAGTAGATTTGAAAGTAAATATTTAGAATAAGAAAAGAAATCACAAATTTTATAAAGTTAACATTCCACAAATGTACAGAAAATTTATATTTTTATTGATTAAGCTCATGGCATACATCTCATACTTTTTTTCTGACTTTTTTGGCTGCATGGTCTTTGATTGATTACCTTTTCATATTATGTGAATTGGGATATTTTCTGAAGAGAAAATAAAGGCAATTTAGTTTTTCCTCCAACATAGTTAATAAAATTTTCATTTACTGATAGCTTAGAAAAGTCTCTTTTAGCTTCATAACATTTTATTATTGATATGTAAATTTTTAGGATTATTGTCAAATTTGGGAAAATCTCTATCAGGTCTCTTTCAAGTAGGAGCTTCAGATTTCAGGGCATATCAAGTTTTCTTTTCAGTGACTAATCTCACATACTCTTTGAATTGAAAATGCATGGGGCGTTTATAATTGTATGTGCTGCATTTTGCAGTAGAGGCTTAACAGGAGAGAAATTCCATTTTTCATCATCACTGATGAGTACAAAATCCTCTTTTTACATTTGTACCCATCTAGTGGTTGGAAGAATCTTCCAGAGGCTAGTTTCTGGCTACATACTTTTCAAACATTATTTTCCCTCCACTCCCCACATATACACTGTCGACACTTTTACTCCTGACCTTGCACATGTTCCTATCTCCTCTGAGTCTGAGAGCAGGAAGAGAGACAAAGGGGACATGTGATCTGGTCTGCCCCGCTAGGGCTTATATCAGGAAGTCGATGTTAAACAGAAAGCAGAGAGAGTTTGTGCCCTCTCCTCCATTTAGTACTCAGGGAGCAAACTGCTCCACTAAGTGTCCTTGCTCCTTCAAGAAATGGTCATAGCAGATTAAAAACGATGGTGCGGGACTTCCCTGGGGGTCCAGTGGTTAAGACTCCACGCTTCCATTGCAGGGGGCTCAGGTTTGATCCCTGGTCAGAGAAGAAGATCCTGCAGGCCGAGTGGTACATCCAAAAAAATAAAAACTAAAAACGATGGTGCACGGAGGTTAAGTGGAAACAGGCCTTATTTATCCCTTCTGAGATCCCCTTGGCTGGGGCCTAGAGGCCACCACATACACCATGGAGGACTAGGAAGGTAGCTGATTTGGGAACCAGAGGTCATCGTTGTGAGTACAGAGTGTTCACCCTAAGCCAGGAGTCAGATGGAGGTTGTAGGCGAGATTCATACAGGTATGCCACTCCACGGTGCCCTGAACCAGCAAAAAAGAGCACTGGGTCCTGGACACACCAAAGAACAAAGCACAGGCAGGTCAGCTCCAGCTCCGCAGATGAGTGCAAGGTGCCTAGGGATCAGACTAGCCAAGCTACCTCACAGCAGAGTCCAGCAAGGCCCCAAACAAGACCACTGGGATCCAGATGTGTATCTGGGACGCTCCCCTTGCCAAGTGGTCAACCGAATAAGCTCTCCACTCTGTCTGCAACCCTCTGTGTTCCTTTAGCTAGTGCTTTAGGAGCAAGTAGAAACAATGGAACCTAACATACTAGAATTGGATTTTCAAGTCACAGGGGAAGATCCCTGGAATCCTCTACTAAGACTTATAAGAGCACAAGGAAAAAATTTTTTTTCTATTTCTTTAATTTTGTATCTGTATGAGATGATAGATGTTCACTAAACTTATTGTGACAATCATTTGATGATGTCTGTAAGTCAAATCATTATGCTGTACATCTTAAACTTATACAGTGATGTATGTCAATTATACCTCAATAAAATTGGAAGAAAAAAAATAAAGTGCATTTCTTGTACACAGCACAAAAAAAAGTAACATTTATCAGGTACTTGTATGTGTCTGGTAATTCATGTTACCATAATAAATATATTTCTATTATATTACTTTTTATTTTTAGTTAAGTTTCACAATAACTCCAAAGCAGAGGTACTATTACTATTTCCATTTTATACCAAGAAGCCTGAAGCCAAGAGAAATTAAATAATTTGCCCAAGGTTACCCAGCTTATAAAATAGTGGAGCTAGGCTTTGAACCCACTGGTAGAACTCAGGAGTTCACACTTGGAACTACTAAATTCTGTTCTCCTGTAGCAACTTGAGGAATTCCAGGTGTATGATACCACCAGCTCCTTGGGGTTGGCCTGACTATCCCCCACTACATGTCACCACGTGACATCAATGGCAGAGCTCAGAATATAAGATTGCTGCTCCAATGTATCAGGGGTAGTCTGCTTCTCAAATCCAGAGCCCAGACTGCTTTGGAGGAGGGTCCCCTGTTGCTGGAGAAGAACTACACATCAGCTGTCACCACCCTGTGGATACCACGCTGGGGCATGCTGGCAGTGGCTGACCACGCCTTCCATTCCAGAAGCCTATGGTGCCTTTTAAAGACATGCTCACTTCCAGCACAACCATGTTTTAATCCATGGAAATTCATCCTTAAAAATAACCACACTTGCTAAGGATAACCCAGAAACTGGAGCAGCAAGGGGTCTAGATTGCAATTCTGACTCCGTGATAAGAACCCTTGAAAACATATTTAACCTTTATGGACTTTCATTTCCACTAAACTGAAGGGGGTGCAACATACTACTATCATTTATAGGCTGGTTGATTTGTTTTTTCTTGAGCAAGTATTCGTGTTCAGGGTTCTTCTCTGCCCAGCCTTGCCACCTCCTCCAACACTCATCAGCATCTGCTTTCTTCAGAGCTCTTGAGGACAAAGCCATATCCTTGCTGGCAGAGAGAGCTAGGATCTGTGCCAAGCCTGCAGACTACTGATGCTCCTAGAGCCTCTGGTCTACTGGGTACCATGGCTGAAAGATGCCACACAGAGACAGCGAGGTCAGCCTCCAACCAGCCCTGCTATGCTTTGCTCTAAGCAGTTCTGCGTGTGCCTAAAGATTCCCAAAGTCTTTCCTGAAGGGAGACTTTGCAGTTTTCTCCTCCCACCTCTTGCTGCCCCAAAGTCCCATGAAGCCATTTCCTCAGTTTCTGGTCTCACCCCTCTAACCAAGGTCTCCAGCAGCTTCCAAGAAGACAGGCAGGGAGCAGATGCTGTGCCTCTCCTCTACCTCCTGCCTCTCAGGCCCTACTCTCAACTAATCCGACCTGTCCTCCCATCAAGGGCACTGGATATTTGACCAACCCAGCACAAAACGATGCACATTAGTGATGACAATGGGTGCAAAGCTGAAAAGGATTTGAAGGAGAAATACTGTCCTCACTAACTGTATTTTGGCCCCAGCTCTGTACGGCAAAATTGTCCTGTAACAGATGTTAAAAATAAACATACTTAGGAATTTCAGCATGGATTAGATACTTTCCTCCTGTTCTTGTTTTACTGAGACAGAACCAAAAAAGGGTATGTCCATCTGGGAAACATCATTTAAAAATTTTAGATCATGGACGTATTTAAATCTGGAGGTCATGACCAACAGCACCCTGGATCCCATGCTGGGACTCTCTCCTCGAATACATTCATGTTTTCTTTTATTTCATCCTTCACTGATGATGACTGATAGGATTTATCAAATTCAGGTCAATGGAAAAAACCATGGGAAGCTCACCATGACTGGAGGTAGGGTACTTGTTCTTTACAAGATAAGCAGGTTATTTCCCACAATAAAACTTGTAGTTGTAGAAGAGAACACAAAGCCTCTCAGTGTAATACTTTAACAAGGAAAATGATTACAGAGTGGTTTTAATATCTTTCATGATGCTTACCTGAGGCCTGAGGAGCTGGTAGTCATTCTGGGGGGAGGTTAAGTAGTATGTGCAGAAGACTAATACACGGCTATTTTCCAAATGAAGTCAGGAGAAATTCCACACGCACACACAGATGCTTTGGGGAGAGTGGAAGGAAAATAACGGGCCTCTGGTGAAGAGAAAGGAAAAGGGATATTAGGGGATAAAAGAGCTAGTTGTAAGCAGTCAAGAATGGGAAAGTGAGGCTAAGAGGAAGTTAGACTTATAAAGGTGAGAAAAAGCCCATTGTGGGTCAAGAGCGAAGAAGGAGAAATTAGGCAACAAAAATTCAGGAACCAGAAAAGAAAAGAGAGAGTATAAGTGGGATATACTGGAGTCCCATGTGAGTCTGGTCGATCTGCACCTGCTCACTAAATGATGGTGTTCCCAAGCCCCACAAGCAAGGAAACGAAGAATAAGATCTTGGTTTCTAGTCTATCCTCTCCAACATCCACCAAAGTCTCCAACATCCACCAAAGCAATCTGGGCAGCTATTCTCTCTTGAGTGGCAGAGGAAAGGAGAAGGATGCAGACCCCAAAGGTGGGAAGGAAATATAAAGGACAACAGGCAGCAAATATCTTAATAAGAGAGACTTGGGAGGTGCTGCTGGGGAAACACGGAGAGACGAGTGCAGGATCTACAGTGAGCTAGGATCTGGGAGATAGCCTCAGGGCGGCTTGCAAATGGAGATCGCAGCCAAAAGGCAACTTCCTAGGCTCATTGATCCTTTGATCATTTTTAGATCATTTGCAGTTCAATGAGTGAGGGGGATTTAAATCTAGGACAAAAATTTCCCTTAGGCTTTCTCTCAATTTCAATGCTCAGAATTGCTACCCGTGCTGATTTCTAAAACTAATCTCTGACAAGGAAAATGGATTTACCATGACTGGTTTGATGTAATTAAGATCCATCCTGCTTTGGGCTGGGAGCAGATTTCTCTGAAGCCCATAAATTGCCAGATACCTGAACAAAGTTGGGATATTGTTAGCAAGGATGAAAGGAGGCGTGGTCAATGGAGAAGCAGCTCTGTCTGTCATAGATCAGAACATGGGGCATGACTTCCAAATACACCCTGACCAGCACCTCCTCCTTCTCTGCTCCAACAATCCACTTGCCACAAGGAAAATAAACTTAGCCCCACACCCCCCAAATTTGGGCATAACTGAAGTAATGAAGCTAGGAGCAGCCTGGAAGCCCTGAGACTTACTCAAGAAGTCTACAATTACCAGAGAAATTAATGTAGTCATAGGCAGCTTATACTGAAACGTGCCACCAATTGAGAAGCGTAAGTTACACCACTGATGGTGACAAAGAACCTTCCAATTCTCAGTAAGTACCAGTTATGTGCTGTTCCTATTCAGCCCTTGACCTGGCATGTTTATAGAGTTCTTGGCTTTCTACGAGACCCTGCCGTGTGGTTGAAAATCCTGTTTATCTTATTGTCACACGTATCCTTATAATACAGATCTTCTTCCACTCACGATGGAATAAATCCATGATAAATCCATAAACCCATCTTAAGTTGAAAGTATCATTAAATTGTAAAGGCATTTAATACACCTAACCTACAGAACATCATCGCTTAGCCTAGCCTCCCTTAAACGTGCTCAGAATCCTTATATCAGCCTACAGTCGGGCAGAATCATCTAACGCAAAGACTATTTTATAAGAAAGTGCTGAATATTCATATAATTTATTAAATACTGGAGGTGAAAAATAGAATGGTTGCCTGGGAACAGAACAGTTGTAAGTGTATCGGTTGTTTACCCTCATGATGGTGTGGCGTCTTGGGGGGTGCAGCTCACTGCCACTACCCAGCATCACTGAGAGAGGACGGTACTGCACATCACCAGCCCAGGAAAAGATCAAAATTCAAAGTACGGTTTCTACTGAATGCATACCACTTTCACACCATCATAAAGTCGAAAAATCATTAAGTCGAAACATCACAAGTCAGGGACCATCTATATAGTCCTCTACAACTTGAAGTGACTTGAATAAGTTGGGTTTTTCCCACCAGAAAATCAGTTTAACCTGGAGGCTGAGGCTTGGGAACTGGATAAGACCTGCAGATTTGTTTTGTTTGTTACACAGTTGGCCTGCAAAATGATTTTTTTAAATTTTGAATTAATTATAAACATTGGAAAAATCAGCAAATTACACACTTTTTTTTAAAATCTGGATTTCAGGCTTTTCTTGAAAAATCAGAAGATCTGGCCCCCTGGGCCAGCCTACCTACATAGTCACCATTGTCTGGTGCTGACTAGTGTATCCCCCCTTTGGAAGAGAAATAGATTCTCCAGCTCGCTACAAACCCCACTTCATATTCATGCTGCCTGCTTGATCTACCCCAAGCATTTGAACTTATGGCACCTGGCTACCTAACAAATATACCCATGGAGTAACCTAATGGACCTGAATTTAATAAACCCAAGAGTCAGAGCCAGTTCAATCTGAGATTGAAAAGCAAATACATACACGAAGGGAGAAACATATATGTATGTGACATGTGATCTCCTATCAGGAGATTTGAGACATGAGGCCCATCCCCAGAGGAAAAACATTCTGAAACTCATAGCCCCCCTCCCTCTCCCCACAAATCTTGGGAAGCTGCCCAGCCCGGATAAGAGAGAGTCAAACAGCCCATTGTTTTTGAGTCTAGTCTACAACAATCGCTGTGTCGTGGGAGGCCCCAGAGCACTAGATCTGATTACCTGCTGATCATGATTGCAGATTGCAGAACAAGCCTGTTCCCATTAGTGACTGTATACAATTACAATCTGATATGCTTTGGGGATCTTACCACAATATTCTTTTCAGGGATTTCTCATTTCTGCCACCATCCCCCAGACACAAGCACACACACTCTCTACCTTGATATGCCTGACAGCAGGGGGCCCAGATGGAGTCTGGAAAACTGGCTTAGTTTGATCAGCGCGCTATATATGTTTCTCAAGATCCATCTTTTCTTCCTTCTTTCATCCCCCCTTCATGACCACGCCCTTTAAAACCCATCTTCCCAATGAGAGAGTCCAAAACTGAAAGAAAGGGGGTGGAGGGTGGATATTTCCACCAATTGTTTTCAATAAGTGCCTAATTCCAAACTCAATCAGAACAGTTAAAATGTACTAACGTGACATCTCAGGATCTCAGTCAGAAAGAGCTAATATTCGGTATGAACAAAAATGTGCGTAATGTGACACACTGCTGCGTGTTGAAACAGAAAACCGAGTACGGATCCTTCAGCTGATGAGATGACAGAAACAGTTCTTAACAATTAGGACAGATTTTTTTTTAAATCAGCAAAAAAAGGAACTAAGTATCCTAGAGATTACTGTGGCCTTTGGAGAAATTTCTTTCAAACTGGATGCAGCCATAGGGAAATCAGGTTAGTGTAATAAGATCAGACATTTTGAGTCCAAAGCACCCCTTCAAGCATGGAAGGGCACAAACAATGCTCTCTCCTGACAGCCCCGGGTAAGACAGTCTTCTGTCTGTTCCGCTTTCTAGTGGACTTAGGTACATGCCTCCAGAAAATCCTGTTGAAAATAGAGGGGCTCATTCTACCTAAAAAGTTTTAGCGCTTGGAATGCAGGCTCTAGAGGAACATGAAGGAATTGGACATTTTCTAGAATTCCTCTCTCTTGGTCCTTTTATCACCCTAGGAAAGTGGAGTGACTAGGCAGGGAACCATGAACAGAGAGACATTGGTGGGTCTGCCTCCATCACTTAGTTCAGCTCAATTCAATCAGAATTTACTGGGTGCCTACTCTGTACCCAGCACTGTGCTAAGGCTATAACAACTATGAAAGGAGCCTGTGACAAAGCCCTTGACCTCCAGAACTTGTCATCTTTTGGGTGGGCTGAACCTATACAGGAATAGGAATTAGGAAACAACACAAGAATATAACTGAGCATTAAAATTGATCTAAAGTAGTAAATCAACTATACACCAATTAAAAAAATTTTTTTTGATCCAATGTCTACCTAATCTCAGGTTCCTTATCTACCATTTCACAAATGTATTTACAAAATTATAACAAATTTAATTAATTATAATTTAAATATATTAAAATCCATCATAGGTCACATTCTAGCAGAGCTAAAATTAGAAGATAGATAACACCAACTGTTAAGAAGAACATGGGGACTTCCCTGGTGGCGCAGTGGCTAAGACTCCGTGCCCCCAACACCGGGGGCCCGGGTTCAATCCCGGGCCAGGGAACTAGATCCCATATGCATGCTGCAACTAACAGTTCACATGCCACAATTAAGGAGCCCACGTGCAGCAACTAAGACCCGGCACAACCAAATAAATAAATAAATATTTTTTAAAAAAAGAAGAACATGGATCATTTGGACATCTCATGCTTCAACGATGGGAGAATAAGTTGGTAAAACCACTTTGGAAAACTCTTTGCCTATATCTACGAATATATCTTATGATCCAGCAGTTCTACTTCTGGATTTATGTGCACGTGAAATCCATACATATTTTCACCAAAAGACATGTATAAGAGTGGTCACAGCAGCACTGTTTATAATAGCCCCAAACTGGAAACAACTCAAATGACCATCAGTAGTAGAATATATGTGCAGCACAGTCAGGCAAGCAACAATTATAGAGCAGTGAGAAAAAACAAACTACAACCGTATGCAATAATATGGATGAGTCTTACCAACATGATGTGGAACAAAAGAAGCCAGACAGAAAAAGATGACTACATACTATATGATTCCATTTGTTTAAAGTTCAAAAGCAAGTAAAACTAATCTATTGTGGTGGAACTCAGGGCAGTGGTTACCCTTATTCCATTCCGGGAGAGTAGTTATTGAGATGAAAGCCAGGAGGAGGATGCTGGGGTACTGGTAATGATCTATATCTTGATCTGGGAGCTGATTACATGAGTGTGTTCACTTTGTACAAATTCATTGCACTCTATGTGATTTGCACATTTTTGTATGTAATTTGTCAATTAAAAACTCCATACAAGGGTCTCATCAAGTATCACAAATGCATCAACATTTTCCTAAAGATTTCTATCAGTGGAGAAGTAAAGCCCAAAAGAGTTGTAGAAATTGACTTTCAGTAGTCTCTGACAAGGACCAGGAATTTCAGGATTCTGAACTCCCTGTTCTGTCACTGATTCTCCAGACAGTTTTAGGAAAACATTACTTCCAATGCCTCTGTTTTAAAAAACAGCAAGGTTGGCTTTCATTCTTCATTCATCATCTAATAGATTTACCTTTATGGGTGAGATATGTGAAATTGCCCAGCAGTCAGTACTTTTGACAATAAATCAAAATGAAAATTCAAGTCCCTCATCATTTTCATGATAGGTAACAAAATTCTACTGCATCTAAGGGATGTATTGTTATTGTCCAAACTTAATCATTATCACTACATAATAATTGTGCTGATTCTCTGCTGAACCCACAGGTGAAGACTGGGCTGTCTGCCATGAACCTTTATGTGGAAGCCAAATCCTTTGCTCCTTCCCTCTCAGAGGAGTGGGGAGAGGTGTCCTCTCATTCCATACATGGATAGATTCTTTGGTTCTGAGGGGCCAGGAGAAGTAACAAGTCTTAGGAATGTAAGCCTAAGAGTTGGTTTTGATGGAAAGAGACCTTGTGCTATCACTTAATAGCTAGAAAATTTTAGACAAGTCATCTCACCTCTCTAAATTTCAATTTACTCCTCTTTAATTTGGGGCCGTATCAATCCCTCTCCTACTTACCTCCTTGGGTTGTTTTGAGGTGGAAGTGAGATCACGTATTTAAAATTTTTTTGGAAACGAGAAAGTGCTATACAAAGTATTATAATTATGGGAAAATGCTCGCAGTAAACTCTGTTGGGTTCTTTTTAAAATGAGTGTCTATGTGAACCACTGCAGGATATAGCACAGTGAACAAGACAAACAAGGTCCCCGCTATCAAGCAGCTCATGTGGGGGGAGAGGACAGACAGGAAAACGGCAAACAAAAAGATAAGATGACTTTGATTAGTAAAAAAAAAAACAAAATGCTATGAAGAAAATAAAACAAAGCCGTGTAATAGAGAGTGACTAGGAGGTTTCTTATTTGTTGATCAGGGAAGGCTTCTCTGAGATGGTGGCATTTAAGCTGCGTCCTGAATGTGACAAAGAAGTTCTGGGGAGTGTTCCAGGCAGAGGGAACAGTAGATGCAAAGGTGCTGAGATGGGAGGGAGCTTGACAGTCTGAGGACCAGAGCGAGAGCCAGTGTGGCTGGAGCTGGAAGAGAGGCTCGAGATGGTCAGAGGGCGGGCAGGGGCTTCACCACAGAAGACGTGGTGAGGGCGCGTCCCCTAGGGAAAGGGTGTAGGTAGAAAAGAGGGCACAGGACCAAGCGCTGTTTATAGCAGAGGAAGAACTGGCAGCAAAAGACTTTCCTCCCAGGGAAATAGCTGTGAAATCATAAAATCAGGCCTTCCTTCTGCCTTGCACAATTTAGGACAAACACCACGCAGGTTCCAGAGGTGGCGTCACTAAGAAGCTGATGAGTATAAGCTTCAGGGCGCCTCACTTGTACCAGGCTCTTCCAAAGCCCTGGGAGGCACCCTGGCGTATTTGCCATCAAATTTTATACTCTTTTTCTTTAAAAGATCTCCCCAAATCTTCCCCTACCACTGAATGCATCCAAATGCCATGGCAAACTTCTAGAATCAGAGCTGCAGCAACAAGTCAGGACCCTGAGGGTTGGAACTCTGTCTCCCTTGATTGCCTCAGGGTCCCCCGTCCAGTCCCGGAAGTCTGAGATGCTATTTCGCCTCTCTTTTCGTTACGAGGCCCTGGAGCCAGCCTTTCCAGAGTCTGGCCTCACTTAGCCTTTCTAGCCCGGTTCCCTGTGGCTTCTCCCAGCCGCCTCCTTCCTCCACCTCCACAGCCTTCCCCGAGCCTGTGCGAAGCTCTACCAACTTATCCCTCTTCCAGTCTCACGCGGGTCCTCTCCTGGCTCCGTCTCTTTGCACGTGCTCTTCCTCGTGCCTTGAAGGCTCTTTCCTCTCTCCTCCTGTCACGCTCTTGCTGAATGCTCATGCTCTGTAAAGCATCATGGTTCAGCTTTAAAGCTGTAAAGCACGAGGGTTCAGTCACGTCTTGTCCCCCTCCTCTGACTGCTGCTCCCAGGACACCGTGTGTATCACTCGATGAAGGAAGGCACAGATCTCACATAGTGGGGCTCTCATTTCCACGTCTGTCCTCCCCCGGATGCCCACCCTACACTGCAAGGGTGGATTCCTTGAGAACATATTCTGTTCATCTCCCGCTTTCCCCTGCCCATCCCAGGACCCGGTACAACATCAAGTGGTGAATCAGTGGATGGCAACTTCCCAAATTCTTGGCAGGAGAGAACACGAGGGTTTGAGGAAACTTCTAGTTTTGCCAACAGACCTCTAAGCATGTAACACATTTATTTCATTTCATTTCATTTTTTTTATAGACGCATGCATCCCAGCAAGCCCAATATCTAGTACATACTAGGTGCTCCATAAGTGGTTATGGACCGCTTGGTTGTGCACTTACTCTCGCAGGCGAGGCTGTGGGCACTCAGCACCCCTGCTCCTGGGAGGAGCCCACACTCCAGTGCCAGGTGGAGCACGACAATCATTCTAAACAAAAATAAGTAATAAGATCATCTCAGTGGTAAGTGCAATGAAGACCATTTTAAAAGGACTACAGATCGGGAAAGGGAGCTAGCTTGGAGAGGGCGTAAGGGATGACCTCTCTTGAGGTGTAAATGATAAATGAATCTTGTCCTTGGGGAAACTGTCTGCTTCTCTAAGGGGGTCTGGCTTGGTGAGAGCTTGTTCTCCTGGAAGTTTTTCCTGACGTCCTGCAAAAGGAACAAAGCTTTCTTTTCCAGAGCAGTCACTGGCCATTCGTCAGGCCACTGGATTGCCGAGCTGGCCTCAGTGTTTACTAAACAAACCAATGTGATTATCCTGTCAAGATCTGAAAGAGAAAGACAAAAAAACTTAGCACAAATACAAGGCCACCTACTCAATTAAAGCTGCAAACCAGGGCAGCGAAAAGGCTGAATATAAAACAGTCAGGGAGAGTTTTCATAAGAGTGAGTTACATAACTTGAGACTTGCTTGAGACTCGAACAAAGGCGTTCCTATCTCAAGGTTAGAGAAAGGGATTAAGACTAGGGGCAGCTTCCAAGCACTTTTCCTATATACTTTCTGCCAACAATGAAGCTCAGCGCTGGGAACTAGGGGTGACAGAGGCTACACAGCTAGCCATTCCCGGGGGTTAATTAGGGCATCTTCTGGGCAACTCATGGTTCCCCCGTGGTGGTATAAGTATGGGGTTTCAAAATCTTTACCATTCCACAGTTACTATAGGACTGGACCTGCTGACGTCCAGGCTGTGGCCACTTCCCCTCCACCACACTACCTGCACCTTCTGACACCTCCATGGGCCCGCGGTCGGCAATCGATGGCTGAGGTGACAACTGGGTGTGCCCCCTGCCCCCAACAAACGACACTAGCCCCCAACCTGCCCACCTGAAGCCTTCTCCTTCCTCCCTTTCCTTTCTCTTCTCCTTCTCTCTTCTTTCTCCTCCTTCCCTTCCCCTGGCTATGTCTTCAACCCGCTGGTGGCACAGAGGCACCTTAGCCATTGCTTTCTCTTCTTTTTTTTTTGCGGTACACGGGCCTCTCACTGTTGTGGCCTCTCCCGTTGCAGAGCACAGGCTCCAGACGTGCAGGCTCAGCGGCCATGGCTCACGGGCCCAGCCGCTCCGTGGCATGTGGGATCTTCCTGGACCGGGGCACGAACCCGTGTCCCCTGCATCGGCAGGCGGACTCTCAACCACTGCGCCACCAGGGAAGCCCTGCTTTCTCTTCTTGGTGGCGCTGGAAGGCAGTGTTGTCCGGAAACAAAATGTTTCTTTCTCTTTCAGCCTACTCTTCTCTCTCTCTTCCGGTCCAAGCCTTGCCCCACCTAGTGGCCCTTCCTCTGCCCCCCGGCCTTCCCCCCCGCAACCTCCTCAATTATCAGTACAGTACTAGAAAACCAGTCAGGTTTAAGGCAGAACCCTCCCCAAGATAACTGCATTTCAATAGGGCGCTCTTTAACACCCAACAGCTTTCAACAAGAAACAGAGTCGTGACAGTGGACACATTTAACAGATAAATACTCAGAGACTGGGCTGTCCTGACCTCCCTTAGATGATAGCTTAGAGGCAGTCCAGTCTCCCTCCCGCTGCTCGAAGGGCAATCAGAGCTACCCAATGGCCCGCACCACCTCCTTCAGAGACCAGTAATCCCATCCTGGGGTCCATCACCTGCCCTGGCCAGACTCTTCCTTTAGTGGAAGCTATATTTGCCATGCTGTAATCCGAGGCCATGTCTTCTGGTGTTATTCTCCTTGGGGACATACAACACTGGTCAGCTCCGAAATCCTGACTTACACAAAGAGAAAAGGGCTACTTCTGAGCCACCTGTGCCAGTAGGTGGGTGGCTTAGCACTTTAAATCCAGCAGAATTGTCCAAGCTGGTTCTATGGACAATGAAGTGCTTCTTTGTCTCGGGGACCTGCCCGACCAGGTTACAGTAGGAGGCAGGCTCTGGCAGGACTGGTAGTTTCCCAGGGGTGCTGGGAATTACACAATCTCTTGCTGGATGGACAGGCCGAACTGGCAGGCTCCCTGGAATGGAATGAGGCCTTGGGAAAGAGCTTTTTCCCTGCAACTCTGCCAGCATCCCTAATCATTCTGGCTCTAGATTTGGGGGCTTTAAACGACAAAATGATAGGTCTGAAATTTACTTTGCCACTCCAGAGAAAATTGTAAGACTCCCCGTAGGCTTCAGAATTTTAGAAGAGTTAGTTTTGAATAACTGGCTTTTCCAAAATCCTGCCACACCAGCGAAGCGCACCGGAGAGAATGACAACTTGCATTTCTGAGGGACCAGGTCCCGCGCTGCCCTTTTCCTCTTTACTGAGCAGTGGCCGTCTTAGATTTGCATCAAAACAAAGGATACAAGCCTCAAACTGGGTGGCTGTTGCTGGGTTGTTTTGCATTCTTCCATCATCTGATTTAGAAAGCACTAAGACCTTTCTCGTTCCTTTTGGCTCTCTCCAAGTGGAATGGTCTTTTAGGTCCAGCATATTTTGAAATAAGTAATGGGGTCAGAGAGAGCATGTGTTTAAATTTCTAGTGCTGCTTTTAGAACAATCAGAGGATGAAATCTTCCCAGGGTGCCCAGTGTTCCCAGAGGGCAAACCCATACTGTGAGTCAGCCAGGAAGAAGGGATGGTTAAAACAGGGAGAGGGCTGCTTCTCCAGCAACATCTGAGCGCGGCGCCTGATGGCTTCTGATGGAACTTCTGAAAACTGCCATCCACCTCTACTGAGTGCAGCCACAGGAAAGCGCCACAGAATATCTCCATGGTGTCTCTTGCATGAATGTCATTGAAGACACGGTGTATTCATCGTGCAAGACCCTCTTTTTGAGGATCCTCAGGACAAATTTCATTCTAGTCCTAATACTGAGGATAGACATACATCTCTTGAACCATAATGCTACCTTATGGGATTTCTTGCAAACAGTCTTCAGAACCCAGGTACATACCCTGCATGGATCCTGCATCTGTGGTTTATCAGGGCTGCTCTGGGGAGAAACTGCCTGCCCAGACTCTCAAATCGCAGGGGACACCTCCCATGGACAGCCAACCCAGACCCAGGGCTTCAAGAAGCCTGACCTTAGCCCAAACATATCCCTGGATCTGAGTTTTTGTGGATATATCATTCATTAAATAACAAATAGTTACTTGACAAATATCTATAGAGCACCTACTATGTGTCAAAGGATATGGCCATGAACATGACAGGCAAAATTCCTTATTCTCATAGAGTTTGCAATTTGGTCGATTTATCCAGCTGGATCCACTTGAATTTATAGATACACCGATGAAATTAACAGGCAGCTAAGGTGGAAACCTCAGAAAAAGACGAGAGGAGCAAAATAACAACAACAGAAAGCTGATCTGAGCCAGAGTGAATAAGAAAGACACTTAGAGGAAGTGAAGGAATTATATTTCTATTTGCTGTGTGATCTCGAGCAAGTGACTTAAACTTTCCGAGTCTCAGTTTCTGCATCTAAAAAATGATGACGCCGCAAAGGCTTATCATGAGGAATAAGTGAGATAATATTGATTAAGCTCTGAACACATATGGATAAAGCCCGTGAATGTGCTCCATAAACCCTGGCTCCTCCCACCTCCAATATTCTCCAAGCAGTGCTGAGAGGAAAGGGGCCCTTTGCATGGTATTTTGGCCACATGGCCGATTTCAGTCCTACCAGTGGTAGAAATGGGAAGGTGGGGAGGAGTGAGATGGCCATTCTATAGGGACCACGCCTGTGATGTCACCCAAAGCCCTATTATTTCCAGTACACTCACACTTCAATTATTTCACAATCCCTCTTTTGAGGTAAGAAGGTAACTTCCATTGTCCTTTCCATTTCCATTTACTGATGAGAGCAGTTTCCATCTTACTGATCTTGGCCAATGTTAGAGAATTTTAGCACAGACAGAAAGTCCAGACCTTCTAACTTGCATCCCCTGTTTGTGTGTTATTTCTTTCAAAGGAAGGAAAAGAATCAATTTGCGTTACCTTTGTACTTTTTAGGCAGGAGCAAGCAGTGTCACATGCCATGGACAAAAGTCTGAACGGTGCACATTCTAATTTTGGAGTTCTTTGCAACTGGCTTTCGTTATTACTTCTATAAAGTTCCTAGTCAAAATGCCGCATTAAATGTAACATCTAAGGGACTGTTGGTTGCAGCCCTGGGACGCACAAAAAGGAAAGTTAGGAAGATTCCAAAAAGATATGGTTCCCTCTCTGGCTCCCATCTCAGCCTCAGTGAATAGCCCACTTCTTTAAATATTTATTTTTATTTATTTGGCTGCAGCGGGTCTTAGTTGCGGCACTTGGGATCTTCGCTGTGGCATGCAGGCTTCTTAGTCGCAGCATGCGGGATGCGGGATCTAGTTCCCCAACCAGGGATCGAACCCGGGCCCCCTGTCTTGGGAGTGTGAAGTCTTAGCCACTGGACCAGCAGGAAAGTCCCAGAATGGCCCACTTCTATTTCAAGGGGTTGATCTTCAATATACAATCTGGGCAAGGAAAATCACATTTTGAATCCACAAGATACTAAAATCCCAGGATCTTGAAAACCCAGTCTCCTCAACTTCTGTGCTTCATCATACCCACTAACCCCCACCCACACTCATTTCTCCATCCCTCCCACACCTTAGTGGCCCTGAAGAACCTTCTCCAAGGCCAAGCAGAGAGGAGCTCTGCAAACAGAGTGGTGAGTGAGAAAAAATATCCACATGCCCCACCCCTATCCCCACCCCCCCAGGAGCTGAGGGACACTTAAAAGAAACGGCCTTACTGCATGCAAACCAGGAAAGGCTAGAAGATGAGGGAGAAACAGCATGCCACCAGTAATTTCTACTCACGTAAGACGAGTAGGCCAGTGACATAAATAGGAGAGGGACAAGTTTCAAGCCCTCATGCCTTTATTCTCCATAGACCTTATGAGCTGATCATGGCCTGTCCTCTGTTAGCAAACAGGCCAACCAAGTGCTGGCCTCTCAGCTGGCTGAGTTCGGGCCGGGTACCTTAGAGCAGAGGACGCAAGGAACCCAAAACATCCACTGTCTTACTGGGGCCTGAAGCTTGGAGCAATTCCTTCCAGTTAATGTGCTGGAAGGCAAAATTCAGGGCGCCAGGTCTAGATACCCTTGGCAAGCACTTGTCAGAGCTCTCGAGCAGGGATCTGAGCCTAGTTGTCAAGTGCACAGGAAAGGAGAAAACCAGTCCCAGGAAACAGGCCTCTAAGTTCTCCAATTTTACACTATTTCTGCTCATCCGGTGGCTCTGAGTTCGGTGTGAGCGTTGTGCTGTGTCCTGTACTTCTGGTCTACTAGATATTATACAAGACAGTTCTGTGGCCTAATCTGTAGCCCATAGGAGCTGCAAAACCTCCCAAGTGTGCGTCACCTTGTATATTGTCCTGACTATATGCCCTTGTAGATGTACCCAGGCTTATTTCACCTAGAAAGATTATGTTATAAAAACTTCTGGGAAATCTCAAAGAGTATTATCACGTTGACCTAGGTGATCTTATAATCGCTATACACATTGCTTTTTGAATGCAGAATGTATATTGAATATTTTTTTCACATCCAAAGCTCTGAAAGTTAGTCTCTATTTGTTAGCATGCTTTAACTATCATGTATTCTAATTAAGTGTGAATCTGACCTGAATCTGATTCCCTTGATATTACCCTAACCAAAGATCATGAAAAATATTCTAGCCCCCATGAATTGAGTGTCTACTATGTACAGGTCAGTAAATATTTCAGGTACTTTACATACATCATTTCATTTCATCTTCTCAGAAGACTTGTAGTATTATCTCCAGTTTACAGATATCAAATCTAAAAGGCAGAAAGTATAAGTAACATCCAAGAGCACAGTTGCAAGTGGTAGAACCCAAATGCAAACTCAGATACGTCTGATTCCAAATGCAGTGATAGGACATACTGCTTCGCCTGAGTAGGAACAGCCAGGACGTGGAAATTCCTTCAACCTCGCTTTCTCCACGTAAATACTGAAAAGAACTCGTGGAGCCTTCCTTCTGAAAAAGGCTCATGGTGTCCACAAGATGATCCTACTCTACTCCACACTAGTGAGGCCTCATCTGTGGTGTTGTGAACACTTGTAAGAGCCACAATTTAATAGGGATACCAGCGAGGGAAGTTGACAAGTCTAGGCAGATCTGAAAAATGCAAGAGACTATTGAAGGGTAATCAGCCTGTTAGAAAAAGGCAAGATGGGGAATAGGAGAGAAAGTCTAACAACTGTGTTGTAATATTTGAAAAGTTGTCATGCAGAAAAAGAATTGAATTTTGTTCATTCATTCATTTAGTCATCTATTCATCCAACAAACATTTCTCACACACCAATCACATGCCAGGCACTGAGCTAGGGGATGGGCAACAGTGAGAGACAAGCCAAATATACCTACACAGTGTAGCAAGGAAGACAGATTTTAAAGAAATCATTGCAAGTATAACAATTTGCATGGTAGTAAAGGGAGATGACAAGAAGTCTGGGTCTTAGTCCTGAGTAAGACAGAATGAGTCTTCATGGGTAGAAATATCAGCGGGTAGAAGTGAAAGGGAGGCAGATTCCGGGGCAGAATAAGAAGAGCTGTCCTGAGCTCCCAACAATGAGGCAGCATCATGAAGAAGTGAGTCCCTGTCACTGGGAGGGCTCAACTGGAGGCTGGATGACCACCTGACAGAAACACTCCACAAGGGATGCCCACACAGGGTAGGAGGTTAGCTCTACCAGCTCAGATTCTCAAGTCCTGTAGTCTTGCACCTCACCCCCAACAGAGTGAATAAAAGCTCTCTGAAAGAAGGGCTTTTTCACACTTTCAGGGGATTGGTGGTCCCCTCAGACCCACTGCTGATGAAATCCTGGATGAAGGAAAACTCATTGGGCATAAAATGTAGCATCCAGGACGTGGAGTTAGCTGAGCCTATTGGCTACAGTTTTGGGACAGAGACGATGTTTTTAGGAACCTACTCTATCATTGCTCTGAACCAAAATTCAAGAGCCCCTCCCCCCTTACTTCTCTTAATCTTCTCAGCCTTGCCTCTTAAGAACCACTGAGTGTTCATCAACTATTCATTCTGGTTGAGTGATAAGGAGGAATCCTCTTGTCTTCTGTGATAAAGCCTGTTTTCTGCTTCCCCAATTGGGTAAGTAGCCACAAGCCTGGGAGATTTATCAATTTATTATTCATGCCAATTTTGAAGCTTACAACTTAGAATCAAACTAGGGAGCTCTACTATTATACAAACCTAGCTAGCCAGTGTGGAAACCTCAGGAGAGAAATATATATATATATATACATATATATATATATATATATATATATATCTCCCCTTTTACCAAATTATTCAAGTTGGCATCATCTCATTTCACAGATCAATTGCCCATTTAATCATAATGCCTTGTAGTCACATGACATTGCAGGGAGAGCTTACGAAGCATGTTCTCATTTGGTATCTCTTCACCCTCTGAGTAGTCCTCTGCAATGGGCCTGGCTGGTGCTATCACAGCAGGCTCTGGACTGTGAGTCAGAAGGACGGGCTCTGGCTCCAACCGCTTCCTTGATTGATGTACTTAGGCAATTTCACTTAAGCTCTAAACTTTAAGTTTTCCTTTCTGCACAAAGGAGCTTAAACACCTAGAGACAGATGAAGCCAACGAAGCTTTAGATTTAGGACATGCCACTTGCACAGGCTGTGAACCTAATTTTGAATTCAGTTTTGTGTCCTTTTTCTTTTTTTAAATACATAAATAAATTTACTTATTTATTTATTTATTGGCTGTGTTGGGTCTTTGTTGCTGTGTGCGGGCTTTTCTCTAGTTGCGGCGAGCGGGGGTTACTCTTCCTTGCGTTGCGTGGTCTTCTCATTGCAGTGGCTTCTCTTTGTTGCGGAACACAGGCTCTAGGCGCGCGGGCTTCAGTAGTTGTGGCACGTGGGCTCAGTAGCTGTGGCTCGCGGGCTCTAGAGCACAGGCTCAGTAGTTGTGGCGCACGGGCTTAGTTGCTCCGCAGCATGTGGGATCTTCCCAGAACAGGGCTCAAACCCATGTCCCCTGCATTGGCAGGCGGATTCTTAACCACTGCGCCCCCAGGGAAGTCCTGTGTCCTTTTTCTTTAAAAGGGATCCCCAAATTGTAATAAGCTTCAGGACCCACAAAACCTAGATCAGTCTCCTAATAATAGCTGCTCAGTCTATTACCAGAAAGCAGGACTATGACAAGCATCTCTACAACTTCAGCTCTGTCAAATGGCCCTTATTGATCACCATTCATCCCTGTGTAGTCAGTGGGCTCTGTTGGTGCCCTGCTGGATGGCTGCAAAGGCTCACAGCTTCCCCTTCTCTAGAGAACTGCCCTCCACTGCATAGGAGCCCCTCGTCCTGGAGGCTGTTCCACCACCCTCAAGCAGGGCAGCGAACCAATGTCTGAGTGATGGAGAGTGGCCCCCTCCCTGTAACAAAAGGCTGCAGTCCTGTCTCAGGGTAGGACCAGCTCTGTGGTGCAATCCATGCTTCTTCTTCTTCTTTTTCTTTTCTTTCTTTTTTTTTTAATTGAGGTAGTTGATGTACAGTATCATATAAGTTTCAGGTATGGAACACAGTGATTCACAATTTTTTTGTTTGTTTGTTTGTTTGTTTTTTGCAGTACGCGGGCCTCTCACTGTTGTGGCCTCTCCCGTTGCGGAGCACAGGCTCCGGACGCGCAGGCTCAGCGGCCATGGCTCACGGGCCCAGCCGCTCCGCGGCATGTGGGATCTTCCCGGACCGGGGCACGAACCCGTGTCCCCTGCATTGGCAGGCGGAGATTCACAATTTTTAAATCTATGCTTCTTTGACTGAAGCTTGACTCCAGCTGAGATATCTTTGCTTAGCTTCTCCCTCTGTCTCATTCAGCTTCTCTCACACCCTTTCTCCTAGAGCATTGCCCCACCAAGACATGCACACCTGAACCCCTGCCTGGGGCTTGGCTTCCAGGGTACCTGACCTAAGACACAGAGTGATAAGAAAAGTGTCATTTCTTTCCTATCTCAAAACCTGTCTGGTCCACTTTCAAACACAGTCAAAAAGCCATGAGCCTCCAAGACCCACTGCAGCTGATGCTCAGGTGACTGCAGAGATGTGATCCCATGACCAACATCCTGGCATGAGGCCCAACCTGGGCCCCGAGCAAAGTCCACAGATTAAGAGCCATATGTACCTTTGGAATTAGGCAGTGGGAGAGTGAAGTACTGAGTACTTCACTGAGTACTTGGTAAAACCCTACACTGTGACCATATCACCCTTAGAATCTTCTCTAAAACATTTGCTTTGGATGTTAGAAAAGAAACCAAGAGATGAGAAAAGAATGACTGGTAGCATCGTGTCTCTCTTGATCATTTTCTTGACACTTTTTACTGCAGGAGATTTATAACTAGCTCTTTGGTCCCAGCTGAATAGAAGAAGGATCCGGACTCTCCAGTGTTGTCTGTCATTTTAGAGAGAGACAGAGTTTAGGAGTAAAGAGATTTACAGCCTGTTTCTGTCTCATCTCTGACTTGGTTTGTGACTTGAATGGAATTCATCATCACCTTTTAGCACTCCCACGTGTGGCGTGGAGATTTACTTACACATCCCACAAAGAGCAAAGAGTCTCTGAGGAGAATCATCATTATAACCACATGTGGCCCATGCGTCTGACTCTCCTCTGCCATAATTTCTGACTCCAGTTCCCTCTCCAGCTCCCTACTGGGTCCAGGGCCCATCCCTGAACCTTGGTTCCCCTGGCTGTGGCCCTGTTCATTCTAGTCTCTTCCCCAGGACAAATGGACCCTTGGATAAACACACTGGATACACACAGGGCACCCGAACTCTCCTTAGAAATGCCACCCTGTGCTCTGCCTGCTCCACCCAGATAGAATCCCCTACCCACCAGCCCAGCCTGGAGCAGACTCAGCCTCACTCCCCAAGCTTAGTGGCTTGGACCGTAGCTTCTGCTCCTGGTGGGGATAGGTCTGCAGCCATCTCCCCCCACCCCCCAGCTAGTTCCCCTCCACCCTCAACTTAGCATCAGTTGTCTTTCCCTCCTCCCCTTTGGGAGCCTACAGTATGTACAATGACAGTTTTTAATACCTTTCTCTAAAACTATCAGCAAAGACAAGAAAGGCACAAGATAAAAGGCTCAAAAGAAATATGAAGCATGTACTTTAAAATTTTTCATCCTTCAAAGGAAGAATCAAAGATAATTAAAATATTAGTGAAGGGCGCATAGGTAAATAAGAATTATATTTGCATATTCTTTAAATTATAAATTAGTGTGTTGCCCCTGAACAGGGGGAGAAAAAAGCTTTCTACTTCAACAACTTAGCTTATTGAAATGAGAAAGTTTGGAGAACCCTGAAAGCCTGTCAAATAACTGCACGTTGTAAGCACTATGCATATCATTGATGATTTTATATTGTATAAACTCCGTTGAGATGGTGGGTGATCCTCAAATAAGCACAAAGAAGGTAACAGGCTATTAGGCCAAACAAAAGATGGCTTTTGTTATTCACCTAACAGTTTGCAGATATGGCATGGGATGGCTGTTTCTCTGCTGGGCCAGGCAGGAGTGGACTGTGGGTGGCCGAGCGAGGGGGTGGAATGCCCCTCAAAGTGTTGTTTCTGGAGCAGAGGAGAGTGATCCTGGAGGCTTCATCCTGAGACCTAACGTCCCCCACCGATGCCAAGCCAGGCTGGTTGGAAACCAAGTGGCAGCTGGTGATAAGTAGCTTCAGGACCTTGGATTGGACACTTGGGAGGCAAACTAGAAAGACAGAGGTAAGTGCAGAGACAGGAAATTGTCTACTTGGGACAGGAGCTGGGGCACCTTTCGACAAAGCCGTTGTAGCCTCAACACACGGCCAAGGAGGGAGCCATTTAGGCATCAAGTGGGTCTGGATCATTTCTCTTCCTCCTGGAATCGTAACTCAATCTACTTATGTCTAAAATTCACCAATCTTGCAACTCCAAGGAGGGGCACACCCCAAAACTTAGAATATCTAAGCATCTGGAACACGGATTCACACTTTGTTTTCTTTCATGGGAAGTCTCTACTTTTTGGGGGCTGCCGCACTGCGCAACTTGTGGGATCTTAGTTCCCCAACCGGGGATTGAACCAAGTCCTAACCACTGGACCGCCAGGGAATTCCCTACTTTTTTTTATCTTGACCGTAAAGTAATGTGGTTGACTATTTGGGCCGAGTCTGGTAAATAAAGCAGGTAAGTATCATTTGGGACTCAAAATCATGCAGCCTCTCTGATGTGAGCACACGGTGATTAAGCTGACAGAGGTGGAACCAGCATAAAAGAAACAGGAGACCAGGGTCCAGGGTCCTGGCTTTTCCACTGACTGCCTCCTGTGGAATTAAGGAAAGTCACTTCATCTCAATTCCTTCAGCTTTAAATGTAAATGATAAAGTGTTCTTTAAAATAGTAAATAAACCAGAAATTGATCTGCCAATGTAAGGTACTGTTAGGCATACATTGACCAATTTCCCAAGAATGAGCCTCAAAGATATTATATTGAGCAAAAATTGCACCTTTCTTTGATGATTCAGAAGGTATTTCAGCAAGTGCTTCATGCTCATTACAAACATTCTTTACCATTACACCATAAATCTGTGAAAATACCAGTTAACAGAAAGTTCCATTTGATAGAATGGTATGTAAGCCAACTTCTGAATAATACTGTGTTGTTTTCAAATTGACACACCATGGAAAGATCTAATGAGTTTATCACCAAAACAGTGTTAAGGTTTCACAAATTAAATGCAGACTTAGGGCTGGAAAGCTTCATTCCGGCTCTGTCAGTTTAATCACCGTGTATGAGTCCCCAGCGGGTTTAAAGCGATGGTATTAGGCATTACACTGTACGGTCAGTGATTCACATGCAAATCATTGTTTTCAGGCAGCAAAATCAAACATTTGGGCAACAAGCCTTGTAAGATTCTCAGTGACAGGGAGGTTAGGCAGCCTTGGTGATTAGGCTCATCGAAAGAGAATTTTAAAGGCTTTCATCACCAGCAAGTCTGAAAATTCCTGTTTACCACAGTATCACAGAAACTGCATTCTAGGGAAAACATCTGTCTTCCTCCAGACTTTCTGGAAACCATATACTGTGGTGACCATTACTTCATGAAGATGTGGTGTGCGAGCTGAACAAAAGTTGTCTCACCAAAGCCATAAACTGAGTCTCATCTAAATCCATCCACTGTTAGGAGATTCCATTTGTAATTTTGCTCTGAGGCAGGACCAGAAAGAAAAGGTGGAAGCCTGTTCTTGGTGCAAGGGCTGTGCGTTAAAATCTCTAGAGAAATAAAACCAGGTGTGGTAGTGGCAGGAGGACAGAAGATTTGATGTACGAGTGACTCAAACCAGGAAAGGACTGGAAATGAGATCGAGAAATAAGAATCAGGCTGCGGGGGGGGGGGGGGGGGGGGGGGGCGGAGAAGCTACTGGAGGGACTTTGAGAGTGAAGGTGACGCCCATGCAATGTTGAGAGAAGCTTTGTAAATGCTTCCTCATTTTTGACACGAAGACAAAAAAGCATCATTAGTGATGAAAGAGGTAATTAACAGGTGTGAGAGAAGCAGCATAAGAATAGCAGCAGTGAGAGAACACGCCTTTCCACCAGTTCCCAAAAGGTACAACCCAAGCTAGAGCCTTGCTTCTCAAGGGAGGTCCATGGGGCTGCAGCATTGGCCTCACCCGGAGCGTGTTAGAACACGCAGACTCTCGGGTCCCACCCCAGACCTACTGAATCAGAATCTGCATATTGATAGAATTCCTAGGGAACTGGATGCACAGTAAATTGAGCCCTCGTTTTTTTAGAGCCCTTGCAACCTCATCTCCTCCTTTTCTTTATTCTCCTTCTTTTCCTTCTTCTCCCCTTCACCTTTCATCATCTTCTTCCTCAAATTCCCAGAACAAGTTACGTGTGAAAGTCGGTATCTACTTGTCTACTTTGTCCTAATTCAAATATGTAAATACATCTCTACTTGGTCCTCATTCAAATCACAAACCAGCCTCAATTCATAAACATGTGAACAAAACAGTTACACTGGGCCCCAACAGAAAGAGCAAACAACAGCCCTCCCCAACAAGATCTATATTTGTGTTATTTATTTAGACAGAGCCTTAAGTGTGCACAGTACTTTGTGTGGGAACATGCCAAGGAGACACTACAATCCCTGACCTTTAAAAAAATATTTTTCTTTTTCTCTCATAGCCCCAGGGAATAGCCAGGGTGGGGACGGAATTATGAAATCTTTGTACCAAAATGTATGAAATGAATAGAAGGAAGCCATAGGTATTTGTTAGGACCTCCGGTCCTCTCTCAGAAGACAAGCAAGACTTTCCCAAACAATATGCATGATCTTTGCCGTGTGTGGTAGCAAGCCCTCGGTTAACTGAAGGAGGCTCAACCACACACACACACACACACACACACACACACACACGCACACACACACACACACACACAACAGAGAAAGGTAATTTTAAAGGCATTTTGGACAAAAATATCCATTTATTTATTAGTTTTTAATATATTTATTTATTTTTGACTGAGTTGGGTCTTTGTTGCTGTGCGTGGGCTTTCTCTACTTGCAGCGAGCGGGGGCTACTCTTCTTTGCGGTGCGCAGGCTTCTCATTGCAGTGGCTTCTTTTGTTGCAGAGAACGGGCTCTAGGCACGTGGGCTTCAGTAGTTGTGGCACTCAGGCTCAGTAGTTGTGGCATGTGGGCTCTAGAGCGCAGGCTCAGTAGTTGCAGGGAACGGGCTTAGCTGCTCCGTGGCATATGGGATCTTCCCAGACCAGGGATCGAACCCGTGTGCCCTGCATTGGCAGGTGGATTCTTAACCACTGCGCCACCAGGGAAGCCCCAAAAATATCCATTTAGAAAGGAAATTTATAAAAAAGGAACAATATTTCATGATATTTGTAAGAAAACAGGTAACTAAAATATGGAACCATATGATAAAATATTATGTAGCCACTCAAATCAGGATTTCAACATCTAGTGCAAAACATTAATAGTAAGTGGCAAAGCAGGATACGAAACTTTTATACTCACCATCATTCCACCTTTATGTAAATTTTTAAAGGGGAACTAAGTAAACCGAAATGTTGGTAGTCTGTATCTCTAAAATTGATAATGTGAGTGATTTAAATGTTATTCTTTGTACTTTTCTGTACTTTCCATATATAAGTAGTACACGTACTTTTCTAAATAGTCCCATTTGTTTTGGGAAAAGTTCTTTCTTAACCCCACTAATTCTCCCTTTCTCTCTACTGCCTTACCCAAGTCCACTTAATTATCCCTCCTAATCCAGAAAAGATTTGGTTCAGAAGCATGGTGATTCTCTCCACTTGAAAACTCATGCTGGCTCTACACACTAAGAAGAGAGTAAAGCAGAGTTGGAAGAAGTCAGAATGAGGAAATTTAACAACTTCCCAAATCCTCCTACATCAGCCCTTTGATGTGAGACTTCCAGACTTCATTTCAGAGTGTTTTGAATTCCCAAACACACTCATTATTGCTTGATATGGAAATGCATTCTAAAGTCCAAAAACATGGTTTCTGTACTACCCAAAAGCTCGAGAGTGGAAAGGATTATGAAGACCATCTAGTTCGCTAATTCTCAGTTTTGGTGCACGTTAGAAACACCTAGAGAGCTTGAAAAACAAATAATGCTAGGGTCGGAGATTCTGATTTTACGGGTCCAGAGTGTGCCCTAGGCATCTGGGTTTTCTTTTTTTTTTTAATTTATTTAATTTATTTATTTTGGCTGTGTTGGGTCTTGGTTTCTGTGCGCGGGCTTTCTCTAGTTGCGGTGAGCGGGGGCTACTCTTCGTTGCAGTGCGCGGGCTTCTCACTGCAGTGGCTTCTCTTGTTGCAGAGCACAGGCTCTAGGCGTAGTTGTGGCACGCAGGCTTCAATAGGTCAAATTAAGCAGATTGCTGCCGTGGGAACAGCAAAGGGAACCCTCGCACAGCTACTAGCTGGGGGTTCCTGGGCAAGGCACCCTCTGCTGCAGCTCATCTACGGAATCTGTAATTTAGGAGACTGGGGACTGAGGAAGAAGACAGACGCTAAAGCCTCTGAGATTTCTGACTTAGGAAAGAAGTGAGAGAGCAGGCACGTGGTCCAGAGGGATCTACTTGGCAGAAAAGAGCAGAACACACAGATGGCTGCTCATCGCTCCGGCTCATCGGACACCCTGGACATCGGAGCAGAGCTAACGCCTCAGAATTGCCCTTAAACACCTCAGTCCTAATTTTCTCATACGAAAAGGGATCTTAATCACCAAATGGTTCTAAGCCTGACTACACATTAGCATCACGAGGGGGCTTTAAAAACACCGGGTGCCTGAGCCCCACCTTGGGAGGTTCTATTTAATTAGTCAGGTCTGGCCATCAGCGCTTTTTAAAACTCCTCAGCAGGTTCTAATGTGTTGTCACGCTTGAGAACCCCACAGTAGGTGAGATCTAAGATTCCACCTCTGACATCCTATGATCCTCTGAGAAACAACAGGTAACCGTTTTTTGACTTGGCTTCTCCGGACAGAACGCCGTTCAAGTGCTCCCATTAAAATGACTGTGAGTTTCAAAAAGGTTAAAGGTTTTAAATTAAGTCCTTGGGCCCCTGGCAGAAGGGGGTTGAGCAAGAGACAACCATGATGACAGGGTTAATGAGTAAATTTTCAAAAAGAAACTGCTACAGGGGCTCACGGCCACAGTGGCAGCCGAAGTCCAAATTAAGTTGCTTCACGTGCTCAGGAGCCAGTGGGCCTGACCTTGGGCCATGGCCATGCCGCCCTAATGGTTATGCAGTTACTCAGCTCCCCCCAAAGTGGATGCGAGGCCTTGGGTAATCAGCCGGCAACCTCAGCTCAACCTCCTGCGAGGACACCAATGCCAACTAAACTAGAGGTCGCCTGAGCCTGCTGAGGGCGGCAGCCAGCCTGGCTTCCAGGAGTGGTAAGTGAACAGTAGACTCTGCTGTGCAGCGGCTGTTAGGGCCTCAGGAAACTGGTCACAGGCTGGCACACGGTGACCGAAAGGTGCACGGGAGGCTGGGCAACAGTGGATTGCAGGACCAAAGTCCCAGGGCAGAGGTACAGACGTACCTCACAGTAGACAGTCCCGATAGAGGTGCCCAGTGTATTACAACAGGCAGGCTCTTATCCAGAACAGAAACGTGCTTTGCGTTCCCTTCCTACTTTTTATTACTTCCCTCTGGACTCGCCACGTGTACTGTGGACGCTGAGTGCAGTGAACACCGGCTGATGATTTTGAAGAGACTGCCTCCTCTGAGAATGCCATGAGAAGCTTTCTGGGGGCCTAAGGGGGCAGTTCTCAACTCCAGCTGGCTTTAGCTGGTCTGGAGTGGGGTCTGGGCATCAGTATATTTTTCAAGCTCCCCAGATGATTCGAATGTGCAGTCAGTGGTTAGGACTCCGAGCTTTCACTACCGAGGACCAAGGTTCCATCCCTGGCTGGGGAATTAATATCCCACGAGGGGTGCAGGGCGGCCAAAAAAAAAAAAAATTAACATCTAATGTGCAGTCAAGGGTGAGAAGAACTGGGCTAAGCCTTGCTTGGCCAGTTTTCAGAAATCACCTACTGATGCCTATTAAACGTAATGCTTTTCAGTCACCCATTCACTCACCAACACTGATGGTAGTTGGTTCCAGGGATATAAAGATGAATGAGATCCAGTCCCTGCCTTGAGGGAGCACACAGTCTAGTAGGGGAGACAGACACATAAATGTAATTGTATAACAGAAGTTGGTCATGGACTTTGTATTAGTTAATTACTAGGCCCCAAAAGGCACCCCAATCTGTGGGTGAGGGTCAGGCTCCCTCCACTGTCAAGCATGCTGGGAAGAGGCAGAAGCTAACATATCCAAGGAGAGCTTGGAAGGAGGGCCTGGGACAGGGAAAGGCAGGAACTCCCTGGCCTTTCTGGGCTTACTCTCTAGAGCCTGTATCCCAAGGAGTCTGGGAAACAGGTACAGTCAGAGTTACTCTACTGAACAGCTCCAGTGGGTGCCATTCGTGTTGTGTTTCATGAAAACACTGCCTGCTAGAGTTGTGCACTGAGCTGGTCTTGCCAGTGGTGGTGAGGGAAGCTGGCTCTGAGCAGGGAGCCCACGAGGGGAAGGCTGGGAGATCTCTCTGCCATTTGACAAGGAAGCCCCCATAAGGAAACATGAGAACAGATCTGGGCCTGTGGGCTCTGAGAGCCAACATGTCTAGAAGCCAGGAGGAGGGCTGTCTATTTTCCTTCCCATTCTCCCAGAGCTTTCAGCGAAGTAGTACTAAGGACAGGCCACCCTGTGGACTAGCATGGTACCCAGCACCAGCATCCCCTGGGGCCAGGGCAGTTGTGGCTTCCCCAGAACTGCAGGAGGAGATACTGCAGAATAGGCAGTGACCCAGGGTGATGGTCCCATGACACCTCACCTGAAGACCCACTGAAGAGACTGGGTGGAAGGGGACCCAGGAAGGTGACTTGAGGTCCTGCCACCATCCTGGTGAGGCTGGGCAGCCAGTGGGCTTTGACTTTAAATATTAATGTGACCTCATCTGTGCCCATAACCTAGTGAGGCTGGGGAAGTGTGGAAATGGGTTGGGGACATTCAAGTGACAGTTAAGTACTGCATGAGACAATAAAGGACTGTGTATGAGCAAGGAGAAGCCCCAAGGAGAACGGTATCCCTGGGCAAAGGGTCAGGAGAGTCAGGGAAAGCCTCTCAGCAACACACTCTGAGTTGGGTCTTAAAGGATGAATGGACCCCAGCCAAGCAGACTGAGAGAAGCAATCCAGGGACAGCATGCACAGGGCATGAGGCCAGAGCCTTCTGTGGCTTGGACCTAGACAGGCAGGTGGGGCCTCACTGGGATGGAAGCTAAGCGTACGCCCGCTTAGCAGTGTGGACCTTGTCTTGCAGTGGATGAGGACCCCCAAAGAATTCTAACCAGGATCCTGATGTAACGTGAGAGGTGGAAAATCTGTCCAGCAGCTGTGGGGCCCTGTGCCAGGTTAGGCGGAAGACTCTGAGAAACGTCCCTTGCCGCCTGTGCCACATCCCGCTTTCGGAGGAAAGAGGAAGAGAAGTGGGTGTCTGCTGACTCGCCGGCCAGCCGCTGTTTCTCCACAGCTGACAGAGGGGTTGGTCGTGGCCTCTAGTGCCCTCTCCTCTGCTCACTACCATCAAACAAAGGATGGGGCTTCCCTGGTGGCGCAGTGGTTGAGAGTCCGTCTGCCGATGCAGGGGACACGGGTTCGTGCCCCGGTCCGGGAAGATCCCACATGCCGCGGAGCGGCTGGGCCCGTGAGCCATGGCCGCTGAGCCTGCGCGTCCAGAGCCTGTGCTCCGCAACGGGAGAGGCCGCAACAGTGAGAGGTCCGCGTACCGCCAAAAAAAAACCCAAAAAAACCCCACAAAAAACAAAGGATGGCTTTCAATTTCCAGGCAGTGCAGAAACCTCGCCTTCCTTCCCTCTGATGCATCTTATAAACTACCTATCTCTACAGTCAAGGGTAAAACAAAAGCAGCTAAGCTTTGAACATCAGGGGTCTGCTTCGCACATGGGAAGTGAGAGGCCGCCTGAGTGAGTTCCTCATCCACCTCCCACCAGCGCACTCTGACTTTCCTTTGATGGTCAAACCCAACTCTCCAGACCTCCAGAGTGACTCCCATCACTGTCTGGGTCAACCTGCTGCCTCCTTCCCCACAAGAAAGCAGCACGGAGGTCCTGGGTTTGTTGATTCAACAACCATTTCTGTACTTTATTTGCTCAGATCAGGAAAAGACAAAAAACAAACTAAACTCTTTGAGACACACATGTAGAGAACAAACGTATGGACACCAAGGTGGGGAAGTGGCAGGGGGTGGGGGTGGGGGTGGGGGTGGGATGAATTGGGCAATTGGGATTGACATGTATACACTGATGTGTATAAAATGGATGACTAATAAGGACCTGCTGTATAAAAAAATAAATAAAATTAAATTCAAAAAAAAATTTTGAAAACTCCTAAAAAAAAAACAACAAAGACTAAACTCTCTGACTGTGGAAAGACACAGACACCATGCTGGATAAAGTGAATGTCAGTGAGAAGCATTATTTATTCAACCGTCTTGATTAGTGGGTGCCAGACAGCTATTAGAACAAAACTCATGCTCTGGGGCAACTGTGTCTATTCATGTCATGGTGAGCCTCCACAGAGAGCCCAGATAAATGCTTGTGATCTTCACCCACACGAGCCAAATATTTGGATAAATAAAGATGTTGTATGAAATCCCCTATCTGTCACTTTTACACAGATTGACATATAATGGAACGCTATCTGATTGTGTTCCATTTCATGGCTGCACGGCTTCCATGGCCAAGGAAAGGGGAAGGAGGGGCTTCCTGGGACTAGGGATCCGTCGAAGAATCTGTCTGCTTAACCTGCTGCCCTCCTCTTTGCCTTCTCTGTGTGCACCCACCAGGTCCTCCCCCAAGTCCATGGGTCCTTGGCCATTAGGTAACCTAATCCTGAGTGGATACTACAATTGTCGACCTGCAACCAGTGTTTTAATCTAAACAGACCTATAGGGAATTCCCTAGAGGTCCAGAGGTTAGGACTCCGTGCTTTCACTGCCGAGGGGCCTGGTTTGATCCCTGGTTGGGGAATTAAGATCCCACAAGCCGAGAGGTGTGGCCAAAACAAACAAACAAAAACAGACCTATATACACAGGTCAGTGTACATCAGTCAAAGGGAGTCTTGGGCACACCAGTCCCACTGGCAGCCACTTTCTTAGATTGTCTACCTTTGCTCCATTTTGGTGTCACATCTTTTCTGAGACCCTTTGGGTTTTGTGTCTTGTTCCTGGATCCCTGGAGAATATGATCTAATTCAGTTCCCTTGCTTTGACTGCCAGCACTGGACTTGCACGAACCCCGAAGCTCCCCTGGGAACACACCCCAGCCTACAGACACCAGTGAGCCCCTTGCTGGGCAAGTTCTAGTTTCCCACGTGGAGGGCTGGACAAAAATGGAAAGTAAGTCAATTGTTACAACCAGAAAGGGCAGCTACTGAGCCCTCCTTACAATCCCACCTCATTCAGATATCCAGCTACAACACAGAGAACCAAAAGTAGCCAACCTCTTTCACCAGTCAGGCTACATAGACTAATGAGCCCCACTAAGGTAAACCCTCTTTTTGAAAACCAGCTGCAAACATGGCATAAACATGTCCTCTTGCTGAGAGTTTCCCTACTCACCTGTTTGAACCTTTATGTGTAGTTGCCCACACTGAGGTGGTCTTACCACCTAGTGGTCACTTTTTATCTCCCCCAAATCATTCTCCTTTTGAAACTAGGGGCCAATTACTATTCAGAGAGTTTGGGATGAAGTTGATGAATTAGTTAGGACCAACTCAAACTAGCTTAAATGAAGAACAGCTTGTATTAGAAGGATACTGGGGGCATTTACAGGATCCAAGGAAGAATCAAAGAATCTAACCTTAAGAAAGGCTGGGATGCAGCTGAGCCTCAGAAACAACTAAAACCAAGGACCCTGTCTCTGCCAGTCTCTGCTTCTTCCTACAGGAGATCAAGTTCCTATTCCTCTCTGAAGTCCAGCTCTCACCTCATGGTAGAAAACCTGGCCACCAACAGCTCCTAACTATTTCATCTCCTGGCCTCCTCCACTGGAGAGAGGACCTCCATCCCACTCCCTTCTGGTCTGCCATCCTAAATCTTCAGAAGATCATCAGTCCATTTTGTAACACGGCTGCTTCCACTACAGGCCTTTGATGGGGTTGGGGGCACGGCATGGCACAGCATGGCACAATGGCCCCCCCAGAAAAAGGGAACTGCCACAATTGATTAGAATAAGTGAGGATTATCACCTCAACTTGTTCCTGAGCTCTACCAATCCCAGCCCCATCTAGCAAAATAATAATTTCTCTGTTGTGTCTCAGCTACATCAAAAGATAGAGGCTGCAGTGTGTTTTAGATAAGCCACTGTGGAATCCTTACCACTTATTGGCTTGTAATACAGAGGATCCCTTTTCTATCACTATGCGATGGAGAAGAAAATTGGAGCTGCCCAGTCTGAAGAGTCCCTGTGTCTTAGACAAAGAGCTTGTTTTGTATTCTGGATGAGGCCAATCCTCGACAAAAGGCAATGGATAGAGAGGTGAAGCTCATTGGTTCTGAAGTTAATCAAGGGCTGAGTCCAAATGCCTGCCCCAACATGTACAGCTATGCAAGCCACAGTGTCAGTTTTACCATCTACAAATGAGCATGGTTGATATCCACCGCCTGGTGCCGGTGTGACGATTTGAGACAGTGCATGAAGAACACGTAGCACGACACCTGGCATGCAGAAGGCTTGTCATGACGCTGGATAGACTCGGTCTTCAGTGATATTCTCTGTCCCTTTCTGATGTCTTCTTCATTCCCCCTCTGGCCACTCCCCAGGGTACGCAGGGCTCTGCCTCCACGCTTGCTCCCTATCTACTCTTCCTATGTATGATTTTCAGAGGTGTCTTTATGAAATATACATCCCCACCCCAATTTAAAATCCTGCATGACTCATTAAAACAGTCTAGCCAAAGTTAAACTCTTTAGCATGGACCCCAAGGCCACGCTCAGTTTGGACCCTACCTACCTCTCCCACCTCACTTTGTCTACTCTAAGCTCTCACCAAGCTAGACCACTTGCTATTGCCCAGATCTCCATGCTTTTTCACAGTAATGCATGTCCACACATGCTGTCCCCTCTTCCTGCAGTGCCTTTCCCCTGGCTGTCACCAACTAGCCTAGCTAACCAGTTTTCAAGATTTGTGTGATCAGGAGATTCCTGGAAACTTTTGCTGACCCAGCTTCCATTCTGAATTAGATGTGCTTCGCCTGGCTCCCTTTATGCCCATGGTGCCTCTATCAAAGTCCTTATCACACTGTATTTCCTCGTTTGTCTTTGCTACTAAATCCTGAGTTTCTTGAGGGCAAGACTACATTTCCAGCACCAAGCACAGAGCCGGGCATAAAACAGATGTTCAATAAAGTTTGATTGCTGAAACACCAATGACGTATTTGTGAAACCATGTGCACTGGAAGGAATGAAGATGAAACATACAGTCCTTTTCTCCAGGTGGCTAAGTGAGCCAGCTAAGCATACAACCCATGACCTTGGCCATAACAATCCAATTGGCACATCTAGCTGCTCCACAGGAAACAAAATCCAGCATCATGTATAAAATAGTGGGTTTTAAAGCTGGAAACCTACTTGTAAAGTCCCTATGTCCTGTGATCTTGGTCGAAATGCTTAATTTTGTTTTCCTTGCCTACAAACAGAGTTTATAACTCTGTAGAGAATAAATGAGACAATGCCTATAAAATGGTAAAGTATCATTCAAATTCTTCCTGACATTCTCATGATTACTTTCAGAAGATGCTGAATATCCCCACCTCTGAGCAAAAGTTAGTCCTCGCTCCTAAATATCAAATCATTGTCTGTTATAAGATAATGCTGGGCATCACATGTGTTTGTCTCATGTTTGGGTATTGCATCTCAAGTGGAGACCTGGGTGTACATTTTACACCCCTCATGACTTTTAGACTTTACAGTGTTCACTGGAGCCTGATTGCGGCCCAGCACTGTCCTTAGGGGCCATGCTGTGGGATCAGGTCACAAGTAAAACTCCTATAATGAGCTCTTCCTGGTATAGCCAACAAAAACAACACTCAGTGGGCTTCCCTGGTGGCGCAGTGGTTGAGAGTCCGCCTGCCGATGCAGGGGACACGGGTTTGTGCCCCGGTCCAGGAGGATCCCACATGCCGCGGAGTGGCTGGGCCCGTGAGCCATGGCCGCTGAGCCTGCGCGTCCGGAGCCTGTGCTCCGCAACGGGAGAGGCCACAACAGTGAGGGGCCTGCGTACCGCAAAAAAAAAAAAAAAAACCCTCAGATAAGATGTAACCTGTCCTGACACAGATTTCTACCCTTTCACAGGTCACCCTCTAGTGAGATGAGTAATAAAAGAAAAACCTGAAATTAACCATGAGAATAAGCTGTGCTTTATTCTTCTGTAAGTATTATGTATTGGGTTTTAACAATACATGTATTAAACATTGCTAAGCCTATTTCTGCTTATAATTATTAATAAGTTGCAGAGGGACTCATGATAATTGTCATCTGGGAATACCACTCAGAGAGTGCACAACTCTTAAGAAGGTGAACTAGGACTTCCCTGGTGGCGCAGTGGTTAAGAATCCACCTGCCAATGCAGGGGACATGGGTTTGAGTCCTGTTCCTGCAAGATCCCACATGCCACAGAGCAACTAAACCTGTGCGCCACAACTACTGAGACTTTGAGCCACAACTACTGAAGCCCGTGTGCCCTAGAGCCTGTGCTCTGCAACAAGAGAAGCCACCACAATGAGAAGCCTGCACACTGCAACAAAGAACAGCCCCTGCTCGCCGCAACTAGAGAAAGCCTGCGTGCAGCAACAAAGACTCAACGTAAAATAAAAAACAAACAATAAATTAATTAATTAAAAAAAATTTAGGAGCACATATCTTAATAAAAAAAAAAAGAAGGTGAACTAATTCCTAAGGTCAGGTGATGTTGAGCAGGGATGTCAAAGTATGCAGTATAGAAAATAATGAATAAGGTAACCACGAACAACAAGGCCATAAATTCATCTAAGGGGTCTGAATGAGCCCAGGAAGAAAGAACCACAGCCTCATTAGGATTTGCACATTTCTAAACTTCGTTCTGTTACTGATGGTGCAATTTGTGGTTAGCGTCCCCTAGGTAACCAGCATATGGCACCCAGGGTGTCAACCTGGGGCAGAATGGAAGTCAGCAAGCCTTTGTTCATTGCATAAACATTTAGGAAGCACTCACTGAACACCTGGCACAGTAGCAGGTCTATTAAGTTCCTGGCCCCAAGAAGGAGGTAACTGTGCACATCAGTATGATAAGGGCAGTTCCAAGTCTGCACAGAGTACCAGGAGAGCCCAGAGAAAGGAGTGGCTAGTTCTTCCTGGGAGCATCGGAAAGGGTATCTTTAAGGGCATGGCTTTTAAGCTAAGTCTTAGAAAGCTCCTCTGGCTGAGAAGTGAGGAAAGGGCATTCCAGGTGAAAGAGAAAAGCTAGCGCTGTTGAATCTCTGCTTGCCTGGAGCCAGAGTGGGCCCCTCCAGGGCGTGGGGCAGGCAAGCTGGCCATGAACCTCGAAGTCAAGCTTACTACAGAGTGGGGAGAGCCAGGGAGGAGTGCCAGCCAAGCCCTTTAGAGAGTCGGGAGGTCATCACCGACAAAGTCCAGATCGGTTGGCAGCAGAGGCAAAGGGTCAGAAGCCGGCAGAACAGGAAGAGAGAGGAGACCTAGAAAAGAAGCAGGCTCCTGTTTATTGGTGGCAGCCCCTTAGTGGGTTGGTCTGGTTTACAAGTGCGGGACCAGAACAGACAAGTTTCCAGGCACAGGGGTGGGTGTTTGGGGAACAGTAAGTACCCAGCAGAACAGGAGCATGTGTTCTTAGGGAAGTGAAGAGGCAGAAGGACAGCCCAGAAAGTGGGGCAGGAGCCAATCATGGCGGGCTTTCCCCGTTAGCTAAGGAATTTGGGTTTCATCTTGTAGTCAATTGGAAAATATTATGGTATTTTAAGCTGGGGAGTGACAAAGAATACCATTTTAGAAAGATCACTTGGGCAGCACTGTGGAAGACAACAGCCTTTCTTGAAGGGTAGCAAACACCTACCCGTTTCAGAACACCCTGGATGCTGCTTTAAAATGAATAAGCATCATCTTAGCTGCGCCCTAGACCTACTGAATTTGAATTCAATGGAGAGACCTAGGAATCTGCACTCCTGGTCATTTGGGGGCACACTACAGTCTGCAAGCAGTCGCCTGGGCAAGAGAAGACAGGGCCCGTACTGAAGAAGAGACTGGTAAAGAAACATGTAAGCAAACACCCTGTCACACAAAGTGGCTGCACAATAATATTTATGGGATGGGCAAATGAATGAATGCAATGTAAACAGGGATTGATGGGACGGAGAGAGGTCAACTCCAAAGGATAAGGTAGAACCATATAACACAGCTATTTTTATGGGTCAAAACAGGATGAATATTGGCAATTCATACAGCTCAATTTAATGGTGGAATCAATAAAAGCTATGTCCTTATCATTTAAGTTGGTTTCTATCAGTGTAGTAGTATGTCACGCATTCTTTGAAACCAGTGGAGACTCCAAGGGGAGACTAGAAGGGCTTTAGTTCCCTTCTGTAATCTCTAGGACAATCTGGAAAGGATTCGAGGGATTTGGGGCTGATCAAAGAAAGCTATGACCACTAGAGGCATTAATATGCAAGCTGTACAGCAGAAATTAACAAAACATTGTAAATCAACTATATTTCAATAAAATAAATATTAAAAAAAATTTTTTTTAAAGGGATTTCTCGGGCTTCCCTGCTGGCGCAGTGGTTGAGAGTCCGTCTGCCGATGCAGGGGACATGGGTTCGAGCCCTGGTCTGGGAAGAACCCACATGCCGTGGAGTGGCTGGGCCCGTGAGCCATGGCCGCTGAGCCTGCGCGTCCGGAGCCTGTGCTCCGCAACGTGAGAGGCCACAACAGTGAGAGGCCGGCGTACCGCAAAAAAAAAAAAAAAAAAAGGCTTTCTCTGGTGGTTCAGTGGTTAAGACTCCACACTTGCAGTGCAGGGGGCCCAGGTTCGATACCTGGTTGGGGAACTAAGATCCCCCATGCCAAGCAGCATAACCAAAAATAAAAATAAAAATTTTTAATTAAAAATTAAAAAAAATAAAAAAGCAACAGTGCTGAAAAAAAAAAAAAAGCTTTACTGAACAGTGCCTGGACAGGGTTGCATGAGAGGGGAAGACTCTCCAGAAGCTTATGCTGAGGGGGCCACCACCCAGAAGAGGAGGGCATGGTGGGGGGGAGTCCGAGAGGGGGCATACACAGCTAGGCGATGTCTCTCAGCAGCACGGTGGGGAGTCTCTGGATCAGAGAACTCCAAAGGGCCTTACCACCTTGGGTGGTCATGTAACCACAAGGCTCTATCGTATCAATGGCCGCAGATGCTAGATGATATGCAAAGCAGACAGGCTCTAAACGGCTTAACTAACTGCTGTTTGGGTTTTTTGCCACGTGGTTTGCAGGATCTTAGTTCCTGGACCAGGGATCCATCCCGGGCCCCTGGAATTGGAAGTGCAGAGTCCTAACTACTGGACAGCCAGGGAATACCCTGTTTGGGCTATTCTTAAAATATCTGGACGTGTAAAATTTTTTTTTTTTTTTTTTCTGTACGCGGGCCTCTCACTGTTGTGGCCTCTCCCGTTGCGGAGCACAGGCTCCGGACGCGCAGGCTCAGAGGCCATGGCTCACGGGCCCAGCCACTCCGTGGCATGTGGGATCTTCCCGGACCGGGGCACGAACCCGTGCCCCTGCATCGGCAGGTGGACTCTCAACCACTGCGCCACCAGGGAAGCCCTGGACGTGTAAAAATTTGAATCTGGTGCCGGCTAGCTTTTGAGCTAAGGGGTCCAGGCTGCAGTGAATAAACTATCTAGGGGCCAACACACAGAGGTCTTCTTTGGCTCATTTACATAACACAGTCCTGGCCTGAATGACCTCGGCTCCATTCTTCCCACTTCCCCACCTGCTCTGTATGGCAGGAAGGCTTCCATGTCACTGACTGACAGCTGGGTTTGGCCAATGGGAAGCACTGGCAGAAGACTGGAAGACAAAAGAAAAGGAGAAGCTAGGGTATTTCTCACCACTTTTCTGTCTTGGGCTGCGTCGACAGCAGTGGCCACTTTTGTATTTGAGGTGACCCCTGCCTGCGGGCTCTGAGAATTCACCTCCTCCCTTCCACAGTCCCTCCAGGCTAAGGATGGTAGTGACATCCAACTCTTGCTAATTTTCCAGTTGTCTCCTTGCCCTCTGGTTGGTTTCTCAGTCTCATCCATCACCTGTATAACCAATTCCCTCCATTCAATTCCCTCTGTAAACACTCTGGGTGATTTCTGACTTCCTGCTTGCACCCTGCTAGATACAATTTCTTAGTTCTCCCCAGGCCTCCAAATCATGATAAAAATAGGGAGGGTCTTTAATAGAGACAACTGATATTTTCACAATGTGAATGAAGACATCTGTTAAAAAAAAAAATTGTTTCTCTTTTTATCTATCTAAAGAACATGATCTAAGGTATAGGGTGTTAGCATCCTCAAGATAAGGCCCCCAGCCTGCCTACCCTGCCTTCCATCCACACGTAAGCCCTCGTGTGTTGCAATCCTGCAGCCACCCTCTTCACAGCAACCATTGCGTTGTGAGGCAGCCCATCATCAAAGTGGCCCGTGATCTCATACTTTGGCAATGCAGAGGGGAGAAGGGTGAGGCCGCCTCCAATCTAGCAAGGAGAAAGTTGTGATTCTGAGTGGGAGCTCAGCTCTTCCGGAATATAGAACATCAACAGTTAGGAATCTGACTCTCCTCGGAGAAGTCTCTGACTCCTAAAATTGGCCAGCCTCACTTAGTTATCCAAGATCCACTTTCACAGATTCTTCCTGAGACAAACGGTAAAATCACCTGTGGTCCCACAGCCCAGAGATCGCTCCTGCTAACGCTTTGGAATATCTCATTCCAGATTTTTCCCCTGTAAGTATATAATGGTTCTTTTACTTCAATAGGAAATTGTTCTAGAATCTGATTTTTTTCACTTAGAATATTGTAAACATTTCCCCTGATCTGTTAAAACTCTTCTGCATTATCTTTTTTTTTGGACATGGATTCATTATCACTTTTAATGAGGCATGGTTTTCTAGAAGATATGGATGTCTTGCCATTTTATTTGCCAGTCCACTTGAACTTCCACCATTCCCCCGGAATACACAATGTTCTGACAAACGTTCTCGTTGTGCACACCCTTCATAGTGTCTTCAGTACAAATGCCTAGAAGTGGAATTTCTTGAGCAGAAAGTGTGCACATTGTAATATTTATGGCAATTTTGTCAAACAGCTACAGGGAGGTTTATGTTTTGCTTTGTTTTAGTTGCTTTTTAAGATTTGGGTTTTTTCATATAACATCAATGCTAGTAAGATATGGAAAAAAAAAACCACCTAAATTATAATTTCTGGAACGCAAGGATCTGGCTATGTTCATCTCCGTATCCCTCATAATGTCTACCCACCACAGTGCAATAAATGTTGAATTTGAAAGAAAGATTCACAAGAGCATATTCAACCTCAATGAAATATTTTCGTAAAATAAGGGCAGACCAAGCTCTACAGTGCTTAGTCCAGTGGTTCTTACCTTGACTGCACATTAGAATCACCTAGGGAAATTTTCACAAGTCCTGGACCCCCAGGTTATAGGAACCTGGATCCCGACCCTAGACCAATTACATCAGAATCTGGGAAGATCCTGGGAAGGGGGGATGGGTAGTTCCAGCATCAGTATATTTTCAAAGCTCCCCAGAGCATTCTAACATGAAACCAGGGCTAGGAGCTGATAATCCTTAAAAATGACAGATAACTGAAAAAGAAAAAGTGTTTTTTGTTCCTTTTCCTTAATCATCACGAAGAATATAAAATAATAGAAATGAGAAAACTCAGCAATTTGGAGACCATATGTACCCAAGGCTGACTTGATGGTATTTAATCCAAGAGAGCCAGTTTAGTATCTTTTAAAGGCAGTGTGTTTTCCCCTGCACCCAAAATGCCAAGCTTTCAGGAAACCCCTATCTTTTCGTTATCCCTATATGGAAACCAGGACACAACAGATGGCAGGATCATGGATTGTACTGCTTTTCTTTGCGAGACATCAAATTCATATTGACTGCAGAGACAGGCTGACATGATTTATTTCAAATGAAAATGGAGGCATCATGGGCTCTGTCTTTGCTCATTACTGAAAGACAGAGTCTCATGTGTGATCAGGACACACTGAATTGCTGATGACAGAAACTGTTCGCCGGGGCTGCAAGAGGCTGCCCTTGTTTTCAGTGACTACATATCGGAGAATCTCCACATGCCCAACCCAGCAGCCCAAATATCACAGCAGTGAAGTTTACCACCCAGAGTCCCGCTTCTCCAGGTCAGTCAGCAAAATACAAGGGAAGCACCACTTCTATTTATTTTTCACTGTTAACACTTTAATTATATACTCCTCCATGTGCTCTCAGAAGGGCAGCTTGACATTTTGAAAAGAAAACGCGGTAGGTACAGCCCATTCATCTTGAAAGAAACCATCTCCAGTGACATGAAAGCAGCCCCAGTTCGGGGCTCTTCACGATCCCTCTTCAGCTTGGCAGTGTGAAGTCGTAGGGAGCCTGGGAACTGCTCCCGGCTTCTCACGGAGGCTGGCTAACAGAAAACCCTAGCCTGGTGGGAGAGGGAGGGCAGAAAGAGAAATAGTCCAGGGCAGATAAGGAAAGACGCTCATTTCCCCCACCCATCAGGTCTTTACCTGATGGTAAAGCAGAGCCTAGCAACGGCCAGGAGTACTCCCCACACCCAGCACCCCCTTGCCCGCACCTCCCCACCCAGGTCAGTGATGTGGAATGGGCCTTAGAAATCGGGCTCGGGGGACTTCCCTGGTGGTGCAGTGGTTAAGAATACGCCTACCAATGCAGGGGACACAGGTTCGAGCCCTGGTCCAGGAAGATCCCACATGCTGTGGAGCAGTTAAGCCCGTGCGCCACAACTACTGAGCCTGCACTCTAGAGCCCGCGAGCCACAACTACTGAGCCCACGTGCCACAACTACTGAAGCCCACGCGGCCGAGAGCCCGTGCTCCACAACAAGAGAAGCCACTGCAATGAGAAGCCTGCGCACTGCAATGAAGAGTAGCCCCCGCTCGCCGCAACCAGAGAAAGCCCTCGCACAGCAACGAAGATCCAACACAGCTTAAAAAAAAATGAGAGAGAAAGAGAGAGAGAAATTGGGCTCAGGACTCCCAATTTACGGATGAGAAAATGAGGCCAGAGGAATAACCCATTTGCCCAAGATCCTGCAGTGACTCAGTGGCAGAGCCTAGGATTCAGGTCCCCTGATTCTCAGATTCCTCTGCTTTGCCTTCCCAGTAGTTCTCAAGCTTGGCTTCATATTAGAATCACCTAGGAGCTTTTTTTAAAAAAATTATTGGGACTTCCCTGGTGGTCCAGTGGTTAAGACCCTGCGCTCCCAATGCAGGGGCCCAGGTTCAATCCCTGCTCAGGGAACTAGATCCCGCATGCATGCTGCAACTAAAAGAGCCCGCATGCCGCAACTAAGACCCAGAGCAGCCAAAATAAATACATAAATATATTTTTTAAATTATTTGTTAGTTTTAATTGAAGTATAGTTGATTTACAATGTTGTGTTAGTTTCAGGTGTACAGCAAAGCAATTCAGTTATACATACACAGATTCTTTTTTCAGATTCTTTTCCCTTATAGGTTATTACAATATATTGGGTGTAGTTGCCTGTGCTATACAGTAGGCCCTTGTTGGTTATCTATTTTATATATAGTAGTATATATATATGTTAATCCCAAACTCCTAATTTACCCTTCCCTCCCTCATCTGGGAGCTTTAAAACAAACAAACCTGCCCAGCCCCACCCCCTAGAGATCCTGGTTTCATTGGCCTGGGGTGGGGCCTGGATGTGGGTATTTTTACAGTTGCCCAGGTGATGGGTGTGTGCTGCCAGGACTGAGAGCCCCTGCACCCCAGCCTAGCTTGACTTAACTGTCTGTTCCATTTTGTTCCATGATGAGCCCAGCCCCTGCTAGGGGCTGGAGCAGTGAAAATGAGTCAAGATTTCGGTTCCTGCCCTAAAGCTGCTCAGCATGTGGCAGAAGAGCCTACTGTGAAAAGCTCATGCCAGCGGCAGAGTGATAAGAGTAACACTATAAATATAAATAAGTGATCGCAGTGGTTAACTCTGTATGGGAAGGTTGAGGGAGGTGGTATTTGAGTCCACATTTAAAGGATGAATAAGTTGAATAAGATGAATGAGTTACTAAGAGGACTAGATGCAGAAGGGTTTTCCAGGGAGAGGGAACAGCACGTGCAAAGCCCCGGAGGTATGAAACAACACAGCATATTTGTAGTTGGTGTATCTATTTAATAAAACAGGGTGTGAGAGCAGTGGATACAGGAGGTAGGCAGGGCCTGGATCCCAAAGGGCCCTGTGATATAAGCCATTCTAAGGGTTGGGGACGATCCTGAAATGATGGTGAACCACTGAGATACGTCATGCAGAAAAATGATAAAATACAACCTGAATTTTAGGAAAACCACCCTAATGGTGGTGTGGATAATGAATTAGAAGAAGAAGCTAGATGCAGGGAGACTAGTTGAGAGGGGAGGCAAAGAGATGATGAGGGTCTAAATGAACCAGGCAGTGGCCACAAGGACTACAGGCTGACGACAGACAGGACTTGAATTCTGCCCCTGATGCACTGCATTTAGAAGATGGAATTGATCGGATGAAGTGGTTGGTTGGCCAACGAGTGAGAAGGTCTGACCCCAACCTAACTTCTCCCTATTCCTCTTCATATACTCTGACCTGAACTCCCACCCCACTTCCTTTGATTCTGCTGGTCCCTCAGCCTAGGATACCAATCCCTCCTCCATCTCCAAATGTCATGTAGGATATATCCTGTAGGTCTCAAATCAATGCTAATTCCCTTGAAAATCTGGTTTCTGAAGGAAGGAAGGAAGGAGTGGAGTTCAGCAAGTTCATTCTACATGTTCCCAAGGGTAGGTCACTGCATCTGGCCTCCTGAGAAGTCTGCCTTCTCATCTGCACGGTACCCTTCAAACCTCTGCTGAAACTCACCTATTCTGGGAAGGTGTCCTTGGCACCTGCAGACATGGGTTGTGTCCCCATAGCACTTTTGCATTCCTCTGTCAGTATTTAGAGAATTGTTCCATGTTGTCAGCCATTACTGCTTTAGACATGTGTCTTCTAGGGTAAACAAGCTCTTTTGCTCTTTTGAAAAACGGGGGCACTGTCTTCTTATTCCGTCTCCTGTCCTAACACAGTCACAGAAAAAATATATTTGATAAAAGTTCGTCAAATGAATGAATGTTAAAGGCCGAATTTGTGAATTGCAGGAAGTGTCCTATAATGATGATGATGATGATGGGATTCTGCAATCCCTCCCCAGAATAGGGCACCTCAGAATTCTGCATCATTTGGAGCCCAAGGGTGGAGTATTATCCTGAGGAATTACACCCATGTAATTTAAACCAGTCTGCGGACCACTGGGAAGACTCTCTAAGACCACCACAAGGCTGGGAACTGTACTTTGAGAACTGCTTCTAGGGCATTCTCTCAGCAGAGCCTTTAGCCATGCAGAGAGTGAAAGGCAGAGAGAAAACTGTCCTGCCCAGGAAAAATGAGTCTTATCCTTGTCATCTGGGCAATTCTCCCAGCCTCCTCAGGTAACTCACATCTTCCAGAAGCACCTCTTCCTCTAGGAATCTTGTGCCTTCACTGGGTATTATAAAGAAACTTCTGGGCTTCCCTGGTGGCACAGTGGTTAAGAAACCATCTGCCAATGCAGGAGACACGGGTTCGAGCCCTGGTCTGGGAAGATCCCACATGCCGCAGCACAACTAATTCCGTATGCCGCAACTACTGAGCCCACGTGCCACAACTACTGAAGTCCGCGTGCCTAGAGCCCATGCACTGCAGCAAGAGAAGCCACCCCAACGAGAAGCCTGCCCACCACAACAAAGAGTAGCCCCCACTTGCTGCAACCAAAGAAAAGCCTGCGTTCAGCAACGAAGACCCGACGCAGCTAAAAATAAAATAAATAAAATAAATAAATAAATAAAAAGAAACTTCACGGGCTTCCCTGGTGGCGCAGTGGTTGAGAGTCTGCCTGCCGATGCAGGGGACACGGGTTCGTGCCCCGGTCCGGGAAGATCCCACATGCCACGGAGCGGCTAGGCCCGTGAGCCATGGCTGCTGAGCCTGCGCGTCCGGAGCCTGTGCTCCGCAACGGGAGAGGCCACAACAGTGAGAGGCCCGTGTACTGCAAAAAAAAAAAAGAAACTTCTGATTGACTGATACACTGAAGGTATGCACCCGTGGTTGCTATCTTAAATCCTCCCACAGGGTTATCTTTTTAAAGCCCTGGAAGATTCACAGGAATTTCAGATGCTACAGCAACTTAAAGGGGAAAACACTAGGCCTCAGCAGTGTACCCCAGCTCCCCTGCCATGAGGGAGGTATACTGGAGAGTCATTCCAGCACCCCTCGAGCCACCCATTAGAGCAAGGAAGTCCAAATCTTGAGTCTGAGCTGGTGACTGAAGGAAGAGACCTGGAATTAGCACAGCAGTCAGAATCCTGTTTGAGGGCAGCATTGCTGAAACTAAAAGGAATAATTTTATCTGGAGCAGCCTCTCTGCACACTTTTTCCCCTGTGGCAGTTGTGGTGTTCAGGTTAAGGCTATGTATACTGGGGCTGGGGTGGAGCGCGGGGTAGAGAGAATGATGGGAAAGAGGAAGGGAGGGAAGACCTCCTCCTGGGCACTTGCAGATGTGGGAGATTTCCCAGGGGCTCTGCTGCTGAATGCAGGAAAAGGAGTACCTTCCAAACAGGCTGCATTCCTCCCTGGGAATCTGAGGGCATGTTGTAACCACTTAGTGGAATTCCCCCTGAGGCTTTGGCTCTGCAGGAAATTCCTGGCTGCTTTCCAGGAGATGCAATTGCTGCAGAAGGAGATAACACAGGTTGCACAAGGGCAGGGCAGGTATGGCTGGCCCAGCTCTTCATCTCTCCCAGGCAAGTCCAGACTGGAGGGCCTTGCTTTAGGACTGCAGCTCTGCTTGGAAATGAGATCTGGAGAAAAGTCCCAGAAAAGAAAGAAAGCCTCTCTTCCTGGGAGACCGTCAGCTTTAAATCACCCAGTGGAATTTAAAGGCCCAGCTTGACACCCTTGAACCAGCTGCAAATAAAGGGTGAGTGCAGTGAGATCCTGCTGAAAAAGATCCTGTGAAACAGAAGTTACTCAAAATGAAGAACACAACATCTGTGTCCCAAGTGTTTCTACAGTGCCTGTTGCTCGGATGGGTGGATGTGTTCTCTCCAGGATAATGCCTGGAAGCCTCCAGAATGTGTTCTCCATCAGGCTGCCTGATCTGATACTATTCTTTTTTTTTTTTTTTTGCGGTATGCGGGACTCTCACTGTTGTGGCCTCTCCCGCTGCGGAGCACAGGCTCCGGACGCGCAGGCTCAGCGGCCATGGCTCACAGGCCCAGCCGCTCCGTGGCATGTAGGATCTTCCCGGACCGGGACACAAACCTGCGTCCCCTGCATCGGCAGGTGGACTCTCAACCACTGCGCCACCAGGGAAGCCCCTGATACTATTCGTTAAGGCAAGATTCTTTCTGCCCTCGACCTTAAATTCTACCTCTAGCATTACTGGATTGAGTCCTCAATACAGATCATTTGAATTTTTAGCGAAAAACACTGCTTTACAACCAAGGGCTGGTTAATAGCTAAACACAGCTCTGGGGTTTGATGGACTGGTTCCTGTTTTGCTTTGCCTGTTTTGCTCTGTCTTTGTTCTTGTTTTTCCACAAATATATGCCCACCGACCCCTAGAACAGATGTGCTGACCTGGACAACGTAACGACCACACCCAAGTTCCAACGCTATTAATGTACATGTCTCCGAAGGGTAACTACCCTCAGCACGCCTGCAGCCACTTCCTACTTCACTTCTTGCATAAATCCTGACTAAAACTTGGGGAGTGGGGAATTGGTTCTTTCGGACAGGAGTCCACCTTTTCCCCACGTTGCAGGCTTCCTCAAAATAAAGCTACTTTTCCTTTACCCAACACTTGTCTCTCAGTATTGGCTTCTTGAGCGGGAATAGCCAAGCCTGGGTTTGGTAACAACATCAGCCATGTCTCCAGACTGTACTTCTTCCTCTCTGACTTTAGAAGGAGGTTCTAACCTCCATCTCTCCAGATCTAGCTGGAGAATTTTCCTCCTCAACATGAAGTTCTTGCAGACTCCAGTTCCAGAACATTCAGAATCCACCTAAAGCCGCCCCTGGGGGCTGCCCCCAGGGTGGAGTTTGGTAGATCCTAGTGTAACAGGGAAGAGCTAAATTGGACTCCACCTTGGATCTGTTTCTTTGACTTTAACCTTTGCTTTTCATTGCTTTTGTTGTTATAATCATACATAATGGCCTGCCTGGGGAAATGCTGCCCTTCTGCCTGAATGTTAAACTAAAGTGCCTTTGTTCAGCTCACCCGGAAACAATCCGACCCTGCCCACCTGTGAATGGCTGCAGAAAAGAAGAAATTAACACGTCCCCTCCTATTTTGCAAGATAAATGGCCTTTTTACTTTACTTCCTCACCTCCTCTCCCTCTCTGTTCTATAAAAGAAACTGGCATCCAGATCCCTATAAGATGGTTTTTTGGGGGACCCTAGTCTACCATCTTCTCGGTCTGCCGACTTTCCAAATCAAGTCGTTACTCCTTGCCTCACCACCTCGTCTCCCGAGTTATTGGCCTGTGAGCAGAGCGAGCTTGGACTCGATAACACCAGGCCCCATCCAGCAGCTCTCCCTTTCCTAGGGCATGGTCCACCCAACAGAAAGACCATTTTCCAAACAGTCTTGAAGCTTCCCCCAAGGGTCTCCTTCTGAATTGATTGGTCAACATTAACTAAATACCCATTATGTGCCAGGCACTTTACTAGGCATCAGAAATACAAAAAGAGTAAGACTAGAGAGAGGAAATAGCAAACCAGAAGGTCCTTTTTTCTACTGAGAGTGGAGAACTGACCATAAAGTACTATACTGGCCCTATGAGACAGGTTTAACTTAGAAGCTCTCAAATTATTTACAATATCAGATTTTTCTAGGCCTCATTTCCCACCTTCAAGGCAGCCAGTCTTATAGGTGTGGCCCCAGGGACAACTAAGCCAAACTCCATTGCAATTTTCCTCCTAGCACAATACATATCTGTGCTAGGGGAGAGACTAGGAGGCAGGGAAGGCCTGGTCAGCCTGTGCATTCCACCTGCCACTGGCAGTGCCACCACTGAAACCTAGCAGGACCCTGTGGGGCTCCTGGGCACAGAAGCCTTTCTGTCCCCCCTTTCTTCACTCCAGCCTCCACGACCTTCCCTGAGTTCAAAGGGCAGATTTGAACTGTGGCTAATCAGGTAAGGGAAGGGATGCAAGACAAGGGAGGGGCAGTCAGGAAACAATAGTGCAGCCTGGGGGCAGGGTCCCGGTTCACCTCAAGGGATACACATAACAATGTCTGTAAGTTCTTTAAAATGGCTGCATTCGTCATACCAGAGAAAGATCACCTGAGGTTACATTAAAGGAACCAGAGAAGGTCACCAAGAAGATCACCTGAGACCAGATTACAGGAGTGGAGGCCCTTCACATACCGTAATTTTATCAGCAACCCCACCCTTGAACCGTTGCTATAAAACTCATCAAATCCTCCTGGGTTGGTACATACAATTTTTCGGGACAGGAGCCCACTGTGTCCCCCTTTGCCTGGCAAAGCAATAAGGCTATTCTTTTCTATTTCACCCAGAACTCTGTCTCTGAGATGGGAATCGGCACCGGTGCACAGAGGTCAAGCTTTCGGCATCACCATCTTGATTTGTTCATATGCCCAAAGCCTACATCTGCAGTCTTCCTGGTCTGCCCTCTCCCTGCAGAAGGGGTTAGGAATAACAACGGTGCTAAAACCAGCCTGAGGGTCTTGGCCCACTTTGGAGGGTTTCCAAACCACTGCAGCTGAGGCTGTCCTGCAGCTGTGCCTTTAAGCAAATGATGCAGGCAGCTGAGTTCATCTTCCACAGAGCTCAGTGCAGAAAAGGTGTGGTCTCTGCTTAATTTTTTCTTGTCCTGCAGAGTCTGAAGACTTGGAGGAATTAGTGCAAAACAGCTCACCTTCCCTTTTCCCCATGGAACATAGAAAGGTTGGAGCAAATATCGGAGTCTGAAGTGTGATTTTATTCAGTGTGAGAATAATAAATAGGCATTTTCACTCTTCCTTTACAGTAGGTTCAGTTCCTCAGCTCCTGGCTTGGGTACCAGTTTCAGCAGTTCCAGAGACCAACAATAGCCATTCACCAGTAGTGTTTGAACTACAGATTGTTCACCGCTCTTTATCGTGACTATGTTTGCAATGATGAAGAATTAGGCCATCAAGTGCTAATCCTCAGAACCGGGTCTTGGACCTGGTTGTAAATATCACTTCTGCCACCACTAGCAATGTGATTCTGGGCAAGTTACTTAATTTCTCCAAGTCTCAGTTTCTCTTCTGTAAAATGAAATTAACAACAGTACCTACTTTATAGCATCGATGTGACAATTAGAGAGCACATGGAAAGAGTGTAGCACCTGTGTGGCACATAATTGGTGCTCAGGAAATGACCCACTGATACGCTGTCAGTTTGGGGTGGGAGGGGAAATAACATCCCTTTAACAGTCATCGTCTATTGACCAGGAGGATTGAGAAAGCAGAAATTCTGCCTATTAAAATCCCTACACCTCTTTCCCTTCTATCCAGCCCTGACTTCATTCTTTCTTGGTTGTCAACTTGTTGCTCCCACCAAAATGTAAAGCTCACTGAAGACACAGATTACAGCCCAGTGGTCAGCAGAGTCTTTCTTTCTTTCTTTTTTTTTTTCAGCAGAGTCTTTCTACATTAAAAGGTAGTCAATAAATATTTGTGTGTAGATGCATGGATATTTTTTCAATTGACTGGTTGAATATGACTTCTGACGCTTATGGGTATTAGTACCCAGGAAATAATATAGTCTAAGCCTGGAGAGACATGGGTTTAATTTTTACTAACATTTTCCCTTACCTGCCACCTTTTTTTTTTTTTTTTTTTTTTTTTTGGCAGGGGGTAGCTCATTAAATCCAAAGTCCTTAGATCTTGTTGCTTTGCATGACTGGGTTAGGTTACATATGAGAATTCTGCGAAGTAAAAAAGATACATCACACCAATTTGCATCTCAATTTCTGTTCCTCTCAAAAGCCACAAAGTTCCTCAGCAATAATCATGTGCAAGGCAAAGAAATTAAGAAGTTTGTCTGGAAAGACACTAAATGAGTCTCTGGAATGTAGTAAAAGACATATCCAACGGTCTATCCTTCCCCTAGATTGTTTTCTGACCCTGCCACAGGAGAACAAGTACTTGAAGGGAAGTTTCCTCTTGGAAAATGAGAGAAGATACATTCAAATTGTGTTACAAATTGCTGCGTGGTACTTTGGATTTATCGTATTCTAGGTCAGATCATGTCCCTGTGCACAGCGGTGTGTACAAAGCATCACTCCTGATAACAACAAAAAGCTATAATATGGAGTTTCTAAGGCACAGAGTCCCTCGGTAATAAAAAATCTTCAAAGCCCGAAAAACCCAGTTCTCCTTATCCCGCTTCATTGATGTTCCAGAGAAAGTCTGCTGTACTTCTCCCTTCCGGTCTCTTAGGAATCATAGTGATAATGAGAGCTCGGGAAGGCAGGTGGTGGATGAATATAAGTGGGTTATTAGAGCCCAGGGTTGTTGTATTAAAAAGAGGAGTCTGGTTGAAAAAGAAGCAAACAGCCCAGCCTGACTTATAATGATTCTGAAGGAATCTGAATTCCAGATAGAAAATCCAGATAGATAGAGTAGGGCTTTTTTGTTTGTATTTGTTTTAATAGAGCAGTAAGAGAAGGAAAGTTTTCTCAATGCTATCTGTAGATTTATTGCTTGGGGGAGAAAGATTCCAATCAATGATGGGAATGCTCCTCTCATCAGAGAGGGTGTCTGTCTTCAGTGAAGCCTCAAACCTCTAAACAAGACTTTGTCTGCAGGGTGGGCATGACTATGTGGTTGCTATTCCTCTTTTCAAGTCATTTCCTCCGGGAAGCCCTGCCCAGCAGACTCCCTCCAGTTTGTCAGCCCAGGTCACTTTAGGAAACTCTTAACCTCCACCCACCAGAACATGAGGCACCCATATGTCCCAGAGTTTCCCTTCAAATATTTCACCCATAGTCTCCACAATTAGACTTGTGTCTGACAGGCATTTTCGGGGGGGGGGGGGGGGAGGGTCGCAAAGAACAGCCAGCGTAAACATCCCTGTAACAATAATCGATCCCCTTTGTCAAGTCCCTCACCCTCTTAATGAGGCCTTCTCGGATATACTAATTAAAAATACAGGGACTTCCCTGGTGGTGCACTGGTTAAGAATCCACCTGTCAATGCAGGGGACATGGGTTCAATCCCTGGTCTGGGAAGATCCCACATGCCGTGGAGCAACTAAGCCCGTGCGCCACAACTACTGAGCCTGAGCTCTAGAGCTCACGTGCTACAACTACTGAGCCTGCGTGCCACAACTACTGAAGCCCACACACCTAGAGCCCATGCTCTGCAACAAGAGAAGCCTCTGCAGTGAGAAGCCCACGTACCGCAACGAAGAGTAGCCCTTGCTCGCCGCAACTAGAGAAAGCCCATGCGCAGCAACGAAGACCCAACGCAGCCAAAAATAAATGAATAAATTTTTTAAAATAATAAAAATTTTAAAAATAAAATAAAAATGCAACTTGCCCAGCCCAACCCTACCCCCAGTACTCCCTAGCTCCTGTCCCTGCTTTATTTTTCTCCACAAAACTCACTACCTTTGACATAATCTAGTTTTTATTTATGTGTTTACCATCTCCTTCCACCAGACTGTATGCTCCAAGAAGGCAGGGATTTTTGTCTCATTCACTGTATTCCTAGTACCTAGAAAAGTTATGTGGCCCATAGAAGGCACTCAATAATCGTATTTATGGAATCAAAGCCCACCGACAGCCAAATGCTTTGCACTGATCACAGCCTCCAACCCAACCTGCAAGTGAATGTTGGCCTCTGAGGGAACCTAAGTGTCCTTCCAGGACGGGTTGGGTCACCCTCTGCCCTGGAGGAGGGCTGCCCCCTCAGAGGGTGTTTTAGGGGCCACTGTGTCTGTGGGTGGAGTCACTCTGGCTGGTTAAAAGCTCAGAACATGTAGTATGTTTTCTTTTCTTCTGGTTCTTTCTTAAGTCCAAATAGGTAAAAGGAGCAGACCCTGCCCTCCTCCTTCTTTCCTTCTTCCTGTTGGACTTGCTTCCGTCCAGAAGGCTGCAGAAAGAAGTCAGTCTTGGCCTGAAGCTTGATCTCCCTGGAAAACGGCTGACTCCCCACTTTCTTGTTCTCACTGGGAGAGGTAGCTCAAGAAGACATAGTTCTAAGTTGAACAACAGAAATTCAAACTGGCTAATTTAAGTAGGAAAGATACTTGCTGAAGAATGTTAGGTAGGTCACAGAGTCTCTGGGAGGGTGAGTGCTCAGAAGATGGGATGGGGCACTCTTCAAACACAAAGTATGACAAATGTCTACATCTTTGATATACTCAGGTGTCCTGGCCAACTACCCTCTTGCTAGCACCTTACACCAACATTAATTTCTACCAGTGAAATCTTATAGTCCCCTTTTCACAGGATAAGATGGACAGAGAGGTTAATAGACTTGTCCAACGTCACACAGCTCAAGAAACATCAGATTAGGTATTCAAACTCCCAAGCCACACTGACTCCACTACACTTCACAGCCTTTCTTTATGGCTGCCTCTGCTTTTCTATCCTTTATTATCTATGTCCTCGGGTATATTTCCCTTTGATCCCATTTTCCCTGCTATACGATAAATTCCTGAAGGGGCTGTATGTTCCACTTGCTTTATAGCGCCATGCAAGCTTGTCCTTGTTCTTCCTTCCATCGCCCCTCAACCCAGTGAATAAAGATGGGAGGGACCCCAGAGGACTGCACCCAACAGCCATTCCCCTCTCCTCCCTTGCTAACAGGAGGCAGGCTTTGTCCAAGTGACAATGGGCTGGGTTTGGAAATGAATGGTAATTGGTCTAAGCCAATCATGATAATTCCTTTCCCCCTGGAGTGACTGGTCTAAAGGCAAGCATGTGACCCAGCTCTGGCCAATGACATGTAAGGAGGTGTCTGGCCAGGGCTTGTGGGAAAGTTATTCCTCCCTGATAAGAGAAACGTTTGGGAGAGAACACCTGCTTTCTTTGGCTTTCTGCTCCCTTTCTTCTTGGGAAGGAGTCCTGTGAGGATAAGATGGCTGCCACCAACTGCGGGATTAGGAAGCTGGAGTAAGGCCGGAGAAACTCAGCACGGGTGTGTGCGCACATGCTCCTTAGGACTCCAGTGCCACTCCCTGTATGCTTGACTTTCAGGAAACCTGGCCCTTTGCCCCGCCTATCTACCAGTTCTCGCAGCTGTTCGTCTAGGCCCCCAGTTCTCCAGCCTCCAGTGTGCATATCCTCTGAGCTTCCATCACCCCTGATTCCGTGACCACCTTCTCACCTCCTGCCGCCTGCTACCCACTCTGCTCTCACCTGCTTCCTTCTGTCTGGCCCCTGACCTACTTTGCTCTTGGCTGTCCCAAGAAGTCTTCTCAAGGAACCTTGACTCCAAAGTGGACTCAACTCCCTTCACACCTAGAGAGGCGGTGGTTGCAGAACATAGTGAATGCAGTAAATGCCACCGAATTGTATACTTTAAAATAGCTCATTGTATTTCTGTGAACTTCATCTCAAAAAAATCCCTTCACCCTAAACCTATTTTTTTTTTAAAATCGAAGAATAGTTTGATTTACGACATTGTGTTGGTTTCTGGTTGTACAGCAGTGATTCAGTTATAGATATATTCTTTTTCAGGTCTTTTCCATTATAGATTATGCCAAGATACTGAATATCGTTCCCTGTGCAATGTAGGAGGACCTTGCTGTTTATCTATTTTATATATAGTGGTGTGTATCTGCTAATCCCAAACTCCTAATGTATCCCTCCCCCTCCCCCTTTCCCCTTTGGTAGCCATAAGTTTTCTATGTCTAGGAGTATGTTTCTGTTTTGCAAATAAGTTCATTTGTATCATTTTTTTTAGATTCCATATATAAATGATATCATATATTTGTCTTTTTCTGACTTACTACACTTAGTATGATAATCTCCATCCATGTTGCTGCAAATTTCATTCATGTTATGGCTGAGTAATATTCCATTGTATATACAGATAACACATCTTCATCCATTCATCTGTCAGTGGATACTTAGGTAGCTTCCATGTCTTGGCTATTGTAAATAGTGCTGCTATGAACACTGGGGTGCATGTATCTTTTCAAATTAGAGTTTTTCGTCTTTTCTGGATATATGCCACCCTAAACCTATTTTATTCACTCCACTCTCTTCATACCTCTATTATGCACGAAAACCTGGCACTCCCTTGAAAGAAAGCACTGTATCTCTTGATACACCTAATCCCCATCTTCATTTGCCACCTTTCCCTACTCAATAAAAATTCCTATTATATGACATCCACGAACACCCCCAAAGAGGGCTGTGAACTCCCTGAAAATATGTGCAAAACTTTACACATTATACATAAATTTTAAAATATTTTGAAGTGGTCTGTGATCTCTAAAAATATTAATGTAAAACACCCTGTAAAAAAGAGAAGGAAATTGATGTATATGTGTATACATATATGCACAGAATATATCTAGGGCAGTGGTTCTCAAATTTCAGCGTGTGCCAGAATCACCAGGAGGACTCTTTAATCTGGGCCTCACCCTCAAAGGTTCTTCTTCAGTACGTTTGGGGTGGGGACTGAGAATTTGCATTTCTAGCAAGTTCTGAGATGATTATTTTACTGCTGGTCCAGGGACTGCCTGTGATTACCCCTGCTGGCTCCTCTCTCATCTTTCTGGCTGATCCAGCTTTGGCTCCCACTTGCTCCCCATCTTCCTCGCTACATACTTGCTCTTTGTGACCATCTACTCTCAGTGACTTAATATCTACACACACAGTTTCCAAATCTCCATCTCCAGCTTCTGTGTGATCTTAGGCAAATTACCTTACTAGGCCTCAGTTTCATCATCTATAAGTCAACGATCTGACGCCCCACTGAGGTATTCAAATGCCACCTTAGAATCATTCTGTTTCACACTGAATCACTCCCTTTTTTCCAAACAACTCCTCCTTTTCCTGATGTTTCCTTTTCTCCTCATGGAACCTACATCAGTTAGCTTCGGCTAAATTAATCTGCTATAACAAAGAAGCCCCAAATCTCAGTGGTTTACAATAACAAAGGTGTGTTTTGTTTTTTGTTTTTTTTTTTGACATGGGCTGACATTCAAAAATTAGATAAAAAATGTTTTTTTATTTTATGTTGAAGTGTAGTTAACAATGTTGTGTTAGTTTCAGGTGTCAGAAAAGTGATTCCATTATGTATATACGTGTATCTATTCCTTTTCAAATTCTTTTCCCATTTAGGGTATTACAGAATATTGACCAGCAGTCCCTGTGCTATACAGTAGGTCCTTGTTGGTTATCTATTTTAAATATAGCAGTGTGTACATGTCAATCCCAACACAGTTTTTTTTCTTATCATGTTACATATCCACTATGGATCAGCAGGGGGACCAGAGAGAATGTTCTAGACTATTCTGTGGTCCTGAAAACTTCTAAGGAGTGGCACACCTCACTTCAACTCACATTCCATTGGTCAAAATAATATTGTGGTGATGCCTGACACTAATTGAGGTGGGATATATAATCTTCCTAAGGGAGGAGCCCATAGAAAAGGGCAGCAAATATTTTTGAACAACGATAAAAATCAGCCAGAATTAGTCTTCCAAGCATTAGGCTCCATACACACCTCTGACCCCTACCTCTTCCTTCATCCCCACACCACTCACTTACTGAATATTATTAATTCTTGTCTCACAGCATCTCTTGAATTCAGCATTGATCATGGCATTTTATATATAGTGTAAATTTGATCACAATTCTATTTTTTTCAGCTAATTTCCCCAATTCCATTCTCTCTCATATTGGTCATCAATCTACCTTTGACTGTGTTATTTCACTACTCAAAAATTTTCAATAACTCCCCATCACCTCAGATCAAAAGACAAATTCATTAGCTTGGATTTCAAAGTCTCTTACAGTGCAGGCCCTAATCTATATCTCCAGGTTTATCTGTTAAGAAGCCTCCACTAGAGTCCATTTGTTCCACCTGTCACTCCCCAAACATTGTGTTGGATACCTTCCCACCTCTGCCACACCTCTCCCTGGAATTCTCCCCACCTTGTCAAAATTCTACCCATCTTATGAAGTCTATGTCAAATATCTGAGTATATTCTATTGCTCCTATTGGATTGCATACTTCTTGCAAACAAATACATCGTCTTATACGTTTATGTTTCTCACAGCACTTTCCCCATGTTAGGGGAAAGGAAAGAAGTTAGCATTTATTGAGCACCTCCTGTGTGCCAGAGACTGGAAATCACTTTACATACGTTATCTAATTAAATCCTAACAGCAATTCTATTCAATAGGAATTATTTTTCTTACCCCATCAGTGATGAAACTGAGGTTCAGTGGAGTGATTTGCTCAAGGTCATGAAGCTAGCAATTGGTAGAGCCAAAATCTCAACCTAAGATAAGCCTAATAAATACATTTGAGGACGGAATAAACAAAGAATTATTTATGTTCACAAAAGGTAAATTACAAAAGAAATGCAAATGGCTAAAAAACACATTGAAAAATTCAGCCTGGGACTTCCCTGGTGGCGCAGTGGTTAGGAAGCTGCCTGCCAATGCAGGGGACACAGGTTCTATCCCTGGTCCAGGAAGATCCCACATGCCACGGAGCAACTAAGCCCGTGCACCACAACTACTGAGCCTGCACTCTAGAGCCCACAAGCCACAACTACTGAGCCCGTGTGACACAACTACTGAAGCTCGCATGCCAAAAGCCCGTGTTCCGCAACAAGAGAAGCCACCACAATGAGAAGCCTGTGCACCGCAATGAAGAGTGGCCCCCGCTCGCCACAACTAGAGAAAGCCCGCACACAGCAACCGACCCAATGCAACCAAAAATAATTAATTAATTTAAAAAAAATCATAGTGTAAAAAGATACCTCGTGACGTGGTTATGTGCTCATGACGTATTAAGTAAAAACACAAATCAGGCAACAAAACAGCATTGCAATATGAGGCCTTCTGAAGGAGAGGCCTCAGGAAGGGCTGTCCACTGCCCACCCCTGAGACACACACCCTTGGGTGGGGCACATTTCTGTCAGCAGCTGGAAGTAGAGGTGGGGGAGGGGAGGCTCCTCACACTGCTGCTGGGACTGCTGGTCAGGACAGCACCCTAGGGCCTATGGAGGTACCATGGTGGTGCCCAGCCAGTGGCCAAGGCCCCAGCCCACCCCTCCAGAGCCTTCAGTATAAGAATCCACCCAAACGAGTGAAATAAGGGTGTGGATTTCAAGATTCTGAGAGAAGGCGAGAGCATCCTGACCTGCTTCCTGGAAGGCTGGGTGGTTTGTGGTTAACCACACCTCCCAAGGAGCAGGGCAGCCTTGAGGCCAAGTGAGAACAAGCGTGGGAATGAGTCACTGGAGTGGGAAACAAAAAAATGCAGTGGGACTTCCACGGTGGCTCAGTGGTTAAGAATCCACCTGCCAATGCAGGGGTCACGGGTTCAAGCCCAGGTCTGGGAAGATCCCACATGCTGTGGAGCAACTAAGCCTGTGCGCCACAACTACTGAGCCTGTGCTCTAGAGTCTGTGAGCCACAACTACTGAGCCCGCGAGCCACAACTACTGAAACCCATGCACCTAGAGCCCGTGCTCCGCAACAAGAGAAGCCACCGCAGCGAGAAGCCCACGCACCGCAACGAAGAGTAGCTCCCGCTCACTGCAACTACAGAAAAGCCCATGCACAGCAACAAAGACCCAACACAGCCAAAAATAAATAAATAAAATAAATAAATTTATTTTTTAAAAAGTGCAGTAATCAAGACAGAGACTTAAGTTGAAACAGGGTGTAGGAGTTGACGGAGCTGGGGGCGGAGATACAGACAGGCGTCAGGTAACTTTGAAGGAGAACCAGTTCTTCCACCAGGGAACTGGACTTTTCTAGGTCTTGGGTAGCCCCTAGCTGACACAGAGCCAGAGCCACTGTTTTTATTTTTATTGAATTTTATTTTATTATTTTTTTAATCATTTAAATTTTATTTTTTTATACAGCAGGTTCTTATTCGTTATTTATTTTATACATATTAGTGTATACATGTCAATCCCAATCTCCCAATTCATCCCACCACCACCACCCCCTCCCCCCGCTTTCCCCTCTTGGTGTCCATACGTTTGTTCTCTACATCTATGTCTCTTTCTGCCTTGCAAACCGGTTCATCTGTACCATTTTTCTACATTCCACACATATGCGTTAATATACGATATTTGTTTTTCTCTTTCTGACTTACTTCACTCTGTATGACAGTCTCTGGGTCCATCCACGTCTCTACAAATGACCCAATTTCGTTCCTTTTTATGGCTGAGTAATATTCCATTGTATATATGTACCACATCTTCTTAATCCATTCATCTGTCAATGGGCATTTAGGTTGCTTCCATGACCTGGTTATCGTAAACAGTGCTGCAAAGAACATTGGAGTGCGTGTGTCTTTTTGAATTATGGTTTTCTCTGGGTATATGCCCAGTAGTGGGATTGCTGGGTCATATGGTAATTCTATGTTTAGTTTTTTTAAGGAACCTCCATACTGTTCTCCATAGGGGCTGTATCAACTTACATTCCCACCAACAGTGCAAGAAGGCTCCCTTTTTTCTCCACACCCTCTGAGACACTGTTTTTTAAAAAAAAAAAAAAACAACTAAGTTTTTTTTTTAACTTTTTATTGGAGTATAGTTGATTAACAATCTGTTAGTTTCAGGTGTACAGCAAAGTGATTCAGTTATACATATACATGTATCTATTCTTTTTCAAATTCTTTTTCCATTTAGGTTTTACATAACATTGAGCAGAGTTCCCTGTGCTATACAGTAGGTCCTTGTTGGTTATCCTTTTTAAATATAGCGGTGTGTACACGTCAGTCCCAAACTCCCTAACTATCCCTACCCCCCACCTTTCCCCCCTGGTAACCATAAGCTCGTTCTCTAAGTCTGTGAGTCTGTTTCTGAAAAACCCACTAATTTAGATTGTAAGAAAATGCCCAATCTGAAGAACATACTCATAGTGACTTTTTAATATCTGCAAAGACTCTAACATTATTCCTCACAGCTGTCTTCCAAAGTAGACTAGCAATGGCATGGCCCCCAGGTTTAAAAAAAAAAAAAGAACCACCTGAGGCAGGAAAGCGAAGTTTCCACAGCTCAACCATTTTGAAAGGGGCCGCTATAGAATCTATGGTGTTGGTTTTCTGCTCAAGTGAAGTTCCCAATCCGAAACACTGAACTTCCATGTGGCAATATTTTTTTCTGCAAAAGCTGAAACCGATTTGGTAGAAGGAACACAGGATTTGGCAGAACTACCAACTACCCAACTCTACAGCTCTCCAACTAGCACGCAAGTTTGAGTTCTAGTCCCACATCTGAGAGAGGGGACTAACCTCCTGGGCCACAGTTTCCTTGTCTGTAAAGCGGAGAAAGTCACCCTCCTACAAATACTACTGAGCACCTAGTATATGTCAGACACCGTGCTGGGCACTAGGGACACGAGATGAGCTGGTTCCTGTCCCCAGAGGGAGGGGCAGACGACAGCCACAGTCTGTCTTTGTACGCTGCAAGTTAGAAAACGGTTTTTACATTTTTGAACTAGTGGAAAAACTAAAAGGAGCATATTTTGCAACTGTGACAAATTATGTAAAATTCCAGTTTCGTGTCCACAAATAAAACGTTGTTGGAAGAAAGTCCCATTCATTAGTTGATGTAGTGTCTGTGGCTGCCTCTGTGCTCCCAAGGCAGAGTTGTGCCACCGTAACAGAGACTGTATAGCCCACAAATCTGAAAATATTTACTGTCTGGCTCTTTACAGAAAAAAAATTGCTGACCCTTGGACTAAAGAAAGAAAAACAAGGTAATTACAGACTCAGAAAAGCTCTATGAATTAGAAAGGGCAGGGGGTGGAGTTTCTCAAGGCTGTTATGAAGGTGAGGATTAAAGTGTTCTATTGCTCTATCTAGCACTTTGTTCTCTCCCGTATCTGCAAGGTTTCCACGTCTCACTGGCCTGTGGGTACCAACCCAGTGAAACTAACCGGAGTATCCAGAACTTCACTGGCTCCTGCCTCCGCCTGCATGATGGGGCCCTCCAGCCCCACTCAAGTCCTGCCCGTGTTCCCAGAGTCTGGGAAGGAGACTCATGTACTCTTAGGCTGCCCTCTGGGAATACACCTGTACTCTTGCCAAGGGTGCTGTTTCCACTACGCCAAAGGTGAGGGGGCAACACGGAGTTACACTCACACTCAGAGATGCTTTGCAGCACAGGGACAGAGGGACAATGCCCGTCCTCCATTCAGTGTCCCTGGGAGTCACTTTGGAAGCAAAGCAGACAGCTGTGGCCTCTGTCTCCCTGAGACCCTATGAAAATGACTCCTTCGGTCCCTTCCCGCTGCCCTATCCCAGTGGCCCAGGAGATAAGGCCAGAAACTAGTACTGCCTTGTATCTGTGCAAAACTGTCCCCGCCCTCCTCTCCCCACACTTGTCCTCGCCATCCCCTTCCTCCCCATGCAAAAGGCTCATGCAAACCAGTGCCCGCATTGACTAATGAAGAAGTGTACTTTGGCTCTGTAATCTGCTATATAATCTGTGTGGTGTACAGATGCCATTTCCTAATCCACCTCCCAGGAGGTCACCCAACCCCTTGTCTTTACTACCTATCACAGCTCCCTTGCACACAAATACACAGTCAAATATTTGTTGATTTGATTGGGTAGAAGTTGGAGCCCAGCACTTCAGGAAGTCAGCCCCAGACTCCCTAGTCCCCTCCGAGTCCCTAGACTGGGGGCCGCTGCGGGGTGGGAGTGCAGTGACCATGCAGCAGGATCACAGCCTGCATAGGAGGCTGCTGCCTCGGGTTGCCTGTGGGGCACAGTGGCCTGCCCTGACCATCAGGTTGTGGCCTGACATCCTGCCTGGCTCTAGCCTGCCCCTGGCCCATGCGCTGAACCCTGACTCCTCACCCCAGCAAGTCCCTCCTGCACAGGGTCTGACAGGGACAATCTGCTGGGAAGGGTCCAGCGCCTCAGTGCCTTACCCCCTGGGACTCATCATAACCACTACCAAACCTCGCCTGGGTTTCCCATGCCCACTGGACCTTGCATACTGCGTGTCCAGGCTGGGTCAGTACCTTTAACCCTCTCCACCCATGTTTGGGCATCCTACTCCCAATTTTTAAAAAGCATCTTCAGCTACCCTCTTTAACCCAGAAACTCTCCCCAGCTGGCATGAGATTGGTAGTTCGATATGGAATGACCCTGCTGATCCAATGGGCTAACTCTGGTCTTTTCCAGGCTGGCTTCCTTCCCTCACCCTGATGGACCTGTGCCCCCAAGGTCCCAGCCTGGCTCAGGGCCCAAACCCATTGAACTATGACGGCAGCTGGGGTCATGGCTTAGTTCCAAGCTCTAGCAGAGCAGAACAAAAGGTGGGGAGACAGGTGGAAAAGCAACTGCTAACACACATCACACTGTCTCCGGGTGGGCTCAGAAACTGAAGTGGGCCCAGCCTCGTGAGAAAAGGCAGCCACTGACCCAGGAGGTAAGGAAGACTGAGGATGGGCAAGGGGTGACAGACCAGGCCTGCCCCCTTCAACAGGGCTAGTGGTAAGTGGCGTTTTTTTGTTTTGTAGTGTTTTTTTCTTTTCTTTCTTCTTCTTTTTTTTTTTTGGCAGCGCGATACAGGCTACAGGATATTAGTTCCCCAACCAGGGATTGAACCCAGGCCCTGGCAGTGAAAGCACTGAGTCCTAACCACTGGACCGCGAGGGAATTCCCTGAGTGGCGTTTTTGGGGAGAGGCAATGTCTACGTTTCTGTACCTTTAAGCAGGCAGGAAAGCAGAGACAAAGGGACAGAGAGAAATGTGCACACTGGACTCCCAAGCAATTAACCAAATCACCCTGGCTTCTCTGCCCCTACTTCCAAGTGTGTGGATGCGTCCAACTCCTCTGTTTTCTCTGTCCCTCCTAATCCAGGATATGATTATATTAAGTAGATTAAAGACGTTTTGGACCATGTAACTCTAGAACCAGTTTTGCAAGAGCCTGTGTTCATTTTAATTCAGTTAGCAAATTTGGAATTGTTCACTCTGACTTCTGATTCTCAAAGACAAAATGCAAGTTGATGCAAAATTTTATGGGGAGTTTGTAACCTATGGTACTCTCTGTCCCGACAGCAATGCCCTTAAAAAGCAAGCTCTCAGAGGCTGGTGATCAGGCATGTTTCAGGAAAACTTCTTTCACTGGGCAGGAAGTTGGATGGGTGACTTCCAAGGTCCCTTCTAACTCTAAGCTTTTGTGACTCTAAGGTTCATGGACACCAAATTGTATGACAAGAAAAGCCATCTAACAACTAGGGTTTAAAAAAGACTTGACAACCTGTTTTACCCAGAGCAAAGTGAGCCCAAACATTTCGAACAAGAGCTGTCAACAAAGAATGGGTTTGCAAACCAGACAGAATTTAAAATAAACTTCAGCCGGCGAACGATAAACCTTCCCTAAAAAGGTAATCAGATGGTGTGTGACCAAACTTTGGAAGTGGTATTAGGAAAGTTTTCTACGCCATCCAAAATGTTTTCACACTTTAACGCCAAATGGGTCAGTGCATTTGTTTTGGGGGTGGGGGGTGGTCAAAAATTGAAAAGTTAAGGATTACTGCATCTTATACGGCAGGCAGCCTTGGGGAAGCGGCAGGAAATGGAGTATGTGGTGGCAGCTCTGAAAAGGAAAGCAAAACAGGCTAAACCTTGAGGATTGTGGTGCAGGAAGAAAGGGGTATAAAGGGGGCAAGCTGCGGACCCAGGGCATGTGAGCCGGAGGTCCTGGGGACAGCAGGACACACCTCTACCCAGCTGCTGGTGCCCAGGGTGGGATGGGGGGACGGGTGGGCAGCAGCTACCTTCCTCCTTTCTCCCTGGTGCCTTCCCAGACCTTCAAGGCACCACCTTTGGAAAAGTTCTCATTCCTTTCAGGCGCACACCATTCAGCAACACTACCATCTATCTTTTATTGGCTTGGGGGGAGTGGGGAGCCTTTGGCTTTGAATGTATTTTTAAACTTTCTTCATTGTGAAATAGGTCATCTTTACAAAAGAGCGTGTGTCACATATACGTACAGTTTAAAGAACAGTAATAAAAAGCAAGCACCCACGCACACACCACCCAGTGTAAGGAATAAAATATTGCCAATACATTGAAGGTTCCTCTGTGCCCACCCCTTCCCAGCTGTCTCCCTCTCCCTTCCCACCCCCGGCCAGCCACTGACCTAACACATGTGCTATCCACTCCCTTGCTTTTCTTTACAGTTTCAATCCATTTGTCGTGCATCCCTAACCACTATATTGTTTAGTGGTGCCTGCTTTTGAGCTTCCTACAATGAATACATTCTATCTGTCATTGTCTCAATCTGCTTTTATGCTCAACAGTAGTTTTGAAATCCGTCCAGGTTGAGGTGTGTAGCTGTAGTTTACTCATTCTCTCTGCTCTATAGAATTCCATACCGTGATTACTGCTCTCTTCTATTGTTTGTGGACATCTGGATTGTTTCCTTTCTTAGCTGTTATAAACAAAGCTCTTATGAGCATTCTTGTCCGTGTCTCCTGTAGAATGTGAGAGAATTTCCTAGGGCAGAGCTACTCGGAGACTGGTCTGCAGACCCACTGCTGGTGCTCAAACTACCACTGCTTTACAGCAAGATAAGGAACTTGCATCAGGATGTCAGGCAACTGCATTACCAAGTACACTGTGTAGTTCAACTGGCATTTTTTTCATAATGGGACTCAGTAGGGAAGGAGCAATTAATTTACCTTCTGACACAAACTTCCCATTTCTTCCTACCTCTGGCGCTTGGCGGAGCACTTGGTGCTCTCTGCCTTTTTTATTCATCGTCCTCTACCAACCTCCAGGTCACCACTCTAATCCATGAAGACTCTAGCCCCTCACTCAGCCTCTCAGTTTTGCTCAATAAAAGTCTGTTGAATGAATGAATGGATGGATGGATGGTATGCCCTTCCCTACCCACACATCTACCTCAGGGGCTACCACATTCTTCAGCGACCCCACCTCCCCAGCTGATTTGTCCAGGGGCTAGGAAAGCACCTGACACACGAGCTGGAAGAGTCAAAGTCCTTCCTAGCATTTTTCATCTTGAAACAAAAAAAAGGGGTCAGTATATCTCCAGTGCAAAACCTAAGATGGCCTTCACCAGGGCTGTCAGCAACCCTCTTTACCACCTGGGGCGGAAGGTGGTCTGCGGTGACAGAGATGAAGTTGAGACACAGAGGACAGCAGTAGAACAGGAGGCAGCAGCAAGAATCTGCAGTACTTCAGTGCCTGACTCCTGGGTTCCTGGGCCCGGCTGCATGCTGTCCTTTCCACAGCTGCTTATTCAGTCCCATCCCTGGCTTCTCATCTTTGCCCTAAGCTGGTTGTAACTGTGTTTCCATGTCTGCAAAGAAAATGAATATTCTATCCTTTAGCCCTAGTAAGCTGCGGAAAGCTGGAATCAAGGTTGACCTTTAAACTGCAAAGCTGGTTTTTAGGGATGTTTTTGAAGAATGGTTATCAGTCCTTCAGATTTGTGTTGGTGCAAAGACCAAACCAAACCAAAAATCTCAAGCAAATGGGAGATCTGAGGTCACTGCACTGTGGTCACGGTCATTCCCCTCTTTTCTGCCATGGCTCAGGTATCAACTTAACGGCTTTGCTTGGGGGTACACTCGTGCCACACTTGCCTCAACTCTGACCTCACACAAGGCTTGCCGAAGCCCTCTTCACCAGGGATTTCCTCTGTGGTACATCACTCAGAGTGCCTGTGATACCACGAGAAGGGCTTTTGTCCCACACCCAAATATAACCTACATATTTGAAGGGGAAAACAGTTAAACAGCAAAACTCCAAGAAGAATTTTTTGTGTGTGTGTGTCTTTGTTGCTGCACAAGGGCTTTCTCTAGTTGCGGTCAGCAGGGGCTACTCTTTGTTGCGGTGCGCGGGCTTCTCATTGCGGTGGCTTCTCTTGTTGTGGAACACGGGCTCTAGGAGCGCAGGCTTCGTGCTTTGCAGCACACGGGCTTAGTAGTTGTGGCACGTGGGATCAGAAGTTGCAGTGCACGGGCTCGTGGGCTCGTGGGCTTCAGTAGTTGTGGCTCAGGGGCTCTAGAGCGCAGGCTCAGTAGTTCTGGCACACGGGCTCAGTAGTTGTGGCTTGTGGTCTCTAGAGCGCAGACTCCGTAGTTGGGGCGCACGGGCTTAGTTGCTCCGCGGCATGTGGGATATTCCCGGACCAGGGCTCAAACCCATGTCCCCCGCATTGGCAGGTGGATTCTTAACCACTGCGCCACCAGGAAAGTCCCAAGAAGAATTTTTGACAGCAGCCGGGACAGCTGGCGGTGTGCTTGATAAAAATAGATAGGAAGAAGCAGTCCCCTGGCTATAGTGCCTGGTACGTGGCACTGAGCTCAAGGAGTCGTAGCGACTGATACTGATGAAGGAATGTTATGTATTGGGCAGCTGGCTCAGGGCTGGTCATCTCAGCTGGGTAAGAGTGATGTCAAAACTAGAACAGGGAAGCTGCAAGAGAGGGTTGTACTTCCTTTGAGTTTTAGCTCCCGGCTCCCACTCAGCACATCAGATTATTTTCCTTCCTCCTTCCTTTCTTTCCCTTCGTTTCCTCCCTCAATCAAAGGAAGAGACAAGTGCATATCTGAGAGCACATGTTTTGCAGGAGTTGTGGAAGAATAAGACCCATTTCCTCACCCTCAGCTTCAAGCCCAGACTGCGAACACTATTAAATAAGTCACAATTGACAAAAAGTGAGAGTTAGTAGGAAGAGCACTAGACCTGGAATCAGAAGACCTGGATTCAAACGACAGTTGTGTCTCTCATTCATTACACTCCACAGCCTTCAGCTGGATCTTAATTTGAGGGTCATGATACCGCATGTGGATTCCTATGTTGACATCTGTGAAAATACCTGGCACGTATCAGGTGTAAATATGGTGGGACTTGGTATTAATTTTTATCCTCTGGGTACTCAAAATATGAAGCTAGACAAAATGAAAGGAATTCAGAAAATATCAGAAGTGGAATTTCAAAGTTAGAGTTGATGCAACCTCCCAGGTCTGTGAGGAGAAAACTGGGGTCCAGAGAGATTAAGTAACTTATCTAAAAGTCACCTCATGAGTTACAAAGCTGGGATTAGAATCTGGTCCTGCGACACCTGATTCTCAGTATTTTTTCTATTACTACATGTCCCATTATAAGGAATGAGTTAAGCGTGGTGACCACCTGCATGCTTGAAAGGCAGGTCTCACAAATATGAAACAGGCCAAGTGTAACTGAAGCTACAAAATGTCACATACAAGTTAAAAGAATTTCAGGCTCTATGAGGACTGGCAGGCCTTCGAGTGGGCCTTTCAGACTATTTGACTAGAAGAAAAGATAATAAATACCCATTGTAACTGATTTATTAGATGAAGTATAAGCAGAAAACAACTTTGTTCTTTCTCACCATTGCCTTTTTTCTTTTTTTTTTTTGCGGTATGCGGGCCTCTCACTGTTGTGGCCTCTTACGTTGCAGAGCACAGGCTCCGGATGCGCAGGCTCAGCGGCCATGGCTCACGGGCCCAGCCGCTCCGCGGCATGTGGGATCCTTCCGGACCGGGGCACGAACCCGCGTCCCCTGCATCGGCAGGCGGACTCTCAACCACTGCGCCACCAGGGAAGCTTTCACCATTGTCTTTTAAACCCCCTGTGGACCTCTTTCCCTAGCCCCAAATGACAGCTCAAGCAGACCTATTAGTTTTCCGGTCACTTTCAGATGTTAAGTAACCATCTCATCTTCAGATATTGAAAAAGTACGGTCCATTCTAACCCAAAATTTCTATGTCACATCCAGTTTAAAGCACACCCTATCTCCAGCTTGATCCTGAACCTCAAATTCTGCAGACCCGCGGTGGGCAAGTATACTAAGGTGGTTCTGCATTCTTTTGGCACCTCCCCCTTCCTCTACTTCACTCAAAGATTATAATGCCCCTGGGTCTTCCAGGGTAGTAATGAGGAGCTCGGGACGGAGGGAAGATAAGTGGGCCAAATGGTCGTATTGAGCCAGTGCCATTATAATCTGTCCATGTGGCCAGTGCCCAAACACTGGGTCTTCCTCAAAGAGCTTTTGTGGGTTCTTCAGAGACCTTCCCCTTTGATTTACTCTCCCATTCCTCCTCATGCATCTCCTCCTCCAAAAGCACACCAACAATCTCTTTCTGCTGGGGTCACCTTGTCCTTACAGGTCATCTTCTTGGGCCAGACCTTTCAAGGCTACTCAAGCCAGACCCCCTTCCACTGGTGTCCAACACACTGTGGAACTGCAAGCTGCCCCCAAGAACTTTCTCAAGGTCTCTCCAGTAACAGCAAGTTGCCACCTCTCCCTTGAGCTGCAGAAGAGACGCAGTTGGAGATGTCAATTTCCCCTTAGGGTTATATACCCTTCTGTATGAATGGTTTTCTCAAACCCCATCACTAGGCTGGAGGTACGTGGGAGGGGACGACAAGCACACAGTCCCTTCCCACTGGGCCAACAGCTCTCATCCACCTTTCTGTCACTTTCTCCTTCTCTTGTATATAGGACGAAGGTGAGTATCGGGCTGGGGTTTTGAGGATATGTTTTAGCAAGTCCTAGCACCTCTCTTTAGGGCGTAGGGTACATGATACCTCTCGTCCACCTCACTAAGACCAGGAGGATTTTTAACCTTCTGTCACACCAGATTTTTTCATCATGGAATAAGTGTAATTTACGGGGATATTTTTAAAAATCTGAAATTTGAATTCATCTGCTGGCTCCTTTGTTTATCTTTAAAAAGGAAGAAATCACTGGATTATTTTAATTTGGCTCAGTGAGCAGAAGCTCTGACAGCCCTCCAAGAGGATGAAACTCTCTGATCTCAAAAGGTCTGGTCGTAACAGGGTAGAGATTATAGGCAGTGTCTATCAGAAATCTGTTCCCCTCTACTTGAGCAGAGTCAAGGAGCAAAGGACTGCCCACAACAGGGAGGCCTAAAGGGTCCGTGTGTCCATCAATGAATCATCTGCTCGCTTTTTAACTCCTAGCCACACATTAGGTTTAACTACCTGAAAGTCTGGTGTTTGTAAAAGAATCATACTGCAGATGCCCTTCTTGATTTGCTCTTTTCAAGAAAGGAGAAATTGAGTTTCCAAGATAATAAGATGCCTTGCACAATCTGAAGACAGAAAAGAAAGGAGGGAGGGTGGAAAGAAAGAAGAAGAATCTCAGATATAACATGGACACAGACAAATTAGCATTATAAGGAAAGTAAAGTCCAAGAAGGGTAATAATACCAACCTTATCTTGATACACAATGTAACTCCATACACTGCCTCCTCACATCTTTCCCCAAAATCCCAGCTTCAAATGATTTTAATCAGATACACTTAAAATTCTCACTTAGGATCTAAAAGGCTATTATCAATAATGCATTCTATTTCTATCATACTTTATATTTTTCAAAGTGATTTGTTGCTTCTGATTTTCACACCCACCCTGTGGGGTAGATAGGGCAGCCATTCTCTTGTTTGAAGGTAGCCAAGGCGCAGAGAGGTTAAGTGAATTATCTAAGATCACACAGCCAGAGAGTAGCAGAACCCAGACTAGAAGTCAGAAACTCTCTTGCCTAGTCCAGGGCTCTTTTCTCTCCACTCTTCTGCCCAGGATCACTTCTCAGGAAATGCCAAAGACAATTTAGGTGTGAATTAGGATGTAAAGCCAGCCACGTGGCTATAGCACCCTCAGTGTCAGAACCATAGGACAGCTATCAAAATGGCAGCCCTTGAATGTCTTGGGCATTTTATTACCAGCAGATACCCAAAGAGCTCCATGAGGGGCAGGTAGAGGCCTGTAGAACTTTAAGGCTGTGCTTTTCAAATTGGGAATCGGGAAGATCAGAAAATCAATTAGTATGCTGACTGGCATTTTTGAATAGAACAGAAAATAACCTTACCTCACACTCCACTACATGGTAAGGTTAAGTATTGTTTTGCAAAACTTTTATTACTGTGTCTGTGTGGTGTGCGTGTGTGATATGTAAAAGGTTAATTCTTTTTTTTTAACCATGGGTCACTGTCAAAAACGTTTTGGAAACTCTGCCTTCAGGAACAACTTCTCGTCAAACCTCTAGCGGTTACAGTTAAATGCTTTTACATTCCATACAGATGTAAAATACACACACACACACACACAAAACTGTTGTGGTTTTCTTTAATGCATAAACAAAATTTGGGGCTATTTTAGTAAAGATCCAATTAACCAGAATGCTCAGGGAATTTAATGTCCTGGTTAATTGAATCTCTGCATTAATGAGGACAAATTAAAAATCCTTATCAGGATGCAGAATCGTAGAACTTTTTCAGTGGAAAAGACCCTGGAAATCTGTTTTCACCAACTCCTTCACCCTCCTGCTGGCAGAAGCTGAGGCGCAGAGTGAGGAAGCAGCTCACCACAAGCTCTGGGGCCACGTGGGGGAAAAGCCAAGACCCAGGCCCACAAATCACCTGCTCAAAGCTCCCGTGAGATCGAGCTGAATCTCAGTAAAATCATCCATAACACTTGGGGTTGCTTCTCAAAATAAAACCCCAGCTTTCAGTTTGTCTTGCCCATTTGCTTTTTCTCATAGGTCCGTGTAATTGGTTTTACAGAATTTAGAGCAAACACCAAAGAACTGCTGGTAGTATCAAAAGGTTGGTATGGTCAAGCATCTCTCTCTCTCTTGTCTCTCTCTGATGGAATGTGAATTGGTTCAGCCACTATGGAGAACAGTATGGAGGTTCCTTAAAAAACTACAAATAGAACTACCATAGGACCCAGCAATCCCACTACTGGGCATATACCCTGAGAAAACCAGAATTCAAAAAGAGTCATGTACCAAAATGTTCATTGCAGCTCTATTTACAATAGCCCGGAGATGGAAGCAACCTAAGTGCCCATCATCGGATGAATGGATAAAGAAGATGTGGCACATATATACAATGGAATATTGCTCAGCCATAAAAAGAAACGAAATTGAGCTATTTGTAATGAGGTGGGTAGACCTAGAGTCCGTCATACAGAGTGAAGTAAGTCAGAAAGAGAAAGACAAATACTGTATGCTAACACATATATATGGAATTTAAGGGAAAAAAATGTCATGAAGAACCTAGGGGTAAGACAGGAATAAAGACACAGACCTACTGGAGAATGGACTTGAGGATCTGGGGAGGGGGAAGGGTGAGCTGTGACAGGGCGAGAGAGATTCATGGACATATATACACTAACAAACGTAAGGTAGATAGCTAGTGGGAAGCAGCCGCATGGCACAGGGATATCGTCTCGGTGCTTTGTGACCGCCTGGAGGGGTGGGATAGGGAGGGTGGGAGGGAGGGAGATGCAAGAGGGAAGAAATATGGGAACATATGTATATGTATAACTCATTCACTTTGCTATAAAGCAGAAACTAACACACCATCATAAAGCAATTATACCCCAATAAAGATGTTAAAAATAAATAAATAAAATAAAAGAACTATGTTCTATGTTCAGAATTCCTCAAATGACACCATTGTAATAAAGACAAGGATTATTACTTTCACCGATGACTGCATTAACATGTAGTTATAGAACTGGCCAATTTATTTGGGTTAGTAGATTCCAACTACAGAATATCATAAAGTACACGATAAAATATAAAATAGTGCGGTTAATTCTTCAAAAGCCATACCAGTTTTTTTGACTATGATCCCTTCCTTGGAGGCTAAATGAATATTATCCCTTCCTGAGAAGCCAGGCATTCATTCCTACAGTGCTGCCACTGCTAAGAACTACTTTGGACTTCTTTGAAGGACCTCCCTTCACGACCATATCCCCAGAACTAGAAAATCTTCATCTTTTTAGGAAAAATCTGATATTTAGAAAAGACGAAATGTCATTTGCTATAAGCAGATCAGTGGTTGCCTGGAACAGAGTAGGTGGGGACATGGGATGGGAGGAATGGAATACAAGAGGCACAAGGAAACTTTTGGGGGTGACGGGTGTGTTTATTGTCTTAATTGTAGTAATGGTTTCATGAATGTATACACATGTCAAAACTCATCAAAATGTACCCTTAAATATGAGCAGTTTACTGTATGTCAACTACATCTCGATAAAGCTGTTTTTAAAAAGTTATTTGTTACGAAGAATAATAACTAAGGTTCATCATCCTGCTAAGAAATCCCCCGTTTTATTTTTTTCTAATGAAAATATAAGAGAATACTCTTCTTGTGTGTCTTCCAGACTGACTTGAAAGCAATTCTCAATTGCAGGTTGTTCTTCGTTTAAAAAAGTTAAAGAAATTATGGTAGAATCACTGAAACAAGTGATCTGCCCCCATTACAGGACCACCCTCAGGCAGGCATGCAAGTCTTAGAACACATGTTTTTCAGCTTTGCAGGCATGCCCTGTAGTCTAAACTGGAACCCAACAACTTGGCACCTGCTTCTACTCCCTCTCCACGCGGGACAGCTCTCCGGGTCTCAGATTTCCCTGTCCGCAAGTGTATTTTTCCCTTTGCTTAGCTCATCTGGATAAAGGGTTGGGGAAGAACAAGTATCACTGATTCCACTCCCTGGGTTTGGGTTTCGGATATCCAGGAGCAGCCTTACGAGCTGGAATCCCAGAAAAGTTTCCTTGCCCCCCACCCCCACCGAATTGTCCTCGGACCAGTTTGTCGTTGTCTGGAAGTCTACCTTAGAGGATTCCTTCCTTTTGGGTAAACCATCCTATCTCCCAGAAAATAGGATCCTGGAGGGCAGGCCTGGATGGTGTGCCAAAGGGGAGAGGCTGGAGGTAGCCAGGGGGCACCGTGCGGACGTGGTGGCGTCCATGCGTGGAGGGGAGAAGAGTCCAGAGAGGGGAGACAAAGCACCACAGAGGACCTAAACTAAAGCTACTTCCCCATTCCCTTAGTCATTTATTTCTTCATTCAAAATGTGTTTATTAAGCTCCAATATCCCTACCTTAATTCTACTTCTGGACTTAGTACCAAGTGTAGCTATATAAAACAGGAATTTAGCCAAGCTGATTAGCAAGATAAAACTGCACTCAAAGGTACATCAGCAGCAAGAGAGCTGGTCTATGGATCAGCAGTCGGCCCCGCAATAACTCAGAGGGCAGCTGCTCATATGGCACCTTTAACAGCAGTTTGGAATGAAGTGAGACAGAATATTGACAGATGGAAGTTTCAGGGAAGTATTAAAAATATGAATGCAAAGCAGGTGGGGCTAATACTAAAATAGTTCATCTAAAAATAGTCTAATTCCACCCAGTGGCCAAACCCTATTAGATTTCGTGTTCACTTGGGTTCACAGTTTGTCTGTAGCCGACACTGGAAGGGAAGAGTCTCTTCTCCATGATCTTTATACTCAACCACACACCGGCCCATCCTCCAAAGCTGAGCACAAGAACCTAGAGTTTTAGAGACCAGAAAGAGCTGCCAGGAGCTGGAGAAGTTTGGAGTGGTTTAAAAGGAAAGTTAGTAAGTCTTTCAAATCTTCCATTTGATTCATCTCCCTTCAAACAAATGAAGTTAAGACCACAGCGGGATCATCTGTAAAATTCCAGAACATGTGGCATCTCCTGTGTGCCAGGCCCACATACAGCTTGATGCAAAAAAGATGTAACAGAGCGGGAAGCAAGGCCCCAGAGTGGAGAAGGTCGTATCACACTCAGCCGTAACCCAGGTCAATGGTCCTGGGAAGCAAAACCCATCCTCAAAGCTCATTCAAGAGTCTGGCAAAGGTGCAGCTGCCCAGGAAAGTCCATTGTTGATGGGAGATCACCCAGGAAAGGGCATGTGGTAGACAAGCCTCGTGGCTCGGACCCTCCACCCTTTTACAGAAACTGCCCCCTGACAAAGGGCTGGGCCCAGGGTCCCGGGTGTTAGACCACCTGCCCCTGTGCTCTTGCCATGCCTTCCACCACGGCAGCTGACTGGCAGTGGTGACTCTGCCTGGCCAGTGGCCCAGGACCTAAGGCTGGGCCACTTGGCCTCTTTCATGGCAACGACAGCAATTTGTGAAGCAGCCTCACTTGGTCGGGTATTACAATGAGGATTTCATTTTTCACCTATTGCTGTTTTCACTCCTGCTCTCTTGAATGTCCCTTTCTCCTGGCGATTTAGACGCCAAACAGGTCGTGAGTGGCCAAAGGCAAGAGGTAGTGATTAGGGAGAGAAACCATGAGGAAGCCACTGGCGGGATAGAAAGAAGCAGGCACCGAGGGCGGCCGAGTCACATGGACGAGCCTGGAATGAAGGTCGCCAAAGCCCTCTCAGGGCCCCCGGAGCCAGACAGGATCCAGAGCCACCCAATCAGCCCCTCCTCTGTGAGTCCTGACCCCAGCTGGCTGCTGTCTTGCACAATGTGAGATGCCTTTTATTGCTGTGTGGAGCATTACCGCTCTTACCAAAAACTTCCCCTACGTGAGTGTTTCTGCCAACAAATGAGCCACATGGCAGTTTTGCAAGAGATCCACTACCTCTGCTGAGCATAAAAGGCCAAAAGATGATGTGGTCCCCAGGAAACCAATAAGATCCCCCTGTGAAGGATGAAGACTTGACTTCATAGGGCCCTTTGCCCTTTGGGAACAAAGAGGGTGAACCCATAAGCTCTGTTTCCCTGCTAGGCACTTAATGTTTTTTTTTTTTTCCTCTAACGAATCAGTTTTTTTGAGGCAGCAGTATGGTGCCGTAGAAATAAAACTAGAGCAAGGGGTCACAAAATCTGTGCCTAATTAATTAACTGTGTGTGATTGGCCAAGCAATTTAGTCTATGTCCTAGTTTTCTCATCAGAAATACAGGGCGAATAATACCTGCCCTACCACCTTGAAGATTTTTTATGAAGATCACATAGAAATAGGCAGAAGCAGCCTTGGAAAAGCATGTGTAAGAGCTATACTATTCATGAAATGTAAATGAGGATGGGAGTTATGAGGGTGGTACCTCCCATGTCAACCAGCAATGAAGTCACTACCACCTCCCCTCTGCCAAGCTTGATATACTCAGCACTAAAGAAGCCGAAAGAGTAGTGTCCGAATGTCCCCCACAGTGAAGACTGTGGCGTCCTTCCTACATCCGCAGGTGCTATTAATTCCACAAGGGGCATTAGCAGAATTGGAATTTATCCCCCTCCACCTCCCATCTCCATTCTCTCTAGATGTCTCGATAGATGACAGATGATACATAGATGATAGATAGATAGATAGACGTCAGTCAGTCAGGATGCTTCCAGCTGCAGGTAACCATATAGCCCATCTGGAAGTGGCCTAAACAATAGAAAATTTAGAAAATTCTCGTACAGTTTCCCATTCCAAGGCTTCTTAATTTAGTGGCACAGGGGTTGGCTTATGTCCTCAGACTTATTGCCACAGGGCTGCACAAGGGCCACTTCAGCACCACACAGCACTTTCTCTCCCAACCACATCCAAAAGCAGGTGGGAAGATTTTTCTTAAATGTCTTTTTACTAGGGTGGAAAACTTATCCCCAATGCTCCCCTCCTCACACACACACGTCCAACACAGACCCAGCTGCAAAAGAGGCTGGAAAACATCTTCAGCCTCTCTAGTGCGATTGGGCACTGCCAGCCGGGAAGAAGTAGGAGGCAGGGGTACAAGGGGGTGGCACGGAAGAGACAGCTGTAGGATTGGCAAGAGGGTTCGGGTACAGAGGAGAAAGCTCATTCTCACTAAATGAAGCAGAAGGAATTTGTTTCAGGGTATTAATTCGCCAACAAAATCAGGCTGAGGAAGCAGATTCTGGGCTGAGCATTCAGGAAAAAGGTCTAAAGTCACCCGCAGAACTGGGCCACCAAGCAAGCTGCTGCCTGTCTGTACTCAGAAAGCCAAAGGCTCCCGGACTGCACTGCCATGGCCACAGTCAGGAAGCCATGGGTACTGCTGCCAGCTCCTTGACTACATGGTGTCTGCTGTGGACCACACCAGCTCAACAATAGACCCACCCTGCCTCTTGACACCCACAAGGCCAGGAACTGGGCACTGAGATCTCCACCATGGCTGCTACAGAAAAACCAAGCACCTTCCCAACTGAATTTGCTGGCAGAACCTTGGCCCCATCTCAGTTCAGTGGCCCAACTTTATAAAAGAGCATCCAAGGGGCAGAATCAAATCACAGCAGAAATTATAGCTGAAAGAGAGGCTGGGAAATGTAATGGTTAGCTCTCAATCCCCTGCAGTACAGGAAGGCACACCGGAAGAAAGATGGAAGATACTGAGCTCCAGCTCCACCAAATCACCCACAGCAACCAACTGTCTGCCACACTCTTCTTCTAGCTATAGCTTCTAACTTTAATTAGGTCAGTCCATATGTTCAAGAGGAGAGGAAGGAGGAGGTCTCTTTATGATTATGGGATGTAGCACATGACAATATCTCACTCTTCTGGCCATAGTAATTGGCTCTGTCAACTCATGACTTAGGGCTGTTCAAGCTGATCAAACCGCCAGGATTTTGCTCAAGTTCCTGGAAAAGAAGCCTGCTCTTTCCAGCTGAACGTGAACTTGGAAAATCTGGAGCTGCTACATCTATCTTCCATTGCAAGAGAAAAACCTATCTGAAAATGAAGCCAGCTGAGACAAGGCAAAGCCAAAAGACAGAGAGAAGCTGGGATCTGACGACATTTTAACCCCCAGATCCAGCCATTCCTGAAATCATCTGGGCTTTTCAGGCACACGAGTCAGTATCTTCTCTGCTTGTTTAAGTCAATTTTAATTGCCATTTGCAAAAAAAAAAAAAAAGATACGGAATGTTACCAAAGACCCGCTTTGCTCATTCCTCTGAACACATAGGAGGTACGCACAGGCTTATTGAGACTAATTCCCCACGTCCTTAAGACTTAATTACTCACAGGGAAGTGAGAAAGTCCAGAGACATGGAAAGATGTGGGCAGCTGGAGCAAAGGACGCAGCAGGGACAGCTGCAGGCTTTGATTTGTTTTTTTCTCCGTTGACATAAAAACCACTCCTGCTCTGAATCCCCAGTGGGCTGGGGATTTGTTCATTTTGTTTGGAAAGGTTATGGGGGTCTTAACATTTTCCTTGGGGATCCCATTTAAAAGTAATAATAATATCAGAATACAATTTTATATTTCAAATATATGTTAAATATATACATTTAACTTTTTGCATTTTGGATGAATAAACATATTCTTTTTAATCAATCAAATAAACTAATTAGTAAGAACTTATACACTTTTCTAGTACCAAAGACATTTGCACATATGAACCGCTCAACACACTTAAGCTGATTCTTTTTAAACCATTGCCTGGATGAGGAGAGACAAGAGGCCCAAGGAATCTGACGGTCCTCAGCCTGCAGTGCATGACAGGGTAAGGGGACCCTTGAAGAGTCAGCTCATGGGGACCCTGTGATGTTCCACCAGATCCCCCTTTGGAACTGGAAAGCTGATCCTCCAGATGCTGGGAAGGTTGTCAGATGATAGGTCTCAGCTGTCAACCCTCTTTGGGGATTATCTTGGTGGAAGGTTACCGTCTCACTCAAGGTCACGCCACTTTCCCCAGGGCAGCCCATATCCAGTGACTGATTGATGCAGGAAAGAAAGGCCAGGCTCCCTGGGCGCACCTACGACAACTGAAGGGCCCGCCCAGCTCCAGAGCCCACCAGGAGCGAGAGGAGGCCTTTGCCGGGCAGGCACTCTAGTCCAGCTTCGCCTCCAGCCACTCCTGACCCTTGCCTCGCCCTCCCCTCCCCCTCCCTTCCACAGGGGTGGACCCAGTGGCACTGCCCAGTCAACATCCTGCTCTGTAATCTCCATCTGTGTCCCAGGAACCCCTGCCTCTGCAGCACTGTAGTCTAGGGCAGGAGTTTCTAGACTGTGGGATTTAACCAGCTGTAACAGGAAAGGATTCCAAACCAATTTCCATATTGCTCGACAGCATCTATTCCTGCTGCCCCCTCCCTGCCCCATCTTCTTGTGGAAATAAAATTATCCTTCGTGGTCCAGCTTCAGGGCCCACTTTCTCCACAAAAACGCCCTTCCACCCCTTTCAGCATGCGTCATCTGCTTGCATTTCCTAGTTGCTGCATGTTCAGTTTCTGCCACTGAGCCAGTTTCCTGATCTAGAAAAGGGGGACAATGATACTCTAGAGGATTAAATAAGCAAACAGATGTGCAACACCTGTTCCAGCACCTGGTCCCCTGAAAAAGCTCAACATGCCAATTTCCTCTCTCCTTCCTCCTAAACGGCCACTCTCCTCACAAAGGGGTGATTGTTCTTCCTCTGCTCTTGCAGGGAGGAGGGGAGCAGCAGGAGTCCCCTTGAGGGTGTCTGAGCCCCCACACACTGCCCTCCAAGGGGGCTTAGCTATTTGCAAACAGAGGAGTGATATCATTTGTGGCTTTTTTTTTTTTTTTTTTTTTTTTGGTTGTCCCAGGTCTTAGTTGCAGCAGTCGGGCTCCTTAGTTGCGGCACGTGGGCTCCTTAGTTGTGGCATGCGAATTCTTAGCTGCGGCAAGCATGTGGGATCCAGTGGCCTGACCAGGGATCGAACCTGGGCCCCCTGCATTGGGAGTGCGGAGTCTTATCCACCTTGCCACAAGGGAAGTCCCTCATTTGTGGCTTTGAAGAGACAAAGGACTCACATAGGTACCCCTAATTGGTCATGCCACGGTCAGCTACCCCTAGAATGTCTAAATCTTTGTCTATTTTTAGGATCAGAGTTAATTTTCTTGGTGTGAGTAGCCAGGATGGGAGAGGAAGTCTAAAGTGGATGGTGTTTCACTCTTAGGCATATACACCCAAAGGAATTGAAGGCAGGGACTCGAGTAGACACTTGTGCACCAGTGTTCACGGCAGCATTATTCACAACAGCCAAAAGTTGGAAACAATCCCAGTGCCCATCAACAGATGAATAGATAAACAGACTGTGGCACGTACACACAATGAATAGCATTCAGCCATAAAAGAGAATGAAGTTCTGACACATGCCACAACATGAATGAACCTTGAAAACATTAAGCTAAGTGAAATAAGCCAGACACAAAAGGACAAATACTATATGATTCCACTTATATGAAATATCTAGAAAAGGCAAATTCATAGAGACAGAAAGGAGATTAGCGGTTACCTGGGGCTGGGGAGGAGGGCGGGAATGAGGAGTTATTGTTTAATGGTCACAGAGTTTCGGTTTAGGATGATGAAAACATTTTGAAAATAGGGGTGACGGTTACACAGCATATGAATGTAATCAATGCCACTGAATTGTACACTTAAAAATGGTTAAAAGGGTAAATTTTATGTTATATGTTCTACCACAAATTTAAAAAGTTAATATTGTAATATATCAAAAACCATTGGATTGTACTTTAAATGGGTGAGTTGTATAATATATGAATTACATCTCAATAAAACTTTTTAAAAATAGATGATGTTTACTATAATTGTTTATTCTAAGGCAAATTCAAAGAGCTATATAAAGTCGAAGACCGAAAAAAAAAAAAAACAAATCCATAATTGGACAAGAAATGTGAATTTTCAGGTACAGTTTCCCTCTGGACTTTCCTCTCCCTGGCACCCAGAGCCAGTCTGCAAGGCTGCTGTCTCTGGAATCTGGATTTGTTGCAGACAGTGTTCTTTCAGGATCTCTGTCATTTCAACTGGCAGCTGAAGCCCCCCCCCACCCACCCACGCAGGGTAGGGCAGGCCGGGAACAGATGCTATTGGTGTTAATCTGGCTCGTGCCTTTGGAGCAGAGAAGGGCTAATACTTGGAGAGGCTGGCTTCTGGGTATGGGTGGGGCTGGGGGTCAGGACCAGGGGAAGTGCTCGCTCCCAACAGGATTTGGAGTCTGCTGGGCTGGCTGTGGAGCATTTGCCCTGGGATGTAAGAACGTTCATGTTTTACAGGTCCACAACACTTCTCTCGATTAACATTAGGATCCACACCAACACATCCATAACCATAGACCTCGGGTCCTGGGGCAGACGCTTTTCTCATAGTGTTCATACCGTTAAGTCAATCTAACATAAGTAATTAATTAGGGAACTCGATCAGCATCATACAGAAGCCATAACCCAGATGCCTAGAAGGGCCAAGCAGGAAACCTAGGTGAATGAAGCAAGCTGCAGGGGAATGTGGCCAACAGGCCAGGGACAGGGACCGCCGTGGGGTTAGCTGCTGGTTCCAGCCAATTGCTGCTATGGGGGGGAAAGCAGATCTTGGGTCTTCAAGAGAAGTCAGAATAAGGTTTTTAGGTGAGATTTCTTAATATTTATTTCATTGTTGATAACTATCTCAATTTTTCAAAACAAGAAAATTAAAGCCACCTTCCAGGCCTAATAATACATGCCTGTAGCCTGGATATAGCCTGTTAGTTTTTGACATCTGTTTATAATATAGTCACAGTGATCAAGAAGTGGCACTGTGCTTGTAGTAAGAAAACCAATAACTATACATGGGCCAAAGGAGAACCCAGTACTCTGAGAGGCTGCCTGCTTTAATTTACTACTGATAGATAAAAATTGTGCTGCAATGTATTTTGATTTGGGGGACATATTTAACCATCTTGCTTCAATTTCATATTGATTATCCTAACCGTGGTTATAATGAGGATGGTCAAAGGGCCCATTGGTTTGGGTTCAAGACCACATGAGGATTCTCAGGAAACCGGCATCAAGTAACCACTGGACAGAGTGAGCACCCCTTGGGAATCACAGCCAGGACCACTGACCCCCTTGCCCATCCCAGGAATGCATCTTGGGGGCAGGTCAAGAGCTTCAGCTTCAGATAGATATGGTCACTTGTCTAACCTCAGAGCCACAGTTTCCTGGACTATGAAACAAGAACACCAATGCCTAAAGAGTCTTGGGAGGATTAAATGAGATGTTTACAGGTATGTAAAGCATTAGGCCTCTTCCCAGCAAATGCTGAACCTGTCCCATCTCTCCCTACAGAGCCTCACCATGCTTTGTACTTGCTTACCAGGTTTAACCTAAACACACAGCTCTCTTCGCTGCATCTACTGCAAGAATGAAGACCATTCTCAGCAATTAGACTGTCAACATTCCAGAAAATATCGACATCACTCTGAAGGGAAGCACAGCTATTGTGAAGGACCCCAGAGGAGCCCTGCAGAGGGACTTCAGTGACATAAATGTAGAACTCAGTCTCCTTGGAAAGAAAAAGAAGCAGCTCCAGGTTGACAAACAGTAGGGAACTAGAAAGGGACTGGCTATTGTTCGTACTCTGTAGCCATGAACAGAACACAATCAAGGATGCTACCCTGGGCTTTCGTTACAAGGTGAGGTCTGTGTACACTCACTTCCCCATCAACGTTATTTCCAAAATTTCTTGGGAACAAAATATCAGTACATACACAGGGCTCAGATAAGGCCAGGAGTTGCTTGTTCAGTTCTCAAGGCCATAAAGATGAGTTAATTCTTGAAGGAAACAACATTGAACTTGCATAAAATTCAGCTGCATTGATTCAGCAAGCCATGGCTGTTAAAAACAAAAATACCAGAAAAATTTTGGATAGCATCTATGTGTCTGAAAAAGGAGCCGTTCAGCAGGCTGATTAATAAGATCTAAGTTGTCCAACTACAGACACAAAAAGATGCCAGATGATTCCTTAGGCCTATCTGTGATATTTTAAGATGAAAGAAAAGCCCTGTATTGAAAAATATTATCTGGATAGATAGATTTGTGCTGCCTGCCAAACCTCAGCTCCGTATTTAATGGTTGATCCTCTTCTTGAAAACAGATTCTTTTTTTTTTTTTTTTTTTGCAGTACATGGGCCTCTCACTGTTGTGGCCTCTCCCGTTGCAGAGCACAGGCTCCGGATGTGCAGGCTTAGCGGCCATGGCTCACGGGCCCAGCCGCTCCGCGGCACGTGGGATCTTCCCGGACCGGGGCACAAACCCGTGTCCCCTGCATCGGCAGGCGGACTCTCAACCACTGCGCCACCAGGGAAGTCCCAGATTCTTTTTTTAGATAAATTATATAAGGTCTCAACATAGCAATGGTTATTGGTATTCTTTGTCTTTTAACAAGGAGGACAGGGATGCATGTTGGGGCCCAACATGGACAGTTGTGGGCAAGTGGGCAAACAGGGCCATCAGGCCAGATGAAAAGGCTCAGGGGACCTTTTAATGCCCGAGAACCAAGGCTTCCATCTTGGTCTCTCAAAACTAGCCAGTCAGCCCTTTCCCCAGAAAGGACTTTCTAGCCCTTGTCCTCTAGACAAGACCTTCTAACCTCTGTCCTCTAGAGGGAAAGAAAGGAAGAAAAATAATGTCTGTTGAGCATCATTTGCTTTTCTTCTTCCTTTCAACTCCTTCCTCAAATGCATCCCTCCCCACTACGAAATGGCCATCAAATCCTGTTAATTCTTCTTTTGAAAGACTACTTCTCTCAGGCTTCCCTGGTGGCACAGTGGTTAGGAATCCACCTGCCAATGCAGGGAACACGGGTTAGAGCCCTGGTCCAGGAAGATTCCCACGTGCCACGGAGCAACTAAGCCCGTGCGCCGCAACTACTGAGCCTGCACTCTAGAGCCCACGAGACACACCTACTGAAGCCCACGCTCTAGAGCCCGCGAGCCACAACTACTGAGCCTGCGCTCTAGAGCCCGCGAACTACTGAAGCCTGTGTGCCTAGAGCCCATGCTCTGCAACAAGAGAAGCCACCACAGTGAGAAGCCCATGCACCACAACGAAGAGTAGCCCCCGCTCGCCACAACTAGAGAAAGCCCACACGCAGCAGTGAAGACCCAACTCAGCCAAAAATAAATAAATAAAAATAAAATAAATTTTAAAAAAAAGAGAGACCCTTCTCTCCATCCCCACTTCCATGGCTCTATTTGAGCCTCATCAGAGTTTGCCTTCACTCCCTAACAACCATTCCCTACTCCTCCAGCCCACCCTCACACTGCCTGCCCTAAGTATTTTCCAGGGGACCAGAGGTTGGGGGGAGGGGAGGCTGACCCTGTCATTCCCAAGCTTAGAAGCCTTTACAGGTATTCAATTCCTCTCAAGGAAAGAAAAGTTTCTTTAGCCCCACATCCCTCTCGAGCGTCATCTGTCACCTCTTATCCCCACCCCACCAGGCACGCAGCACTAAAGCCACATTGCATTTGTCATTTCCTGAGTATGCCAAGCCCAGGCACAACTACATGCCTTCATTCAGGCTGCTGCCTCTGGGCCTGGCTCATCAAGTGAATTTTTACCCCAATCCCTTAAGGCGAATGTCATTAACCCATTTCTGCAAACAAGGTGTCACGCAAGATGGGTCCCTCTTACTAGGGTCCAAGACAAATTCCATGATGTCACAGGCATGGGCTAAGGAATACGCTACCTTGGGGATAGGGTAAGTGAATCAAGCAAGGATCTACCAAATAAGTGAAAGCTAAGGTCCCTTGGATCTACCCAGCCTCCCACAGAGAGACACACAGGGGCCAGGAAGCTACAGGGCCCACAGTGTGGGTCTGTGTGGCAACGGAGGCTCCCACCCCAACCGCCACTCTTTCTTCACATAGTACAAGTGCCAGAACAAATGACATTGGTGCCAGGCAGTCTGTATTTGCCAGCTGTCTACAGGAGTTGTCTGAAAATGCCAACTGCCCAGATCTTAGGATATGAGACACCAATGTGGGGCATTAGCGACTATCCTGTCAGGAAAAGAAAAGAACCCCTGGGCCCACAGGCTTACTTGAGATGCAGCACTCCTATAGGGAGAAGGCGGGAACTCCCATCCAGTCCCAGATGGCTCAGTATCCAAGCAACCTAGAGTAAGCACCCACTTTATTTATTTATTTTTAATTAATTTATTTATTTTTGGCTGCGTTGGGTCTTCGTTGCTGCGCACAGGCTTTCTCTAGTTGTGGCGAGCGGGGGCTACTCTTCGTCGCAGTGCGTGGGCTTCTCACTGCAGTGGCTTCTCTTGTTGCAGAGCACGGGCTCTAGGTACGCAGGCTTCAGTAGTTGTGGCTCGCAGGCTCTAGAGTGCAGGCTCAGTAGTTGTGGCACATGGGCTCTAGAGCGCAGGCTCAGTAGTTGTGGCGCACGGGCTTAGTTGCTCCGTAGCATGTGGGATCTTCCCGGACCAGGGCTCAAATCCATGTCCTCTGCATTGGCAGGCGGATTCTTAACCACTGTGCCACCAGGGAAGCCGGATCCTAAGAATCTTAATGGAAAAGTTAAGTCTGTTTTTTTTTTCCATATCCTCTATTTTGGGGAGAATAGGTATTCTCCAAAAACCATTTTCTAAAAATCCAGATTTGCTGATCTGTTTATAATCTTGGTGGGGTTTTTTTCCCCCATTTTAACTTTATCTTCTTCGTCATCATCATCACTCCCCAAATCACTTAAGTTCCCCCCACCTGAACACCTACTACATAGAGAGTGCTGTTTTGAAAAGTCATCTTTCCTTTAATAGATAACTGCACAGAACAGCAAGGAGGCGCTCGGGGGAGGCGGAGTATTTTGCTAGTCATGGAATTTGGAGAGCAAGCTTGCGTTTGGGAATTCAACAGTCAGCAAAGGTGCCAGTCCTTTTTATGGAGACCTGTCAGTCCTCCGTTGACTGTAAGAGTACACTCCTGATCTGCCTGCAGTTTTCATTTGATGACTTTGACCTTTCCAACAGAGTGTGTTACCATGGCAAGCTTCCCATTGGTTCAATGAGCCTCATTTGGAATCAGATGAGTAATTATGTCTTTTCTGGCTACCCACTCAATTCTAATTAGTGTACTCTACCTAACCAGAGCCAGCAGGAGCTGCCTCAAACTCTCTGCATCCCTTTCTACTGGATCTACGAAGCTCATTTGACTAGACAGTAAATGCTAATTGCTAAAAGTAGCCCTGGAAGTGTCCGCAGGCTCAGAATCCCTCCCCCCACTTCCTACCGTCTCCCTCACCCCCTCCAATCTTTCTTCTTCCCTGTCAATTTATGTGATGATAACACCTTGATCTGGAATCATTTTTCTAATCTTTTAATCTTTAATCTTTTCAGTTAGTGTCACACCCTTGAGCCCATCTAAGAAAGGCTTTAGCGATAGGGTGGCAGGCGGGTGGGGGAGCCTGGAGGGCAGGGAGCTGTGGGGCTGGCCTAAGAGCACAGGCAGAAGACTGAGAACGTCTCCGAGGAAGGCAGCCTACTCAGGCTGTGAGGGAAGAGACGACAGAGCCCAGGTGAGCCTTTCTCCAAGTGGAAATGACCAAGGTGTGACCAAGGGATGCACAGCTTTGACGAAGGTCACTCCAAAGCCGGTGGCAGGTATTTGCCTAAAACCGTGCTTTCTCCCTTCCTACATCTTCTCACTAGATTAGTGCTTCTCAAAACGTTTTAGCAACAGGATCTTCACCTGAAATAAAATTTAGGCAGAATCCACCATTTAAAGCAGACAGAAGTTCAGAATGGCTATCATCAAAAAATTTACAAATAACAAATGTTGGTGAGGATGTGGAGAAAAGGGAATTCATACGCTGTTGGTGGGAATGTAAATTGGTGCAGCCACTTTGGGGAAGAGTATGGAGGTTGCTCAAAAAGCTAAAAATTGAAATACCATGTGACCCAGCAATTCCGCTCCTGGGTATATATCCGAGAAAAACAAAAACAGTAATTTGAAAAGATACATGCAAAAAAACAGAAAAGAAAAGATACATGCATCCTGGGGCTTCCCTGGTGGCTCAGTGGTTGAGAATCCGCCTGCCAATGCAGGGGACATGGGTTTGATCCCTGGTCCAGGAAGATCCCACATGCCGTGGAGCAACTAAGCCCGTGCACCACAACTACTGAGCCTGTGCTCTAGAGCCCGTGAGCCACAACTACTGAGCCCATATGCCACAACTATTGAAGCCCGTGTGCCTAGAGCCCGTGCTCCACAATGAGAGAAGCCACTGCAATAAGAAGCCCGCGCACAGCAACAAAGAGTAGCCCCCGCTCACCGCAACTAGAGAAAGCCCGCGCACAGCAATGAAGACCAACACAGCCAAAAATAAATAAATTAAATAAATTAATTTAAAAAAAAAAGATACATGCAGCCCAATGTTCACAGCAGCACTATTTACACTATTTACAAGACATGGAAGCAACCCAAGTGCCCATCAACATATGACTGGATTAAGAAGATGTGTGTGTGTGTGTATATATATATATATATAAAATATATATATATATATATACCCCACATTATATATAATTATTATATAATATTATATAATATTGTTATATAATAATAATATATTATTATATATAATATATATAATAGTTAATACATAGATTAATATACATAGGTATATATAAAATACATATAGGTATAGGAATATAATCGATATAAGTGTAATATATATATATAATATACCTATATATATATTTATATATTAACTACTTGGCCACAAAAAAGAATGAAATTCTGCCATTTACAGCAACATGGATGGACCTAGAGAATAATATGCTTAGTGAAATAAGTTAGAGAAAGGCAAATACTGTATGATATCACTTATATGTGGAATCTAAAAAATAATATAAATGAATGTATATGCAAAACAGAAACAGACTCACAGACATAAAAAACAAATTTGTGATTATCAAAGGGGAGAGGGAAGGGGGGAGGGACAAATTCAGGATATGGGATTAACAGATACAAACTACTATGTATAAAATAGGCGGAAGACTGAGAACATTTCTGAGGAAGGTAGCCTGCCCAGACCATGCCCCTGACCTTGCAGCCCTTTCCCCACCCTCTGTCCTTGCAATACCCCCAGCAAACATGCTGGGAAGAGTGTTAGGGAACCACTGGTACTCTCGACCAGCAGCCTCCTTTAGGCAGAAGGACACTGTAATCCTAGCCTTTCCCACCCCTACTCTCCCTTTCCCCAGCCAGACGGGAGGACAGATGCTTCCAAGTAAATGAGCTGAAATTCAAGTAAGAGAAATTCCTGGGGGCTGTTTACTTGGTGTTGTTTACATGCCTCACAGGTTCTAGTGTGGCCTCTGGCTGCATTATCCCTCTGGGGGGTGGGGCAGGGCAGGCGGCCGACGGTGCCAGGAAGCCTGGGCAGCATTGGGTGGCAGTGCCTCTGGATCGAAGATACGTGGTGTCTGATACCCGCCCACCTGCCTGATGCTTCCCACGTCTCTCCCTCCAGCAGACAGATTCCTGGCTCCTGTTGTGTGGGGTTTCCTCATGCCTTCTCATCCCTTCTGTAACAAGTCTGCCCCAAATCACACGGCAGGGATTTGGGAGGGAAGAGAAGGTATGGAAATGTTAGGACAAAGACAGTCTTGCTTTTATTTCTTTTTAACTGCTGGGCAGCACTTAGCGAGCATTCAGTGGAGCAGATGGAAGACCCCTCCTTGGCCTCTCCTGGGGCAGCAGAAGGTGTGCTGGACCTGGAGTCGGGAGCCGGGCTCTGCTTCCAGCTCTGCTACGAACAGTCCCAGTGGTCCCGAGCAAATGTCTTGACTCACTAAACTTGGCCTTTCGATAAAATTAAAAGTTGGTTTCTAAGGTCTCTTCTAGCTCTAGCATCGCATTTAACAGGCCACCGATGGTTACTGCCTGGCGAGCCCTTAGTCCTGCTCTGAGGAAAGGGGTCCAGGAGGCTCTTTTGGTGAAGTTATTTTGGATAGTGTCCTGCCCGGGACCAGCTGGAAGACAGAAGATGCCCAGACCAAAAGCAATCCACACACTGGACCAAGTGAGGCTGCCACCAGGGAGGTGGTCCGTCCTAAAGGGACACTCCTTATTGATGGTGACCAGATCCTTGGGTCCTCCTGTGTCAGGGGCTGAATATGAGGGTCTCACAGAGAGCATGTCGGAGTGACCACAGGAAGACAGGGAGCTCTCAACAAGGACTGGCCACTGTTCCACTTCTCCAAGGCACTCCCATGGCCAGAGCTGGCAGCACCGGCACAAGGCACAGCTGTGCCACTGTTGAGATGCTTTCCGGGGCTCCGTACTTCCTCTTGTGGCCTTGTAGTCAACATCCATCACCTGAGGAGAGCCAGGCCTCTGTGTCTTGTCCTTGCAACCCTAAGCACCTTGAGCAATTATTCCATTCTATTCTATAAGCGGGTCATGATGGGTAAGGCCTGGGTCATAAATCACCTGACACCTTGAGTTCCGTTTGGTGCATGACTTGTTCCTAATCCAACACGCCGGATTAACTCCTTGTGGGTCAACGGAGCAAACGTTCCTTCAACTTCAGGAGCCCTGAATAGTTTATCACTAACTAGTAAGGCGATGTTGCCAAAGGTGCTCGACCTCTCTCTCTGTCTCCTCAGCATCTGATGGGGACAATATTATTCAATCCACCCACCTCCTAGGGCTGTTGTAGAAAGAAATCAAATGTGATCAAGTATGTGAACCTACTTAGGCATAAACAACTGTGAGATAAATACTTGTCCTTAATACCCAAACAGTGAAGGGCGTGGGACGGCAGGATGTGAACATTAAGAGCGCTGGCTCTGGAGTCAGACTTGATTGGGGTCAGATCATGGCTCTGGCACTTCCTGCACAGGTGACCTCAAACAAGTGACTTAGCCTCTCTGTGCCTCAGTTTCCTCATCTGTAAAATGGGGATGATAATAATAGCAACTGTTTTACAGGGTTGTTAATGAAGCTGATGCATGTCGAGTGTTTAGAACAGTGCCTAGCATAGAGTAAATGCTCGATAAGTGTTTATTATTATTAACAGCAACATGTTCACCTGGCCAGAAGCACATGGTGCGGGCTCCCACAGCCTTCCTGAGCACATGGGAATGAAGAAGCCCTTACTGGGGTCCTTGGGAAGGGAAGCTGGGTGGGTCCTCCTCCCTCAGAGGTGGGGCCTGGTCCTCATTCCGCTGCACGTGCACTGTGGGGCCTCATCAGCCCCATCCTGCCCAAGAGCCTTAGTCTCCCCCAGAAGAGAAAGGCCACTGTAATGACCTGTCGCCCAATCATCTGGGTTGCTTCGTTTGCAGGGTCCCAGAAGAGCCCCTACTCCATGACTTCCCGGGTGTGCCCCCGACTGTAGTGGGTGGAGCATGAGCACATACATGTCACGGAATTAGGACGAGAAACAACTCTTTTCCCTAAAGAGCTCCCCGGGAAAAGTACAGAGAATCGTCTTTACCCTAAACACCTTTAAAGAAGGGATTGCCCAGCTTTTCCTCTGCCTTTCATTTTCCTGGCTGGGGACAAAGAAACCCCCCACCTTGAGTTCAAAGTCAGGTGGACCTTTTAAAAAAGGAGTTTAATTTCCAAAACGCAGCCTGTTCTTCTCTGCAGAGCTCTTGACTGGGAGCAGCAGTCCTTGACCCCCTTGGTGGGCCGGGAGCAGGGAAGGCAGGCACCCAGCCTGAGTGACTTCACTCTGCTATTTCCAAGGGAGCAACGTGAGCCAATGAGCCCCAAACCCTGGGGGCCTGGCCCGAGCTGACCACTCCGGGGAGCAAAGGGCTGGGGGTCTCCCACACATCACTCAGTTTTTGCAGTGGTTCTAATGTAAACTGCCCAGAGACGACCATCCGGTGACCCTGAGAAGGGTCTCCTCTGGAGCAGAGAGACTGGAGAGGAAGAGGGTCCCACTGCATTTTGAGTGGCTCTTGTGTGTCAGGTTAGCTGCTGGCTGGATTGCCACACTGGCCACAGCGTCTGTCAGTGACAGTCTTCTCGTACAGCCAGATGACATCTTTGGCTCTGAGTCTGGATTTCCTAAACCCCAGACGTGAGCCGTGAACGGCATGCAGCAGTGACCAGTTCCTGGGATTTGCTCAGATGCCACGAAGGCCTTTGTCCTTGAATCAGATCCCGAGCCAAACCGTGGCCTCTGCCGGCCTGGCTTCCACATCCGCTTCATGCGTCAGTCCAGCAACGGAGCGGTGTGATCAGAGGGAAGCAGCAGCAGAGCTGCATCTGGAGCTTCACCAAGGATGCCAACACACAATCCCAGCAAAGCTCTGGGTGAGAAAAGAAGGACTGAGAGTTGCTGCGTTGTGACCCAGCTGCACAGGCCCTGACCTCTGACTGTTGTCATCTTCCTCCAGGAGAGGATTACTCTCTTTACGTAAGTAAGGGGCGTAGGCGCTGAGGTTTTCTCTGCGGAGGTCAAAAACCTTTTGCAGATTTTACCTTTTCTAACCTCAAAAGTATTTTTTTAATTTCAATATTTTCTGAGGCAAAGTCTATGTGAGGTATGATATTATTATGAATCCCACCATACAGCTAAGCTAAGGCCCACGGAATCACGGGAGCGTAATTCATTCTCTGCTTCAGCAAATATTTGAACCAGCCTAAGACTAAAACAGTCTGCGAAGCGATGTGTAAGTTTCTCTCACTAAAACACAGCCTGTAGTCACAAGATTTGATGGTTCGGTGGTAGCGGTTAGAACCCGATTAAGACCTTTAGAGACCATAAATACAGAACCGACTAAGAAATCTCACCCTAAATAAAAACAGCACTAAATTGCATTTTTTTTTTTAAGTGCAAAGGGTCAGAAACGAGGCTCTGATTTTCCCCACGATGAATATTTCACTAGCAAAACATCTCCGTCCCTCCACCCTCCTCCCTCCACCAAATTTTTAATCTGGCCTAGCGGGGTGGGGGGAGGGAGTGGTTGCATTTGAGTGAAGTTATTGCCTAGAAAGTGAGAGATCATCCTCAGGAGAGAGAGGGAGAAAGAGACTTCTTTACGCTGCAAAGTCGTCTGAAGTAGGCCATGGCATTCGCGAGCCCGCTCACTTGGGAGAGGGATGAGAATTCTCTGGAGGAGCTGAGCTTGAGGCTGTAATCTTGGAACGGGGAAGAGATGGCAGAGTCCAACTCAGGAAGTCTCGTGAAAGGGAACTGAGGCTGTTCCAGCCTCTGGGAGAATGATATTGGCATGCAATCAAAGGGTAGACATGGAGCCCAAGCAGAAAACTACCTTGAATCATCCAGGAAATTAAGGACAAAAGCAATAACTCAGTTTCCACAGAGAAGCTTGTGTTATGTTCTTGGAAAAACAAGGGGGAGAAACATTGGCATTTAAGGTCAACTTTAGAAGATACTAGACTCAGAAGTCAGGGCTAGGGGAGTAGAGAAGAGCAGGAGACTAGAAAGGTTGGGAAATAACAGTAATATTTTTGGTTAGTATAAGCTGAGCCTTCTAACCTCCAAATCCCACAGGCTTAAACGTACTGTCCCCTGAGATTTGTCCTCACTTGGTTGTGCACCAGGAGGCTGGATACACAGACGCCATGTGGGAGGGACATCGTGGGAGCCAAGAGGGGGAAGGCTGTGAATCCCAGGGTACCCGCTTTGGAAAAGCCATTTCTCCTCCACCTTGGATAGCTCTGGAAGAGCATGAACTACCATACAAGGAGCGATGAGAAGTGTCCAGAGGCCTTCTATTTGCAAGTGCCCTGAGGCCAGGTTTTCACCTAGTACCCTTTTGTATAGGTTTATTTGTTGGTTTAATTTCTCTCTAAACGAATCTCTTTAGCTGTCAAAGGAAACAGTGGTTCTGAAAGCAGGGGCCCTTGGACCAGCAGCAACAGCAACTCCTGGGAACTTGTTAGAACTACAGATGCTCTACCTGCCCCCAGACCTAGAACAGCAGAAACTTTAGGAGTGGGGCCAGCAACCGGTTCCAGTGAGGCTGATGCCAGCTTGTTTGAGAATCACTCCTCAGCAGAATGCAGGCCTACTGAGCTATAAAAGTCTTAAATAGGTCACCTTTTCACTACTTATCGATCTCTGTGTGGCTTTTGTATTTAAACTTTCGATGACATGTAGCTCCATGTTTCCAGGGTTATTATGCACATTGTTGAGTCAACTATTTTAACCTTGGGGGTGAACAGGAGGTACATAGGCCAAATTTGCAATTGGATCCACTGGATCTGCTTGGTTTTCTAGACTGGGGGAAGTGCAGCAAAGTAAACAAAGAGCTGTGGCTGCATTTGGCTCCCCCTGAGCTGTCTGGATTGGCCAGGCAGCTGAGAAGTGTCCTTAGGACCTGCACCAGCTGGTCCTTCCCTTTGGAAACCAGAGCTCAGAGGGCGGCACGTGACAGGCGAGTAACAGCTGAGATCACTCACGGGCTTCCCCAGTTCCTTTTCATTTTCAGGTTCATTTATCCTAGCATTCCTCAACACCCCACCCACTGGGGGAAAATGGAATTTTATAGCCCTGGAGACTCAGTTGCACCCTCACCCTTTAGCCCCTCTCCACTCCCTCCCTCCAGCCACACGTTCAGTCTGGCTCTCTCTGTGTAGGTTCTGGGCCTGCCAGAACATTCCAAGACAGAGGCGATTTCTTTCTGCCTGGCTCACATTGTCAAGAAAGATAGGTGAGGCCAAAGACAGGTATCTGTCAGGGAGGCCAAGATGTGTGATCCCTGTAGCCTCTGGCACGGGGAGAGGAAGAGACGACAGGCTTTCGTGTGATGCCTGGAGCCAGCTAATCAGGAGGCTGTTATGTAAGGAAAGCATGTGGGTTTGAGCGCAGCTATTCACCTGTGGCTAATTAGTGCCTGCCTGTCAGCTGTGCAAGCTCACCTAGCTGTCAAATGCAGACACAGACGCAGTCGAGAAGGATGGGTTCAGTTCAGCAAAAACATTTATTGAATCGTGTACTCTGTTAGGTGCTGGGGATATCGAAATAAATAAACCAGGGTCCGTGCTTACAAGGAAATCGTGGTCAAGAAGAGGGACACAGGCCAGTAAACAGTCATCCACGATCCACATGAGACTAAAATGAAACTATCTCCCGCGGACAAAACATCCTGCAGAAGTGCTTTGAAAGTTGAGTCAGGCAGGCCTGGTGGTATTTTCCAGAAGGGTGTTCCAGGCAGAGAGAACAGCACGTACAAAAGCTAGGGAGCAGGGCTGAGGTACTCTAAGTCTGAAACAGTCAAATTAAGCTCAGGTTCAAATGCGAGGAGCAGAGTCAGGAAGGTGGCCTCCTTCTGACAAGACCAAAATCTGAGCAGGAGAACCAGAGAGAAGAGGCAGGGCACGCTGCTGCCAGGCAGACTCTGTGTGCAGAGTCTGATGTCCCCAGGCAGGAAACGTGGAGCCGGTCTGCATGAAGGAAGAGTGGGAGCTGGAGCCCAGGGACTTTTTTTTTTTTTTTTTTTTTTTTTTTTTGCTGTTCGCGGGCCTCTCACTGCTGTGGCCTCTCCCGTTGCGGAGCACAGGCTCCGGACGCGCAGGCTCGGCGGCCATGGCTCATGGGCCCAGCTGCTACGTAGCATGTGGGATCTTCCAGGACCGGGGCACGAACCCGTGTCCCCTGCACCGGCAGGCGGACTCTCAACCACTGCGCCACCAGGGAAGCCCCCCAGGGACATTTTAAAGCCCCTTATGTGTCTGGGAGGCTAAGAACCAGGATAAAAGGGAGAATCCAGGAGTGCAGAACCGAAATCTGTCCATTTGTACACATGAGGAGGTTTTGTAAGAGCCCTGGGGGCAAAGAAGATACAAGAACAGAAATGTTTACAGAACAAAAAAGTCTCTGGAGATGTGTTCTGTTCTGTGTCTTTACCTATAAAGAGATTTTTCCCTCCAACGTGGGGCTCTGTCCTCAGCTCTCTCTGTGGGTTATCTCATGTGACCCAGGACTTCAGTTACCAAGGATAACCTCGGTCTCCAGGCCAGTTTCTCTCCTGGCAGACAACTGCTTACTGGACATATTCACCTTGACACTCGTGGACACTCAAACTTAACGTTGTAATGTGTCCAAAAGTGAGTATCTCGTCACCATCTCTCTTCCCCCAAGCCCTCTCCAGCGGACCCTAGCTCAGGGTATGGGACTTCAATTCACCTTAATGCCTGACCCAGAAATCCCATGGGGCCTTTCTCTCCCCTCCTCTCTCTAATCAAATTATTTACTAAATCATTCTTGAACCTATTCACCTTATATTAGTTGATAGTTTCCTATGGCTGCTGTAACAAATTAATACAAGCTTAGTGCCTTAATATAACACAAATTTGGGGCTTCCCTGGTGGCGCAGTGGTTGAGAGTCCGCCTGCCGATGCAGGGGACACGGGTTCGTGCCCCGATCCGGGAAGATCCCACATGCCGCGGAGCGGCTGGGCCCGCGAGCCATGGCCGCTGAGCCTGCGCATCCGGAGCCTGTGCTCTGCAACGGGAGAGGCCACAACAGTGAGAGGCCCGCGTACCGCAAAAAAATAACACAAATTTATTATCTTGCAGTTCTGGAGGTTAGAAGTCCGAAAATGGGTTTCACTGAGCTAAAATTAATGTGTCAGCAGGGCTGTGTTCCTTCTAGAGGCTTTAGGGGGGAGTCAATTCCCTTGATATTTCCCAGTTGCCTGCATTCCTTGGCTCTTCGCCCCTTTTTCATCCTGGAAGCCAGCAGCACAGCATCTTCAACTCTCTCTGACTTTGACCACATGCTTTCTTCTACCTTTTTATGATTCTTTTGATTACCCTGGGCCCACCCAGATGATCCAGGATAATCTTCCCATCTCAAAATCCTGAATGTAATCACATCTGCAAAGTCCCTTTTGCCTTGTAAGGTGACACAGGTTCTGGGCATTAGGAAATGGACCTCTGTGGGCCGTTACTCTGCCTACCACACACCTCTTCCTTTCCCAATAGCACTGCACCAGCATCTCTCATCTGGCCCCAGTGGGTACCAGCATCCTGCTCTTATCCATCCCAGCCCTTATCTCATCCTTTCATAACTGCCTGTTCGCAGGCCTACCTTCTCCTCTGAGCTTTACCTGCCTTGAGGACAAGATCATGTCCTTGTTCCATGTTGTTGCCCAGGTACCTCATAGGGCTCAATGAACATTTTCTGAATAGGATTTTAAAAAATAAAATAATGGGAATTCCCTGGTGGTCCAGTGGTTAGGACTCCACACTTTCACTGCCAAGGGCACGGGTTCGATCCCTGGTAGAGGAACTAAGATCCCACAAGCAGCACAGTGCGGCCAAAAATAAAATTTTAAAATTAAAAATAATAAAATAACTCTCCCTCTGATTGAAAACTCTTTGAGCCTCAGACCTGCTCTGGTTTGCTTTCTTAGTGCTTACTACCTATTGTGGACAAAGGCAGCAGAGGGACACTTTCCTAGTGGAACGGAGGGGCCAGTGCGCAGCTCAGGGCTTGTCAGTCCCAGGTCAGGAAGGCAACTGGGGACAAGGCCCTGGCAGAGAGGTCTGGGAGGTGTTCCAAAGCTGGCATCCAGAAGAGAGGTTTCCCCTCTCAGGTCACATCGGTGAGGCTGGACACTGTTGTCTGTAATTTCATCACTGGCCGGAGCCAGATTCCTGAGACATAATAGGAATTCCAGGACAGCACACAAGAGGTGGCAGCTGGACTGTCAGCCTCAGGCTAGAGGAAGGCGGAGCCAGCGAGGTAGCTCCCCAGCCCTCCCACTCCTGCCCCACGAAAGCCCCCTCCTCACCCCTCTCCCCTCCCTTGTACTTCTGAATGCCAGGCCCACTCAAGGCAGACATTTGAGAGAGTACCTCCAAACTTCTAGCAACTTCAACAGCTGCTGGGACTGATGAGAAAAAACTTTGTTAACAAATGACACTTTTCCGTCTGCTTTTAATAGATGAAAGATTTACAAAATCATAATTAGTCTCCTTCAGCAGTTAGTGTGGCCAAGACAAATCACATCAAAAGTACTTGTCAACTTACTTCCTGTAGACTAGGGGATAAACAAGTCTCTCTCCCTCTCTTTTTTTTTAACTTTTCAAAGTAAATAAAGTATACATTATTAGGACTTTTCACAGCCGAAAGTCAGTTTTTCACTTCCATTCCATGTGGAAATTTTTGCTGTATGATATTCCATAGCATATTTGCTGTATGATATTCCATAACATACCTGTTTCATAATGTATTCATCCATTTTTCTCTTGCTGGACATTTAGATTGTTCTAGGTTCTTCTCTTTCAAATAATTCTGCAATGTATTCTTCTGTGTGTCTCCTTATGCACATGTGGGGAAGTCTCTAAAGATGGGTAAGTAGTTCCTCGTCTTTTATAAATTTATCTATTCATTTATTTATTTATTTATTTGGCTGCTTTGAGTTTTCGTTGCTATGCCCTGGCTTTCTCTAGTTGCAGCGAGTGGGGGCTACTCTTCGTTGCGGTGCACGGGCTTCTTATTGTGGTGGCTTCTCTTGTTGTGGAGCACGGGCTCTAGAGCACACACAAAGTAGCTGTGGTGCACCGGTTTAGTTGTTCTGCAGCATGTGGGATTTTCCCGGACCAGGGATCGAACCCATGTCCCCTGCATTGGCAGGCGGCTTCTTAACCACTGCGCCACTAGAGAAGTCCCCTCATCTTTACTAAATGAGTAACTACTAAACTGTCCAAAGTGGTTGCATGAATTCACCATCCCACCAACAGCACACATGTTCCTGTTGCCCCACATCTTACCCAATACTTCAGCAAATGTTTTGCAGTTTTTTTGTTTGTTTTGGGTTTTTTGTTTTTTTTGTTGTTGTTGTTCTTTTCGGTTTTTACCAATCTTACGGGTATGAAATGGTATCTGGTTTCCTGTAATTTACATTTCCCCGACTACTAGTGAGATCAACCATCTTTTCGTGTATTCATTGGCTTCTTAGATTTCTTCTGTGGCTTGCCTGTTTGTATCTTTTGCCTAATTTTCTATTGAGTTATTCATCTCATCAATTTGTAGTTTGTTTGTTTTTACATATACATTCTGGATACTAGTCCTCTCTTATTTATAAGCTATGTCTGTTCAGGTCCTCCAAGAAGCAGACACCAAGAGGAAATTGGAAGTACAAGACAATTATTGGGGGTCAATTCTTCTGAAGGGTAATGGGAAAAGGAACAGGAGTGGTTGGGAAGAATCTTCAGACGCCAATGCAGCTCTTGATACCTGTGATGGGAGCAAAGAGAGGAGGATTGGGTAGGAAGGGCCTTCTTCTGTAGGCAGTTCTGAAAGGTCTCAGCCAGGCTAATGGGGAGCCCCAGAAGAAAGTATGCCTTTTAAAGGAGACCAACACTGGGCAGGAATGGCTCAACTTAGGTTCTCCCACCATGCTCAGTCACTGGCAGGGACCGGGCCAGGGAGAGCATGGCCTTGGCTTGAACACTGGTGGATCTTAAAGGCATGGCATCTACTGGCTGTCAGCCATTCACACACCTGGCAGGTGTTTCTCTCATGAAGGAAGACCAAGCAGTACACCCCTTATGGCTGCCCCACTGCCAACTTCTTCTCTCAGTTTGTCTCTATTTTTTATTTTTCCCATATGGCCTCTTCTTTTTTTTTAATTTTATTTTTTTATACAGCAGATTCTTATTAGTTATCTATTTTATACATATTAGTGTATATATGTCAATCCCAATCGCCCAATTCATCCCACCACCACCCACCCCCCGGCCACTTTCCCCCACTTGGTGTCCATACGTTTGTTCTCTACATCTGTGTCTCTTATTTCTGCCCTGCAAACCGGTTCATCTGTACCATTTTTCTAGCTTCCACATATATGCGTTAATATACGATATTTATTTTTCTCTTTCTGACTTATTTCACTCTGTATGACAGTCTCTAGATCCATCCAAATCTCTACAACTGACCCAATTTCATTCCTTTTTATGGCTGAGTAATATTCCATTGTATACATGTACCATATCTTCTTTATCCATTCATCTGTCGATGGGCATTTAGACTGCTTCCATGACCTGGCTATTGTAAATAGTGCTGCAATGAACATTGGGGTGCGTGTGTCTTTTTTTTTTTTTTTACTGTTTCATGATTTATTCCAAAGAATAACATCTGTTTTCTCATTTCAAATATTGGGGGTTTAATATTAAAGAAAAGAAAACAAAAGGAAAATGGAGACACATGTCCCTTTGCTGACCACATCCAGAATTCCAGCTCTAAAAATCTCCAAAGGGGATTCAGCCAGAGGGCTGGGAGGGAGGAAGGGACCTGGGCTTGATGCGACCAGACAGAGCCTTGTGGAAGTTTCCACCCACTGGCAGAAGTCCCCTGTATCCATCACTTTTTGGCATCTGTAAGCATATGTCTTTTTGAATTATGGTTTTCTCTGGGTATATGCCCAGTAGTGGGATTGCTGGGTCATATGGTAATTCTATTTTTAGTTTTTTATTTTATTTATTTATTTATTTATTTTTTGCGGTACGCGGGCCTCTCACTGTTGTGGCCTCTCCCGTTGCGAAGCACAGGCTCCAGACGCACAGGCTCAGCGGCCATGGCTCACGGGCCCAGCCACTCCATGGCATGTGGGATCTTCCCGGACCGGGGCACGAACCCGCGTCCCCTGCATCGGCAGGTGGACTCTCAACCACTGCGCCACCAGGGAAGCCTATTTTTAGTTTTTTAAAGGAACCTCCATACTGTTCTCCATAGTGGCTGTATCAATTTACATTCCCACCAACAGTGCAAGAGGGTTCCCTTTTCTCCACACCCTCTCCAGCATTCGTTGTTTGTAGATTTTCTGATGATGCCCATTCTAACTGGTGTGAGGTGATACCTCACTGTAGTTTTGATTTGCATTTCTCTAATTATTAGTGATGTTGAGCAGCTTTTCATGTGCTTCTTGGCCATCTGTATGTCTTCTTTGGAGAAATGTCCATTTAGGTCTTCTGCCCATTTTTTTTTTCTGCCCATTTTTTGATTCGGTTGTTTGTTTTTTTAATACTGAGCTGCATGAGCTGTTTATATATTTTGGAGATTAATCCTTTGTCCGTTGATTCGTTTGCAAATATTTTCTCCCACTCTGAGGGCTGCCTTTTCGTCTTGTTTGTAGTTTCCTTTGCTTTGCAAAAGCTTTTAAGTTTCATTAGGTCCCATTTATTTATTTTTGTTTTTATTTCCATTACTCTAGGAGGTGGATCACAAAAGATCTTGCTGTGATTTATGTCAAAGAGTGTTCTTCCTATGTTTTCCTCTAAGAGTTTTATAGTGTCCGGTCTTACATTTAGGTCTCTAATCCATTTTGAGTTTATTTTTTGTGTATGGTGTTAGGGAGTGTTCTCATTTCATTCTTTTACATGTAGCTGTCCAGTTTTCCCAGCACCACTTACTGAAGAGACTGCCTTTTCTCCATTGTATATCCTTGCCTCTTTTGTCATAGATTAGTTGACCATAGGTGTGTGGGTTTATCTCTGGGCTTTCTATCCTGTTCCATTGATCTATATTTCTGTTTTTGTGCCAGTACCATATTGTCTTGATTACTGTAGCTTTGTAATATAGTCTGAAGTCAGGGAGTCTGATTGCTCCAGCTCCAGTTTTTTCCCTCAAGACTGCTTTGGCTATTCGGGGTCTTTTGTGTCTCCATACAAATTTAAGATTTTTTGTTCTACTTCTGTAAAAAATGCCAATGGTAACTTGATAGGGATTGCATTGAATCTGTAGATTGTTTTGGGTAGTACAGTCATTTTCACAATACTGATTCTTCCAATCCAAGAACATGGTATATCTCTCCATCTGCTTGTCTCATCTTTGATTTCTTTCATCAGTGTCTTATAGTTTTCTGAGTACAGGTCTTTTACCTCCTTAGGTAGGTTTATTCCTAGGTATTTTATTCTTTTTGTTGCAATGGTGAATGGGATTGTTTCCTTAATTTCTCTTTCTGATCTTTCATTGTTAGTGTATAGGAATGCAAGAGATTTCTGTGCATTAATTTTGTATCCTGCTACTTTACCAAAATCATTGATTAGCTCTGGTAGTTTTCTGGTGGCATCTTTAGGATTCTCTATGTAGAGTATCATGTTATCTGCAAACAGTGACAGTTTTACTTCTTCTTTTCCAGCATGTATTTCTTTTTCTTCTCTGATTGCTGTGGCTAGGACTTCCAAAACTATGCTGAATAATACTGGCAAGAGTGGACATCCTTGTCTTGTTCCTGATCTTAGAGGAAATGGTTTCAGTTTTTCACCATTGAGAATGATGTTTGCTGGGCGTTTGTCGTAGATGGCCTTTATTATGTTGAGGTAGGTTCCCTCTATGCCCACTTTCTGGAGAGTTTTTATCAAAAATGGGTGTTGAATTTTGTCAAAAGCTTTTTCTGAATCTATTGAGATGATCATATGGGTTTTCTTCTTCAATTTGTTAATATGGTATATCACACTGATTGATTTGTGTATACTGAAGACTCCTTGCATCCCTGGAATAAATCCCACTTGATCATAGTGTATGATCCTTTTAATGTGTTGTTGGATTCTGTTTGCTAGTATTTTGTTGAGGATTTTTGCATCTATATTCATCAGTGATATTGGTCTGTAATTTTCTTTTTTTGTAGTATCTTTGTCTGGTTTTGGTATCAGGGTGATGGTGGCCTCATAGAATGAGTTTGGGGGTGTTCCTTCCTCCACAATTTTTTGGACGAGTTTGAGAAGGATGGGTGTTAGCTCTTGTATAAATGTGTGATAGAATTCACCTGTGAAGCCATCTGGTCCTGGACTTTGTCTGTCGGAAGATTTTTAATCACAGTTTCAATTTAATTACTTGTGATTGGTCTGTTCATATTTTCTATTTCTTCCTGGTTCAGTCTTGGAAAGTTATACCTTTCTAAGAATTTGTCCATTTCTTCCAGGTTGTCCATTTCATTGGCATGGAGTTGCTTGTAGTAGTCTCTTATGATGTTTTGTATTTCTGCGGTATCCGTTGTAACTTCTCCTTTTTCATTTCTAATTTTATTGATTTGAGTCCTCTCCCTCTTTTCCTTGATGAGTCTGGCTAAAGGTTTATCAATTTTGTTTATCTTCTCAAAGAACCAGCTTTTAGTTTTGTTGACCTTTGCTATTGTTTTCTTTGTTTCTATTCCATTTATTTCTGCTCTGATCTTTATGATTACGTTCCGTCTACTAACTTTGCATTTTGTTTGTTCTCCTTTCTCTAGTTCCTTTAAGTGTGAGGTTAGATGATTTATTTGAGATTTTTCTTGTTTCTTGAGGTAGGATTGTATTGTTATAAACTTCCCTCTTAGAACTGATTTTGCTGCATCCCATAGGTTTTGGATCATCGTGTTTTCATTGTCATTTGTCTCTAGGTATTTTCTGATTTCCTCTTTGATTTCTTCAGTGATCTCTTGGTTATTTAGTAACGTATTATTTAGCCTCCATGTGTTTGTGTTTTTTACGTTTTTTTCCCTCTAACTGACTTCTAATCTCATAGCGCTGTGGTCGGAAAAGATGCTTGATATGATTTCAATTTTCTTAAATTTACCGAGGCTTGATTTCTGACCCAAGATGTGATCTTTCCTGGAGAATGTTCCATGTACACTTGAGAAGAAAGTGTAATCTGCTATTTTCGGATGGATTGTCCTATAAATATCAATTTAATCTATCTTTTCTATTGTGTCATTTAAAGCTTGTGTTTCCTTATTAATTTTCTGTCTGGATGATCTGTCCATTGGTGTAAGTGAGGTGTTAAAGTCCCCCACTGTTTTTGTGTTACTGTCAATTTCCTCTTTTATAGCTGTTAGCAGTTGCCTTATGTATTGAGGTGCTCCTATGTTGGGTGCATGTATATTTATAATTGTTATATCTTCTTCTTGGATTGATCCCTTGATCATTATGTAGTGTCCTTCCTTGTCTCTTACATCATTCTTTATTTTAAAGTCTATTTTATCTGATATGAGTATTGCTGCTTCAGCTTTCTTTTGATTTCCATTTCCATGGAATATCTTTTTCTATCTCCTCACTTTCAGTCTGTATGTGTCCCTAGGTCTGAAGTGGGTCTCTTGTAGACAGCATATATACGGGTCTTGTTTTTGTATCCATTCAGCGAGCCTGTGTGTTTTGGCTGGAGCATTTAATCCATTCATGTTTAAGGTAATTATCAATATGTATGTTCCTATTACCATTTTCTTAATTGTTATGGGTTTGTTTTTGTAGGTCTTTTTCTTCTCTTCTGTTTCCCACTTAGAGAAGTTCCTTTAGCATTTGTTGTAGAGCTGGTTTGGTGGTGCTGAATTCTCTTAGCTTTTGCTTTTGTCTGTAAAGCTTTTGATTTCTCCCTTGAACCTGAATGAGATTCTTGCTGGGTAGAGTATTCTTGGTTGTAGGTTCTTCCCTTTCATCATTTTAAATATATCATGCCACTCCCTTCTGGTTTATAGAGTTTCTGCTGAGAAATCAACTGTTAACCTTATGGGAGTTCCCTTGTATGTTATTTGTCGTTTTTCCCTTGTTGCTTTCAATAATTTTTCTTTGTCTTTAATTTTTGTCAATTTGATTACTATGTGTCTCGGCGTGTTTTTCCTTGGGTTTATCCTGTATGGGACTCTCTGCGCTTCCTGGACTTGGGTGGCTATTTCCTTTTGCATGTTAGGGAAGTTTTCGACTATAATTTCTTCAAATATTTTCTCAGGTCCTTTCTCTCTCTCTTCTACTTCTGGGACCACTATAATGTGAATGTTGTTGCGTTTAATGTTGTCCCAGAGGTCTCTTAGGCTGTCTTCATTTTTTTCATTCCTTTTTCTTTATTCTGTTCCATGGCAGTGAATTCCACCATTCTGTCTTCCAGGTCACTTATCTTCTTCTGCCTCGGTTATTCTGCTATTGATTCCTTCTAGTGTATTTTTCATTTCAGTTATTGTATTGTTCATCTCTATTTGTTTGTTCTTTAATTCTTCTTGTTTGTTCTTTAATTCTTCTATGTCTTTGTTTAACATTTCTTGCACCTTCTTGATCTTTGCCTCCATTCTTTTTCCGAGGTCCTGGATCATCTTCACTATCATTATTCTGAATTCTTTTTCTGGAAGGTTGCCTATCTCCACTTCATTTAGTTGTTTTTCTGGGGTTTTATCTTGTTCCTTCATCTCGTACAAAGTCCTCTGCCTTTTCATTCTATCTTTCTGTGAATGTGGTTTTCCTTCCAAAGGCTGCAGAATTGTAGCTCTTCTTGCTTCTGTTGTCTGCCCTCTGGTGGATGAGGTTATCTAAGAGGATTGTGCTAGCTTCCTGATGGGAGGGACTGGGGTGGGTAGAGCTGGGTGTTGCTCTGGTGGGAAGAGCTCAGTAAAACTTTAATCCACTTGTCTGCTGATGGGTGGGGCTGGGTTCCCTCCCTGTTGCCTCTCACTGTTGTGGCCTCTCCCGTTGCAGACCACAGGCTCCAGACGTGCAGGCTCAGCGGCCATGGCTCACGGGCCTAGCCGCTCTGCGGCATGTGGGATCTTCCCAGACTGGGGCACGAACCTGCGTCCCCTGCATCAGCAGGTGGACTCTCAACCTCTGCGCCACCAGGGAAGCCCCGTATGGCCTCTTTTGATGAAAAGGAACTTTACATTTTAATGAATCTTCATATCATGAACATACCTTATCTATCTATCAAAGAATACCTAAATCAGTGAAGTTTTATAATTTTCTTCATAAAGATATGCATATATTTCATTAGATTTATTTCTGGTCCCTTATAGCTTTTGTTTCTCTTATAAATGTAAGCTTTAAAAGTTTTTGTTTCCTAACTGTGACATAAAAATGCAAATTGATTTTTGTATAATGAGCTTCTACGTAGCAACTTTGATGCCTTCTTTTAGAAATTGAGGCTCTTTTTCACACATCTCTAGAAAATCTGGATCCTTCTGTACCCGAGGAAAATCCATCAGCAGGGTACCCAAGCAGTCCAAGTAGGAGGAAAGGCCATTTGCTGAGTCCCCTGGCTAAACAGCAATGCCCCCTTCTGGAGACCTGCCAGCAAGACAGAACTCTCCGGAGATAGCTGCTGTGCTTGTTTAGATCCAACAAGGATCTGGACAGAGTGGCCTAGCTTGAGGTCAGCATTACTGTTACAGAACAGAATGATCCCCAGGCAAGAGGCCCAGCACCAACTGGGTTAGACAGGGGGCTGTGTGGGTGACCTGATTAGAGGATGGCGTTTCTTGATTCGCCACATCCAGTCTGTCCTTCCACTCTCCCTACTTGGAAAGGCCTTGGGGACATCAGAAAGCAGGCCAGGAGGAGGAGGCAGCACTGCGTCAAGAAAGGGAGTTAGAGTGAAGCCTGCCCCTGCCGACCCTTCACTGCCACTCAGCTCCCACGATGTTCCCCAGCTAGGTTCCTCGTGAAGTGTCCGCTTGGCCCGACTGCTGGAGGTCAGTTGGGCAGCTTCGAGAGCTTTGTATGAGGCCAGGAAGATGTGTTCTATGGACCTTTGGCTTTGGGGTCATCCTAAGTAGATACTGGAGAAACAGAGAGAGAGGATGAAGAAGTGATGCCCATTTGGTAGACACAGGCCTCTCACCAGCTCTCAGCTGTCTCCATGAAACAGTCCTGAGGCAACGCGTCTTCCAGAGGTCCCACTGTCTCTTCTCTCATTTCTCCATGGCCTGATGACTTAATGCAAAGGCCTAGGTTTTAGTTCCATATCCATCTGCAACCAAAGCGTGAGCCAGTGGGACACAGTGAACAATGAATGTGCGGAGTCAGACAGACCTGAGTTCCAATCCCCGAGGGATCCCAGGTATGCCACAGTCGACTCTTCTGAGCTCTGGTTTCTCCCTCTGTTTAAGGGAGAAGAAAGTACCTTCCTTGTAGGGTTGTTGGGATAATTAAATTGAATTACAAACATCACTGCAGAGCAGATGCCTGATAAAGCTGTTTGCTTCCTTGCAAGGTTTGTGGGGAAATCGCTGAATCACTTCTCCAGTTTAAGGGGGTGTCGGGTACTTGCCAATCTCACCTCTCCTCCAAGGAACCAAGAAACATGAGTTCTGCTGAAATGAGCATTTCAGCTTTATGACAACCCCGTGAGGTAGACAGAGAAGGTATTATGGCCACGCTGCAAATGAAGAAACCGAGGTTCAGAGAAGCAATGTGACTCCCGAAATCAAAGGCAGGACATGGCAGAGCCGAGATAAGAAGCCAAGTCCTTCCTGGAGCCTTTGCTGCCCGGGCCCCACCCGGTCACCTCCCTTCCCCTGTCCTGGCGACCCACTCTCAGACCTCAGGTAACCCCATGGTTTTTAGCTCCAGGGCATCTTTTTCAGATGACAAGTTAAGTATTTCAACTGCCAGGAGCAACAGTTCACGGACTCACAGGACCCTTCCAGTCTCTGGTGTTTTCCTGTGAACAAGAATGGACTGAAAGGCTGTTGTTTTTCTTGCTCCTGCATTTCGTAAGAACTGCTATTCTGTGTAACGCCCATAAGCTGGAAAGTGCAATCAGGTAAAGGTAGAGGGGAAAGAAAGGTTAATGGGAAGAAACAAGGGGCAAGAGAGGCTATTTATAGGAATCAGCAAATCATTATTTACACAAAAAATGATTGTTCTTATTATATATTGCCTTTATTATAATGATCTATGCATTTGTAAGGCTTCCTCCATTTGTAAGGTTCTGGAGGAGAAAGTGTGTGTGTCTGTGTGTGTGTGTATGTACGTGCACTCACGCCTGTCAGTCTGTCTGTGGCTGTATTTAATCTTCTGCAGCACCTGACCTGGTATCTAACACATAAACAACAAACCTATAGAAGGAAGGAATGGGTAGCCCATCTTCCCAGAAACGCCTTCTCCTCTGGCTTTTGGTTATGTCTGACATTCGCATCATGAGGGTCTCCACCTCTTGGTGACTGTTCCCTTTTACTAGGTTAAGTACTAACTAGGTCTTACTCACTGTCTACAGAGCAGAGCAGAATACCATGGGAAGGGCCCTCTGATGAATTAAATGGGGGGAAAAGCTGACCCATGGAATGTGGTCTTTCGTGTGATGGGCACTTGCTCCTGGGACGTGGAGCATGTCTCTGGCCTTTGTAGGAGGATAAGGAATTGCTCCACAAGGAGGATCCCTGAGAAGGCAAGTGTGCTCACACTATCATCTATCAGGACCAGTTTGATCTGGGTCTGCTCCGCATTGCAGCCTGGGCCACCAGGCAGAGCAAAACTAAAGGGCTGCTGTACGGGTCAGGCTGATGACCCTGGTCTCACTCCTTTAGTCTCCATCAAAATCGGGCTGGACTACTAAGGACCTCTGTGGAGCCCAAAACAGACCAGCCAAGAGGCTACTGATGTATTTTTTTCTCATTTGTTTCTTTCCTTTATCATCTGATCATTGGTTTATTCAGTCTCTCATTCACTAACATATTTATCTTTGCCTTGTTACAAAATGGATTTAAGGTGAAACCAATTTATCCAAAAGATGACATTTTCAAGTTAATTCACATCTATCATCAATGGCATTCAATAATTTAACTCAACAAATAATTATTAAATGCCAACTCTAATAGCAGTGAGACAATATCAGTGAAAAGATGAAGATTGGCCGCACCCAAACGTACCTTCTAGTCTAGGTTCAGCGGTGGACAGGTAAACAGACAATTACAAGACAACTGCGTGTCAACTCTTTTATAATTCCAATGATCATGGCTAAACAGTCTCTCTTACTATCAGTCAGTCCCAACTGTCACAAAAATTAGTGTTCCTAGCGGTTTATATTTTATGTACTCTAATGACATCTCACTAGTTGTCATATCATTCCTCAGCAACCAAAAATTGCTCCCCAGATTAAGGCTGATGCAGCAGCAGCCCCCTGTCCCCCACCTCCAGCCTTTGCTGCCTAACAGCCTACTGGTCCTACCCAGGCAGGGGCCGTTGTGATGGAGTTCTCTCCTTATAAATAGAAGAACTTACAAAGAAAATATCAACGAGAATGAACGTTAAAGCAATGAATGTTAAAGACAATTCTAAATGCAACTTGCAAACTACAAGTAAGCATGGGGAAGCAGCTACATTTGCAGAGGCTCCATTCACGGTCTAGTTCTATTTAGCTCAGATGAAGAAACGGCAACTTGGGCTTCCCTGGTGGCGCAGTGGCTGAGAATCCACCTGCCAATGCAGGGGACACGGGCTCGATCCCTGGTCCGGGAAGATCCCACATGCCACGGAGCAACTAAGCCCGTGCGCCACAACTACTGAGCCCGCGCACCTAGAGGCCGTGCACCGCAGCAAGAGAAGCCACCGCAATGAGAAGCCCGCATGCAGCAACGAAGACCCAACACAGCCAAAAATAAATAAATAAAAAAATAAATTTATTTTTAAAAAAGAAGAAGAAAAGAAAAGAAATGGCAGCTTGACCACTGGCTCCAGGTCACCCCACAAGTAAGTGAAAAACCAAGACCCAGGAGCCAGTCTTCACCTCCCCAGTCAGAGATTCAGGGTCATGGCCAGTATGTGTACCTTGAGCTTTAACCTTTTTCTGAATGTGTTTTAATTTATTCTCTCATTTTATCTCCTCAAGATGTCACATTTGGCAAATGGAGGGAAATCAGGCCAAAGAAAGATAGATGACTTCCCTGTGGTCATTCACATTATTGTCTGGGTTGTAATGGAATCCTAGGACCCAAGTTTCCCAGCACCTGGTTTTAACAGTGAATAGAGCACTTGCTGTACCTTTTGAGAACAGAGGTACGTAAGGAGCCTGGTACTTTATGAGAAAGCCCCGGCATGCCAAGAGTTACTATCATTACACATTTTAGCTTGAAGTGAAGCAAAGTCTCTGGTCTGGGCTGAGGGCCAATCTACTCTTTAATGCAATGGAATGATCTAGCACAGTAGTTCTCACAGTGTGGTTCCGGGACCCCCAACATCAGCGTCACCTGGGGATTTATTAGAAGTGCAACCTCACCGGAAACCAACTGGGTCAGACACTCTAGGAAAGGAGCCCACGGTCTATGTTTTAACAAGCCTTTGGGGGGATTCTGATGCGTGCTCAAGTTTGAAGACATCTGCTCTAGAGCAGTGTTCTCCAATTTTGGTCCTGGGACCACTGGCTTCAGGATCTCCAAAGGGAGCTTCTAGAATAGGTGCAAGAAAATGAGAGAACCAACCAAGGTTTACTCCTTCAGTCCAGCATTTCCCAAAGAGTCTAATCTTAAGTATTACTGGGGACCTCATAAAAAGGCCAATGTCCTGACCCCTGTCCCAGGGGATTCAGAATCAGAGTGGGAGGGAAGAGTCAAAACAGCGGGGCTCATATTCAGATGTCCCTTGTGGGGTGTGGCCCACTCATCCAACCCCACTTGAGAATTACTGCTCTGGGCTCCAGCAACCACTGGTTTACTCATAATACCCACCTCAGCCCAAGACCGTCAACATCTAAGACAGACCTGACACTGGTTCTCCATTCAGAAAATAAATACTATTCAAAACCTTTGGTTTTTTTAGCCTGAGAAAGTACAAAAAAATTTAAATGCAAATTTCTGTCTCTGATCATTTTTCGGGGTTAATTATGGATGGATCAGGCAAAGAGCAGCCCATAGAGACCCCTGAAAACAAAGCATTCAGTCAGGATGGAGAAAAGACTGTCAACAAACTAAGAAAGAAGAGGGAGACTAAGTGGGAGAGAGGGGCAAGAAGACAATGGGGGAGGGGCAGAGAAGCTGAGATTTCATGAAAAACGAATAAAGGATGATTCTGGTCCATTAAACTCATGGAAGGGAGCCCTGGTTGGTGGTTAAACATGTGGCTGTGTTTTGAGGTTGTTTAGTTTAAACACCAGTTCTTTTTCTTTCTAACCAGCAGTTGACTCAACCTTTTTGAGCCTCAGTTTCCCAGTCTATAAATAGACTAATAACAGTGCCTCTCTTGAAGGGTTATAAGTAGCAAATGCAATGAGGTAGTTGGTATTTACCAGGCTTCATCAGCTGGTATGGCCACACTGATAGCAAGAAGCACTGAGCCAGTGTGAACCATTATGATTCTGACACCTCTTTTGGAGAAATCTTTTCCAATCTAAAATCTAATTTATCACGTGTTAGTCAAGAGAAAGGCTGTACCCTTGTAGACCATCCCTGTGATAAGTCCTGTTCTTGATTTACTTTAAAACCAGACCACACAGCAATAAAAGATGTTTATCCGGCTCTTCTTTCCCACTGATGAATGAGGAGAGGCCGATCAGACAAGGAGCCTGCTCCTGGGACGGTGGGGCCCAGCAGCCCTCAGGACACAGTGGGTGTCTGAGCCTCCCATTTTGCTCAGTTTAATCCGAGGTGCACCTTCTGTTTGCAGCTCAGCTGGGCTAAGCAGGTACTTCTCTTGCTGTTCTTAAGACTGAGTCCCTCTTCCTCACCTCAACTCACTACTCCAGACAAAACAAGGCAACTTGATTAGAAAAGAGACAAGGTTGACAAGAATTGTATTTTCTCTGGGAGATTTCCTGCAAAGGGGTGGGCTGGTGCCCCGAGCTACAGGAGGTTAACAGACTGGTTAATGGGTTACTCTGGTAACCAGGTTAACAGACTGGTTAATGGGTTACTCTCCACCCGTGGTTCTCAGACTTTGAGTGTGCATCACAGTGCCCTGGAGGGCTCGTTCTAACACTGATGGCTGCACCCCACCCCCAGACTTTCTAATTTCGGAGTACTAGGGTGGGGCCTGAGAATTTGTCTTTCTAACAAATTCCCAGGAGATGGTGGTGATGCTGCCAGCTCCTAGACCATACTCTGAAGACCACTACTCTACATTTCGAAGAAAGAAACTACAACTTATCAGAAAATATACACTATCATCGAAAAGTCATATGAAAGGATACTCTTCCTCAGTGGCTAATTATAATGCGGGCTGGAGGGAAGCATAAAATAATATCACTAAATAGGCATCAGATTATCTTTGTATGTCGTACTTAATTATAGCACTGGTCCCAATCACCAAGCACAGTATTCAGCTGATTGCTTACGAGGACGATGGTTGTCTCATGATTTCGTTTTTAATTTATGAAGAACTTTAGTATCCAGTATCCTTTGAGATCGCTTGAATGACCCACTGGCCCAAAAGCGTCTCCCACTTTATGAAAAATTTCCAACATCAGAATCATTAAGTCCATGGTGTGCCTAGACCTATAGAGGAGTACCTCCTGGTCTTCTCTCATTTGGCTTGGGAACGTTAATTAAATGAGTTGAACACTCTGGTACATTGATAGTGAGAAGCAATGAAGTTCTATGGGTAGGACCAGGCCCAGGGGACAATGAGATGGGAGGAGGGGGCAGCCTGAAGACTTGGCTATGAGGGCAGCTGCCCAAGGACAAAGGAGGAAGGCAGACACTGAAATAAGGTTATGAGGAGCTAGTGGGTACCTGCTTTTGGATACAGCCATCTTGATTATCAAAGGGGTTACAAGATGCGAAGGAGAGGAGTAAAGGTGAGGGGAAAAACAGTTCCTGACTGCTCCGGAGGGAAATCAAAGGAACATTAATAACTTGGCTCCTGACCACTACGTGTGGCCTGTTTAATTCACAAGACCCAACTCTCCCTCGCGTACTGTCCCAGTTCTCATCCCGAACCCAGGAAGGCAATGCTTTCTGTACAGGCCATTCTACAGGGAGGCTGGGTCACTTATTTCTGGGAGGATGCGGTACAGGTCCACAGAGGGAGAAGACAGAGAGCACAACCTCAGACAGAAATATGTACCCTGACATTTGAGATGCCTTTTGCTAATTCCCTTGGAGACCGGTGTCAGGTAACTGAGGACAAGATTGTAAACACAGGCACCTCTGTCTGCTCCTGTACTGTGACCTGTGTCCAGGACACTCTCTCCCAGGGGTAGCCTCATCGGGCCTAGAAGCCAGTTCTTGGTATAGAAATTTTGCCTGGAAAGGAATATTTTCATTGTGCAGGCTCAGAAGAGGCTTCTGGGTGAGTTCAGTGCCTCAGTGGACGGCAATGCACTCAAAAGAGCAGGGGCTGATTAAAGTGTCGGAAAACAGGATGGATTAGGTTAGGGGACTCGAAACACAGAAGGCTGAGGGCTTTTGAACAGAGCAAAGAAACTACTTTTCGTAGCATCCTGCCCATGAGCTCTGCCTGTGTTGTTCAGTCTTTACCACAACCAGGCAAAGGTGCAGAAAGAGGCTCAGAGCTAAGTCACTGCCTGAGGTCACTCAGCTGGTAGTGACAGAGCCAGGGCTGCATCCGACTTGAGTCCCACGCTCTGTTCATCCCATCATGTGGCCCTCTAAGGCGGAACACAGTAGAGTCTGTAAATAAGGGAATAAAAGGTGGTACTCAGGTATTCTCCATTTCTGCAACGTAAGAGTGTTAGGTTACACATAAGTCGGATTGTTTAAAACTGAAATGGATTATCTCAGGAAGTTACAGAAATCCCTTTGGGAGTACTGCCCTGCCCTGAATGGGGAGAACGCGTGCTGAAGGGCACCCTTGGCAATCGAGGAGCAGCCCAGAGGAAGAGGCATGGGTGTAGGGTCTGGAAGAGGCTCCAGCGAGTCATAGGGGAGGGTGAGCCACAGAAGCCTCCCACCCCCACCCAACCCACACACACACACACACACACACACACCCACACACACACACACACACACACACCATCAAAAAGATTAGCTGAAAATGTGGGGCCTTTTTGCACACTAAGTCTCAAAGGAATGAGGCCGTGATGCAGGACAGGCGGCTGTTTTAGGCTGTTAGACTTGCCTGTGCCTCCTCCCTGACTGCATCCCCAACAGAAATGCCATTGCTTATTCTGACACTTGGAGGAGGAGGAGGAAGATTTGTGCCCAGAGTCCTTTAAGCAGAAGCTGATCTGAGCTTGGGTGGTTGCCCTCTACAGGCCCTGCCAAGCAGCTGTCGTGTGCTCATCCGTGGAGGGTTGGCTAGGTCCTGGCACAGACCCAAGGGTCCGCACACCATGGGTGCCAGCCAAGAATGGAATAAGGAGGAGCAAAATCAAATGCAAACCTTGACAGTCCCTTTGCCTGTGGACATCTGCAAGCTTCAGCACCTGCGAGCAGCTCACCACCAGCAACGAGCTCCTTGCGGAGGGGTTCTGTGAGTAACTGGATCCTCTGAGAGGCTCCCAGTCCCTAGAGACTGAAGACAGCTCACCTCGTGTCAGGAGCAGAGAGCTGTGCCCCCATCACAGTGCACAGTGTCAGATGTTCAAGGCAGACCCTCTGACCAGCCCTGCCTTCTGGGTCCCCCGAATGCCCTTAAGAGCCCCCGTTCACCTCTGCTCACAGTTTGGTCCTTGCCTCCATGTGTCTGTTTCCTCCCTGTCAGTCTAAATCCTATTCATCCTTCAAGAACTAACTGGAGGGACTTCCCTGGTGGCACAGTGGTTAAGAATCCGCCTGCCAGTGCAGGGGACATGCGTTCAAGCCCTGGTCTGGGAAGATCCCACATGCCGCGGAGCAACTAAGCCCATGCGCCACAACTACTGAGCCTGTGCTCTAGAGCCTGCGAGCCACAACTACTGAGTCCACGTGCCACAGCTACTGAAGCCCGCAGGCCTAGAGCCTGTGCTCCACAACAAGAGAAGCCACTGCAGTGAGAAGCCCACGCACCACAACGAAGAGTAGCCCCGGCTCACCGCAGCTAGAGAAAGCCCGCGCACAGCAACAAAGACCCAACGCAGCCAAAAATAAAATAAATAAATTTATATTAAAAAAAACTAACTGGAAGATACTTCCTCCTTGAAGCCTCCAGGGCCACCCCTGCCTATGGAGATCTCTCCCTCCTGTGAATTCTTCATCCTCTGTCTATACCACTTATTCAACTTTTTCCATGGCCCCTGCTCCCATCAAGGTGCACTGACTTGCCTTTTACATATGTCTGTCTAGATGATTAAGCTTTTTCTAAAATTTTCTCCAGCACATAGCGTGGTTCAGAGTGCACAGGAGACATGCAAATACTTGTTTGGCTGCCTAAGTATGAACTAAGTATGGACAAACTTCTTCCAAAAAAAATTTTTATTGGGCCTGCGTTATATCCTCTCAGAAATAAATATCCCAGACTTCTGAGGTGTATAACATAGAAAGATGTTCTTGCAAATACAGGAGAATCGAATAAGGCCTATCTATTCATGTAAAGAAAAAATAGAAAATAGAGAATATTTACAATCCTACCATCCAGAATCAACCACTACATATAAATATGTTTGGAACAATATATCCTAACACTTAAACAGTGGTTATGTATATATATTATATGTAATATATATATAATAGCTCTTTTGAGATATAATTCACATACCATACAATTGGACACCTATAGGGAAAAAGATAAAATTGGATCCATTTCTCACACTAAACATCAGGATAATTCTAAATGGGTCAAAGCTCTAAATGTAAAAATGAAACCATACAAATAATAGAAAAAAATTGGGTGAAATATTTTATAACTTAAGAGAGGCGAAATCCAGAAGTAATAAGAGAAAAGATTAATAAATTTGGCTCCATGGCATTTTTTTAAGTCCTAAGTAAAATCAAAAGGCAAATGAAAACCTGGGAGAAATTACTGCAAATTATCAATATATCATAGACAAAGGGCTAATATCCTTAACAAATAAAGACTCTGAAGAAAAAGCCCAATAACTTGATTTTAAAAATGAGATATGGGGCTTCCCTGGTGGCGCAGTGGTTGAGAGTCTGCCTGCCGATGCTGGGGGCGCGGGTTCGTGCCCCGGTCCGGGAGGATCCCGTGTGCCGCGGAGCAGCTGGGCCCGTGGGCCGTGGCCGCTGGGCCTGCGCGTCCGGAGCCTGTGCTCCGCAACGGAAGAGGCCACAGCAGTGAGAGGCCCGCGTGCCGCAAAAAAAAAAAAAAAAAAAGAGATATGAATAGGCATTTCACAGAAAAAGAAAAGCAAACGAAATCAATGAAAATACTTCCCCATTGCTCATAACAAGAGAACTGCAAATTTAAACTATACCATTTCTTATCTTTCAGATAAGCAAAAACCCAAAAGTCTGACAACACACTCTATTGGTGAGGTTCTAGGAAAACAGTTACTCTGCTACATTGCTGATGGGAATTCAAAATGTACCAGTCTCTTTGGAGGATTTTGTCATGTCTAGCAACATTGCACATGCCTTTTCCCTTTGACCCAGCAATCACAGTTCCCGGGAGTCTATCCCAAATATAACTACCAAAATTGTGAAATGACATATGCTCAAGGTTATTCTCTGCAGCACAATCCGCAATAGCAAAGCTTGAGTACAACTCAAATGTCCATCCGTATGGGACTGGTTGGACAAATTCTGGAATGCACACACACTGGAGTGTTATGCCGCTGTAAAACAGAATAAGGATGGCCTCCAGAAATACAGGGTCAGAAGAGCATGCACCATATTAGAAAGTGAGGAGGAATACAAGTTCACACACATAAACAAAAATGGTAGGATAAAGCCAAACTAATAAAAAATACATCTCTAAAGCAAGGAAGAGACTGAGGGTTGAAAGGGGAAGAGAGCAGACATGGAAGCTATACTTCTCCGTTTATATCTTTTTTATAATTTTGACTTTCAGCCATGGAGGTATCTTGCAGTATTATAAAACAAAATCATATTTAGAAAAGGCAACCCCCATCAATCAAAAACAAACTGGAACAAATGAAACTAACAGTGTATCATATTGATTTCATAATCACATAGCGAAGAAGTATTTCAGGTGATTTTAAAACACGATATCTTGGGCTTCCCTGGTGGCGCAGTGGTTGAGGGTCCGCCTGCCAATGCAGGGGACACGGGTTCGTGTCCCGGTCCGGGAAGATCCCACATGCCGCGGAGCGGCTGGTCCCGTGAGCCATGGCCACCGAGCCTGCGCGTCCGGAGCCTGTGCTCCGCAACGGGAGAGGCCACAACAGTGAGAGGCCCAAAGTAAAACACGATATTTTGACTGAACACACCTAGTGGGATAGCGCCTAGGGAAAAAGAGGGTCGCAAAGACATCTTAAACCGATTTTCTCAGTCTTCCTAGTTATTCCACAGGACAAATGACCCAGTTTTGCTAACAAATAAAATGTATAAAAACTAAAAGGAAGACATTCTTTTATAGATCAGAAAAGACTTAAGAGGGACTTCCCTGGCAGTTCAGTGGTTAAGACTTTGCCTTCCAATGCAGGTGGTGCAGGTTCAATCTCTGGTCAGGGAGCTAAGATCCCACATACCTCGTGGCCAAAAAAACCCAAAACCCAGAAGTAATATTGTAACAAATTCAATAAAGACTTTAAAATGACCCACATCAAAAAAAAAAACTTTAAAAAAAGGAAGAAAGAAAAGACTTAAGGGACCTAAAACCAAATATACCTGTGAAAACAAAGTTTTGAAATAATCAGAGAAAATTGGACTGTAATATGAGATGACATTAAGGAATTATTTTCAATTTTATTGAGTGTAATAATGGTATTGTGGTTACTTTTTAAGATCCTTTCTCATTAGAGGTTTTTCCCTTATGTCTATGTCTTTTTGTTTTTTATTTATTTTTGGCTGCATTGGGTCTTTGTTGCTGCCCACCGGCTTTCTCTAGATGCAGAGAGCGGGGGCTACTCTTCATTGTGGTGTGCAGGCTTCTCACTGTGGTGGCTTCCCTTGCTGCAGAGCATGGACTCTAGGACACACAAGCTTCAGTAGTTGTGGCACGCGGGCTCAGTAGTTGTGGCGCACAGGCTTAGTTGCCCCACGGCATGTGGGATCTTCCCGGACCAGGGATTGAACCCATGTCCCCTGCACTGGCAGGCAGATTCTTAACCACTGCACCACCAGGGAAGTCCCTTTTTCATTTGTTTGTGTGTTTGTTTTAATGTATTCTGTGCCTTTTAAAAAAATTTTATTTGTTTATTTATTTTCAGTGCATTGGGTCTTCATTGTTGCATGCGGGCTTTTCTCTAGTTGTGGCAAGCAGAGGCTACTCTTCGTTGCGGTGTGCAGGCTTCTCATTGAAGTGGCTTCTCTTGTTGCAGAGCACAGGGTCTAGGCACACGGGCTTCAGTAGTTGTGGCTCATGGGCTCTAGAGCGCAGGCTCAATAGTTGTGGCACACGGGCTTAGTTGCTCCGCGGCATGTGGGATCTTCCCGGACCAGGAATCGAACCCGTGTCCCTTGCACTGGCAGGCAGATTCTCAACCACTGTGCCACCAGGGAAGCCCTATTCTGAGCCTTTTTTAAGTGTGGTTTTAAGTACGGTTCCCAGGCACCTGGAAAACTGAGCTAAGAGGTGACTTCAGGAGCCCCTGGGTGATGTGCCAGGGCTCTGTGACACCAAGTCCTACATCAAACAACTAAGTCAATGGTGAATTCTTCAGAAGGTGCAAGTGAGGAAATGGAGTCTTAAAAGGAATGACCTTATAACACATATTCTATTGGATCAAGTTGGTTGAAATGGAAAAACTTTCTTGGCAGGTAAAAATCAAACCACCCATCAAAAAGATACAAGCACCCCAATGTTCATAGCAACTCTACTGACAATAGCCAAAATATGGAAGCAACCCAAGTGCCCATCAATGGATGATGGATAAAGAAGATGTGGTATATATATAATGGAATATTAGTCATAAAAAAATGAAATTCTGCCATTTGCAGCAACATGGATGGACCTAGGGAATATTATGCTTAGTGAAATAAGTCAGACAAAGACAAACACTGTATGATACCACTTATATGTGGAATCTAAAAAATAATGCAAATGAATGTATATGCAAAACAGAAACAGATACAGAAAACAAACTAGTGGTTACCAAAGGAGAGAAGGAAGGGGGAAGGAACAAATTAGGGCTACAGGATTAAAAGATACAAACTACTATATATAAAATAGATAAGCAGCAAGGATATATTACATACCATAGGGAATTATAGCCATTATCTTGTAATAACTTTTAATGGCATATAATCTATGAAAATACTGACTCACTATGCTGAACATCTGAAACTAACATAACATTGTAAATCAACTATACTTCAAAATTTTTTAATTAAAATTTAAAAAAATTTTTTAAATCTAAGCATACAATGCCAAGAGCACAGGTTCTAGAGCCAGGCTGCAGATTCAAATTTCAGCTCTGCTGCTTCATAATTTGGGGGCCTTGGGCCAGTTACTTAGCCTCCCTGTGCCTCAGTTTCCCTGTCTTCATAGGGGAGTAATAATAATACCTACCCCGTAGGGCTGTTGTGAGTAAATACATGTAAAGTGCTTAGAGCTGTAACTAGCACCTAAGAAGCGTAATATGTTAGTAAATACAATAAATATTTTTTAAGCATTTTAAAAATTATTATTATTTTTTTGGCCATGCTGTGTGGCTTGTGGGATTTTGGTTCCCCAACCAGGGATCGAACCCAGGCCCTCAGCAGTGGAGTCCTAACCACTGGACTGCCAGGGAATTCCCTTAAGCACTTAATTTTTGAAATAAATTTATCAGTCATATATATTGCTCCTTTTAGTTTTCCAAAGGAAATAAAGTTTATTGAAATTCCTCAATAAACTGTCTAGAATTTTTTTTTGCACCTTTAAATAGAGAGCTTGTTAGTGGGGAAATATAACACAATACAGTAGATCCTGACATCCTCCCTGCAGCTCTGCTCCTGCAGTGGTGCGCCCTCTTCCGGCTGATTCTGGATGGTGACCCCCCGCCCTGGGTTCTGAGGAGTGGAGGAGCTCAAGGCTACCCTTTATTGAGGGCAGACCAGGCCAGGTGCCAAACAACCTCAGGACTACCTCCTCCAGGAAGGTTTCCGTCATCCCTTGGTCCAGGTTAGGTGCCCTTCTTTGCCTCTTTTCCTACAGTGAGTAACCACTACCTGAGGGCATCCTCCTCACATTACACTGAAGTTCCCATCTTGTTTATCTCCCTGCAGGATGGCACCTGGTAAGGGTAGAGCTTTGCCTTCCTTGCTCTCTTTTGTAACCCCTAGCACAGTGCCTGCCACACCATTTGTCAAACTGAACTGGGTTTCGGTATCACCTTGCTGATAGACAGCCTCATGCCTGAGCAGAGAGGAACAGATGAAAGAGGGGGCCACATACAAATGCCATCTGCATTTCCACTCGGAGCCTGCCTTGCCCATCAAAACTTAAATCCCATCTCATTAAAAGCATGTTGTCTAATTCCCTTCAGTGTATGTTCCTTGCTTCGCTCCACAACCATTTACTGAAGATGCCCCTGATATATAAGCGCGCCCTCCGAAAACTTTAGACTGGTGAAAGAAATGAGCCTCATCAGAAGACACAATCAACAGTGAAAAGGCAACCGACGGAATGGAAGGAAATACTTGCGAATCGTATACCTGGTAAGTGGTTACTATCCAGAATATATAGAGAACTTCTACAACTCAATAATAATAACAACTATAACAACAACAACAACCCAATTTTAAAGTGGGCAAAGGATTTGACTAGACATTTCTCCAAAGACATACAAATGACCAACAAGCATATGAAAAAATGCTCACCATCACTATCCATTAGGTAAATGCAAGTCAGAACCACCATGAGACAATACCTCACATCCATCAGGGTGGCTACTACCAAAAAAACAGAAAATAACAACTGTTGGCCAGGATGTGGAAAAATAGGAACGCTTGTGCCCTGCTGGTAGAAAAGTAAAATAGTGCAGCCACTGTGGAAAACAGTATGGAGATTCCTCAAAAAATTAAAAATATAATTTCCATATGACCCTTGTAAGGGACCGAATGTTTGTTTCCCCCTAATATTCTTATGTTGAAATCCTAACCCCCATTGTGATGGCATTTGGAGCTGGGGCCTCTGGGAGGTGAGGTGATTAGGTGATAAAGGCAGAGCCCTTATGATGGGATTAGTGCCCTTATAAAAAAGACCCCACAGAGCTCCCTCACCCATTCCACCACGTGAGGACACAGCAAAAAGACAGTCGTCTATGAACCAGGAAGCAAATCTCACCAGACACCTAATCATGCCCTGATCTTGCACTTTCCAGCCTCCAGAACCATGAGAAATAAATTTCTGCTGTCTATAAGCCACCCAGGATATGGTATTCTGTTACAACAGCCCAAACAGACAAAGACAAGCCAGCAATCCCACTTCTGGGTGTATATCTAAAAGAATCCAAAGCAGGATCTTGAAGAGATATTTGTGTAGTCATGTTCATAATAGCACTATTCACAATAGCCAAGAAGTGGAAGCAACCCAAGTATCCATCGACAGATATCATTAAAATGTAGGTATACATACAATGGAATATTATTTAGCCTCAAAAAAGAAGGAAATTCTGACACATGCTACAACACAAAGGAACCTGGAGAACATTATGCTAAGTGACATAAACCAGTCACAAAAAGTCAAATCCTGTATGATCCCACTTCTATGAGATATCTAGAGAAGTCAAATTCATAGAAACAGAAAGTCCATCGATAGTAACTAGGGGCTGGGGGCAGCAGGAAATGGGAAGTTGTTCAATGGGCACAGAGTTTCAGTTTTGCCAGATTAAAAAGTTCTGGAGGTTGGTTGCACAACAGTGTGAATATACTTAACACTGTACACTTAGAAATGTTTAAGATAATAAATCTTACGGCTTTTTTTCCCACAATTTTTAAAAAGAGAGATAAGCCAAGTGCAGAAATAATTCTAAAGATTTTATTGAATAATGTCAACTAGTTGGGAGATAAAAACATGATTTGGGGTCCTATAATTACTCTCCAACTAGTCCAAATTGGCTCATCCCTCTTTTCCTAAATAGTGGGTCCCTGAATCACTTCTTTGCCATATTCTATAGCTTTCCAGTCACCTTTGATCATTTCAGATTTAAGACTGAGTCTGTAACCCAGCAGAACCCTATGGAGCCTTCCTGGGACCGATTCCCCCTGTCCTCCTGGTCAAATCCATCTAAGTATGTGATTTGCTGCAGCAGTTCAAAAATAATTTCTCTATAATCTTCCTGGCTTGTGATCTCACAGTTAAACAAGTCAAGGCTTTTCAAATTTTTAAGATTTTGCAGAGCTTCTACTATACCAAGATCTTTGATTTTGTTTCCACTCAAACTGAGGTAGGTAAGATTTGGACATTTCTCTGCCAGGATATTCAAGCCTCCAGAAATTATACTGCCACTACATTCCAACTTTCAAAGTTACTCAAGCTGGGCAGTCGGGCCAGTGAACTTTGTTCCACATTAGCCATACTCGAAAACTCTTGTTTTTTAAAAGTATCATTCAGGCTTTCAGTTTCCCCATTGTTCTTTCACAGGGCCGTTATTACCGGAAACAGACCAGAACTAGATAAACCAGAGCTCGCGGGCCTCTCAGGGTCGCAGCTCCCTAGCACGAGAATGGAAAATTTCCTACCTACCGTCCCAAACGGGGGTCCCGACCAGCCTCGGTCTTACCGGGCTTTCCCAGCACCACTCAGGCGGTGCCCGAAGGCGGAAGGACTCCTCCCCTCAGAGGGGCCTCCCCTCAGAGGGGAAAACCCAATTAAAGCGGCACTCCGCTCAAAACCAGGTGACCAAGTCTCACACCTTTCCCCCCGCCCCCCCCCAAAAAGAAAATCTCCAATCAAGGCATCCCAGTAGGTAAGTACACCCTGGTGTCCTCACGCTCGAGGTTCTGCCACTCACCAGAGGCGTCTCAAAGATCAGACAAGACCAAACCAGACCAGCACCGTTTCTTCCTCCTCCTCCTCTTCATCCTCCTCGTCTTCCTCATATCCTTCAGGTGGACCACCTTCATCTTCATCGTGTTCATCTCCATATCCCCATCATCCTCTTCCTCTTACCCTGGGGCTTCGCCAAGATGGCGGCGCCCATGTGGCTGTGCATTTCCCAGGGTCGGTGGTTTGGTACCTGAGGAGGGCCATGAGTCCGGCCTCTGGGGCTGCGTGAGGCCCACACGGGCGCTCAGGGGTTTCTGGTGGCGCAGAAGGCTCGGGGTCTGTTCAAGGAATTCTCCGGGAGGGGGATGAACACAGAGCTCCCAGAGCTCTTCCACACGCAGCTTCGACACCACGGCCGGCTCACTTCACGTGGGGCATCTGCTGGCGCTACAGGGCCTGTCTCACTCCCAGCGAGCAGGCCTCAGCACGATGACGCTGGTGGGAGGCGCCGCGGCGCGCTTGGGAGACCCGAGCGGTGGTTCCAAGGCGCGCGAGGCACCGGACGCAGAGCACTCGCAGATCAATGCGCCCGCCCCGCAGCGAGGGCTCAAGGCCCTGGCGGCTGACCACCAGCAGCTCTTCACTAACGCGCGGACCCAGGTTAGCTTCACCTTGCTGGACACCTCGGCGTGGTCCCAGAAGTATCACCTGCTGCACTTCCTAGCTGCAGTGGGCTGCCACTTCCGCAGGGGTGCGCTGCTGAGCCGACTGAGCATGCAGACTCCGCTCCAGAGCCTGGAAGGCATGAATTTGGCCAAGTTTTTAATACCAGGTGCTCCAGGCCTATGATTGCTACTACCTGTTCTAGCCTTATGGATGCCGGGTCCAGCTAGGTGGATCTGATCAGCTGGGCAATATCATGTCTGGATATGAGTTCATCCATAAGTTCACCGGAGAAGACATATTTAGAATCTTCCTCTAATTACAACTGGAGCAAAACTGGGAAAGTCCGCTGGCAATGCTGTCTGGCTAAACAGATAAGACATCTCCATTTGAACTGTATCAATTCTTTGTGAGGCAGCAAGATGATTTGGTAGAAAGGTCCCTGAAGCTCTTCACTTTTCTGAACCTTCCAGAGATTGACCACATAATGTAGCTGCATGTCAGAGAGCCAGAAAAGCAGGGTGGTCAGAAATGACTCGCTGCAGAAGTAACAAAGCTTATTCACAGACAAGAACGACTGGAGTCTGCTAAAAGGTGTACACAAGCCCTTTATCATAGTAGCATAGATGCACTAGAGGTCATGTCTGATCAAACTCTTTTAGAGTTTTTAAAAGAAGCTTCATCTTCTGAATTAGTTCTTGACCCTGGAACAAGCATCCTAGATGCCTGCTGCAAAGTAAATGCCATTTCAAATGGACCTCGAGGGTATCGGATGATAACAGAAGGCGGAATCAGTATAAATCACAGACAAGTAACAAATTCTGAGACTGTTTTAGTTGTTGGACAACGTATTCTTAAGAATGGACTTTGGTTACTTAAAATAGGAAAAAGAAATTTCTACATTATAAAATGGCTTCAGCAATGATAAAAAAAATCCTTCTGGTGGTTCAAACTTATCCACAATTCATTCTCAAGACATACGAACTTATACCTTTGCTTATGCAAATCAAACAATAGGCAGGCGGGGGACAGGGGAGAAGTGTCTCAGGAAGGCCTCATAGGGTCCTGCTTGGTAACACGAGAAGAAGAAGTTGCAGGACTTGTAGGCAGCACCGTTCAGCTACATCGGACATGCGTGAAGGGGGTCATAGATATGAAGTTGGAACATGCCCAGCCACGCCCAGGACTCTATTTCCTGTCACATTTGACTCAGTCTGCTTTGAGGAGGGATAGAGACAGCTGTGTGGCCCTTCTCAGGATCAGCACAGGCAGATCAAGCTGAGAGCACTGAAGTTTACTTGTGCTGGCAAGGAGCCATCGGCCTTGAAAACAGGGTCCATTAATGGTTTACTTTTTCCTTTGTCTCGGGACATAAAATTAGCAAAATTTCTCCTGCAGCCCATCACCGTTTTCTGTGGGCTTCTTGCAGAAGTGCCAGCTGTCACTCCATGACTCGGATCACTCCACACAGCACATTCTAACCTGAATGACACTGGCCAAAATGCACTAGCCATCGGTCCCGCCTGCTTTGAATTTCCATCGTTGCACAGCCCAATCTTAGCAGAGGGAAGCCCGCTCAAGGAAGCAGAGCTGAAGGTTAGCTCTGACCCCTGTGCGTGAACGTGCACTGAAAAGTGACAAGTGACACAAAGATAAGAAGTAGTGATGATGATGTGTATCCTTATACACTGAATGTAGCGTCTCTCCTCCTCTGGAGACCAGGAGGATGTAAGCACATAAGGAAGTGGATGGCATTTACCGTCCCAGGGGAGAAGCTGTGCACAAAGACATGATAAATACTCCTGCCAGCTCAAAATAAACACTGGTGTCACAAAGACACTTCTTCCAGCCCCCTGGTGTTTGGGGTCCTCCCTTTCTGTATTCCACCTCCCTGCTCTTTCTATTTCTATGGCGCCTGTCACCATGGTTTCTAGGTACTCACATAAACACATTAAGTTGAAAACAGAGCCGTATGTGGGAAGACACACTCCTTATTTCCCGAAGCTGAGCTTGGAAGAGGAGCGACCAGGTGGAACTGACTCCCCAGATGACGGAATCTTGAGATTTCATGTGGGAGAAGAGAAGCAAACACCAAATATCTATCCAATGCCTGCAGGCTGTAACACCTTATTAGCTGCCTGAAGATTCAGAGTAATGATTCCGTGTGCCTTGCCCTCAAGGACTTAACAGCCTCCAAGGCAATAGCAGACTCTCCAAATACACCACTAGCTTAGGGACACTGGATTGCACCAGGGCTTGTCCTTGCCAAGGGTAGATGGATATACATACAGCTGAGAGCTCACCTGTGGAAAAACACCAGCTCAGCCCAGACGTGAACTCTGTCTGGTCTCATACTGTGCCAGGGGCATCGGAACTAACAGATGAAAGCCATCACTATGGAGATGTGTTGAGGAGGGGGGAGGGATGAGTAAAGACCTGCAGAATGGAGCAGGCAAAGCTTGTTCCAAACCAAGAGATGAGTCCTGTATCTCATCACGGGCAGCTGGCCCCTCTTGAGCCAGAATTTGTAAAAGCCTCAAATAACATCCAAAGAGAAGTCAGATCCTTGGTTCTAGCTCCTATTCTGCCACTATGTCGTTAGATAATCTAAAGTGATTACTTAACCTTGCCTGATAAATGTGGGGTTACAGACCGTCAGAGTTGGATAAAACCCTAGCACCTTGCCCATATTTTACGAACCACAAGTCAGAATATATTTGCCAAAACATCCTTATTCTGTTTCCAAGATCAAGAGGCTTTCAAAGGGGTATGGAGTGAATGTGGGCATACTGGAGTTTCTGGGACATGTAATGGTTCATAGTCACCGTCACAGGCAGAATATTGAAAATAGGACTGTTCCAGAAAGCCTGAGACAAGGGATGCAGGAATGGATGGCTTTCCAGCAGGACGTTCCTTCCCAGGTCACCACCACGTGGTCAGAGACACCTCCTTGAATATCTCCATGGGGGCTAGTTTTACTATTGAAGCAAAAAAAAAAAAAAAAAAAAAATCCACTTCCTAGTACCTTATTCCTCGGTCCCAATTTTGTCCTCTAATCCTATCCCCCCCCCAAAAAAATCTTCTCTTCTACGAAACTCCTGAATATTTAATAGAGAGACTGGTCTTGGCATGCCTTCTTTATCCTAAACCAGACATCCTTAGTTACTACAGCTGTTTCTTGGTTGCCAGGCCTGTCATCTGGATGACCTTTTAGCTAACTGTATGCTAATGGAACACACATCTTTTTAGAGAGATGGTTTGACCAGAGTCATGGCACACTTTAGCCACGAGGGGAAAGTCGAGGCTCCCTTAGTCCACCCTAGGAGAGGAGGCAGCTGGAATCTGGTTGAGGGTATGGAGTTGGGCATTCTTCTGACCTCTTCCACTCTCCTTTTCAGGATCTCCATCCTGCAGAAGCACATGCCTCCAGTCAAAAGGACCAGGACTTGCACCTTGCATGGGGATGGAACCTGCCCTTGCCCGCAGGACCAAGGTGAAGCCAGGAAAAGGAGATAGGGAGTGGCTGGCCTAGGGCTCTATTCTAGGCCAAGAGAAATAATGTGGTCGCTTTGCCAGGCCTTCTCACCAACCAAGTAAAAAGGTCAGATAAAGGGGGCCAAAGAGGTTTTTCACTTAGTTTGAGGGAAAAGGAGTGCTTGAAGCTCACCCAGCCGCGAGGGCTGGCCAAAACCCAGCCATCTCCGCCTCCTTTCAACAGAGGAATGGTGACAACCAGCAAAGAATAAGTATACTACAGTGAGATAGTTACATCCCTTGGCCCAGGTGCTGTGCTTGCTGTTAATGCAAACTTGGCATTTACCTTCTTGACCAGTTTCCCTGTTGGCTCATATCAGAACCATGGATGATAGGAAAAATGTTTTCCTAAATAAAACCAAACCTAGATCCTGCAAGGTTTAGCATCAGAAGGAGAAGTCAAAGAGGAAGGGATGGTTATCTAAGGAGCCCCGACTCCATCACTAACCTCTGGGTGCTCTCACTTCAGTTACCAAGTCAGTACTGCACTGGTACCCAGGGGCTACAGGCTTCTGTCCCAGCTCTAGTCTAAGAGTAGAACCACACCTTCCGTCGTCTGTTGGTTTTCTCTTGACTCTGCTAAGAACAAGTGGCATTGCCAGTTTGGGGGTTGGTTCCAACATAGCTAATTTGTCCCCGGAGTTCACAGCACTAAACCCCAATTCACTCAGTATCTGAGAGACCTACACATTTGCCCAAAGGGTCTGAAACAAGTCTTCACTAATCCCTCTTGGGTGCCTCATTTATACACCATTCTCCAGCCCTGTCCCCATTAGTCCCCTCATTGGCAATCTTGACATCCTCTATCTCTATACAAAGTGAGATCACTGGCTCTGCAGCCCACCCAAGTATGCCCTGCTCAGATCTCAGGATCAGATTTGAGAAATGTTCCTCCTCCTTAACAGAGTGACGTAATAAATGACTTCACCCTTCAGATAGGACCTTGCCTTTCATGGAGAGGGGTGCCCTTAAGCACAGTAACACAGTATTCACAAAGTAAACTAGATGGCCAGTCTAGTCTTGGGCCAGGAAAGGCTGCATACCCTTGGGCCTTCACTGAAGTATCTCTGGGCAGGTCTGGATGAGGGGCCACCTTGGAGGGGCTGCCTTCCCTCTGTGGCACCCAGGACCTGCTTCACGTAACAGGAGGTGCCAAGCAGCACGTGGCCTGTGGCCTGCAAGCTGAAGAGGACCCAAGAAAGAGCTTCCTTCAGGATGTGCTTAGCCCCAAGGCAGTGCAAACCATAGGAAAGGGAGCATGTGCCATAGAGGGCTGCCTTCAGGTTCAGGTAGCCAATGAAGTCCTGGGAATTCACCTGGTGCAGGTAGAAAGTTACACGGGTCTCATCGATCTTCTGGCCAGGCTAATGGAAGAGGGAGAATTGGTACCTAGGCCCCTGCTCTGATGGGGGCTGCACCTTCTGCACTGTGCCCTCTGCCAGGGCCCTAAAGTACTCTTCTGCCTCTCCGGTTGTGTCATTTTCGTCCAGAGCCGGGGGGAAGGGCTGGTCTGCCAGTCAAGGAGGTGCTCAATTCTGCGGCCAGATGCCCTTCCACACACTCTGGTCGGCATTACTTAGTCCATAGGTCAGGGCTCTGGGGGTCATCACACTTGCTCTTCACAAGCCTAAAATGACTGTTGTGAGGGAAAAAAATTGTAGGACATAATTCCAGCTTTAATACCCTTTCTGGAAAGAGGTGAGGATACAAATAAATGAGTATATGCCTATATGCAAAAATACATGAATTTTAAGTGCTTAGAAATGTTTAAGGGCTCATTTTCAGAGCCCTTAGGCAAAATCACCCCCTCTTAAATGAATTCCCACTTCTCGAAGGTGGAGCAGGTTCTGAGGGGAGCCCTGCCTCGGGCTGGGCAGGCGGCTTGGAGGGAGGGCTCACCCAGTTTCCCTGGCCGGGCCCAGCTGGCCCTCCGGAGGCCTGCTCCACTCAGACAGGAGTTGAAGGGCGGCCCATCTGCCCCGGGTTTGTAACCGCAAGGACACCCCTCCGCTTCGTCCCCCGGGAGGACCGCGCGCCCCGCCCCTCGCAGGCGCCGCTGCCGGGCTTCTGGCCACCAGGTGGCGCCACGCGGCGGCCCGCGCGCCGCTCCAGAAGCGGGGGCGGGTCCGGCAACGGAGGACCCGGGGTAACTGGCCTCCTGGGCCAACCCGCCCGACCGCACCCCGGGAGCTGGGTCCCGCCAAACCCGCGCTTGGGGCCAAGGGGCACAGGCGGCTTCAGCAGAATTGCTGAACAGTCTTGTAAAAAAAATTTCCAGCCCAGCCACCACTCCCAAATCAATTTAAAAATTAAAAATAAGTTGATACGGGAAGTTGCTGGCGAAAATGTACAGAACAGCTTGGATACAGGCAACAGCAGAGGTGCTGTTTAAGAAGGAGCGTGAGTTCTGGAGTCTTGACTGCGTTCAAATCTGCTTAACGACCTTGGGCACGTTATTTAACCTGCATATCACCTCATTGCCTCATCTGCAAATACCGGTAATTTACATAGAGCTTAACTCATGGGGTTGTTGACAGGAATTAAACGAATTGATACACTTACATACACGTGTATTTAATATATGTACAGATTAAATTATGTATACAAATTAAAATAACATGTGTATCTATACATTACATAAAATACATAATTACATATGTACGTAATATAAAGTTATATGCCAAGCACACAGTGAGCACCGATAATGTTAGCTATATTTTATATTTCAGTAAGCAATTTCTATGAATTATTTGTTTTTATTTTTTATTATTTTTAAAATTTATTTATTTTTGGCTGCGTTGGGTCTTCGTTGCTGCGTGTGGGCTTTTCTCTAGTTGCGGTGCGCGGGCTTCTCACTGTGGTGGCTTCTCTTGTTGCAGAGCACGGGCTCTAGAGCGCAGGCTCAGTACTTGTGGCGCAGGGGCTTAGTTGCTCCGCGGCATGTGGGATCTTCCCGGACCAGGGCTGGAACCCATGTCCCCTGCATTGGCAGGCGTATTCTTAACCACTGAGCCACCAGAGAAGTCCCAAATTATCTACTTTTAAAAACATCTTTCATTCAAACAAGACAAAGTCATACTTTCGGGGATTTTGTTAACTTTCTATATGGAAATTTTCAAATGTTTACAACAGTAGAGAAAATAGTATAATGAACCCCCATGGACCTATCACCTAGTTTCAATAATTATCAACACATGGCCAGTTCTGTTTCATCTGTACCCCACATCCTCTCCTCCAGTAAGTTGCAAATCCCAAATCTCATCTCATCACTTCATTTGTAAATACCTGACTATTCACAGTGCTTTTAAAGCTCAACGTTTATTTAATATTGTCTCTGTGCACAATCTGTTGTAGTCATCAGTCCAGAGACTTCCCATAACACAAGAATCTTTTCCACACCAGCATTTGACACAGAAATTGGAACTGAATATTGAATCAGCAGCAGCTTCTTTGCTGGAAAAGTATTTCCACTTCTCAAGAGATGTGTTCTCTCTACGGAAGGAACATTGCTTTCAGGCCCTGGCTCCCTCCCAGTGAGAATCCAAAGACTGCTCTTTAATCCATGGTGACCCACCCCAGGCTGAATTATCGCAGTTGGGGAAGATTTCTCCTAATTAGTCAGATTCCTGCACTCAGAGCAGGATATGATCCATTTTAAGAAGGAAACCACTTTTCCAGATGCTTGAAGATTTTAGGATATACACCCAATACTTCTGGGTGGCACGGGGTGGGGACCATTGGAACTACTGTCTCCTGGAGTGTTCTTTACACAATGCCAATGTCACTTTCACACTGAAAATTTAACCAAATTTTTCCCCTCAAGGCACCTTGGAAATGTGTTAACATTTTAAATTATTGACTTAAGGCGCGCACACACATACACACACACACTCACACACACACACACACACTTTAATTTGTGGTTTAAACAGGCTAATTGGATTCCCTCACCGAATCAACAGTTATAAAAACCTTAGTGCTGGCGGGGGGCGGGGGGTTGTTTTTGGTTTGGGGCATGCCACATGGCTTGTGGGATCTTGGGATCTTAGTTCCCCACCCAGGGATTGAACCTGGGCCCTCGGCAAAGAAACCGCGGAGTCCTAACCACTGGACAGCCAGGGAATTCCCTCTAGTGCTGTGTTTTTATATTTATAAAGTAGGCATCTGGGGCTTCCCTGGTGGCGCAGTGGTTGAGAGTCCGCCTGCCGATGCAGGGGACACGGGTTCGTACCCCGGTCCGGGAAGATCCCACATGCCGCGGAGCGGCTGGCCCCGTGAGCCATGGCCGCTGAGCCTGCGCGTCCGGAGCCTGTGCTCTGCAACGGGAGGGGCCACAACAGTGAGAGGCCCGCGTACCGCAAATAATAATAATAATAATAAAAATAAAGTAGGCATCTGTCTTCCTCTCATTCTCAAAACAGGAAAAAATGTGACCATGTTAAATCAAGCAGGGAGACTGTCTAGGTGTAGGGACATAATTCCCAATTCCTCCACTCTCTTTCAGCAAGCTGAATGAGTTATCATAATTACGCTTTTGACACTAGTGACCCCTTTTTCTGATCATTATTCTCCAGTCTCTGAGAGTCTCATAATGATCAGTTTCCAATTCCTACGGCCTCTGCACCTTGGGGATGAGACTCCTTAGGGATCAAGAGAGCTGAGCAGCAGTTGACTCTCTCCTGAGTCTGTCCTTCTATCAGGCTGCTGGCGCGCAAGGCAGAGACGTGGAGGGCCAGAGAGGATGTCTTAGGGACCAGGACCCTCACACGCTCCAGGAGAGGGGCAAGGAGGTGACCGTTATGTCCATGGCTGTTGGCCGATGAACTGAAGCCCAGATCAAGAACGCCTCACGATCATTTTCTGATTTTAAAATCCAAACTTGACAACCTTGATCCTTCCAGTAGATGTAATCATCCCCTTCTTCCCATTGCCATGGTGATCTGTGTACATTTCCTATGCCTTTGCATTAGATTTTTTTTTTTTTGAATAGATTTATTTATTTATTTATGGCTGCACTGGGTCTTCGTTGCTGCGCGCGGGCTCTCTCCAGTTGTGGCAAGCGGGGGCCACTCCTCATTGCGGTGCGCGGGCCTCTTACCACAGTGGCCTCTCTTGTTGCGGAGCACGTGCTCCAGGCGCGCGGGCTTCAGTAGTTGTGGCTTGCGGGCTCCAGAGAGCAGGCTCAGCAGCTGTGGCGCACAGGCCCAGCCGCTCCGCGGCATGTGGGATCTTCCCGGACCGGGGCACGAACCCATGTCCCTTGCATCGGCAGGCGGACTCTCAACCACTGCGCCACCAGGGAGGCCCAGCTCAGTTATCTTTTAATTCCTCAGTGGCCAGCCTCGTAGAAAGTAGGTGCCCAATAAACATTAGTTAACTTGATGACTCAAATCACAGGGGCAACTTGCTATTGACTTGACTTTCCTGAACACCATCTGCAGCATGGTACATGTTGGATTTTTTTTTAATGTCATTCAAAATCACCCTGGGTTTTGTTTGTTTTTAAATACAAATGCTCCAGATCCAAAAGTTCCTTGCTAAGGGAGGGATGTGCTAGCTTGAAGGTCTACTGGGGTACTATCAACTATAAAATCCAGGAACTACCAGAGGTAGCGCTGGTGAGAAAACACTGGTTGCAAAATGCAGCTCTTGACATCTGTCATCTATTTTCTCCTCCTTGGAGTCAGTTGCCCTCGGGCCAAAGTGGAATGGCCTGCCTTGGTCACTCAAGTACAGTAAAATGTGGAAGAAAGCCAGAACTGACCTTCAGAGCTCAGCAGCATCCTTCCAGTTAGAAGCAGCCCTTCTCTGTGTGATGGCAAAGCCCTGGCAACAATGCACAAGTGAAAGGTGTTATAGCCCATGGAGTTAAGGGTTAGAAGTAGGCATCCCTCCGCTGATTGCTGCACTCTGAGGGACCTGCTTCTCTTGCTGTCCCCACCAGCCCAGAGTTTGGCTGACTTTCTGGAAGTGTCCCTAACTATATCATTTCTTCTTCCACCCTAACCCACTAAGGCTTGCTGCATGGGACACGCTGCGTGGCATGCCCCTGATATTCATTTTCTCCAGCTGCGACAATTGCACTTCTTTTGAGAAGACTGCATACCGTCAGTAAGACGGTGTTAAAAAAGGGCTTAGGATAGGGTTTGGGCTTGTGTTCAGTGATTCTGGAGAGGGTTCAAGGAAGTGGGGCTCTGCTCTGGATTGGATGTTGTCAGGAAGCAGGGATGATCCTAGGATTGGTACCTTACTCATCTAGAAGGCAGGAGGAACAAGGCGAGCCCACAGCTGTAATTGCTAAAGAAGACAAAGTCACTCAGGACAAAGTTACCCAGGACAGGGGAATGTTTGGTGGCCATTTTTGTGGTCTGGACAATTTCTTGGCTTTGATTACGGTCAGACATGATTCCAGAGGGGTCCTGTTTTTGTCTCGATCCATTAGGATCACAGAGTGGTCTTCTCTGATACAGATGTTCAGTGAGACTGTTTGTGTTTAAGCAGAGTGCGCCCCAGACTGGCCAACAGTGGTGGGCCGGCTGCCTCTCCCTTTCTCACTCTCGCTCCGCTCCACTCTCTCGCTACGGCCGGCGTTATGGTTCACAGTTTGATGTCCCCGATCTCCATCCCTACTTCCAGCCCCGGCTGGACCCTGGGCCTTTCCCTTCACTGAATTTCTGCCTTCCCCACACAACTTAGCATTCATGGTGTGTGGGCCTTCCCCCGGAGGCGGATCCCACATAGAGGGCCCAGGCATTTCTGAAGAGTGGGACCAGCCTGGGAGGGCGGATGTGCTCGTGGAGCCCAGGCGAGCCCCCATGGTGACCACCCAGCAAAGGGTGATGGAGAAGGGGGAGGAAAGGCATTCCTCCTTCCCCAACAAAGGCGCTGCTGGGATTTCGGGAATCCGAGGGAACAGGGTGCCACCTTGCAGCTCTGGCAGAGGGCTGAGCATGGACAGCGCCCCCTCAGGGCAGGCATCTGCCTCGGAGCTGTGCTAAGGCCCCTTCCCAAATAGGAGAGGGCTGGGCTTGAAGTCACCCGGTGAGTTTTAGTGCAGAGCTGGGGGTACTGCAGAGTGAAAGATGGAGCCGTATGAGCCAACACACGTCCACACACTGGTGAGGCCTGAGGAAACAAAGGTTATGCTTTTTGTTTGTTTTACAAAAGCACTTTTAAAAATTATAATACACACTTATTGTAACAATTTAAACAAATTGAATTACAGAAAGATAAAAAAATAACAGTAATTCCCTCTTCCTCCTCTGTCCAACCCCACCCTCTTAAAGTAACTGGTGGCAGGATGTTGGTGTGTATCATTCCATACTTTTATTATACAAACACAGAACTGCCTATTTAGAGTCTCAGTTTTGCTTTTTTAAAAACATGATCATTCCCTTCATACTGTTCAACGCTTGCTTATTTTCACTTGACAATATGTCTTCTACACCTTTCCAAGTCAATACATATAAATGTGATTCAATCTATTTGATGATTACATAGTTTTCCATAGAATGGATGCGCCATGATTTACTAAATCAGCCCATTATCAATTCTGGCTCATGGTTATGTCTTATCAGCTTTGTTTGATGACTGTTTCCCCTGGGATAGTCTTATTTTAGTTGTAGTCTCCCAAATAACACAGAGCACATCTTAAATACAAATTTCCTTCCTAGAACCTAACACATCACTGCCTACACCCATCTCACATTTGACGTGACATGAATATTTTATTAATTTTGGAAATGCTCGTAATGTCTTCTTCTCATTTGCTAAAAGAAAACCAGTTCTTAGGGTGAGAGGCTCATATTTGGCACATTTACTGAGCAGGAGGAGATCATTTTTAATTTCCTAATCCCATATGGTACAAATTTTCTCCATATGTCAACCTCCCTCCCAACACGTGCCTCCTATTTTCCCATGGAATTATCCTTGTATCACTATAGAAAACATTTAACTTCTACTTGCATACCATAAAATTATTCAAGTTTCAGGATGAGGCTGCCTAATCCAACACCCTCATTTTAAAGATGAACCAAGTGAGGTTTGGAGGGATTCATAATTTGGCCAAAGTCACATACTTAGCAAAGTAGTTGGGGCTAGGAGTAGCCACTGGAGGGTTCTCTCCACTGCAGGAGGCAACCCTTCCAGGGCTTGGGGTGGTTGAAGCACAGCACATAGGAAATGGTATTTTTATATGTGGAGGATTTAAAGGTAGATCACTAATTTTTCTCGAAGACTTTTAAACAAATAACTGATTAGTGCCACTTAACCACCCATCCCTCTGAAGAAAGAACCCTTTGCACCAGACCAGAGTCTATAACTTTTTTTTTCCTCAGGAGGTATGCTCTTGCTTCAGCTTGCAGTTTTCTCTGCATTCCAGTAGCTAATTGAGTGATGAACACTCCTCTGTTCTTGCATTCCCCCTCAATCCTTGGCATTCCAGCGTGTCCTGGCCTGCAATTGAAGCTGCTTACCATCTGGTTATGTAAAGGTGGGGCCAGAAAGGAAATCCTTGTCAGGAGTGGATCCAGATTCGTAGGGCCTAAAGCTTATAAAATTTCTGAGATCATCTTCAATAGAAAATACAAAATATCTTATTTTTGCTATTTATACACAAACATATGAACACATCACTAGGCCTCCTCCCAGTGCCTTAGAAAGAACAAGGCCCTGGCAAGTGAGGGGTGCAGAAGCTTAATTTCTTAAAGCTTAGGGGCAAAATTGCCTCTGGGCCTTATATGAAGTAAAGTAGGACATACCTGGGGCACCCTTTTTCTTTTTTAATTAATTAATTTATTTATTTTTGGCTGCATTGGGTCTTCACTGCTGTGCGCAGGCTTTCTCTACTTGCGGTAAGCAGGGGCTACTCTTTGTTATGGTGTGCGGGCTTCTCATTGCAGTGGCTTCTCTTGTTGCAGAGCACGGACTCTAGGAGCGCGGGCTCAGTAGTTGTGGCTCGCAGGCTCTAGAGCGCAGGCTCAGTAGTTGTGGCGCACGGGCTTAGTTGCTCCGCGGCATGTGGGACCTTCCCAGACCAGGGCTCAAACCCGTGTCCCCTGCATTCGCAGGTGGATTCTTAACCACTGCGCCACCAGGGAAGCCCGGGGCACCCTTTCTAATCCCTCACATGGATCTGGACAGAGCTGCCCAGACCCCTCCAGGAGGAAGTACTCACAGCAACCAGAAGCCCCAGAGTTTTCAGGACAGTTCCAGTTTCAAATATTTTATCAGGCCATGTGTCAAAGGATGCATCTTGACTTTTCAAAAAATATAGGTGATAATGTTACAGGATGGAAGCATAAAAGACAAAGAAAACAGAGCGAAACCCTCCCCCCAAAAACCAGTGTCCCCACCCCTCCCCCCCACCAGTAAGTACAAATAGGGACAGAACTACCAATTGTTTCCTCTGGATGTTTTGTTTCCTGTCTCAGAATGGAAAGAATGAGTCCAGGAAGGACAATAACAGCACACAGCCTCTGCAGCCACAGAAGTTTCCACCTGCTAAGAAAACAGCAGGAATCTTTCAGGAAATCATCTTCCCTTATTGGGTAGCAATCATTATGTTGCCATGAAAACCTTGCCTTCTTAGACTTACATTGGATAAGAAATAAAACATACCCAGAAAGGACAAGTTGAGTTCAAAAGGCTGGAGAATTTCCCTCTAGTTCCTGTGCTCAGCTTTTTATTCCACAGTAACCAGAACCGAGATTTCAGAACACAATATTGAAGCAGCTGTGCTGTGTAGGACTCCCATGCCAAAGACTCAGGAAACCGTTCCACAGACTTCTCAGAGGCTGTCAGGGAACAGATGTGCAGTGTAAAGCTGTTCACCAAGCATTTATGAATCATCTGTGCGGGTCAGGAAAGAGGAGTTCATTTTGTTTTCCAGGGGACACCCTACATTTGAGAGACAGTGACACACATCACGCAGTTCCAGGGTCAGCCCAGTGCAATGCCTGCCTGTTCAGTAATAGTAATAGTGATCATAATAACAGTCATAACTACTGTTTATTGAGACTTACTTTATGCTTTAAATGTATTATCTCATTTAATTCTCATAACTTTATCAATATTCCTATTTTACCTAAAAGAAAACAAACCTAGAGATGTTAAGAAACATACCCAGTGTCATACAGCTAATAAGGGCTAAAGCTGGTGCTCAAACCAGTTCTATCAGACGGCAGAGGCCATTCATTTAACCACTGTACTTTCCTGTCTCTTTTAATAGGCAACAGATGGATTGCTGAGTCATTAACTCAAGAAGGAAAAAAAAAGCAGAATTCAGTTAAATATATCCACAAAGATTAGCCAATCCCTGCTTAGTGTTGACATCAGCAGAAAAACTGCTTTAGGCCAAGCTCCATTCTCTCACCGGTCCCAGCATGAGAATCACCTGGGCACGTGTGAAAAAGGCCAATTCCTGGGCCACCCTGGAGCTACTGAGTCAGAATCTCTGGGAATGGGGCCTCAGAAACTTCACTTTACATACCCAACACCCACCCACTCCCAGGCAACTCTACAGAATGATGAGGTTTGAGAACAGCTGCTTCTAGGATGGCCATTCTCCTGGCTCACCTGGAAGAACCAATTTATATCTGTTGTCCTGGCATAAGTATCAATAGTGCCCCCCTTTATTCTCCTAAGTGTTTCAGTTTAGACAATCAATTTGCATATACAGTTGGCCCTCTGTATCCCTGGGTTCCACATTCATGGATTCAACCAACTGCAGATCAAAAATATTAGGGAAAAAAAATTCCAGAAAATTTCAAAAAGCAAAACGTGAATTTGCCATGCTGGCAACAATATATTAATACATAGCATTTACATTGTATTTGCAACTATTTACATAGCATTTACACTGAATTAGCTATTACAAGTAATCTAGAGACAATTTTTAAAATATTTATTTATTTTTGGCTGCGTTGGGTCTTCACTGCTGCGCGCGGGCTTTCTCTAGTTGCAGCAAGTGGGGGCTACTGTTCGTTGCGATGCACTGGCTTCTCATTGCGGAGGCTTCTTTTGCTGCGGAGCACAGGATCTAGGCACTTGGGCTTCAGTAGTTGTGGCACGTAGGCTCAGTAGTTGTGGGTTGCGGGCTCTAGAGTGCAGGCTCGGTAGCTGTGGCGCACGGGCTTAGTTGCTCCGCGGCATGTGGGATCTTCCCGGACCAGGGATCCAACCTTCATTGGCCGGCGGATTCTTAACCACTGCGCCACCAGGGAAGTCCCTAGAGACAATTTTTTTTTTTTTTCTTTGCGGTACGCGGGCCTCTCACTGCTGTGGCCTCTCCCGTTGCGGAGCACAGGCTGCAGACGCGCAGGCTCAGCTGCCATGGCTCACGGGCCCAGCCACTCCGCGGCATGTGGGATCTTCCCGGACCGGGGCACGAACCCGTGTCCCCTGCATCGGCAGGCGGACTCTCAACCACCGCGCCACCGGGGAAGCCCACCTAGAGGCAACTTAAAGTATACAGAAGGAAGTGCATAGGTTACATGCAAACACTACATCACTTTATATGAGGGACTTGAGCATCCTTGGATTTTGGTATCCACAAGGGGTCCTGGAACCAATCCCTCTGGGATACCAAGAGACGACTATATATTTCTGTATTTTTTGTACCAAAGTCAGACCATATTATATATACTATTTTATAACATGGATTTTTATTTAATGATTACTACTGTTCCATATAAATAAAATTTAATCTTTTCTAATACCAATCCATATTCAGATTTCCTCAGTCATCCCTAAAATGTCCTATATATCTGGCTTAAACAGTCCACACATTGCATCATAATAATTTTCTCTTCTGAAATAGTAACAGTTTCTCTCTTCATAACACTGATTTATTAAACAGACCAAGCCAGATGTGCTATGGTCTGTGCCATCTTTTAGATTTTTCTGGATACTTCTTTACAGTGTTGATTCGTTTCTCCTGTTTTCTGTATTGCTTATCAACTGGAGATTAAAGTTCGGTGGAGTCAAGTTTGGCTATACATCATAGGTAGTGTTGTTTACCTCATCTGTGTAGCACATCAGAAAACATGTAACATTTGGTTGACCTACCATTAGTGGTGCTAAGATCAACCACTGGATGAAGGTGATCCTATGATGGGACAGTTACATTTTTTCCCCTGCAACTGGGAAGTAGTCTGTATGGTATCACTCTGGCTCTATATGAAAAGTTTCCCATCAATCTGATGCTTTCAACACCGTTGATAATTGTTGCCTGACTTTAAGGGTGTTATAGAATGTTGATTTGCTATCAACTCTACTACATTATTGGGAGATATCGTTTGGTAAAAAGAGATTTTTCCTCATCAACTGGGGCCATTTGGTTACCACAAAATTTTTTTTTTCAAATGAAGGAGCTAGTTTAATAGCTGCCTGCGTGCAATTTCTTTTTTTTTTATGTTTATTTATTTACTTATTTGGCTGTGTTGGGTCTTAGTTGCAGCATGTGGGATCTTCATTGCGGCATGTGGGATCTTTTTTTTTAGTTGTGGCATGCGAACTCTTAGTTGCGGCACATGGGATCTATTTCTTTGACCAGGGATGGAACCCGGGCCCCCTGCATTAGGAGGGAAGAGTCTTAGCCACTGGGCCACCAGGGAAGTCCCTTGGGTCTAATTTAAAGAGAGTGAGCATCTTCTAGAAAAGTCTAGACGTTGGAGGAGAACTGAACAATGCCAAAAGGTTTGGCCACACCATGCACAGACATGATTGGCAACCAGAAATACTCCACTGAAAACAGCAGCCACGATAAGTGTTGACCTAAACTAATTACAATTTTCACATCTGACCCTCAAGCCACAATCCTGTACTGCATTTCTTTGAGCTCAGACAATTCTTGAAGAGCACTTAGTGTATGATAGGACACACCCTGTTGCCTCTCAGAAACGAGCTTTCATTAACCAGAGGCAGAGCTGTTCTGGTTAATGGGCTCTCAACAAACAGGGGCACTGTACTACGTTATGGGACAATGGTTCTTTTGTGTTCTGAGTTTGATATGTGATGAAGGGCTTTAAAAAGGGTCAGTATTTCTAGAGACACTGTGGCATATTCAACAATCTCTCTCATCCCACATGCTCTTCTTACACTGTGACTTTGACACTACTGCCAGTGAGAGGTGGAGTCTGTGTACCCTTCCCTTGAATCTGGTTGGTCTTGGAGCAGGGCAGAACTGACACTATATATGGACATACCACCATTTGTTTATTCATTCACTTGTGGTTGGACATCTGGGGCTGTTTCCAATTTGGGGCTCTTATAAGTAAAGCTATTGATGCTATGAACATCTGTGTACAAGTCATTGTATGAACATATACTTTCTTTTCTCTAGGAGTGAATGGCTGGATCACATGACAGGTGCATGGTTTAACTTTTAGGAAACTGCAAAATTATTTTTGCAAAGTGTTGTACCATTTTACATTCCCACCAGAAATATATGATAGCTCCAGTTCCTCTGCAAACCTCACCAACACTTAGTATGGTCAGACTTCTTAATTTTAGCCATTCTAATAGGTATGGAGTGGTATCTCACTAAAGTTTTAATTTCCATTACCCTATTGACTAATAATGTTAAGCATCTTTGTATGTGCTTATTGATCATTCACGTATCTTCTTTGATGAAACGTTTTAATAGGGTTGTTTTCTTATTGTTGATTTTTGAGAGTTCTTTATATTTTCCATATACAAGTCCTTTATCATATATACACATTACAAATATTTTCTCCTTGTCATCTCATTCTCTAAGATCAGAGGTTTTAATCTGATGAAGTCCAATTTATGAGTTTGTTCTTTATAGACCATGCTTTTGGTGTCATAACTAAGAAATATTTACCTAAATGAAGGTTGCAAAGATTTTTCTCCTGTGTTTGTCTACAAGATTTATGGTTTTAGTTCTTATATTTAGGTCTTTGACTTATCTTGAATTAATTTTGTATATGGTACAAGATATGAAGTTACGGGTTTTTTGGTTTGTTTTTTGGGGGTTTTGGCATATGTATATCTAATTGTTCCAGCAACATTTGTTGAAAAGACTATCATTTTGCCACTGAGTTATCTTTTCATCTTTGTCAGAAATCAGTCAGCAATGTGTGGATCTATTTCTACACTCTATTCTGTTCTACTGATCTACCTGTCTTACACCACCACCGTGTTGCTTACTATAGCTGTATCATAATATTTGAAAACAGGTCGTTTTAGTCCTCCAACTTCGTACTTCTTCTTCCAAGTTGTTTTGACTATTCTGGGTCCTTCACAGTTCATGTGAATTTTTAGAATGAGGTTATTAAAAAAAAATAAAAGCCTGCTGGGATTTTGATAGGGATTGCATTAAATCTATAGGTCAATTTTGGGAGAATTGACATTTAAACTGTATTCAGTCTTCTAACCCATGAACAAAATACACCTCTCTATTTATTCATCCTCTTCAATTTCTCTCAGCAACATTTCATAGTTTTCAGTGTACAGGTCTTGCACATCTTTTTTCAGGTTTATTCCCTAAACAGTTCATATTTTTTATGCTACTGTAAAGTGGTATTATAAATATTTTCAATTTCTGATTATTCATTGCTAGTATTCATGACTTTAATTTTTTAATTTCTTAGAGCTCTTTATGGTTCTGTTCTTCGTTGTTGTTGTTTAAAAGCATTCCATACTTGTTTCACTCATGCAAAACGTTCTCATTTCCCTAAGAATGTAAAAGATTTTGTTTTTAATTTTCTTCTGCTCCTTAGTAGTCTGTTTTCTCTGGACTTCTTTTTTTCTGTTTGGGTCTCTGTCTTTCATGTTAAAGGACTATATTTTTGGCAGTCTATTCATGTTTAAGAGGAAGATACAAAAGAGCTGATTTTTAAAAAAATGTTAGGCATTTATTGAAAATTTGTACATGCCATATGGACTAGACTCCTTAAGCTGGTACAATGTTTCCACAAACTGTCTGCTATATAGAGAGGTCTGGCAGCCTTTGGACTGCCTGTAGCCTGACCACATTCTCTGCCATTGCCCATGAGGGACTGTTTAAGAGGGAGATACTAAAAAGCTCTGTATGCACGGGCAAGGATGGTTCAATAATAGCCATCTCTGTAGGGTAACTGCCCATTTCCCAAGAAACTCTAAATTGTCAGAAGCTGTGGTATTTTTGCCTTGGGCCAGACAGGTTCTCCAGAGAATTCTTCAATCTTTTGCCCAGAGAGCCTAGTTTGAAGAAGGAAAAGGAGGCAGGATGAGGACCAAGTGTAGGGAGTCGCATCCTTCCATATGTAGATTTTCACTTAATTTTCATTTGCAGGATGGTGCCTCAACACTCATCTTCTCTGCCTTTGTTCCCAAGTCTGACGCTTCTCTATAGATCTTCCTCGACTTACTGAAAGGTTACATCCCAATAAACCCATTGTAAATTGAAAATACTATAAGTCAAAAATGCACTTAATACACCTAACCTACCAAACATTATAGCTTAGCCTAGCCTACCTTAAACGTGCTCAGAACACTTACATTAGCCTACAGTCAGGCAAAATCATCTAACACAAAGCCTATTTTATAATAAAGTGTTGAATATCTCATGTAATTTACTGAATACATTCAATAAATAACTGTATTCAATACAGTTACTGAAAGTGAAAAACAGAATGGCTATATGGGAACAGAATCACTGCAGTTGTTTACCCTCTTGATGGAGTGGCTGACTGAGAGCTACTGCTCGCTGCCACTGCCCAGCATCAGGAGAGAGTATTGTAGGGTATATTGCTAGCCTGGAAAAAGACCAAAATTCAAAATTTGAAGTACAGTTTCTACTGAGTTTTGCTTTTGCACCACTGTAAAGTTGAAAATTTGTTAAGTCAAACCATCATAAGTGGGGCTTCCCTGGTGGCACAGTTGTTAAGAATCCGCCTGCCAATGCAGGGGACACAGGTTCGAACCCTGGTCCGGGAAGATCCCACGTCGCGGAGCAACAAAGCTCGTGCGCCACAACTACTGAGCCTGTGCTCTAGAGCCAGCGAGCCACAACTACTGAGCCCACGTGCCACAACTACTGAAGCCCACGCACCTAGAGCCCATGCTCCACAACAAGAGAAGCCACTGCCATAAGAAGGCTGCGCACCACGGTGAAGAGTAGCCCCCTCTCACCACAACTAGAGAATGCCCACACGCAGCAACGAAGACCCAACGCAGCCAAAAATAAAGAAATTTTAAATAAATAAATAAAAGTATGAAAAATAAGATGAATGAGGGTAGCTTACTCTGCCAGATATCTAAACAAAAGCACAGCACTGGCTCAGGAATAGATGACCAGTGGAACAGATTAGAGAATACAAAACCAGACACAAGCACTATGGGGATTTAGTATATGGTAAAGGTCACCACCTGGGTGGGATTATTCAGCAAATTCTATTAAGACCATTAGTTATGCATACAGAAAAAATTTTAATTAGATCATTATATTATATAGTACACAAAAACAAATTCTCAAGTAGACCAAAAAATCTAAATGAAAAAAAAAAGCCATTAAAGTGTAGGAAAATATTTGTAGAATCTTGGAAAAGGTTTTGTCTTCCAAGATTCATAATCTATAAACCTTGTGATGCTTTTTATCAAAAATATAAATACATATATAGATAGGTTAATAGACATATAAATAAAAAGAGTAAGATCCTGCAAGGCTTTGAGAATGGTGAGGAGTAGGGATTCGAGTGGACTTCTGTCACCTATTTTATATTTTGGAGATGTTTGAACTTTGTCTGATAATCTTTGAAATCACAAAAAAAAAATAGCAAAAAAATCTGTTATATACCTTGATGAAATACATTAATACTCCCAGAAGATACTGGAATAGGACAAAACTAGGTGTGTACAAAATGCATCAATTTCCAAAGTTTTAAAATTTTGTGACTCTTACGCTCATCACTCTTATGCTTGATTCACTTTTAATTTGCTGATGACTTTCAAAATATGGCTTTCAGAATTGACCCAATATTCCCGAAATAGTCTGGTCAATCTAGAAAATAGTAAGGCATGATCTGAAAACTAATGCTTTTCTATCCTTGTTAGTTTTGTTTTAGCCTCATCGTACTGTGATTTAATATTTAGACTGTGGTTTCTGTTGGGAAATGAATGCAACAGAATTAGTTTTCTATTCCTGCCATAACAAATTACCATTAACTTAACTGCCACAGCAGTTATGTGTGTGTGCTTTAGAACTTCATAGGTTGGAATCCTGGTTCTACCACTTAATGGCTGAGCTACCTTGGATAGGTTACATTAAATTTCCCCATCTTTATAATAATGATACCTACCTCATCTGACTGTCATAAGAATTACATAACATGTATATTTAACAGGATGCCTAGCATACATAAATGCTCAATAGATATTAGCTATTATTATTAAATATTAAACTTAAATGAGGAACCTTTTCTTATCAGTTTAATTTCACCTTGTTTCCAACCCAGGGCCACAGCCTGTCAAAAGAGTTTTTAACCTTGACTCTGTGGTCTTCAGTATTATAACTTCCTTTTAGATTTCTGTTATCTTCCCCTTGTTAAGCATGCTTGCTTTTTCCTCCCAGACACAAAGTTAGGCAAGGTCAAGCTGTAGCTTTGGCACCAATGGAGACAGCCCTCAACTGTGAAGATAATTTCATGTGGGAGACTGACTCTATGGGTGAGGTACTGATAGGAAGGGGAAAGAAAATACAAAGGTTCCTGCCCTATGGAGTTCAAAGTCTAATGAACCCTTCACAAACAAAAGAAAAAAAAAAAATAGGGTCACTCTAACAGTACCCAACACCCACTCTATGACAATTTAACTTTAAATGGATAAATGAGACACACAGATGTTAACTTCTCGATTTTATAGATAATAAACAACCGAGGCTCAGGACATTTTTAAAGGACTTTCTCAGGCTCATATAGCTAATAAATGACAGAGTGAGGCCATGAACCTAGGATGTCTGACTCCAAATCCTACACTCCTTCCGCCTCAGCACTCTTCCTTCTGAGGGTAAGGAAAACAAAATGGAAAACAGCCTCCTATGAACTGGAGTGATTACACAGCTGGCATCAAGTTCTGCTTGACGCATCTCAGAACCTGAGAAAAAGAACAACTAAATGATGGAAATTTGGGGACTTTGGTGAAAGCAGAGCTACTTCATTAGAATAAACTAAACTAGGGAAAGAGAAAGGAAGGAAGGGAGGGAGGGAGGGAGGGAGGGAGGGAGGGAGGGAGGAAGAAAGAAAAGTGACTCTTCAGCCTAGAAATATTAACAGCTGAGAAAAAAAAAATTCTATCAAATCCAGACAGACAGAACTAAAACTGGTACTGTCCAAACAGGTACTGTTTGCTATAATCTAGTTGGTACCTTTCAAAGTCCTGTAAAATTACTTCACAGAGTAGAAAAGAAATGTAACAACCTCTGTACTTTCATGAAGTAGCCAGAAATATTCAGGCAGGCAGTCTTCATACCACTGAGTTTCTGGAAAATATTATAAATTGGTCATTAGGAACTAAATTGTTTTCGCATTGTTTCCCATTTCCCAGAATGATGAAGAGTCTTGACCAAGGGAATATTTGTCAAATAAATCAGATATGGCCAACACAGTGTTAAAATCCAGCATTACGACTTCCAAACTCCCTATTCACTAAAAATAAAAGGGTCTATGTGTACCACATCCTGGTTGTATAAGAGATCTCCATTTATTATAAGATAGGTATACAAATATACATAATTTGTATATATTCAATATTAAAAGTAAAGTTCTATCATATACTTCTTTTAAACTAATAGTTAAATTTAACTTTGCCTGCCTCTAGAATTTAGGAGGACTTTTATTGATCTGGACATGGATTGTTCAACACAAGGGAGGGGACGGGCCGATGGACAAGGCAGCTTCCACCTCTCGCTCTGCTGTCATGAGCAGGTCTCAGGAAAGATTTCCATGGGAGGCTTAGCTGTGTTTGAGGGTTCTCACCAGATTTCTGTCCCTCCTGTACTCTTTGTTAGTCAGTATATCATCAAGGCTGCCTGCACTTATGGGGAAAGTGCCCCATGATGCCCTTGGGTCTGTGCTAAACTCCTTCTTTCCCATTTAGAAGAGAAGCCAGATGTGAGCCAAGTCTTTTTTAAAACAAACAAAAAAAACTGTCCAGATAGGTTGAAATAATTTGAATCATCAACTTGCTGGATCTTCTATTACCTGAGCTACACTACTTTTAATCTATAAAATTCATTTATATTGCTGAAAAATTCTCAAAGGAGCAGCTGAACAGATTTAAAATGGCAATGATTGAGTTGTGGCAGCCTGTATTTCCTTCCCAAGTGTCAATCCCATGACAGTGTAGAGGCCCTCTCAAATGCAAGTGCCCCATCTCTCCTGAAGATTTATAATGAGCATCACCAAAAGTGCTTTTTTATATGTATTTTTTCATTGTCAGATAAGTAGGTCAGATATTATTGTTCTCGTTTTACACAAAAGGAATCTAAGGTTTAAAAGTTCCTTTAAAAATGACTTGCTCAAGGTCACACAGCTTGTTAGTGGCACAGCTGGGATAAGTCAGTCCTTACAAGTTCTAACCCAGTGCTCTATTACACAATACTACCTTCAAAGTTACTAGGAATTATTTTTGACTCATCCAGAACAACCAGAATGTAGTAAGAGTTTGTTTCCGTCCCTTCTTAATTCCAATATATTATCTTGGTACGTGTATAAACTGTGCCTTAATTGAAAAATACCACTCTTCCTTGCAGTTTATTCAGCCACCTGTCTGCCAGCACAGATATTTCTTTCAAGAAGCTTTGGGAGCTGGCAATATGTATACACAGTCAAAGCAGGATTTTTGGTTGATATGGTATGACTGTAGTCCAGACAGACTATAATCCAGGTTCTCCCAGTAAAGTCTCTCCCACTTAATGGAGATGTTTTTTAAATGCCTATGATCAATCCCTCTCACCTCTAGAAAGCCAATGGCACAGTGAGATTTTCTTGTGACTACAAATGTCTAGATTTTTCTCAAAGCCACATAGAATTTTGTTTTTTCCTTGAAGCTTAACTACCGTGCTTCTTTTCTCCAAGTCTCGAAGTTAGGATCTGTGTACTCAAGGTATTTCTTCAAGTTCAGACAGGCTCATCTTTGAAGAGCAGTTTTCAAGATATCCAAACCTAACACCTAGGTGTGCCAACACAGTCACTCCCTGCCCGCCATCATGGCAACCCAACCCATATCCTGGGCCCATCCACCTTACCCACGATCTAAGCAACAGGTGGTTGGCGGCATTTGGGAATCCCATGGAATGGAACCCCTATTGTTAGGAACCACCTCCTCAGCTAGCTTTATGTTGGGATGGGAAGTTCTTACCCTAATCCAAGCTATCTGACCTAAACCATTTTTTTTTTTTTTTTTTTTTTTTTTTTTTTTGCGGTACGTGGGCCTCTCACTGTTGTGGCCTCTCCCGTTGTGGAGCACAGGCTCCGGATGCGCAGGCTCAGCGGCCATGGCTCACGGGCCCAGCCGCTCTGCGGCATGTGGGATCCTCCCGGACCGGGGCACGAACCCGTGTCCCCTGCATCGGCAGGCGAACTCCCAACCACTGCGCCACCAGGGAAGCCCGACCTAAACCATTTTTAAGGTTCGTCACATGGGGGGCGAGGGAAGGGGAAATGGATTAAGGTAGTCAAAAGGTCAGGAAGGAAGTCAAACTTCCAACTATAAGATACATAAGTACTGGGGGTATAAGGTACAACATGATAAATATAACACTGCTGTACATTATATATGACAGTTAAGACAGTAAACCCTAAGAGTTCTCATCACAAGGAAAAAGGTTTTTTTTACATCTTATTTTCTATCTATATGAGATGATCAATGTTCATTCACTACACTTACTGTGGTACTCATTTCATGATGTATGTAAGTCAAATTATTATGCTGTACACCTTAAACTTATATAGTGCTGCATGTCAATTATATCTCAAAACTGGAAGAGAAAAAATGATAATTATGTGAAGTGACAGAGGTGTTAGCTAACACGATGGTGGTGATAATCATACTGCAATTTATAAATGTATCAAATCAACTCATTGTGTACCTTCTATATGTCAATTATAATTAAAAACTTTTAAAAAAGGATCATCACATGAGCATTCATGATGCAAGATACTGGGTAGCCTAATCCTTTCCCTTATTCACCAAGACTGCTACAAAAGCAAAATAACTAGAGAATAACTAACCTGATCAATCTATCTGAATAATTCAGGCAAAAATAAAACTGTTACTCAATTAACAATTTTACCTATTGATCTTTTTTTTTTTTTCTGAGGATGGGAATGGGGGGGTTTGCCCTGAGAACAGTTGGATAGAACTGCTCACTTCCCAAGTGAGGCTAAAGGATGGGCCTCACTGTCGTCTGGATTTTCTAGTCAGGCTTACTAGGTGGTTGGGACTAGATACTATATTTGGTAGTACATGGGGCTATGAATTAGCTTCCCTGTGCTGGCAGAGCAGCAGGAGAGCAGCCAGGGCCTGCATGGCTTGTTTGGGGACCTGAATCAGGCAAGCGTGCACTGAATTCCCTGGTCAGGTGAGGCCACAAGTTTTGCTCTGCAGATGGGGAAAGCCATGGGCTGTGCTCTCTGTTCAAGTCCCACTGTATGTAGAGCTACTGGATGGGCTACACAGCTTCCCATATCCTCTGGTTAGATTCCCTGGTCCGGCAGGTTGAAGGCTGTATTCGGCAATCACCAGGGCTATAAATTAGTTTCCCTGCCTGTGTGCAGTGGGAGAAGCAGCTCTAAAGCTAGTAAAGCTCTTTGTTATCTTTTTTTTTTTAATTGAAGTATAGTTGATGTACAGTATTATGTCCCTACTGATTACAACAGCCCCCTTCCACAAGTGGTAACTGCTGGGTCAAAAAAGAATCAGAAAAAATATCACCGTTGAATAAAACTGTATTCTTTAGCAAACTATGTCATCTAGCCTAAACTCTACATTGTATCAATGTGGAATTAGACTAGGAACCATCACTGCAGTACAGGTCTCTCCTATCTCACAGTCTCTGCCCTTTCCCTTATACACAGTCACATGCTTACCTGCTCCTCACTGGAAGAGCATCATGGCCCATGATACAGCTCTAGGTTGCAGATCAATCCAGTATGTCACACCTGGTGGCGAGGAGGTTGAGGCTGAGGCTCCAAGATGTTATCCCTGTACATTCTCTAGAATTTATAACCCACGTGGTCCTCAGTCACACGTGATGGAAATAACTCCCCAAAGCAGTCCCGCCTTCCTCAGAAACATAAATAAACTAAGGAAAATAATAGGTTTTACTGACTCGGAGACTGGTGTTTTGAGCAGAAACTGTAGGGAGCAAAGATTACACAGCAGGAAGAAGTACAAGAGGTGGTAGAACTATTTTAGTCTCTCTGGTCAAGGGTGGAAATTTCAGCACAGATATCAGCACTTTGCTGATAGGTATCATGGCATATAAGGCCTTTGTAGGACAAGTCTGAATTTGTGCTAGCAACAGTACTGTGGATGTTACTTTTAACAGTCTAAATAAGAAAAGCTCTACCATGATTGCAGTCATTGACATTTGCATCAGTCCTATTTTGTATTAGGCAGAAAAGTTCAGGTTTTATCACATATCACACAAGGGCCTAAAACAAACGCATTTGCATTCTCATTTTGTAACCAAGCAGGACCTTTCTAGAACAGAACCCCCAGCCCCCACTCCTCACCCCCGACCCGTCTTCTGCCTGCTTTTTTTTTTTTTTTTTTGGCTGCATTGCTTGCATCTTCGTTGCGGCGAGTGGGGTTACTCTCTGTTGCAATGTGCGGGCTTCTCATTGCGGTGGCTTCTCTTGTTGCGGAGCACGGGCTCTAGGCACGCAGGCTTCAGTAGTTGTGGCTCACGGGCTCCACAGCGCAGGCTCAGTAGTTGTGGCGCACGGGCTTAGTTGCTCCACGGCATGTGGGATCTTCCCGGATCAGGGATCGAACCCATGTCCCCTTGCCTTGGCAGGTGGATTCTTAACCACTGCACCACTAGGGAAGTCCCCTGCCTGCCTTTGCAGAAAAACTTTAGCCTCCTAGGCCTTTCCCAAGTTCCAAAGAATAAATTTAATCAGAGAAGTGAGAAAACGCAGAAACAAAGGAAAACCGTCAAGCAAGACAAAATAATAATAGTTTAGCCATTAAACAAAGTCAAGGACCTTTAGTTCCTCCTCAAGGGCTATAGATAATATTCTGAGCCATAACCTTTGAGCTGTTTTGCAGATAATGAAAGCCTCACCAGGTGGAAAAAGTTAACTGTATGCTGCCCACAAGCATGTAGACCCCAGATGGGTTGGAACCAGAAGGTTGATGATGTTGATCCCCGATTACCTCACCACCAACCAATCAGAAGAATGTCCATGAGCTGATCACACACACTGCAACCCTCTCCCTCAACTTGTCTTTAAAAACCTTTGCCTGAAAGCCATTGTGGAGTTTCGGTTTTTTGAGCATTAGCTGCCTGGACTCCTTGCTTGGCGCCCTGCAGTAAACACTGCACTTTCCTTCACCACAATCTGGCGTCAGCAGATTGGCTTTACAGTGTGCGGGCGAGTGGATCCAAATTTGGTTCGGTAACAATTTTAGATAAAAGGCTCCTAATGCCCTCTGAAGAACTTACATATATAAGTGTTTTTGTTTCTATGTATTGTTTTCTATGTAAATCAATCTCTTACTGAATTCCTCTTCAAGACTTTGAAGCAGCTATACATGTTAGCACACAGGTGAAAGTCTAAATAAAACTGGGTAGAGTGGGTAAAATAGTTTCTTAATCTTCAAGGAAATTTTAGACATATTCACGAATATGTCTTCCTGCAGGCCGAGACTCATTAAGTCAGGGTAGCTCAAAACATAGTAGAGTCCCAGCAGAACCTGAACTGTGCAGCCAGTGCATTACTTTGGTTTAAGAACACAGAGAAATTCTAGTTTCTACTCATGGAATCATCCCCTCCCCATCTCAGATCCTTTCCTAACTTCTCACTGTGCACACGACCCCAGTCTCTCCTCTGGCCCCAATTCCCCTGATAAACAGTCCAGGGTGACTGGAGCACAGAAGCTGTCAGCCACCACAGCAATATAACCATAAGCCAGACCTGGAATTATATCCCCACACCCCTCTCTCAACGTATCTAGCCAGGTTAAAGAGCAGCACTGTATTGGCCCTTGTTTGAATGGAAAGATTTCTGGGCCAGACTTTTTTTCATTGTAGTAAAATACACATAACATAAAATTACCATTTTAACAATTTTAAAGTGTACAATTCTGTGGCACTTAGTACATTTACAATGTGGTTAACAATTACCACTATCTAGTTCCAGAACAGTTTCATCACCCCAAAAGGAACTCCTATACCCATTAGCAGTCACTCCCTATTCTCCCCACTCCCAGTCTCTGGTAACCACTAACCATTTACCAGAGCAATTAGTTTGGGCTAATACAGCTAATACTGTATGATCAAAGTAACCTATGTTCACAGTGGTTTTCGTATGCTGTCTAAATTACGGTGACTTTAGTTCTATCCTCTTCTGTGTATCATCTTTTCTCTTCCAGCTAGTTTCTCTCAAGAGAGCAAAATGACTAGAGCAAAGCCAGGCTTACCTCACACATGCAAACCATGTCCCTTTGGGAGAGCTTCTCCTCACCGACTCTACCACAAATCCTAGGCTTCACTATTTTTGGATTAACCTAGATTCACTTCCTCAACCCAGAACAAGATTACTGTGGGTTTTTTTTTTTTAAGATTTTTTTTTTTTTATGTGGACCATTTTTAAAGTCTTTATTGAATTTGTTACCATATTGCTTGTTTCCTGTTTTGGTTTTTTGGCCCCGAAGCATGTGGGATCTTCGCTCCCCAACCAGGGATCGAACCCGCACCCTGTGCACTGGAAGGCGAAGTCTTAACCACTGGACCACCAGGGAAGTCCCCAGATTACTCTGCTTAAAGCAACGGTTCCCAACCTAGACAATCTGACACCCTTTTATTATGCTGAAACAAAATTCTTGGATAATACCTACCTAACTACCTACACACGCACACACACACCATTTAATGAAAAAAACAAAACAAAACCCTAACTGTAATATAAGGGAGAAATAAAATTATAATAAAATGCATAGTGATACATAAATACTCAGGAATGGCTACAACAGAAGACAAAACGAGATGCATTTGACCACTACAGATGAAAACTGACCCTGATACGTTGCAATGTCAACTCAAATAGCACTTGGATGATGTAATTTTCCAAAGTGGTGAACAACTCTTGGAAATATTCCAAATAAAACAATCCTCTTTCCTTGATTTATTAGATAGCTGCATTCCTAGAAAATTCAGTGTACTGTATACAAAAATATTTTGTGTTTACAAATATAAAAGAGAATTACTTTCTAGGATAATATCTGACGGGATACTGGAAAATCATTGTAGGGCAAGGGACAATTTTTCCTGATCTCTGTCAATCAAATATTTATAGTATCCCCCATGCTGTGAAAAAGCACCCCTACAAACTGTCAAAATGTCCTCCAAGGGGGCGGTAGCTTTGTTATTAAGAACCACTGGGCTAGGGTTTCCCTGGTGGTGCAGTGGTTGAGAGTCCGCCTGCCAATGCAGGGGACACAGGTTCGTGCCCTGGTCCGGGAGGATCCCACATGCCGCGGAGTGGCTGGATCCGTGAGCCATGGCCGCTGAGCCTGCATGTCCGGAGCCTGTGCTCCGCAGCAGGAGAGGCCACAACAGTGAGAGGCCCACGTACCGCAAAAAAAAAAAAAAAAAGAACCACTGGGCTAGAGGGACAAGACTCAGTCAGGCTCACTCAAACCTTGATTACTCTACATAACAGGGAAGGGCGGAGGCACAGCAATACCTACCATTTCTAACTTCCTCATTCATAAATTAAACCTAAGAGAATTTCAAGTGTTCCCTCAGATAAGAGGCTTTATATTGAAGAAACTTTTACTAGTAAAGCAAAATCCACTGTATTTGTTCAAGTTCAAAGCATGTTAAAATTGAGGTGGCAAGGAAAATGATAAGCTTACTAAAATAAAATAGATCATTTTAATTAACACTTGAATCCATTTGGTGGAAATGCTAGGTTTTAGGAAAAAGCAATGACATCACAGATTAAACAGCCACTAGATTTAAAATCCCCAGCAACTTTTTTTTGGCTTAAACAAGAATCATGTCTGCACACTCACTTACTTTTTGGTTGATATTGGAAATCATTATAGTTAAAAAAAAAAAACCAAAAAACTCTGAATAAAACATGCTGAGAGACAGAACCTATGAACCTTACATTTTCATTTCATCAAATGGCCTTGTTTTTTTAAGGCTTAACTCTATGAGCCCAACCAGCAGTACTATGAATAAGAACCTCTCTTTACATGGCCCCTCAAATGGACTGAAAGTCTCTTGGGCCAGACAGCCATATGGAGACAGGAAGGTTATTGTAAGTTACCTTTCGTACAAGGACCTTTGTCACCTGAACTTTTTAAGTAAAGCAAATCTTGTGCTTTATATTCCTAACTATGGAAGAATGTTCTGCACTCAAAATTTCTTTATTCTAGAAAGAGAATATCACTGATAACTACTAAGAAGCATTTACCCAGCAACCTATCTATTCCTCCAGATAGCAATGTAAAGAAAACATGAAACATAACTGACCCCATTTAGTCATTCTTATCCTCATCTCTCAGTTCAGTCCTAGAAAACATACTGTTTAGATAAATCAAATCACTAAGGTGCTGCTAAGTCTCATGTCAGCTGCAACTGCAAATATTTTTTATTTGGTAGGGTAATACCCTCTGCAGGAAAGTAGGAATTTTAAAAGGCAGCTTATATTCCGTGAATCACTTCTGTAGATTTATTATCAAATATTTCATGGGATTTGGATATGGAATCGAATTTCAGTATTAAAAAAATAAATTCAAAACTACTATTTCTTTACAGCTATAAGACCTAATCTTTAATGTTCTCTTAAAAGCAGAAAGATAACAAAGGGAAAAATGTTGCTGGTGTTGCCAAAGCAAACTCCATTAACAGTGGTGATACTCTTGGGCTTCCCTGGTGGCCCAGTGGTTAAGAATCTGCCTGCTACTGCAGGAGGGGACACAGGTTCGAGCTGTGGTACCGGAAGATCCCACATGCCGTGGAGCAACTGAGCCCATGCGCCACAACTACTGAGCCTACACTCTAGAGCCCACGAGCCACAACTACTGAGCCTGCGCTCTGGAGCCCACGAGCCACAACTACTGAAGCCCACACGCCTAGAGCCCGTGCTCCGCAACAAGAGAAGCCACCACAATGAGAAGCCCGCACACTGCTCGCCATAACTAGAGAAAGCCCATGAGCAGCAACAGACACCCAATATGCAGCCAAAAAATAAAATTAATTTTTTTTAAAAAGTAAAAGATTAAAAACAGTGGTGATACCCAAGTAAACTGTCAAAGACATTACTGACAGCAACAGAGTAGGACTGACACACCAGTGCATAAATCAGCAAGGCCCAACCTACCAACTCAGTTACATCTGAAGAATTTACTTGTCACTTTGGTGGGGAGAAAGCATTAAGATAGAATTCATATCTAAAAGTCAATACTACTTAAAGCAAATATAAATTAAATAAGCCCTGTCACCATCCACAGGTTTGTCTCCTAAACTTTTAGGCACAAAATAATCTATAACACTGACATCCATCTTTATTTTCAGAGGAGGGCAAGGGAAGGAGACAACTATTGCATAAACTCACAAGTTACCTTTTAAAATTAAGACATAGCAATTTTGCAACAAATGTAGAAAAGTACTTATAGAAGAGGGAAAAAAGCTTCATTTATTGTAAAGTCAGGTAAACTTAGGTACACAGCCCAGTATCATACATTTATAGTTCATTCACAGGTTACCTTTGGCGTAACTTATTGGGTTCCATGATAAGAGTCTAAAATGCTTCTAGATTGAATTTAAGATTTTCTAGATCTAGAGGGCTAAAGGGACATTGGTCCATTGCTGTCAAAATTCAATGAGAAATAAATGTTAACGTGTGTGTTTAATTTCCATCTAAACTTTCTATTCAATAGCTCTTAAAAATTTTTTAAACCCCTGCATCATTTCTAAAAGGATTAAGGCAAACTGCTTTTTTTTGAATTTTGTTAAAATTCAAAATAAAGCTTTTTCAAAAGATCTAAATGAAACTTCTGTATACAAATTTGTTTAAAACTCTCAGGATCACAAAACTGCTATTGCCAACTATAGACTTCACAGTTACTCTAGGTAGATAAAACATATTCTCCCTTCTTTTAAAGATGAAAATAAAATGGCTAGCTCAGTTTTCTATTATTAAAAAGCTGTGAACCTGATAACATGTGTGTTATAGTATAGTCTCTCAATACAATGCTTAGTCCTTATATCTTACTTGCCTATGTATGCATTATGTTGTTTTCCCAAAAAAAGAAAAAAAAAAAAAAAACAGATCCAGTGGGAGAAAGAATGTTTAATAAATGGTATTGAAAGAAATAGATATCTCTGTTTGGAATAAAAATAAAATTAGATCCTTATACCTTGTACCATGTAGAAAAATACATATATTACTGATGGATTTAAGAGTAAAAAATAAAAATGCAAGTACCCAAAATTCTACATACAATTTTAGGGAGTTCACAGACTCCCTAAAGCCCATCCGTGGATCTCACATTACCTAGAAGAGGAACTGTTAATCATAACTTCTATTAAAATTTCAATGCCAAATACCAGATGTGTTTTCAAGATCAAGTCACATGCAACAAATGAAGATGAACACATTAACTCATTGTTGTAACTTTATAAAATCTCCAAACTGGAACTAGAAACAGAGGCATGTCAATACAAATGGACAATGACTTAAAAAAAAAAAAACAGTTTAAATAAGTTTGAGTGCATATTGTACAAGTGTATCCATATGTCTGTTAGCCTTTCAGAAATATAAAATCAGCTAAATCTGTAGTACTTAAAATTTCATATATGCAATGTTATTCTCAAACTTGATTAAAATACTTAATAAATACAAGTTATGTTTAATACGAATAACTGCAACATACTTAAACATCTAAACATATAATAGGAATTCTATAATATTAAAATGCAATACTTTCACCTGCATTAATCTCATACACAATGGAAAAATACTTGCAGATAATTAGCATTAAGAATGCAAATATATTTTCACTGTGGAAGAAAAATAAGATTAGAAATGATATATTTATGTAATCTACAAGAAAGCTGTAGATAGTCTACATTATGATATTCTATTTAAAATGAAAGCAATTCAATATTTAAGTTTACAACAAATTTACTCAAGGCAAAATATTTATTACAGGACAGGATATTGAATCAAAGTAAGCAAGGCAACATTAGATGAACCATTTTAGTTCTTTTTTAAAATGAAGTGTAGCTTTGAAGTTGTAATAAAGGTAAACATAAATTCTAACATGCTCTTCTCTTCTTATAAATGGGATGACGTAGAAAAGCAAAGCTTCAATGTATAGGGATTGGAACCATCTGTAAAAATTAAAAAACAAAGTTAATAGTTCCCTTAAACTTTCATGATTACCTTGAGTTAGCGGAGTAAATTACTGGGTTGGCCAAAAAGTTCATTCGGGTTTTTCCGTAACATCTTACAGAAAAACCCGAATGAACTTTTTAACCGACCCAATATTTCACCTTTTTATAGTACTGGAAGAAGGAAAATTTTTATGTAAGGTAAGGGCAAGATTTCTTTCGTTCATACCTACTAGCAGGTAAGCTCCATGAAGGCCGGAACTTTGTCCATTTTTACATTCCTATTGTTCTACACATTATTTGACACATAGGAGGCTCCCACAATCTTTTTTTAGTGAATTAGACATTACAGATAAATAGTATCAGGATTAGGCTTATCTAAGTCCAACAGCAAAACTACTTTGCAGAAAATATTACCAATGGTAATTACTCTATAAAAGTTAATTCAAATATAGCTTGGGAAATGGGTTAAGACTGAAATGTATAAGAAGATATCAATGAGCTGAAAAAGTTCCAGGAGAGCAAGTATTAAATCTCTGATCATCAACGGGGCATATGAATTTTAAAATTGCTAAAAAAAAAAAAAAGGTATAATCCACAAAAATACTTCAATTTTATACATTCCTCTTTAACTTTTCAGAACAGGCAGAAATAATTCTGGTATCTTAATGTACCAGAATTTTAGTATTAAAAGTTATCGCTCCTGGGCTTCCCTGGTGGCGCAGTGGTTGAGAGTCCGCCTGCCGATGCAGGGGACATGGGTTCGTGCCCTGGTCCGGGAAGATCCCACATGCCGTGGAGCGGCTGGGCCCATGAGCCATGGCCGCTGAGCCTGCACGTCTGGAGCCTGTGCTCCGCAACGGGAGAGGCCATAACAGTGAGAGGCCCGTGTAACGCAAAAAAAAAAAAAAAAAAAAAAAAAAAAGGTTATCGCTCCTTAAGGAAAAAAATTCCTATAAAAGAAAAAGCATATACATCAACAAATATTTGCAAGACACTGCAGAGGATAAAAAAAGAAATAATTGTACCTGTCTCCAAGGAGTTTGCAAGTCATACACTGTTTTGAATATATCTCAAATATACATATAAAGTCTTTTAAAATTTTCCATCAAAAATTAAGTGTTGACTCACTATTTAAAATTTGCTTTTGTGACTAAAGGTAAAATGAAAAGAGGTATTCCTACTTGTTTATTTTTTAACTTTTTAGTAAGAAAATTTTCAAACATAAAAAAAGTATATGGATCAGTATAATAAACATCCACATAGCTTCAATAATTGTCAACATTTGGCAGTCTTACTTCATCTACCTACTCTCCGCACACTCTTGAGGGGCTGGAATATCTTTTAACTTTTTTTTTTTTTGCTGTACACGGGCCTCTCACTGTTGTGGCCTCTCCCGTTGAGGAGCACAGGCTCCGGACGCGCAGGCTCAGCGGCCATGGCTCACAGGCCCAGCCGCTCCGCGGCATGTGGGATCTTCCCGGACCAGGGCACGAACCCGTGTGCCCTGCATCAGCAGGCGGACTCCCAACCACTGTGCCACCAGGGAAGCCCGGGGCTAGAATATTTTAAAGCAAATCCTAGATATGTTATTCCACCCATAAATCCTTCAGTGTGTATTCATTTTTTCCCCCTTCCACAATCATTCATCATCACACCTAATAAAATTAATACTATTTTTTCTCCTATCATTTAGAAAAATAAAGTTTCAACACTCTTCAGATCCAAGATCAAAGTAAATTACACAGCACAAACTTCAAAAGTTAAATACTTGAGTGTTCTTTGCACTGTAAAAAAGAGGCCATTTACCATTATAGAGAGAATAAACAAAGAGAGTGACAGTTTCATTTGATACAAATTAAAATAATGTGGACTACCATTTTTCATCTATCATATTGCTAAAATTCAAAGTCTGACAACACTTGGTGTTGGTAAGAGTGTTGGGCAGTTGGCATTTTCATATACCACAGGTGGTAGAGTTGTGTAACCTTTGTAAAGGGCAATCTAGAAACATTTACCAAAATATAAACCTTTTTGCTCTCCACTATGAGGAAACTGCCCTACAAACACAAAACATGCAACTATAAGGATGTTTACTGCACTAATAGAAAAACACAATTGGGAACAACCAGTGTTCATCAGTGGGGAAGTGGATAAATTGAATAAACTGTGGTACATCTCTACTAAAAATAGCTACTCTGTGGGGGAAAAAAAACCAGGGTAGCGTTGCACCTGCTGATAGAGAACAGCTCCAAGATATATTAAGTGAAAACAGCAAGGCACACAATAGTATGTATAGAAGAACCATTTTGTGTAAGTTTTTAAAATGTAGATATATACATTGGGGAGGAGGAATAAAAGGAAAAAGAAAGGTTAGAGGTTATAGAAAGCTTTAACTTTCATTTGTACCAGTATTTACTGTTTGAGTTTTTTAACCATATATATTTATCGCTTTCTTCTAAAAAGATCAACAGGAATTATGGAAGTCAGCCTCCAAGATGGCCCCAATGTTCCCTGCCTCCTACACCGGATCATGGTTGGTCAGTGGGACCACAAGATTACAGCATAAGTGATGGTATGTTACTTCCGGTATTAGGTTATGAAAGACACTGTGGCTTTTGTTTTTTTGGCCTTTTGCTCTCATCTTTCTTGAATCACTCATTCGGAAAGAAAAGAGCTACCATGAAATGGCCAATGTGGCTTACTGTCCCTACAAAGAACCACATGAGTGAGCGTGGAAGTGGATCTTCCAGCCGCCAGTCATAAGACTTGAAATGACTGCAGATTATAGCTGACGGCAGGCAGCCTCATGAGAGGCTGAACTACCAGCCAGAACTACCCAGCGAAACTGTACACAGATTACTGATCCTCAGAAACAGTAAGATAATAAATGTTTTGCTGTTTTAAGCTGCTAAATACTGCAATAATTTGTTACACAGCAAGAGGTAACTAATGTAAGAATTATGAGGGTTGTGGGATTTATATGCCTTTTTAAAATTCAAACTTCTCTGTATTAAAAAACAACCAATAAATATTACTTTTAAATTATCAACAATGTTTCTGATGGTAACTCCCACTGAATAATTATGACACGATTTTACTTACTTGGAACTCTTATCTGGTAGTGATTTAGTGCTGTGAGGGCTTCTACTGCATCAGTTTTGCATTCCCATTCTAACAGCCCAGAAAGTGTTTTGGCAGAAGCTAAAACAAAACAAAGAAACACAACTTCAGTTGTTATTTGCTTATCATCAAATTAACCAGGAAACTTAAAAAGAGAAAATGTGCACTTACGTTTTGCATCAAATACTTTATATTTGATGAATGTAAGAACTTCATGGTCATTACACAACTGTCAAAGAAATGTAAAACTCCATTAAAAATACAGCCAAAATAAAGATTCCTACCCTTTTCTCCCCCCAGAAAGTAAACTTTATGGTAGCATTTTAGTTTTGAGTATGGCATGAATGAATTAAATCAAATATGTTTTTAGATTAACAAGGTGCATGAGAAAATCAATTAAAATAGTGATATCCTATAAACTATGTATATAATTTTAGTGTTGTACAATAAAACAAGATTTGTAACTGAAATATATATTCTCAAAGCTGACCAGGGTTTATCGAGTACCTAAGATAGGGAGTAGTGTTCCAGAAAAATCAATTCTTTTCTGAAGCATTTCCTATAGTTAGGGAAAAATGCAGGGATATATAAAATTTTGTTATGGGTGAGATCTAAGGACATGGTAAAAGAACTTTCTGAATGCAGGACTAAGGGTACCTCATTCTAATTCCAACTCTCAAAACGACTGAGCCACAAAACAACAAAGAGACCAGTGAAGGATGGAGGCCAGAAAAGTACAATGGTCAAAGGATGTACTATATTAAGTACCAAATAAGTAACAGAATACCAATAATATCAAAAGCAGAAGATGAACAGAGCAAGACTTTAAAATGAGGCTAAAACATGATATATTTTAAAATAGGAACATTCTACACAATTTGTATTCCAGTGCCTACCTTTGTGAAGGTCTCTTCTGTGACACACAATGGAACATTATAATAATGCAGTACACACGAGGGTGGCTGGATTATATTCTTAGATGCTTGGCCAGCACTTGTAAAGCGATTATTTTTGCTCATTGCAAAATCCTTGTAGCTACTTGTACCATCCTCCAGCTCAAATATTTGACTTGGAACAACTGAATGTTGTTTAGACACACTAAAGATCGGAAAGGTAAGAAGTACAGAACATACCTTTGTTAGATAAAAAGCAGCAAGTAGGCAGTCTCAAAATGTTAACATAAAGGCCTGTATCAATCTTAACAAAAAAGGCATATGTAGCAATTTACAGTTTCAGTATTTACTAATATTTAAATTTAGTTTGAGTTATAATCACTCTTACAGTTTAGACATCACTTAGAAAGAAAAATCTATTGAATATATTTTCATATTAGAAAACTTTAATAAAAAAAACTTGCTCATTTTAACATGCTATTTTATGACCATAAAACTAAAACTAGGTATAATATGGAAAATCTAAATTATACGACCCTAAGTGTCTAAAATGACATCACTATAGCTGCTAGTTTCAGATATTCTAAAATGGAAATTAATGTCTCTAATAAAAAGGATAAGTATTTTTTAAATTTACCACTTAAGATAAATAATTACCAAACGTTAAGTCTTTTCCCAAATAATTTGACATTGTTAAGATGTGTGACAGCTCTTTCTACAGCATACTCATCACCCATTTCTACCAGTGCTGTACCAGGAATGGTCTTCATAAATTTTACCTGTAAATACAAAATCCCAAAAAGGTCAACATTTAATTCCCTTTTACAGTAACAGAATTTCTAAAAGGTACTATAGGTGGTTGATATCAAATAAAGAAGATCACCTGGAATCTTAACTTTATTCTGCTCTGCTATTAGACATTCTAACCAAAATTCAATAAAGTTTAAAAGCAAGACTACAGTTCTATTGTACAGCACACTAAAGAAGAGCATAGGCTTGCCTTGACTCTGCTATTTATTAATTGTGTGATTTGGGGCAATTTACTTCACTTCTCTGAGCCACAGACTTCCTTTTAAAATGGAGATAATAATAACATTTGGCAGGACTCATCAATATTTATTCATTCAGTAAGTATTTATTAAGTGCCTAACATGTTCTAATAAACATACTGTGCTAGGTACTGGGGATTTAATGGCAAACATAATAGACACAGTCTTCTTAAAGCTTATATTCCAGTAGGTAGGTCAGAAATTTTAAAGTAAATAGTAATTACCAACTATTCAGAGTGCCATTTATTGCTTTAAGCAATAAACAAGATACCATGTAAGAAATAACACAAGATGGCCTTGAGACAGCACTGCCAGTAAGAAGGCTTAGGCAAGGAGGGGCAGTTTAAAAAATAGGCAACACTTCACAAGTTTTCATGACATCTTTGACAGAGCCATACTTATCCTCTTATATTATTCCAATTTTAGTATATAATGCTGTAAGGGTTAGATGGAATAAAGTATGACTATCTTTCAGGATAGTGCCTACACCTTGGAAAGTCCCTAAACAGCTATTAAGTACCACTAACATTAATAACACATTGAACAGGACTTCCCTGGTGGCACAGTGGTTAAGAATCCACCTGCCAATGCAGGGGACACGGGCTCCAGCCCTGGTCTAGGAAGATCCCACATGCCGCAGAGCAACTAAGCCCGCGTGCCACAACTACTGAGCCTGCGTTCTAGAGCCTGTGAGCCACAACTACTGAGCCCGTGTGCCACAACTACTGAAGCCCACACGCCTAGAGCCCGTGCTCTGCAACAAGAGAAGCCACCACAATGAGAAGCCACACACCACAGGAAGAGTAGACCCTGCTCACTGCAACTAGAGAAAGCCCGTGCGCAGCAATGAAGACCCAACGCAGCCAAAAATAAATAAAGACCTCTTTGAAAAAAATAATAAATAAAAAAATAAACAAAACATCACAGATCTTGGGAAACCACAGAGTTATCTGGTGAAAATAAAGTTACAATTTTAAAGATCTTCAAAATGTGTGAAATTTAAATGTTTTGCTACGTTTTGAGTGTAAGCCTCCAGACAGAAAGTTTTGGACACATTCTATCAAAGTGGATCAACTTCAAATACTGACTGAGGTTAAAGTATGTTGTTCCTCAGAAGATACTAGAACTCTAATATTTGGAAGGCAAATATATGAATCTAGAACTCTCCTAAAATTCATAGCTATGGTCAAACTCTGAGACATGTTTATATATACCTAGCTCCAAGAAAGTAACTGCTTTTTCAAAATTCCACAGTTCAACATGTTAAATGTTAGAATATCTTTGAAATGATTAAAAAATATATAGGTTTTATGCCTATAATATGCTAGTAATTGATTAAACTACTTGCTGTTTTGGACTTATATTAGTAATTTAAAAAATATTTTTAGTACCAACATCCTATTCTGATCACTTACCTACAAAAAATAATTTCTAGAATTCCTACCTAATGAATTTTTAGCTTATGTGGATCACTACTGAAAGAACTTGTGTGTGAGAAGACACACATATTTGCAGCCTTTTCAGATTTTCCTACTACATATCCTAGCAAAAGAAGCTCATATAAAATGAAACTTAAAACAAATAATAATTTTTTTAAATGAAAACTCACCTTTTCAATATTTCCATATAAGCAGAATAGGTTGAAGACTCTTGAACAATTCATTTTTAGTTGATGTAATCCACTAACCATTACAACTGAACCAGAGGGATTTCCTCCATGCATGTAAGAGGAAGATGCCTGCGGTAATGGATAGGCAACAAGCTCAGGTGTATCTCGAGAACCCATTCTGTAACGACTTGGTAAAGGTAATAATGGACCATGGGATCCTATTAAACAAAACAAAACAAAACAAAACAAAACACAACTTTAGCAGACACACTTCACCGCACACAAAAACAAACTCTTAATATTAGCTAGGTTGATGTATATCCAAGGAAAACTCAAACGTATGAATATTCAAATATAACCTGTGGGAATTAACAAAAATCTGTATTTACTGCACCAGATCCAATAAACGCTGACCTGCACACACCTGCATATACCAGGCTTTAAGTCCTTATTTTTAAAAAACAGTAGTTTAACAAAAAAGTATACAAGATCAGGCTACAGATAGAGGAGGAATCAGTGTAAAACTTTGGGCCACTATATATAAATTATACTTCAAAATTAAAAAAAAAACTTCTGCCAACATCTTTTGGAGGATAGTATAATAAAATCTACAGTGAAATCTAGTAAACTATATACAGATATAACAAAAAGAACATCTTTAGTTCCACTGAAAAGCTGTCCCCTTGAATATATTTTACTATTAATGTACTTGCAGGTTAGTATTTTATTCCCCTGATTACAATTTAGGAAACTAAAACCCTAGATTTAGTTAATAACCCCCACACACACACACATACTCAGAGGTGTCATTATTCAGCAACTTCTATTATTTGAAACAACATCAAGAATCCAGAAGAAAAAAATGCTTGAGTATCTGAAACTGCTGTCACAGAAACACAAACAAATCCAGCTCTTATACTAAGAATCTTTACTAAGAATCAACTTGCTAACTCTAGAGTAGTTCAAAACAACTTTAATTTATCCTGTTTTCCCATCCGTAATAGATTAGAAGTAAGAGGAAAAACAAAGCTAGGGTGAATGGAAGAGATGGGAATGAGGGAGTCTGGAGAAACTGTGATACTAAAAGTCTGCACAGGGCACATTTACAGTAGCAAGAAGAGAGGCGTAAGAACTCAGAAGAAGCAACTAAGATGGAGATACATAACCCAAAAACATAAACCAACATCTTAGGCACTCCTGAGTCAGTGATTAGAGAAGCATGCTCTGGGGTGCATGCAACGATTCTCCTGGTGTGCAAGAAACCAATCCAAAAACCCAAGTTCTTTCCTCATTTCTTAAGAATAATATGTAATGTTACTGGCTTTCATTTTTATGTTAGACTAAGGGACACTTGTCATCTACTAGGTGAGTTACTAAGAACTACTATATTTTGATATCATAGCACATTATTACAGCTTATGTGGACTCCAATTCAGTATTCTAAATATAGCTGCCATTCATAACAACACAGCAACACTACCACCGAGCACACGCAAATATAGTGTAAATTCTGCAATTTATGGAGGCATACTTTATCAATACATCATCATCAGTGTTGCCTTAAATTGGTCATGGTTTTCAACTGTTCTTATTGCTGGTAATCTAGTTTATCAAGACAATCAATATAGCTCATGATGAGTTACTTGTAATTATGTATTTTGGCCTCTAATTTAGACTATTATACCTATACTGGGGTCAAATATCAATCATTCTTACCCTTATTGCAAAAATACACATGCATATTATACTCCACCCAGCCCTACCCCCACTACTACCATTTGTTAGTACAGTAATGACACTACACTATTATCAGTAAATTTTTTTACAGTAAGTTGAAAAATGTACAGTAGATGGGCAGTGGAAACTTACACTCTGCTTAAGTTGACCAAGGTCCAAAAACTCTTATAATCTACTGCCATAGGTAATAATTAAATTCAGTGCAAAAGAATACCTGATGTTTGTAATTATGACATTGGGCCACGAGTATTAAATTATGTTACTTACACTATTTAAATTGTTACCTATATTAAGAAGATAAGAAAAAAAAGTCTCTTAAAAGCTTCCTATACTAAATAGTTCATGCAAAATGTTTTGCTGCTTCAGGTTTTAAAAAATTCACTTATATGGAAAAATGCTACATAAACAGCATCTTGAACATTTTGAAGGCCTTTCCCATCTTTGATACTTAAAATATCTTTGGTCCAGGAACCATATCCAAAGATGCTAACAATTAATATAGAAATTTTTCTTGTGCTCAGAGCAAATAAATTTGTACATTATTTTTTGCCACTTTTCAAATATGAGGGCTTCTATCAGTTCATCTCACATGGCTGGGCTTCCCAAATTAAAAGATCTAAAGAATTCTGAAAGCACAAATTTATACTGCTATAATAAACTATGTGAATAAATTTAATCTATTAAATAAACCTTTTCTATTCCTTCTTTCTCACATACCATTATAAAGGAAAAGCTACCTATGATATGACACTAAAATGCAAATAAACCTGTTTTGTTGAACTGCTGATCTGAAGGGATACAGCTGTGATTTGAAGCATTTGTAAAAAGGCTAATATCACTAGCACCCACTGTCATCTTTGCTTTTTCCCCAGTTTCCTCATGTTACTTCTCTCCTCAATCAATCTTTATTTGTCACTATCTCCTATATCCTGTTCTGCTTACTTCCCTAGGAAAGTAGAACAGATTTTCCTTAGTTAAATGTTTCAATGGACATAGCTCAGAATGGACGCCCCTACACAACCCCACCATAACCATTCCTCCTCAGCAGGACTCTCCAGAACCTGAATGAAACGTCATTCCAAAGAATTTTGCACCTCTCTTTAAGTAAGCTTACATTTTAATATTTATACACACACGCACATGTGCACGCACGTGAACACACACACACACACACACACACACACTCTAAATAAATAAGGGCATGAAACTGACACACAACTTCACAATAGGCTTTTAGAAAATATAAAGTTCTTCTAGGGCATATAACATATTCTTGTTTATGCAATTTTTCTTGTATTTTATTAAGTGAAGACAAAACTGAAAAGCCATACTGAGAAAACAGCCTGTGTCAACATTACTACAGTAGAGTTTTGTCCTTCATTTATATGCTCACAGATTTTTCTAACCCCCTTTAGCAGAACATTTAACCAATTTTTGGCCTTAAGCTAACTGCCATGACACATTTACATACTCTACAACTATACTACAAACTTTGATTAGCCATTCTTTTGAAATCCTCCATTATACAATGCACAGTAGATTCCTAATAAGTGTTTCTTCATTGCAGGATCAGAAAACTACTTGTATGACCATATTTAATATTTACTCTGTTAAAGAAACAACTAAGAAAAATGAACAAGGAACACACGAAAACGACTGTAGTAAGATTTTCCTTCTATACCACACTTACTGTTTTGACATAACATAGAGATTGTTTCATAATCTCTTCTGCAATACAGACTACCACAGAAACTTGAACAAATACACATACACACAAAAACACACACACACAGGGTTAATAAATTCCTGGAGTTCAAATAAAGACACTAGGGAATAAGCTAAAACTCACAGCTAAGAATGGTCATCAAACATGTACACAATTTGAAAATATTTCGGACAACAGGAAACACTGGTGGCTTTTCGATAATAACTCCCAAGAGTACAACATAGCAATTTCTACTTTCTACCACTTCTAACAGTACCTCTAATTGTACTGCAACTTTAAACCACAGAATAGGTGGGTCAATAACTACAGCTAAAAACTAAAAAAATATTTAAAAACACAGAACTTATAACCAGTTTAAACTTTTATCAATAACAATTCTCAACATCTACTTAACAAAGACAACAGTCTGATACCTAACTTCTTCCTGGGGAAGATTATTATTCTAGCTTTCATAATCTTAACTTATCAACATAGCAAACATTAAAACTGAGAAGTTTTTAAAAAAGAATTAAATACAAATTTAACCAAAGCTGAAGTACCAACTGTAGAACTAAAAGAATTAAGGATCTAACCAAAAACATGTTTCCTTTCAACAAATACCTCATTCTCTCTGCCTTTTATTACTCTAAATTCCTCTTTACTCATAACTGCTAGAATGGAAGAAAATACACTTACTGAGCTATACTTCTTTCTGGTCCTCTGACAGACTAGAGCCCCTTACTAATCAAGGCCCAAACAAAACAAAACAAAATATAATGGTAAAAAAGCTTTCAATCCCAAACAATAGCTCTCATTTATATCAAAGATTATGTGATATAACAATAGCCTAAGAAAACAAAGGATTTGGGACAACTCCTTTGGAGTACATTTATAAGGGACTGATCCCATAAACCAAGTCAGGTGAGCAGGAAAAATAGAGACAAGAATTGTGCCATTCTTCATCAGAAATGCAAAAATTCTAATAGTTTGTCTATACTACCTTCCTTCTGCCTTGACAAACTTACCATAGCCATCATGTCTAAACGAAGAAGGGTGTTCTCCCAAAATGGCTTGTCTCTGGCGACCCTTTCCTCTATCTGACACAAAAGTAGAAACATGGTTTTAACAATTTTGACCCAAGTACTTAACAGAGTTCTCACATGGGAAACACCCATTCAAAACATCCATTACAATTCATAAGAGAAATATGATTCCTGGTTAATGTTAAACATCCATTCATATCCAATTTAAATACAAACACCAAAAGTTTAAGAAAATAATTCTATCTAACAAATTCCACTTAACTTGAGAATATCTTTTTGGCAAATGCCAAATACAATCACACTTTCAAATTAAAGGAAAGAATGGATACTTTTCAGAAGGTGATGTATACAATGCTAGAGTTTGACACTGTACAGAAGTTTTTACCAATACATGTCTTTAAAACAAGCTTTAAGTGCAGTACTTTTGAAAGACAGTACCTGATGCATACTATTAGCTTCAACAGCAACACATTTTCAAAGTGGGCTTCTTTCAAGAAGTTCAGCATAAGCCAACAACAACCTGTATTACATGGTTTCACAATCAGTAAACACAGAGTATTTTGTATGTATATACACATATTTACAAACACCTACTGACTGGAGAGCTGGAAATTTTCACATCACTGGTCCATATTGTGTCATGGACTGGCCATTGTCTATAGACCTTAACACCAGGCAGAACTAGAAGCACTCCCCAAAGTTTAAATATGTCAAGTTAAAGCTAACCAAGGGGGCTACATTATTGGACGAGAGTACTACAATACTCCTAAAGGATAATTTTTATGCTAACTACATTTTTAGGGAAGGCATGCCAATTTTCCCAAATCTGAGACATCAATAAAAAAATTACTTCTAAGTTTCTAAAATAGCACATCCTATGTTAGTAAATTTTAAAAATCATTGTATAATACTTTGGGAAAGTTTGCTGATCAAATTATGGTGTTCAGTAAGATTTTTTTAAATGTATCTAAAGAGTCTGATCATTCTCATCTTTGAAAATTCAAAGAGAAAGGCTTTCTACATATCCTTAGTCACCTAAACAAATGAGGTTTATGGGAGATGAGAAATACTTTAATTTTCACTTCAGTCTACAGAAGTATTGTTTTAATTACCTATTCCAAGTTATCATAGCACTGAAAGGGACCTAGGAGGTCATCTAGTTCAACTTTTATTCAGTGTTAAATTCTCTTTACATCATCCCTGAGACCATCAATTGGGACCATCTAGCCTCTGCTTACCCAACACTGGTAACAAGGTACTCACTACTTTCCCTTACATTTTCAGTTAGTTCTAAATTATGAGAAAATTAATTTCTATATTGTACAGAAATTTGTCCTCTACATATATTCTACTCCATTTAGGGCCTCGCAGCCTTATTCATTACTTAGTCTTCCTCCAAGAACCCTTTCAGATGCTTAGAAGTTATTATGATCCTCCATTTCCCCAAAGTCATTTCTTCTCCAGTCTAAACATTCACAGTTCCTTCTTTACACGGCTTCCAGCATCATCATTTAAGTCTCACTCTTCTTCAATCAATCCAGTCTGCTGTTCCATTCTGCTAACGTTCCTCTGCTTAAGCATGCCACCAAATGGTAAATATAAGTCCTTATCTGATCTAAGAATCTTAAACCAAAACCACCATAAAGTCTTCATGGCTTAGTTTTACTGATATAGTTAACTGTGTGCTATAAAGGAAAGAGCACTGAATCAGGAATCATAAATTTTCAACTTAACCAGTAATTTGCTATATAATCATAGAAATAATCTTCATTCATAAAGTGAAGAAGTTAGAGTAGATGATCTCCAAGGTATCTTTCAGCCAAACATTGTCATTACTTCTCTTGAATAATTTCTCTTCATAATGTATTTCTCATAGTAATTTCTCTTCAATAACTCTCTTTATTGGAAGCATTTACTACCTAATATAAGGTCACATAAAGAAGGGTGAGGAAGAGTCAAACACTGAATATATCGATCTATAAATAGTGGTTTGTAACCTTTCATGGATTCAGTCTGAAATCTGTTGGAAGCTGTGGACTTTTTCTCCCCCAAAAGATGCACACATACACAAGTGTTGCTTAACATTTCTGGAGGGATTCTCTGGAGTCTAGGCTACGAATTCTTTGCACTAAAACGTAATTTGAGCTGAAAAGAACTTTTTGAAATGAGGTTATATTTATAAAATCACTCTTTTTTGGGTAGAAAAAGTTATAATTCAGTATCAACGTGAGTGGAAGCTAAAGTCACTACAAAAAACCAAACTGCCATATGGTATTTGCTATACAGACAAGTATCTACCTGTAAGGAATTAGAAAACAAGAATCCTTTTCCCTTGAAAGCATAAATAACTAAAACTCTGTTTTACCTCCTTTAATTATATTTCCCTATTTAAATATCTACCTTACACATTTCTAAACTTTCTGACTGTAATTCCTTGTATAAAAATCTAAGCTGGCTTTTGTAAAATTCAGACCTTTTAAAAGAATAAACACTATTGGGCTTCCCTGGTGGCGCAGTGGTTGAGAGTCCGCCTGCCTAGGCAGGGGGCGCGGGTTCGTGCCCCGGTCCGGGAGGATCCCACATGCCGCGGAGCGGCTGGGCCCGTGAGCCATGGCCACTGAGACTGCGCGTTCGGAGCCTGTGCTCCACAATGGGAGAGGCCACAACAGCGAGAGGCCCGCATACCGCAAAAAAAAAAAAAAAAGAATAAATACTATTAAAATAAGAAGCATACTACAAATGCTTTAAGAGACATTAAGAGAAATGTAATCAAAACTATTTCAAATGAGTTTAAAAAAAAACTGAATATTCAGTAACTGTAACTTAACAGAAGTGAGAGATTTCTCATCAACCACTTGTTCTGTTGTTTGAGTACTAAGGCTTTGTTTTTCAATACTGTATTCAACTGTACCAAGCCTCTGCCAAGCAGATTTCTGTGATAGTGAAAAATGTGGGGTCCAGCCAAAGCTGCATTACTAAACAAACCTGTCTGCAACCCCATGCATAAGGCAAGATGATTTCCTGAGAACTAAGAATTAAAGGAGCCAATCATCCAAAAGTCCTAAATATTCAAACATGCAAAGGATCACCACACTGTCTCATTTTTTTCTTTTGGCAAGAGTACATGCACTATGGAGTCCCTACTGCCCAAGATATTTTGGATGCCATAAAATTTTTTCCTACTTATACTGACTTCTACAGACACACTCATCTTGGTGAGTTTTTCCAACACATGGTTCAGACACTGATATTGTAGTTGAGATGTAGCCAATACTGCAGCCCCCTTGTTTTTACAAGATCCACATTTTTATTTGTATATTCCAGAATTGCCATACAGTTAGTTGAACAATTTTATCAGTTAAATCTATGCTCATGAAATCTAGCATTTATAAGTTATAGGTGAAAATGCATCTCAAATGAAATGATCCTATTTTCAGATTTATCAAGTTTAAATATATTCTACCTTGAACACACATGGTATTTTCACCTACACTTGAAATGTCAAAATTTCTAGTTACACAAATTAACATGAGTGATAACCTTAAATTGTTACAAAAAGTGACAACTTATAAACAGCCACTTTACAAAAATCAAACCACACAGAAAATCGTCTTTTACATATAATGCATCTTTTCATTATTATGTTATTCTATTCAATGTCCACAATTGAGGGAAAAAAAAAGTAAACTTAAAGTGCAGCAAGTATGCACCTTTCTAATCCTTTTATCTTTAATATCTGTGTGGATTGGTTGAGCATTATAATTCCCAAGACCTGTAGATAAATTGGCCCTGGTTATTTGTCAATTAACAATTTGAATCTAAGCTGCTAACAGTTACAGCAACGGGCATTAAGATTTACAACATTGTTATAAAATCTAGTATCCGTCAGTGAAAAGTTTTAAATTCTACAACTGAAACCTTAAGGGAAGTCAAACCAATATATACATACAACTTGAATAAGTGGGCACAGTCTATCATGGTATTCATCCCATGCAAGTCTGAAGTACTGTTAAGTGTCCTCCTTTAAAAACTTGGGGTGATGGTGCATGCAGTATGCAGTCAAGGTGAATTGCAAGTCTGAGTTTTTCAGAGGGCTTTTTGCTGATGCCGATGTTGTGCGTGATGAAGTGTAGAGTCAGCCTGCTGGAGTCCTCTATCCTTCTTAATGCCTCGTCCAGCTTGGGGGAAAAGTCCTTTCCATAGAGAAGCAGTGTGCAAGTCTGCAGTTTGTAAGTAATATTCTGAATCAGTTTCCTCTCCTCCAAAGAGAGAGAGCTGCTTGGAGAAATGCAAGTCCTTGAACTGCGGGCGTGCCTGTATGTGTGGGCTCCTTGTTGAACTAAATATAAATAACTCAGTACATACCAGTAAGGGGCACTAATGTTCAAGGTTCTTTTCCAGCATTACAAGGTCTTTTGCAACAAAAGCTTCACCAACAAGGTTTTCATCATTTGAATGAACTAGCTCATCTCAGGAAAAAGGACTCTAACTGCATGTAAAAATTTGACAGCAGATGTAAGTACATCTAAAATGCATAAAATACTTACCGCGTCTTCCCAAATATGGTTTAGTGTAGTCCCAACTGTCATTGTCATTCCTAATAACATTTAGACGAGTTGGCTGTTAAGATTAAAAAGAAAGTAAGTTCACATTGTATATCCAAAGCATATATATTTCTTTGGTGAAGTGTTGAAAAAAAATATTTACCCTTGCATATTCAATTTTTAGTGTGCAACATCCAGCATATATATCTGCTCCATTGAGTGCTGCTTTAGCTTTCTGGGCACAAAGGACTGATTCAAACATAAGCTCTATTAAGGAAATTTGGTTTAAGGTGTCCAAAATTTATCATTATTCACTCCATTAAGAAATGGACTGAAAAAAATGAGAAATAACTTTCTCACTTCTGAAAATGCTTTACCAAATAAAATTTCTATGAATTTTAGTAGGAGAATTTATTTTTAAGATCAAGGGTACCAAAGAAAACGTAATACAACCAAAACTACTTATAATACATTAATCCTTCTAGGTCATCAGAAGTACTTTATAACCTGTGGTTTGGGGGTGTGTGGGAGGGAGCATGGAGCATGGTCCCATTCCCTAGCAAAGGCCAGCTTTCTATCTTGAAACAGGAAATATTTTACTCTTTAAGTAGGAAGAACAGGGTTGTCCAGTGGTTAGGGCTCCACACGTTCACTGCCAAGGGCATGGGTTCAATCCCTGGTCAGGAAACTAAGATCCTGCAAGCTGCGCAAGCTGCATGGAATGGCCAAAAATAAATAAATAAATAAAGTAGGAAGAACATTACAAAGAATCAATATAATACAAAAGAAATACTTGATTTTTATATATTTCTGAGAAGGCTGAGTTTATAATCTTTATCTTTCATTTTACTAGTTTTTAAAAATTACTTAAGTTTGTAATTGTTAAAAAAAATTAAAAAATCAAACCACAAAAGTAGTAGGGAAAAAAAAAAAAAAACAACTTGCCAGAGTAAGCACCATAAAGGGTTTGCTATAGGGCTTCCCTGGTGGCGCAGTGGTTAAGAACCCGCCTGTCCGTGCACCACAACTACTGAGCCTGAACTCTAGAGCCTGTGCTCCACAACAAAAGAAGCCACCGCAATGAGAAGCCTGTGCACCACAACGAAGAGTAGCCCCCCACTCGCCACAACTAGAGAAAGCCCATGTGCAGTAACGAAAACCCAATGCAGCCAAAATTAAATAAATAAAATAAATTTTTAAAAAATTAAAAAAAAAAGCGTTTGTTGTATATCCCAACCTTTTTCTATGCATACACATAAGTTACGTCTTTTTAAAATTATTATTTTTTAATGGGATTGTACTATATGTACTATTTTGCAACTTGCTCTTTTTACTCAACGTATAACAAATTTAACATAGGGAAGCAGGTCTTACATAAACCATGACCATTTAAAAGATTCAGTGAAGAAAGGCAAGAAATGGTCTATTAACTCCAAAGTTTTGATACTTCCAAGCTGCCTATTTTAAAGAGAGATTCAGAAAAGTCCATTTGGGAAAAATTTCAAAAAGGTACAAGTGAACATATTATCAAACAGTGTTATTTTTTCCTCATTAAAACAGCAAAGCACGCTGTAAGATGAAACAATGGACTATTTTATGGTAGCAAGTTATTTTATCAAAAATAGTAAAATTCTCTGTGGGTATTGCAGTTTCATTCTTTAAATCAAAGACAAATAGATATAGGGGATGGTGGGGAGAATAAACATCACTTGTCTAGAAATGATTAAACAGGAAAAATTAAGATCTATATTACACAGTATTCACACACATCAATAAAAAATTTACAAATAAAGGATATTCAACCATTGCTTGTATCCCATTTCTCTTGAATATAACAATACGTTGCACTTTTCCAACAGGATTGCATACAGTATATAAAACATCCTATGAAGTAAAGAAAACAAGACTTCATCACATTTTATACTTAGAAAAATAATAAAGCTATACTCTTTTGTTTTACTAAAAAAAAACTGTCAAGACATCATTTCTGTTAAGTATTAATTAAACTTTTAAAAACTGCAACACTTTAATAAATCTAAAGTTATTTCTTCACCTACACAATATACCCACATTAGAGAACTTCCAATGAAACATCTGAAAAGCATTATTACTTATTTTTAATCTCCTAAATGAATCCTCAATTTTTATTTTCTTAACAGGTACCTAAAAGAATCTCTGACAATACACAATTAATAAACCAAAGCTGTAATCACTTTGTTTTTTTCCAAATGTGACTCTGAAATGTTTAATACTATAATCACTTAAATTATAATAATAAATATTTATTAAAGAATAGTAGTAGAACAACTCAGTATTTATTTTCAAGGACAATGGCTATAGATAAAAGACCCAGGGAAGATCATTTATATTGAGTTAAATTTCACCAAACAAGATGCCTGAATCATCTAAGAGAGAACCCTAAATACCCACTTAGGAACAATTCTTCAACTTTCAAAATTCTGAGTACCTACAATTACACAGCCACACCATTAGGTACTAAGGATACAGTAAACAAATCGGAGTACTTGTACTAGTTATATTCTTTCTCCTAAAACACCAAATATTGTAAATATATTAATATTGTTTATTAATAAGTCTATACATATTACAAAAGTAAATAGATACATAATGTCTAAATTTAAATAGTGTCTTATGCTTTAAGTTTATGTCCAAATATCATATACCCTAGAAATCATACTAAATGAAGCTCTTCTTATTGTGATATTTTATTCATTACAAAAATCCAGTGTCCTTATCACTAGTTTATTATTAAACAGTATGTGATTATCATGAAGTAGAAAACTGAACTGGTTCAAGAACATGAATCCTTTTAAATTTTAATATCACTTTTCTAAAGAGTGAAGAAGGGAATTTTTAGGTAAATCAGAGAAGTTTTTAACAAGCTATCTCTAAACAGCTTATAATGATAAATGTATCTTATTGTACTATGGAATTCTGTCACTACCTAGTAGATGCTCTTAATACATGTGCTGGCATATTAGAGAGAGATTTCTTGGATCATTTCCACCAAGTCCGTCTAACGCTTTATTAACAGAAGGAGAGTTAACACTGATGTTAATAAAAAAATTTAATGTGCTTATTTAATTATGACAACTGTGCTTCTGACTTTTTATAGCTTTAGTGCTCACCATGTCTTTGTTCATTAAATTTGATAGTCAAAATTAAAATTAATTTTAATAATTGTTTTTTAAAAATCCACTATTTTCAAATATCTATATGGCAGTGAAGAAAACTACAGATTAGTCACTCAAGACAAATTCCAAAATCACTTTTAATTTAGCTTGTCTTACTAAAATACATACCACCGTAATTGGATAAAGAGGATTCTGAATTGACAGCAGAAGAACTTTGTTGCCTCCTGATGGATCATCAGTATTTCCTGGCCGAGTGATCCTTTTGCTTGTAGAATAGTTGAAAAAAGCCTGCTGACCAGCTATGTACACGGGTTCATCTGCAGCAAACGTCACACATTCTTTGGCACTATCTATGTTCTCAAATTCCACTAGAGCCTGCCGTTTAAAAGGCATCATCATCACATAGCTGAAGGGAGATTGGAAAAGAATAATATAGCAAGTTCAATTAACATTATTTTTCTCAATCAAGTAAAAGCAGACTTTAATAAAAATGTCTCAAATCATACAGATTAGTAGTCTTCACTACCTGTATCCAATATTAGTCAACTCTTAAATTATCCAAATAAATTGTGGTATACCAGGTAGATTGTACATATTTGAAACCTCCTCTTCCTGTGACTGAAAGCTTTTAACTACCTCATGCCTTCCTCAAGCACAATTCTGTTACCAGTTGTTAATAATGCCATCCAGTTTATTCCTCAGGCTGCCACTTCCAAGCAGCATTAGAAAATACCTAGATACAGAAATCAGTAGAGAAACAAGAAGATCCTACTGAGCACAGGGAACTATATTCAACATACTGTGAAAAACCATAATGGAAAGGAATATATATGTATAACTGAGCCACTTTGCTGAACAGCAGAAATTAACACAACACTGTAAAGCAACTATACCTCAATAAAAAAAATTTTTAAAAAAGAAATCAATAGAGATAAAACTCGAGAAGGTTAGCAGATGGATCTCCTCGACAACAGAAACTACCATCTCTATTGAATTTTGCAAACAAGTAACTGCCACACTAAGAAATGACTACACTTCCATTTCTCTTACTAAAAACAGAGAACCAAAAGACAAAAAGAAGCAACTACAAACAGACCAAATTTCATAAAATAATCTCCTCTAAAATTCTTAAATATTTTTAAATATTAAAGAATCCATAAAAAGATATTCACTAGAATATGGTAATCATGGATGCTATGGCCAAGACAATGAAGTATTTACTCTTCATTTTATACTCTTTGGGAAGGGGAATATATTTTAATACATGAAATGAAAAATAAAGAAATGAAGGAAGGGAGGTTAGCGAGAAATCAGAACACATGGATCAGAACAGGGAAACATGTCCTTTATTCACAGGAACAAGGACCTTAAAAATATTTTAAAATACAATCAATGTGCTTTTTATAATAGCAGAAGGCCAGAGAAATAACATCAGGTCAGGTACTCAGTGACAGCACTGCTTCTCAATCAGACATCCAGGACCAACCACTAAACTTCAAAACCTAGTAAGTGTTTCTTAGTAAGAAACAGACCACTTTGTAGCCTGGCAAATTATGTAATTTCTTATGAATTTCAGCTTCCTAATTTATACAACTGGGAGGATTATCATCAAGATTACAGTTCCTGCATACATATTGCTTGCCTTGCCTCAATCATCTTTACATCCTCAGAATCTAGAAATGGAGCCTGGCACATGACAGGTATTCAATCAATATTTGTTGGTCTATGAGGCTTATTAGTTCTCTCAACCCACATCATTCACAATTAAAGAATAAAACACAGAAAAAATAACGCCTGGGATTAGTTTATAAATGCAAGATATAAAGTCCCAGAGAGAAACATTCGTTTTAGAAATGCAAACTCCTAGCTAAAGTTCTAAAGTCTTGCATACAAAAACATAGAAAACCCTGGAATCAGGTCAACGCTCAAGAAATTAAGGAATAATAAATATTCTCCTCTCACAAATAAGTTGTTTTATAGCTAAATGATATCACCAAGTAAATATGTTAATAATGCCCTTTGGCTCTTTGGAAACACAGAAAAATTATAAAGGCCCAAAAATATTTAAATTCTTTATTGGCCTATTAAAATAGACTCACCTGTTTGTAGTAAAAAGTACTGTCATTAACTACTATAAGAAGTAAGCTAGAAGCACAGAGCTAAAAGTTAAACAGGTTACCCAGGAAAAGTGGCATCATATGAAGATAGGGAAGGGAAAATTAGAATGTCACAAAGACATTTTAGAATTCACTTAAAGTGTTTGGCACTTTTTTTTTTTTTTTTTTTTTTTTTTTTTTTGCGTTACGCAGCCCTCTCTCTGCTGTGGCCTCTCCCGTTGCAGAGCACAGGCTCCGGACGCGCAGGCTCAGCGTCCATGGCTCACAGGCCCAGCCGCTCCGCGGCATGTGGGATCTTCCCAGACAGGGGCACGAACCCGTGTCCCCTAGCATCGGCAGGCGGACTCTCAACCACTGCGCCACCAGTGAAGCCCCTGGCACATAATTTTTTTTTTTTTGGCGGTACTTGGGCCTCTCACTGTTGTGACTTCTCCCATTGCGGAGCACAGGCTCCGGATGCGCAGGCTCAGTGGCCATGGCTCACGGGCCCAGCAGCTCCGCGGAATGTGGGATCCTCCCAGACCGGAGCATGAACCTGCGTACCCTGCATCGGCAGGCGGACTCTCAACCACTGCGCCACCAGGGAAGCCCTGGCACATAATTAAAAAAAAATTTTTTTTAAAGCATTAGTATAAGAAAGACTGGAAGACCAAAGAGAGAAAAAATAAAAAGTCTAAAGAACATGGTAGGTAGGGTGGGTGCTTTCAACTTAACAGCTTAAAACATGTTTACTAATTTTTAAATAAAAACAGGAGGAAGCAAGAGATTTACTACACAAATTAGGTCCCAAAAGTTTTGTTTTAAAATTTAAACTGGTATAGCTAATCACTACCTAGCATCCTCTCCTTTAATGAGAGGGGATAAGGGAGGAAAAGCGACTCAGTATGTATTTCTAAATATTCTTTTGATTAAATAAAGACAAAAAAAATAGCAATTTTATTATCCTGACACAACCATTCTCAAGATCTTGTTATAGTTTCTCCTGAACTTCTTTCCTATACATCTAGTTTTTAAGTATCAACTTACTATATATTGAACTTGGTGACTCACCTATTTAAGAAGAGCAGTTTCTTTATAATCTTTATAATTCCCTCCCCCCCCCACACCACTAAATAAATCAACAAATAAAAAAATAGGGAAAGGTTCTATAAATGCAACATTTTGAAGCAAAACACCTACTCCTCATAGGAGGCTCTTCAAGGTTCTTTTAGCTTTAGTAGCAGCCACCTCTTATTCAAGATCATTCCACACAACTGAAACTCCTATTATACATATTTATGCCAATTAAGCTCGTAATTATACACTAATTTGTTCCGATTATTTCATGACTTTTCTAACCACATAACTACCAATCTCGAGGACAGAACGATGTAATATGCAAATTAACTAAATAAAATTCATATATGGAACACATTACCATGGACTAAGTATCGAACAGTATAGAGTCTAAAACTGGGACTTCCCTGGTGGCACGGTGGATAAGACTCCAAGCTCCCAATTCAGGGGGCCCGGGTTCCATCCCTGGTCAGGGAACTAGATGCCACATGTGTGCTGCAACTAAGAGTCCACGAGCTGCAACTAAGGAGCCTGCCTGCCACAACTAAGACCCAGCACAACCAAATAAATAAATAATTTTTTTAAGTATATAAATAAAATAATAAAAACAGACAGGCCACTCAGAAGTAATTCAAATTACTTACAAACTTAAACAAATAGTTCTATTTCTTTAATCCCCAACATTTAGGTCATGGTCATAATTAACATCAAAATATCAATATAGTTATTATTTCCCTGAAGTTTCCAACTGTATTTGCTCATCAACTTGTTTTCTGACATTGCTTTGGTATTTCTTGGCTCTAAGAAAGTAACTTTAAAAACCCTAAATATGGGGCTTTCCCGGTGGTGCAGTGGTTGAGAATCCGCCTGCCAATGCAGGGGATGTGGGTTCGTGCCCCGGTCCAGGAGGATCCCACCTGCCGCGGAGCGGCTGGGCCCATGAGCCATGGCTGCTGAGCCTGCGCCTCTGGAGCCTGTGCTCTGCAACGGGAGAGGCCACAACAGTGAGAGGCCCGCGTACAGCAGAAAAAAAAAAAGAAAAAGAAAAACAAACAAACAAAAAAACCCCTAAATATATAAGAACAGAAGAAAGTAATAATTCAGAGATAACCATCTTTTTATAACTCCATGAGACTGTGCACCACCTAGAAGGTCCTTATAGTGACTGGGTTAGACTAGTACCAACATGCAAGTCTAAATAAATATAGCCTAAGGAGTCTGCTTCAATACTATGTAACTGTCCAGACAAACTTAACTTCCAATATCCACTCCAAATGACTAAGAAGTGATATAGTTATCTTAGTGATATTTCAAGAAATGGGCTTTTTTAATGCCTGTGTGGATTTCCAATTTGTACCTCCAAGGATCAACAATATGTTAACAGTGGTTTCTGAGGTACATAAGTTAAGGGTAACAAGTTTGCTAAGTCATCCATCTCTCGATGAGGTCACCAAGGAAATTAATCAAAAAGATCCCATGATGGAAGGTAACACAACCCCTACTCCTTTGAAGCAATGATTCCTCTGTTGAAACCTCTGATCACTCCCTCCCCATCTATTTATTCACCATCCTTTCAATACTCAAAACTCCACATAAATTTTTATAAATTGAAGCAATCTCAGCAAGTATATTGAAATTTCTCTATTTACATATTATGACTTAGTCTGTGTCTGATGCCTATAACAAAAACCCCAAATGTACTCATCAATGGAAAAAATAATAATAAAATAAACTCTAGATTATCCATACTAAGAAGAGAACAGCCAGGCATATTCCAAAAATAATCTACAAAATGTTTTAGAGTGTCTATTTTTGCAGCAGATTCACTTTTCTAATTATATATTTCATTTAAGTCAATATTCTTAAGTACACACCAGCTGTGGAAAAAGGAGGAGCCTGAGTGAATATAAAACACAAAAGGAAGACAAGCTAGGATAAAACACTGACGCTCATGATCTGCATAAGAACTCACAGCAACACGCACCTAAGCAAATAATGCCTACCCTTAATCTACACACTTTTCATTGCCAACTAATTCTTAAATAGTTCAAACAAAACAAAACAAAACAAAATCAGTATTTAAGTACCACTATTTGAAATTCTGAAGATGAAGGGCATAATTAACTCAATGGTTTAAAAGCAGCGTTTAAGAAGGAATCATGGATTCATTTGAAAATCAGATGAAAGATGCAATAATCAATTTTACATACAACCTGGTTGAGGAGTGAGAGGGGATCATGGATACACAAAAATTCATCCATGCATAATCCCAGAAAGCCTCAGAAGGCTTCAAAGATATACGATCATAGGCAAACAATATATACTATGGTTAAACATCAAGGCTTATAGCAAGCAAGCAAAGTTTGTTCTACCATACTGTTTTCACAATCTGTATGAAGTCCCTATTGGCCTTACCATATTGTCCCAAATTTTTCCAGAGCCTCCACAAGGTCTGCTTCCACCACAGATTCACAGAGTCCTCGAACATGGACAACGGGTGAAACAGAAACTTTATGATGACTTCCACCTGCCTCCTAGCAAGATAAAATAATTTCTAGTTAAAAACTTTAAAAGTCTAAATAAATTGCTCTTTTAGTAAACCCATCTCTGCATTAAAAAGCAAACATTAAAAAAAAAAATCCCAAACCAAACTGCAATTCATAAGTTAGCGAAAGGACCCGAGAGTAAAATCACTAATTAAATGTTTGGCATGAAAATTCTGATTTCTTAAAAGGGAGCATTCTCTCTCAATAAGAACTACAGATAAGTTATTTAATAACTCATTTCAACTTCAACTTACATAATATTGTACATCAACTATACTTCAATAAAAAAATAACCTTCAACTTCAAGAAAATCTCAGAAAAAAAGTCAGCAGATACACAGAGCATGCTACATGCTACAATTGGAAACATACTTTATATTCATAATTTCACTTCCATAAAAATCAAAATCTCAAGAAGACCAAATGAACAAAAAGTCCCAATTAAAATTTCTTCTTTAATATAAAGATTATATACTTTATTTTTCCTGCAATATAGATTAATATCATCATTTGTCCTTGTTTAATTGGTTACCTAGTCCCACAATAATTTGAAGTTACTCAGTACACCTGACAACTTAAATTTATACAAGATACCATCTTTGCTGATGAACAAGGAGTACTCAAAAATACAAGCCTTGGGAAATTTCCTGGCTGTCCAGTGGTTAGGACTTGGTGCTTTCACTGCCAGGGCCTGGGTTCAATCCCTGATTGGGGAACTAAGATCCCACAAGCCGTGTGGCACAGCCAAAAAAAAAAACAAACAAACAAGCCTTCCTGGGCTTCTGTGAAGTACTGTGTATCTTTGAGTATGCCCAGCAAGAAGTTTTAAAACATATGGTCTTAAACTTTATTTTAAAAGGGACTATGTAGGAGAATTAGCTTGAAAATGAAAATAGCTCTCATTTACTTATTCAAGTTCTATTAAGACAAAGATCTGTATTTACAACTAGCCATTGGGTACCTCTCTTGCATCACTTCAGAAATGACCTCCATAAAAAATGAAATCTTGCCATTTGTGACAACATGGTTGGATCTAAAGGGTATTATGCAGAATCTAAAAAACAAAATAAAGCAACAAGCAAAACAAAACAGACTCACAAATACAGAGAACAAATGGGTGGTTGGGGGGAGGGATGTGAAACAGGTGAAGGGGATTAAGAGGTACAAACCTGCAGTTACAAAATAAATAAGCCATGGGATGTAATATACAGCATAAGGAATATGGTCAATAATATTATAATAACTTTGTATGGGACTGATGGTTACTAGACTTATGGTGATCATTTCATAATGTATGCAAAGTCAAATCACTATGCAGTACACCTGAAGCTAACATAATATTATATATCAACTATATTCCAATTAAAAAGTAATTTCTAAAAGGAAAGAAATGAATTCCAAGTACAATTCACACGTATACCAAAAAAATCTATTAAAGGAAAGGTTTTTTCCTCCTATAAACAGGAAAAAAGGGTTTTTCCTCCTAATCTAAAAACACAAATATTTTACCATTAAAACTTAAGAATCATTTTAGGAACATTAAATCCCTTTTTGGCTATTTTTAAAGACTCACCAACTTTGCTTTATTATCATAAAGACTGTTAGAAAATACTGTAACAGTCTTGTGCCATGCCAATAAAAAAATGTCCGAATTTTAAAATAGAACTAATTTAAGTATATAAAGTAACCATGAGACTATTCTTACACTCTTGTCAAATCCAACAAATAAATTAAATCCTTTGCAAATACTAATTCAGTCCTTGGAATTTTATTTGAATTGCTTATGCTGAGTTTTTTCTATGGTTCAACAGATATTCATTACATGCCACTAAGTCTGAAATGAACCATTCTGATTGTACCCTATGTATACCAACACTTTATTAGCAACTTTAACAAATGCGACCGCCTCGGTGAAACTCAACAACCAAATGTACATTATCCTCATTAAGCTCTTAATTACTGGATGACAATAACACAGGAAGAAAGCTCTAAATAATACCTAAAAACCTAACTTAGAGAAAACATTTAAAGTATAAATAATAAGTTTTACTCTAAAAATAATTAGACAATAATAAACTACAAGAAATAAGACAGTCATCTCCTTTGGTCCTCAGAAATGAGCTAGCAAAGGTAAAAATGCAAAAGAAAATTATATTGGCCTGGGCTCCTCCAAAAGTAAAAAATAGTGGAAGGAAAATTTCAGACTGAGAGTAAAGACAACAACCAAATGCAGTATGTGAGCCTTCATTTTACAATTGATAAAAACTGCTACAAAAGACATCTTAGGGAAAATTGGAGAAATTGAATTATAAACAGGATATTACTGAGTTAGCCAAAAAGTTCATTTGGGTTTTTCTGTAAGATGTTTTTGATTGTCTTAGGTACCATTATGATGGCAATAGCTATATGAAAAGAATATCCTTATTCTTAGGAAAACTGTGATATTTAGGAATGAACTATCATGGTGTCTCAACTTGCTTTCAAATAGTATAGAGAAAAAAAGTATGTATATAAATATATACACATATAGAGATAAAATCCCAAATGGCAAAATGTTAAAAACTGCTGAATCTAGGTGAAGGGCATATGTAATTAAATATTTTACATAATAAAAAAATTGGGAAATTATTGTATAATACATTTAAGACCTACGAAAAGGTATGAAGAATATAAAAATATTCATTAACTCACTACCCAGTTTAATAAATAAAACACTAGGAAGAGGGAGCTGAACACATCTCCTCTTCCTACCTCCCTTCCCAACACAGAGAACCACTATCCTGAATACAGTGCTAAAAAATGAGTACTTTTCAAACTGGTCTTCTTACAAAGAAATGGATTATAGGATCAATTTTAAAAATCTCTCAAAAGATCTGATTTTAATACATTACTACTTAATTATATTTCTTAAATGAAACAGATCAAGATTTAAGTTATTCTTTAAAAGCTGAAAGATGTTAAATGCAATCAATATGGTACTCAGGGGGAGATATGATTATCTCAACCTCAAGGATGAGAATATATCCCATACCCTCTGTATTTCCCTTATTCCCACTCAATGACTCTGCCTTTCGTGAGTTTATCTACCTTGATATTTCTCTATTTTTAAATTATGTCCCCTTTTCTTTTTTCTTTTCTTTTTTTTTTTGCGGTACGCGGACCTCTCACTGTTGTGACCTCTCCCGTTGCGGAGCAACAGGCTCCAGACGCGCAGGCCCAGCGGCCATGGCTCACAGGCCCAGCTGCTCCGCGGCATGTGGGATCTTCCCGGACCGGGGCACGAACCCGTGTCACCTGCATCAGCAGGCGGACTCTCAACCACTGCGCCACCAGGGAAGCCCTGTCCCCTTTTCTTGAACTTAAAATTTTCTCATCCTTTCTGTAGTTTATTTAAAAAATTAAAAAACCCTAGTGTTGTTTCCAAATATAAAACTGATATATTAAAGTTATCTATTCAAACTATATTTTCACCACCCCTCTTTTTCCCCACAAATACTAACATGTTTCTTTTTTTATAGATTTATTTATTTTGAATTTTATTTATTTTTTTACACAGCAGGGTCTTATTAGTTACCCATTTTATACATATTACTGTATATATGTCAATCCCAATCTCCCAATTCATCACAACAATAAATTTATTTTATTTACATTTATTTTTGGCTGTGTTGGGGTCTTCGTTGCTGCCTGCGGGCGAGCAGGGGCCACTCTTCACTGGGGTGTGCAGACTTCTCATTGCGGTGGCTTCTCTTGTTGCCGAGCATGGGCTCTAGGCGCACGGACTTCAGTAGGTGTGGCTCACAGGCTCTGGAGCACAGGCTCCGTAGTTGTGACGCATGGGCTTAGTTGCTCCATGGCATGTGGGATCTTTCCCGACCAGGGCTCGAACCCGTGTCCCCTGCATTGGCAGGCGGATACTTAACCACTGCGCCACCAGGGAAGCCCCTAACATGTTTCTTAAATCAACATTTTATCTCTACCTATACTATATGGTGGTGATAAGAAATCTGAAATCATCTTAAGAGCTTCTTTTACTACCCTAAAATTACCTCCTGTAAGCATCATACTATGCATCTGAATCTTAAATTGGTGAATAGTCAGTATTGTTTACTCCATCCATATATTAATACTTTGACCACGTCTTCTAAAGCTTAAGGAGTATTTTTTAATCCTTTCTCATACAGAAGCTCAAATTCTTTCCATTTCAAATGTTTAATTATCTAGGCTCTCTCCTGGTCTATTTATATCTATTATTTATCAGACTAGAAACAATATTCCAAATAAGTACCCAGCAAATGGAGGCATACCTGCAATTTCCGTATACTTTTTTCTTTTTTAATTACTCAATCCCTTCTTTAAGTAAACTGGGTCAACTATAATGAAGACATTATTTGGTCCTCACTGCAAGCTACAGACCAGTTACAAACCCCCAGCCCCTCTTCAAAGGCTACCTCAAAGACAAACTCCAATAACATCCATCTTGAATGCCAATTTTGACGACTGCAGACTGAAAACCAGGCTTAACTAAAGAGAAGGGAAGCTCAGAATAGAATAGAATATAAATGAAGCTTCCATATGAGAGGAATGAGAAGGGCCCATTAAAGCTCTCGATATAGTAAAACTGTAAACTCACAAAGGCAATGCATAATGTCCTCAGGCTTTTTGTTTTCCCAACATCTCCACGCATAACACGTGCTCAACAGCCACTGAACAGCCTTTTCTATCCTCCTATAAATATAATATATAAAAAAGACCAAGCTCAAATTCAATAATTCATCCTCCAAAACCAAACGTGCACAGATCCACTGCAAGTGATTATCAGCCTCTCCTTAATCACCTCCAATGACAGGAAAACACACTACCTTGTGAGACAATCTACTATATTTTTAGAAAGTTCTTCATAATATGCATCCAAATCTGTCTCCCTGTAACTTCCTACACAAAATGGCCTTTGAAGTCAGACAAGCGTTTGAATATTTGGACATTTACTGGCTGTGCGATCTTACGCTACGCTACTTACTAAACCTTTCTGAACCTCAGTTTCACTTTAAAAAAAATAAAACAGGGCTGCCCTGGTGGCGCAGTGGTTAAGAATCGCCTGCCAATGCAGGGAACACGGGTTCAAACCCTGATCTGGGAAGATCCCACATGCCGCGGAGCAACTAAGCCCGCGCACCACAACTACTGAGCCTGCGCTCTAGAGCCCACGAGCCACAACTACTGAGCCCCCGTGCTACGACTACTGAAGCCCGCGTGCCTAGAGCCCGTGCTCCACAATAAGAGAAGCCACCGCAATGAGACGCCCACGCACTGCAATGAAGAGGAGCCCCCGCTTGCTGCAACCAGAGAAAGCCCACACACAGCAATGAAGCCTCAACGCAGCCAAAAAAAAAAAAAAAAAAAATTTTAAATAAATAAAAAATAAAACAAAATCTTCATCACTTAAAATTACAACAAATAGGACAAATATGAAATGTCTAGCACAGTGCTAGATGTTGTTATTAACAGGGTTCGGTAAACATTAATTGCCACCTCCTGTCCTTATCTTCATTTCCCTCTGCTACATAACCTTCCTATAATTTGAAATGATTTCTTAAATCACACCTAAGTTTACCCTTCAGGCTAAATGTCCCCCAGAGTCTTCTGTCATTCCTCTTATGATATGATCTTGAGTGCCTTCTCTATTCTGGTAATCATTTTCTGGATACATTAGAATTTATCAAAGTACTACCAAGAAATGAGTACAGATTTCCAGATACTTAAGATTATCCCCCCTTTTACTTTGGATACTTCACATAGATCAAGGACAAACTAGTTTTAAGGGACAGCTGCAAATAGCTTTTAACTCACACTATACTTAGAGTTAACTAGTACATGGTTTTTCTTTTTTTTGTTTTAATATTTATTTATTTATTCAGGCTGTACCGGGTCTTAGTTGCAGCATGCGATCTCTGAGTTGCAGCATGCATGTGGGATCTAGTTCCCGGACCAGGGATCAAACCCAGGCCCACTGCACTGGGAGCACAGAGTCTTACCCACTGGACCACCAGGGAAGTCCCGGTTTTTCTTAAAATTAAACAATCACATCTCTTTACTTGATCTTTTTCTTAATAGAGCAGATCCAAAACACAGGAAACCCTTTAATTTTCCTATCCTAAAATGTTTTAAGGAACATTTGATCACATAACAAAAATAACTTTGATTCAAATAACTTCTTAAAAAGTAATCTTTATTTTTTCTGCTCATGTGGTAGAAATCCTTTGGTTTTGCCTACCTAAAACTCCTTCCCCCTTCTTGTGGCTGAACACAAAAACAAGCAAACGAACAAACAAAAACTCCTCAACCTCATATTATTCCACTGGTATTCTCAGTCACACAGTCGTAACTCCCCAACTTCAGAGGTAGTCCAGTGACTAGTTGGGGGTAGGGAGATATAAAAAATGGCTGATCAGAGGGGATAGCTATGGACTCTGAGGGAGAGACTGTTCTTCTTTATTTACTAGCTATAAAAATGTAAGCCTAGCTTTATCACTACATAGAGGAAACAGAGCTGAAACATGGAAAGAGACAGAATCTAGTCCCTATGACATCATCTAAAACCTTCGATCCTGCCATGCCTAAAACTAATGCTACAACTTGGCATTCATAGTTATTCGGGCCAATAAATTCCCTACCCCTGCCCCCTTTTTGTTGTTTAAGCTCATCTTGAGTTGGTGCTGTGGCTGCAACTGCAAGCTTTGAAAGTTGTATTCAATTTCATAGAGGGAAAATATATATTTTCACTCCTTTATAAAATAAAGCACTAAATGATGTAGAATCACAGATTTTTAGATATGGGATTTTTTTTGTAAATTATATCCCATCACCAAGAACAGCACCTAGCACATGACAGGGCTCAAGTATTATTTTTTTAATGAGCTAAGAGATCACAGTGATCATCTAATCCAGCCATCTCATGTGATAGGTAGCAAGTTGAGTTCCAAAGAGGTTAAGTCACAAAGCATGTTGGTAGCAGAGCCAAGACACCTGCTCTGGTTGGGCTTAGGGCTCTATTAACAGCACTTTTCACTATATGTACTAACATGAAGAAACTGTCACTTGTTAAAACCAAAAGATAGTAAAACCTACTACTTTTCATTTACTTCCCAAAACTAAGCCTAAAATTCTCACTCTACTGCAGCAGCTCAGCTAAATAAGACACAGGACATTACCGTTACAGAAGCCTCAAGGCTCTGGCACTTACCTCTGAGGTACACACCACAGTGTAGTTACTATGCTCACTGTCACAGTCTCTAAACTTTTCCTGTGGGAGCTAAGCTAACAAAGTGCCTTCATCCCATCTCCCATTCTATATTCATCCCAATAAGCCATCATAATAGTCTTATCATCTCTGTAATTCAGATCATTAAAGTTTAACTATATCTTAAATTCAAACTAGATTCTCTATATAATGCATATTCCTTTGTTTGGAAATCCTAGGATCCATATTTTTTATCTTGGCATTTTGCCATCTTACAAGTCTATTTATTAAAAGTTGAGAAACTTAAATTTTCACCTCATCAGCAATCACTTTAACAATCTTTGATTTGCCTGTTTAGTCACTAGCAGAATAGAGTAAAAGAAAAACTTAAGTCTCTAAAATGCATTAGTACTCCATAAATTTTTATTGATACCAATCTCTATAAAAGCAGACTTTTTTTTGTAAGTAAACTCCCAACTCAGTTCCTCAATCGGTTTTGCCAAGTGAAGTGCTAATATTCAGAAGTCAAGCTGCTTTCATAAAAGTTAGCAGATACAGAAGTTTACTATTATGATCTTGAAGATCATGCCTGTTAAATTTAAGAACACAATTTACTCCACAAGAATAAAGTAATTGTATAATACATAGCATGAACCTCCATAATTAAGCTTTGTTCAAAATGCAGCCCAAAGAATTTGAAACACTCTGTGAGTTTTTGCTCTTCAAATTAATACCAGAAGACACAAATTTGAAGAGTGTCTTACTTCTCATATCCAAACTACAAACTCATTTCTCTTTACACCTTAAAACATCATTCACAATTCATCCTTAAATCAGGAGCATTTGTAGAAACAGTTTTTCTTAAATACTCACATTCCTCTTTAAATCTAGTTATTATTAAATAACTCAAGGAAAATGAAAAGCCAAACAATGTAAATCATTGAAGTCTTACTGTACACTTTTACAAACTTCCAACTAGCATTGAAAGAATTACCTATCATTGTACTTGATCTGCATTTACTTAAACACTTTGTACAAAGGGGCTGGGCTGAAGTTGAGTCAAATCCTTTTCCGTTAGATGAATTACCATATTTCTCGATGATGACGCACTAGACAGTAAACTTCTATTCAGGGCATTCCTGTCCTAGTAAAATTTATTATGCACAGGTTTCCATAGTTGCAATGATTTCAAACAAGTACCCAAAATTACACGAAGAAAAATGTTTAAAAACAGGAAAAATAATCCTTCATTAGATTTCACAGTACAATACTGGTTCTACTGTTAAATAAAAGCAATTCACCCGCTCCTAAGAAAAAACAGCAATAAGATAAACAAAATTTGAATTTATAACTCAATCTGCATACATTAGTTCCTGCCTGGGTAATTTAAAAGCTGCATGACATTAATCACTGAACTACAACTTCAGGTATGGAAAACGTGAAGTTCAACTTTCACATTTTAGATTGTAAGAGAACTCAGAACAGTAGTTAACTGACTTTCCCAAGGTCACACAGACTGTATGCTAGCTAAGACTCCTGACTCTCCCCAAGACCTGTCCAGTGCTATTTCCACTGCTAAATACAATTCACTTTGGATGTATTAATTATACATTATTTTCTTCCCAACATCCAAAATAATACTATTGGCTTAATATTTAATGTTTTCAAAAACAACTTTTGTAAACTGGTTAAAGTATCTTTCCAAGACACTTAATGTAAGACATTTCATGCTACTGCATAAAAACTCGAGCAAATTTTTGGCAAAAGAAATACACTGATCCAATGCATCTAAATATCAGTTATAAGAGTCCAATATTCCAATTGTGTTTTCAATTTCCACAATGGAGTTAGCTTTGAACTGAAACTTCCTAAGAAAAAATGCACTTTCTTTATTCACACTTTCAAGTTGCATTTTGAATACTCCAAATATTTAGGAACAGAAGTAGAAAGCAATATCTAGCCATAATAAAACTATTTTTGGGAATTCCCTGGGTCCAGTGGTTAGGACTCTGTGCTTCCACTGCAGGGGGACACGGGTTCGATCCCTCATCAGGGAACTAAGATCCCACATGCAGAGCAGTGCAGCCAAAAAAATAAATATTATAAATAAAAATAAAATTTCACTTAAAAAATAAACTATTTTATTTAGAGGAAGAAGAAGCTCCTTTTTAAAATGTGTTGCAACATTATCGTATTTGTAAACTCTAACACCGGGGATTACTGACCAGAATTTTTTACAATAAAATGCAAACAAGAGCTAAAAGACTTCTAATTTCCCTCTTATTAAAGGTGAAAAACATTTTAATCTAATATTAGAATATATGTGCACTATTTCGTAAATTTCGGGTTAAGTTTGCTTTAAAAAAAAATCACAATTAGAATGTGTTAAATGTTTAAAGAACATCCAGTCATTAAAACAGCTTAAGCGCACCAAAAAGGGCAAAAACGTTTCCTTTGCTTTGTTTCCTTAGTTTCCATCCAGCTGAAGCTGAGTTGCCACTTGCTGTGGATAAAACGATTTTCACATTCCTTCTGCCTCCATCTAAGCTTTCTGATGAGAGAAACAAGAATCTAGGAACGTGTGTTTGATGCAGTCCTGAGTTCAGTTCTTTTTGTGGAACGAATTGGGAACACACTGCCCATGAAGAACTGAGGTGATTTTAAGATTTCGTTTTACTTGTAAGTAGGCGTGTGCGAACACCTGCCAACGCATTTTATTTTTAACCGAAGAGCTAAACACTATACTAAGCAATCATCAGGAAACTGGGGAGCAAAGCGTGCGCGCCAGGCCTGCCAAGAGTAAAAAATTTTTAATTAAACCTTCAGGGGAACTGGGCGGTGAGTCCCAGAGCTTAATTTGTCACTTAGCGGCGGCTCTCCTCAGGACCCAGGCGAAGAGAGCCCTGGGCGGAACCAATGCCACCATCCCGTGATTGTGACCAGCGCGCGGATGCTGCGGGCAGGGGGCTGAAGGGAGCGGGTCGTCAGACGCCGGCCAGCCGCCCGAGGAGTGAAAACTAACAAAGGGCTAATCGCGCACCAGAGCCCCCCGGAGCGGAAGCAACGCCTCCCCGCCGCCCCCGCCCCGCGACCCTCCCCAAGTTCGGGCCGGCAGAGGACTCGCTGCGGGGCCTGCGGCCAGGCCGGGACCGGATCCGCGGTCGGGTTGCTGGAAACAGGTAGGGCGAAGAATAAAAGCCCCAAAGAGAAGAGCCAGCGCTTCCCGACCCGATCAGCGCAGCGAAAAGGGAAAACGAGGAGGGCGGGAGGCCCCGAGGCCGAGTCCCTGCCGCTGGGCCCTGCTTCCCGGGGAGCCGCCAGGCACGGCGGTCGGGGCGCCGCGCTTTGTTACCGGCTGTGAGAAGCTCCGGCCGCCGCCACCGCCGCCGCTATCGCCCCCGCCCCGGGGCGTCGCTTCCCGGCGGTTCTCGCCTTCCTCGGCCGAGTAGTCGATCTCCCCCTCCTCAGTCTTGAGGCGCTTGGCCTGGCTCTCGTACTCCCGATCCTCCTCGTACGTCTCCCTGGGGGAGGATGAAGAAGAGGACATGGCGGCGGCCGGAGGGACCGGCCGGCTAACGGGTGGGGGTGGCGGCGGGGCGCGGGCCTCGGACGCCGCCGGCCAGTCCCCGTCGCGGGCAGCGCCTCTTCAGCGAAGGTCTGCGCGGCCCGGCTGTGCGCGTGGGCCGCGCGCCCAGAAGCCGGGTGGGTGCGGAGAGTGCGCGGGATGAGGAGGGCGCCCCGGGAGGAGGCTCCGGAGCGGCCGCTCCCCTTTATCACGGAGCCAACATTCAGCCTCTCCCTCCTCCTCCGTCTCCGCTCCCAGTCCCGGGGAGCAAATCTAAGGATGGGGACGCGACCGTGGCTTCCGGTCTTCCCTCCTCCCCTAATCCACTCCTCGCCGCCCAGGCCGAGCCTCCACCCCCACCTTCGCGGCCGCCTTGCAGGATCGAATCCAGCCTCAGCCCGCGGGAAGCGCCCCCCCCAAGCCCGGGCCTCGCTCCCTATTGGCAGAGAGAAAAGTCGACCAGGCTTCCAATTGGCTGCAAGGGCTGTTCGTCAAAAGCCGCCCACGGCCCGGCCTCGCCCCTCTCCCTGCACCTTCCGAACTCTCAGCTGGTTTGCTAGTCCTGACCGCTCAATGCCCGCAGCGTCCGGATCTGGAGCCGTGGCTAGCCGACGGCCATTAGCACTGTTGGGCCAACTGGAGGTGAGGCGCGGAGTGAACCCCGGCGGACTAGGAGGCGTGCGGTGGGTCCAGGACTGCGGTGTTAACCGCCCTCCCGTTAATTTAAATGCTTTTATTACTTCTCTTCAAAAGAGAAAATCCCTGCAGAGACATCTCGCAGCCCTGAAACTACAGGCTGTGAGGGGAGAAAAGGGATTAGAATCGTGAAAGTAGCCTTCTCCCTATGTTGTGTGAAAAATCTGATACAAGTGGATGGACTCTCTCCCCGCCCCTAAGTAGATATTACAGAACACTCAACATTTACTGAGGTGCAAGTGTGAAGAAAGCCGCTCGTTTGATCGGTTAGCACTCGGGTCTTCTGGACCCTTCTTTCCTGACAATTACGGGAGACTTGTATCAAGTCCCAGCTCCCATTAAATGTGTTTTAAACCTTCCACATAAAGTTTCTTCCTGCATGCCAACCCCTCCTTTCTAGGCGATTTATTTCACACCATTTATTATTATTTCACACCATTTATTATTATTTCGATTATTTCACACCATTGAAAGATATGAAAGCCTATCAAAAGTGTTTGTCCTTTGGACCACACACAGCTCATTTCCTCTGTGGAGCCCTGAGGCCTCCGCGAGCTTCTAGTTACTGCCCTCTCTTTTTGCAACAGGGCCCTTTATACCCACCTACTAGGATGTTATTTTTTTCAAGACTAGAAGCGTTTGGAGACAGGAACTGTGTGTGCTCTTTTCATCTTTGCAAACACAGTTCCTGTACAGTCCCGGGCGCAAGTTCCCTGCTCAACAAGGCTGAACGAGTGGGCCTTGGGAAATAAAGGTCCAGTGTCAGAAGAGGAACTGGCAGATCTCATGCAACCTAGCTGCCCTCTGTGACTCTAACCCTTGGAGGATTGCCGAGGATCAAGAGTCACTTAAGTGTTTCTAATGTCCTTGTCCCTCAGATGCGTCCCTAAGTGTGGCTCTTCCTTTCCTAATGGGGTGGATTTTTCCCTCCCCCAGCCTATTGTCGCTTCTTTCCAAAGCTATTTCCTCCCCCCCCAAAAAGCCATTTGTATTTATTGCTGACAGTGCTTTAACCTACGTTTGTTTTGTTACTTTTATAATTTACACTGCCTGTCGTTTCGGAATCCATTTGCAAGCTTCTTTACAACACCGTACAGCTATAATCAAATTCGTGTGCGCCTGCAGGTGTACACTGACAAAATAGAACTAAAAAACAACTCGAATTTTATTTTTCTAAATTATGATAAAATGGAAGTAGAAGTATCAAAGAGGGAGCTGCAGAGCTGGGTGCAGATGAGGAAATGTTGCCAGAGCACTGGGAGCAGTGAGCAGAGCTGAACGGCCTTGTACAAACTTCCCAAATATTTTGTGTGATAGTGAAAATATTTAAAATTCTCAAAGCCTGCATCCAACCTATGGATTATACCAGGTTAAAATGCAGCTCTCACACCAATCAATTGGTAAGGAAGCCCAGCCTGGCTGAACCTTGCTACTATACTCAGCGTTTACTTCACTAAAAGTAGGTTAGAGTCAATACGTACTAGTATTAAACTTAATTCTTTTTTCGGACAGCTCAAATCAAGTTGTTAATTTAAAAGACTAAGAAGTAAAACTCAGGAAGCTTGTTTAAAACTCATCCGTTAGTACAGTGACCTTTGAGCTTATTGCAGATGAATTGTTCAGTGACAGTAATTTCTTAGATATGGAAAAGGCTAACTAGCTCATCACTAAAACATGAGAAGAGCTAAATAAGGAGGGCATAAATTATATTCTGCACGATTTAACTTAGATGAGATCAAGAAATTACACACTTCCCAGTTAGCCAGAAATGCCTTTAAAACTCAGAAACAGCTCCTAAATGCGTGCAAATAATCAGTTACTTAGCTCAACCTGGAATCTCTTTTTTGCACTACTGTACATACAGCCTCAGGCCTTTGGTAAATTGTCTGAATGCTTGATTGGATTGGCTGCTGTTGATTGGGGTAGGCAATCAGCCATGAATTCCCATTGACGCAGCAGCTCGAAGGGGACTTAGGGGTTATACTAGAGTGAGAGAGAGCTCCAGCGAAGGTCTAGGGAAACTGATAGTCAAGGTCCTTTATAATCTAGCCCCAAATTGCCCTTCAGTTTTAAACCTCATTGCTGACCTATGTAAAGTAATTTATAAGACATTGTGCTGGGCGATGAAGAGACTAGAAAAATATATGAGCTGGCTTCTGTCTTCTTTTTTTAAATTAATTAATTTATTTTTATTCTTGGCTGCGTTGGGTCTTGGTTGCTGCGCGCGGGCTTGCGCACGGGCTTTCTCTAGTTTCAGCAAGCGGGGCTACTTCTTAGTTGCTCCGCGGCATGTGGGATCTTCCCCGACCACGGCTCGAACCCGTGTCCCCTGCATTGACACGCGGATTCTTAACCACTGCACCACCAGGGAAGTCCCTGGTATCTGTCTTCTCAAAGCTTGCCATCAGGTTGAGGAAACAGGGCACATACCCAAGAGAGGCTACAAGGCACATCTAACATACATGTAATAACAGCAGCCACTTACAATGTGCCAGGCACTGTGCTAACCACTGCAAGTGTCATGTCAATAAATTCTGACAAAAGCCAGAGGCATTATTATTACTATGGCCGTTGTACAATTATAGAAAGTCTAGGAGAAGTTAAGAGACCTGCCCTAGAGCCACAGTTAGTAAACTAGAGAGCCAGGACTGGAACCCAAGCATCCGATTCCAGAGCCAGTACTCTTCGTAGAGAAGAATGATGATTTAAGTATTGCATTGTTTACTGCCACGGACATACAGATCAAATTTAGAATCATTTATCATGATACTTATTCATTCATTAATTTCTACTAGAGCTTATACAGCTATAACTCTGGGAAGGCATAAATAGGTTATAATTATCAGTTTTTTCGTTGGTATAATGAAATTCAATTAGCTTCCATAGGAAATTTTAAATATAATACACTGTTTTAGTGTTCATTTTAAAATGTAATTTCTATAGACAAGGCGCAGAAATAAAAAGGAAATTCTCACCATTTTCTGATGGATGCATCGTTTGAACAACTAGAGATGCAAATTATAAGATATTCATACCCAAACTCAATTTCCAATATTGCTATTTCACTTAATATACAAAACTTTTGTTTCCTGCCTCACCTTCTGCAAAAATCAAATAAAACCTTCAGCTTACTTGTGAGCAATATTTCCAAAGGATTGGAACCCTAGAGATGTATTTTAATTAAGACATGTTTAACATGAAAGAACAAAGTCCATTCAGAGACAAATCAATTAGTTCCTATGAAAGTTTGTCAAATCCAGAATATACTATTTGTGATGATACCACTTTCCTTGTTAGAGATCACCAAGAAGGAGCACTATGGTGCTTTTACCCAAACTAGCCCCTTTAATTCAGTCCACATTTGATTAGTTATGGTGATAAGACACCAGCGTTCCAGGAGGATGCACCCTGCAGGAAGTGCCTCAAGCACTATTAGCTCACTGTGTAGTCAAGTGTAACCACAATGGTATTCTCTTTCAGATGCTGTTATCAGGCACATCTGCTTTGGGTCTGGAGCTGCCACTGTGTTTGGCCTCTTCAAAAAAATAATAATTTGTGACAGATCTGCAAAAATAAATATATTGACCCTAGAAGGATATCTGGTATATGACCAGACAATGACAGGTAAAATTCATATTCTTGTTATCAGTTATAACCACTTACCTTTAGTCTTAGAAATAATATTTATTTTCACCTTTTTCTTTGACTCATATAAATTGATAGTGTTTAGACATCTTTAAAAATAATTGTAATAAATAAAAAGAGTCAAATCATAGCATCCACTGTTTAGAGTAAATAGAATTTATCAAAGTAAATTCATCTTGCATATGAAAATATAGGTAAAATTAACCGGTAGCTGCTCAAACGTTTAACAAAAACGTATTAAGTGCTACAGACCACTCCCAATTATAAGTGATCAGTAGCATGTAATAACTTTTTGTTATATGAGCTCTCAGTTCTCCTTTTCTTTTTAAATTTGAGTAAAAAAATATCTTGGGTATGGCCCACCCCCCCCATCAAGGAAGTTTCCATGGTAAGCAAGTCACTAATAACCTCATCCTTGCCTGATTGTCGATGTTGAGACCAGTATAAAAATGACAAGGAATGCTAACGATAACACATAAACTAGGGTTTTATTTTTTATTTTTAAAATTAAAAAAATATTTTTGGCCATGCCATGTGGCATGTGGGACCTTATTTCTTGGACTAGGGATCAAACCCTTGCCCCCTGCAGTGGAACCTCAGAGTCTTAACCACTGGACCGCCAGGGAACTCCCTAAACTAGGTTGTTTAGACCTCAGTTGTTTTTTTTTTTCCACAATTATTATTATTATTTTTAACATCTTTATTGGAGTATAATTGCTTTACATTGTTGTATTAGTTTCTGCTGTATAACGAAGTGAATCAGCTGTACATATACATATATCCCCATATCCCCTCCCTCTTGCGTCTCCCTCCCACCCTCCCTATTCCACACCTCTAAAAGTACAAAGTGGTCACAAAGTACAAAGCTGACCTCCCTGTGCCATGCGGCTGCTTCCCACTAGCTATTTTACATTTGGTAGTGTATATATATCAATGCCACTCTCTCACTTCTTCCCAGCTTACCCTGCCCCCTTCCCATGTCCTCAGGTCCATTCTCTATGTTTGTGTCTTTATTCCTGTCCTGCCCCTAGGTTCTACAGAACTATTTTTTTTTTAGATTTTTTTTTTAGATTATTTTTTAGTTAGCATACGATATATGTTTTCCTCTTTCTGACTTACTTCACTCTGTATGTCAGACTCTAGGTCCATCCGCCTCACTACAAATAACTCAATTTCATTTCTTTTTATGACTGAGTAATATCCCATTGTATATATGTACCACATCTTCTTTATCCATTCATCTGTCGATGGACACTTAGGTTGCTTCCATGTCCTGGCTACAGTAAATAGTGCTACAGTGAACACTGTGGTACATGACTCTTTTTGAATTATGGTTTTGTCAGGGGATATGCCCAGTAGTGGGATTACTGGGTCGTATGGTAGTTCTCTTTTTGGTTTTTTAAGGAACCTCCATACTGTTCTCCATAGTGGCTGTACCAATTCACATTCCCACCAACAGTGCAAGAGGGTTCCCTTTTCTGCACACCCTCTCCAGCATTTAATGTCTGTAGATTTTTTGATGATGGCCATTCTGACTGGTGTGAGATGATACCTCATTGTAGTTTTGATTTGCATTTCTCTAATGATTAGTGATGTTGAGCATCCTTTCATGTGTTTGTTGACTATCTGTATATCTTCTTTGGAGAAATGTCTGTTTAGGTCTTCTGCCCGTTTTTGGATTGGGTTGTTTGTTGTTTTTGATATTGAACTGCATGAGCTGCTTGTATATTTGGGAGATTAATCCTTTGTCAGTTGCTTCGTTTGCGAATATTTTCTCCCATTCTGCAGGTTGTCTTTTTGTCTTGTTTATGGTTTCCTTTGCTGTGCAAAAGCTTTGAAGTTTCATTAAGTCCCATTTGTTTATTTTTGTTTTTATTTCCATTACTCTAGGAGGTGGGTCAAAAAGGATCTTGCTGTGATTTATGTCATAGAGTGTTCTGCGTATGTTTTCCTCTAAGAATTTGATAGTGTCTGGCCTTACATTTTGGTCTTTAATCCATTTTGAGTTTATTTTTGTGTACGGTGTTAGGGAGTGTTCTAATTTCATTCTTTTACATGTAGCTGTTCACCACTTATTGAAGAGGTCGTCTTTTCTCCATTGTATACTCTTGCTTCCTTTATCAAATATAAGGTGACCATATGTGCATGGGTTTATCTCTGGGCTTTCTATCCTGTTCCATTGATCTGTATTTCTGTTTTTGTTCCAGTACCATACTGTCTTGATTACTGTAGCTTTGTAGTGTAGTCTGAAGTCCAGGAGCTTGATTCCTCCAGCTCTGTTTTTCTTTGTCAAGATTGCTTTGGCTATTTGGGATCTTTTTTGTTTCCATACACATTGCAAAATATTTTGTTCTAGTTCTAGGAAAAATGCCATTGGTAGTTTGATAGGGATTGCATGGAATCTGTAGATTGCTTTGGGTAGTATAGTCATTTTCACAATATTGATTCTTCCAATCCAAGAACATGGTATATCTCTCCATCTGTTTGTTTCATCTTTAATTTCTTTCATCAGTGTCTTATAGTTTTTTGCATACAGGTCTTTTGTCTCCTTAGGTAGGTTTATTCCTAGGTATTTTATTCTTTTTGTTGCAATGGTAAATGGGAGTGTTTCCTTAATTTCTCTTTCAGATGATTCATCATTAATGTATAGGAATGCAAGAGATTTCTGTGCATTTATTTTGTATTCTGCTACTTTACCAAATTCATTGATTAGCTCTAACAGTTTTCTGGTAGCATCTGTAGGATTCTCTATGTATAGTGTCATGTCATCTGCAAACAGTGACAGTTTTACTTCTACTTTTCTGCTTTGGATTCCTTTTATTTCTTTTTCTTCTCTGGTTGCTGTGGCTAAAACTTCCAAAACTGTGTTGAATAATAGTGGTGAGAGTGGACATCCTTATCTTGGTCCTGATCTTAGTGGAAATGGTTTCAGTTTTTCACCATTAAGAACAATGTTGGCTATGGGTTTGTCATATATGGCCTTTATTATGTTGAGGAAAGTTCCCTCTGCCTACTTTCTGGAGAGTTTTTGTCATAAATGGGTGTTGAATTTTGTCAAAAGCTTTTTCTGCACCTATTGAGATGATATATGGTTTTTATCCTTCAATTTATTAATATGGTTATCACATTGATTGATATGCATATATTGGAGAATCATTGCATTCCTGGGATAAACTCCACTTGATCATAGTGTATGATCCTTTTAATGTGCTGGTGGATTCTGTTTGCTAGTATTTTGTTGAGGATTTTCACATCTGTGTTCATCAGTGATATTGGCCTGTAGTTTTCTTTTTTTGTGACATCTTTGTCTGGTTTTGGTATCAGGGTGATGGTGGCATCATAGAATGAGTTTGGAAGTGTTCCTCCCTCTGCTGTATTTTGGAAGAGTTTGAGAAGGATAGGTGTTAGCTCTTCTCTAAATGTTTGATAGAATTTGCCTGTGAATCCATCTGGTCCTGAGCTTTTGTTTGTTGGAAGATTTTTAATCACAGTTTCAATTTCAGTGCTTGTGATTGGTCTGTTTATATTTTCTATTTCTTCCTGGTTCAGTCTCGGAAGGTTGTGCTTTTCTAAGAAATTGTCCATATCTTCCAGGTTGTCCATTTTATTGGCATATAATTGCTTGTAGTAATCTCTCACGATCCTTTGTATTTCTGCAGTGTCATTTGTTGCTTCTCCTTTTTCATTTCTAATTCTGTTGATTTGAGTCTTCTCCCTTTTTTTTTTGATGAGTCTGGCTAATGGTTTATCAATTTTGTTTATCTTCTCAAAGAACCAGCTTTTAGTTTTGTTGATCTTTACTATTGTTTTCATTGTTCCTATTTCATTTATTTCTGCTCTAATCTTTATGATTTCTTTTCTTCTACTAAGTTTGGGTTTTGTTTGTTCTTCTTTCTCTAGTTCCTTTAGGTGTTAATGTTAGATTTTTTTATTTGAGATTTTTCTTGTTTCTTGAGGTAGGATTGTATTGCTATAAACTTCCCTCTTAAAACTGCTTTTGCTGCATCCCATATGTTTTGGGCCATTGTGTTTTCATTGTCATTTGTTTATAGGTATTTTTTGATTTCCTCTTTGATTTCTTCAGTGATCTCTTGGTTATTTGGTAGCGTATTGTTTAGCCTCCATGTGTTTGTATTTTTTACAGTTTGTTTCCTGTAACTGATATCTAGTCTCATAGCGTTGTGGTCAGAAAAGATACTTGATACAATTTCAATTTTCTTAAATTTACCAAGGCTTGATTTGTGACCCTAGATATGATTTATCCTGGAGAATGTTCCATGAGCACTTGAGAAGGAAGTATATTCTGTTGTTTTTGGATGGAATTAGACCTCAGTTTTTTGACCTTTGTTGTCTTTAGCTTTCTTGGCCTGGCAATGTCTTTCATTCTAGACATGTTAGGGGATATTTTAATCAAAGAGAACAGATTTTAAACAGAATTGTATAACTTTCTCTTGTTGCTATATACTTTTCCAAACCATTGCAGCACTTTCTCCACCCCCACCCCTAAGACCAGAAAATTAATAGGCCACCTTTATTTTAAGACAGAAGAAAAGGGTCTTGCCCATGCATCTTATATTTATTTATTTTTTTGGTAACCACAAGTTAGCTATTGGGTTTGGCCTAGACCTGTGCTCTCCAACACGGTGACCACTAGTCACACATGGCTATTTAAATTAAATAAAATGTAAAATTTAGTTTCTGAGTCACACTAGCCACACTTGTGATCTATGGCTACATATACAATTGGCTGCTGCTTTGGACAGTGCTGGACTGAACTGTAACATAGGGGATGACTGTATCTCATTCATCTTGGTGTCTTCAAAACCTAAAACACTGCCTGGTACATAGGAGGCCCTAACTAGACACTTCTTGATCTAGATCAAGCTTCTCTTTCGCATAGCTCAAGAAAAAGAAGCGCATAAAATAAAGCATGTGAACATGGCAAATTATGACTATGTAGGTGTCTCAGAGACTGATCTGTAATTTGATTTGCTCCTTACCCATATTTGAAATGAGATCATTTGTAAGATATAATTCTGTTTTTCACACAACTAAACAAATATAGCTCATTTTGTACACTGAATGTACCAAAATGTGTATTATTTAAATTTGTAAATCAACAATTGTATTAAATGTGAGACAGAGGCACATTTAATGAAAGATTTCCTACTGTGAATATTTTTCAAAAGTGAAAATTCCTTTCCCAAAGTGAGTAATCACTCTCTGATTTATCTTTAAGAACACCTTTATATGAAAATCAGAATTTGCACTGAATTGAGAATTAGGCAAACAAAAATAGTTGTCTTTAAAGGTGCTATCATAAGCATCCAATGTTGAAAACTTTGTAGGATAAAGTTACTATTATTACTAATTATAAATAACCAGCACTGTGTAGCCCTTTACAATGTATAAAGCAGTTTCACATACTTTGCCTCATTTGATTCTCACAGAAACCTTATGAGGTAGGGTAGGTCCTTTCTGCCTCCATTTGTTAGATGAAGTTTGGAAAGACTAATCTTTTGTCTCTAAATTCTCATCATCTTTTCTTTCTTTTTTTTTTTAATATTTATTTATTTATTTGGTTGCGTGGGGTCTTAGTTGTGGCAGGCGGGCTCCTTAGTTGTGGCTTCTGGGCTCCTTAGCTGTGGCATGCGAACTCTTAGTTGCAGCATGCATGCGGGATCTCTAGTTCCCTGACCGGGGATCGAACCTGGGCCCCTGCATTGGGAGCGCAGAGTCTTATTCACTGTGCCACCAGGGAAGTCCCCCCATCATCTTTTCATTATACCAATGAGGACATATGAACTATCCATGGTGATTAGATTGGAAATGGAACTTTTAATTTTTTTGCTCTATTTGGATGGAACTACTTTGCTGGAAATATAATTTTTAAAGCAACATGTAATTTGTGTGAACTAAGACTATTGTTTTACACATCTGAAAATATATATATATTTAATATATATCTCAACACTTGTTCAGAGAAGGCCTTCAATAAATATTTGCTAAACAAATCAATGAAAAATGAGTGGTCTTGAAAACATATTGAGCAGATTATATCAGTCAAAGTTTGGTTGCAGAGAACAGAATATACTCCAGTTAGTTTTAGCAGGAAGTATTAATACACTTGAAGAGAATAATTGAGAATATTAATGGAACAATTCTCAAAACCACACCTCAGAACTAAGATACCAAAAGAGCTGTGCTCTTCCTCATTGAGAACCTGACATCTTCAGAACTACGACACCACAGCCACTGTCTGGAAGCTACCAGAATCAAGAAGCTGCCACTTCCACAGCCAGCTCCAGAGTCACACCTTACCAACTGTAATCTGAACCAGCAAAATGGATGCACCACCCATGCTTCTTGATGTTCACAAAGCTAATGACTGAACCATGAGAACTCTGTTATCTCTGATACAGAAGAAAAAATTTTCTCCACAGCTATGCCTATCAGAGAAACAGACTTCCAGATCTTACACGAAAGTGTTTGTTTGTTGAAACCTACATACTTCCATAAAACTAGCTGCAACAGAGTCTGGAGAATGTGATTTTTGGCTTACCAGTCCTCTGCCCTACAGGAAGCATACTTGAAGCTTGAAGGAGGATGAAATGGCTGTTAGGTGCAAGCCTGTTTATGTTCCATACTCACCTAAAAAAAACGAATGTTTGGTTTAAGTAGACCACGCACTTTGTGCTGCACATTTATAGAACACTGAAATTATACATATATGTAATGTATGTATATATAATTTATATAAAGCTCCATGATGACAGAAAAATTGTATGATCAAATCTCAGATCCCAGGCAGGCCATTTTAGCACAACTTCTTGCAAGGGAAAAAACATTTTAATGATTGGCTATTTTGCCTCCCATCTATCTAGTATTATTACCCACTATTTTCTAGATCGGTACTCTCAAACTTTAATGTGCACACAAATCACCTGGGAATCTTATGATAATGCAGATTCTGATTCAGTAAATTGGAATAGAGCCTGTGATTCTGCATTTCTAACAAGCTCCCAGGTGATGCTGATGCTGCTGATGTGAAGACCACATTTTGAATAGCATTTTATAAGCCCTCACCAACCAGGTTGCCCAATGAATGGAGTATGCTGAGATAATGATTCCCTTCAACACTAGGGGCAGTTAGGTTAGGCCAGGTGCAGGCAGAGCCTCCAGACCAGATGGCTCCAGCTTACATCAGTGTGCAATATTAATATTTTCTACCTGTGCTGTGATGTGGGAAGCATTTGAATAAATGTTTGAATAAATATGTCCATTATTGAGTCTTGGTCAAGTATTGGCCAGTATATATGCTCTTTGTGGAATCTTTTATTAGTCACAGATTTTTTTTTTAATATTAAGTATTCTTTCAACAAATTAAGAGAACTAAAAATAGAAATAATCAACTTACATATCACCAAATTAACTGTTGTAATAATTTTTTTTTATTGAAGTATAGTTGATTTACATCTTGTAATAAAGATGTACAGTGAGAAAAGAAAGTACTAATACAGTATGTTATCTCATTCTGAAAGCAAATCTTAAGATGGCTTCAGCTGTTCTGCCAATGACACCAGAATGACCATAGGAAGGGAGAAGAAAGTCAATCTGCTTGATTGTTTCCATAGTGCAATGCTTTTGAAAAGCAAAGTGAAAAGAAGTGAAAATTTACAAAAATGGTATTTAGAAATGTTTCTGCATAAATACCAATGTGTACCTGTACAATTCAGACATCTTAATAGACAGATAGATAGATACATGTGTGTTTGTGTATAAATATATGTTTGGGAGGGTTGTGGGGTTTTTTTGGTTTTGGTTTTGTTTTGTTTTTTTTTTTTGGTTTTGTCCTGGAAACAGTAAGACAAACTCAAGTCATTTTAAACTAGGTAAGGCAACAGTTCTACCTAATCCAATTGAGTTCTTTTCACAAGTGGTAACATTTCGACCACTCCTTAAACCCCTTTTATACCCCCCATTTCTCAATACTATCAACCAGCTGGAGGTGGAATACTAAGGGGGTAATTGTCAGGTGAGCAAAGAAGAGAATTTTGTAACCACAGCCTTACATGGAGAGCAGTCTTGTATGTACTATGGTGTGGGGTTCTGAATGGTCATGGCACCTTGGGTATTGTATGTCAAGGGAAGGAGGGCAAGGAAAGCTAAGATCACCAGAGATAAATTTCACCTACTTCACAACTTTAAAAGATTAACTCTGCCAGGTGTTGTAGTGGAGAAGGAAGATTGGATTGCCAGTGACCTCTAGACTATCATGCCCCAGTCTTAGAGGTTCAAATATAAGAAAGAGAAGAATGGGTTAAAGAAGACAATCTAGAAATGAACTGTATTGAATCATCAAGTCTCTGTTGATTGCTGTTTACTTTATCTCCCGGTATTTTTGAGAGATATAGTTGTGACATGCCAGACTTCACAGTTCACTACTGGGACAGATTCAATGATTCATAATCCAGTTGACACCATTGCCACATTATGAAAGGATTCTTATTTATAGACCCCCATAGCTACAAATTAAGCTCTCTTCTGCATTTTCAGCTAGGCATACAGCCACCCAGCTAAAAACTTCATTCCCCAGCCTCCCTTGCAGTTGGCATGGCCATATAAAAAAGTTCTTGCCAATGGAATATCAGTAGAAATGACGGTGCAACTTCTGCACCATTTGCTTAAAAAGAAATTGTTTGATTTCCATGACCTTTCTTTCCCTTCCTGATCCTGGAGTACAGATGTGGCGCTGAGTTAGCTTCCACCATGTGCAACACTAAAAGGGAGAGCAGAATAGCAAGATTGAAGGCACCAGATCCTGGGATGATGTTTATGGAGCAGCGCCATCCCCATGTACTTCCAGACTGTTACATGAGAGAGATGAACTTCTATTTTGCCTGTGTGCCTTATTTGGGGACCTGTTGTTTATGGCAGTTTCTAGCCTATACCTAGCATATCCGTGTTAGTCCCTCCAGAGAGGGAAACTAGATTGCTGGAAATCCCAGTTTGAAAAAAATTGATACATTCTTTTATACTTTTCAGCTTTTGTGCCATGTATATGTATTCCCTAGTTATTAAAAATTCATCAGTCGGGCTTCCCTGGTGGCGCAGTGGTTGAGAGTCCGCCTGCCGATGCAGGAGACACGGGTTCGTGCCCCGGTAAGGGAGGATCCCATATACCGCGGAGTGGCTAGGCCCGTGAGCCATGGCCGCTGAGCCTGCGCGTCTGGAGCCTGTTCTCCACAACGGGAGAGGCCACAACAGAGAGAGGCCCGCGTACCGAAAAAAAAAAAAAAAAAAATTTTCAATCAGTTCATTAATTTTTAATGCCTTGTGTCCCTGTTAAATTAAACAAAAACCAATATTATCTTGCTAGAGAGTGCTTTTTCATGCTGGCTGAGAGAAAGAGCCATGTGTTTGTTCCCAGACCTTTAATATCTTGGCTTCTACCACCACCCTTAGGAGATATTTCTAGCAGAGTATAACAAGAGCAACAATTCTTAAATCATTAAGTATAATGATAACTATAAGAACCAATCACAACATGAATGCTAATGGTTTTATGGGAACACAAAGCACGAGGATCTTAGTTCCCCAACCAGGGATCGAACCCACGGCCCCTGCAGTGGAAGCACGGAGTCTTAACCACTTGACCGCCAGGGAATTCCCTGTATTTATGTTTTAAAGGAGGCTAAGGCACATGGTTACCTTCCCCCACACACACACAGACTTAAGTGAGATTTCAAAAAATAGTGGGGAACATAAAAATGGATAAAGAGATATCCTCTGCTCCTGAAATCACATTGCCTATTCAAAAAGCTAAAACTGTCAGACATAATCCTCCCCCAGCACCATTACTTCCCACTTACAAACATTACAGGGGCTTCCCTGGTGGCGCAGTGGTTGAGAGTCCGCCTGCCAATGCAGGGGACGCGGGTTCGTGCCCCGCTCCGGGAAGATCCCACATGCCGCGGAGCGGCTGCGCCTGTGAGCCATGACCGCTGAGCCTGCGCGTCCGGAGCCTGTGCTCCGCGACGGGAGAGGCCACAGCGGTGAGAGGCCCGCGTACCGCAAAAAAAAAAAAAAAAAAAAAAAAAAAAAATTACAAACTTACAAACATGTTTCAAAAAATTAGAAACAGTAATTAAAGGCAAACTTTATTTCTCTTTAATAAGCAATTAATAATGAATGTGTTTTGCCCAAGTTAATGTTTATAAGGTCCCTATACTAAGTTTGAGCAATAAAATGATAATACCATTTATCAAAGTAATTTTACTCATGAGAATTTAAGTTTAATCCAAACTAATTTAGAAGCTGTATGTATGAAGGTGTTCATAACATTATTTACATCTGAGAGAGGGGAAATTATTAGATAAACTATGATTGTCAAATAGATAAAGTAAGGGATAATTACAAGAATCTTTTTATAAAAAAGGATGTATTAACAAAGTTTTAAAAAGCGTAAAAAAGCGTAATACAAAAAAAAGCATAATACAAATGTGTGTGTATGAGGGTTTCTTAATCTTGGCACTGTTGACATTTTGGATTGGATAATTCTTTTTTTGAGAGGGGGCTATACATTGTAGTATGTTTAGCAGCATTCTTGGCTTCTACCCACAAAATGCCAGTAGTGCACTCCTGCCCCTAGTAGGGACAATCAAAAATGTCTCCAGACATTTCCAACTGTCTGGGGGCGGGGGGGAGCAGGGGGAATCACCCGTGTTTGAGAATCCTCATTAGATGAACTACATGTATAGTGTATATTCTGTGATCACAGTTATATAAAATATATGCACGTATAGACAAAGCTGGAAGGAAATTTGGAAAAAATTTTAAAGGCTTTTTTTTTTCTCTTTTTTTGGCCACGCTGTGCGACATGTGGGACCTTAGTTCCCCAACCAGGGATCGAATGCGTGCCTCCTGCAGTGGAAGCATGGAGCCCTAACCACAAGGGTTAAAATAAAATTAAGTACTGTTATGATTCACAAACTCTTCTAAGGAGTTTTAATCTTTAAAGATTATTATACATTTCATTATTAGAGATAATTTTAATCTCCCCACTATAAGCATATCATCAAAAGAAACTTTATTTAGATGGTTACAAAATCATTTTTTAAAAACCCATAAAGCCAAATTGATATGTGATTCAGATAAGGAAGAAGGACAGGATGACTCATTAGTACTGGATGTGATTCTTATTCTGCAGAATGCTTCTTGGACTTAGCCCACATTCAGAATTGCCACTGATTTCAAAGGAAAGAAACTTCATACAAGAAAAAAATGAATTCAGAATTATTTCATGACCAATCCCCATCACTGGATTTGAGTAAGAACTTATTGTACGTTTGGCTTCAATGGGGAAGTTACTGAAAACATTTTGACAATGCCCAATTTTGTTAAAAATGTATTAGGGATTACAGCATCTAACATTTGCAGAATACTTTACAGCATTCATTCTCTCATTTAATGGAAGTGAGCACAAGAAATAGAACTTCAGTTATGAACATGTGCTGAGTAACACAGCTAGTATAGAATATAGGACAAAGAAGAGTGTAGGCTACTCTACCACTGTAGGATTAGGAAAGAATAAAACCATTGTCAACATTTATATAGCCATTCTGTCCCCTGATCCATTAGTACAGATGATTAAAAGCTATTTTTAAAAGTTTTGATGACATTATTCTGAAAAGCAATCTATCTGAGAAGCAGGTGATCCAGTGGACCTACACTTCGTCAGAGAGGGCAATGGTTGACATACACCGTCTCCTGTTCTGGGGCCTATATTTGAATCTGTAAACAAATACAGGGGTGTTGACTCAGAGAGTTATGCCTGGAGGCTTGGGGGATTTGAAAGCTGAGGAAGAAAGGAAAAGAGAGTTGACTGTAAACAAGAATCTAGAAAGAGTAGAGTGGAAGGCATGGCCTCTCACCCCTCCACCTCTACTCCACCCTGAGCCACTAGGTCCCTCAAAGAAGAGTCTGAATCCGAAACTGAAGAAACTTTTTCATGATATTTTGTCAGACTTGGCATGTACAGTATTATTTTGAGACCCAAGTAATAAAGAACAGAGTGGGCTGGGGGTATCGTCTTCATTTCTGAATGGGTGGAGCAAAGCAAGTACAGCAAGTGCTATGTAGGACCCTGCAGCAGAAAAGCAGAATTTACCTGGCAGGTCCCAGCAACAGGGTTGGTGCCTCCTTCAAACAGATTTTGAACAAAGGACTCCTACCAGGACATTGGGCCACCACAGGAACATGAGCAGGTTTGTTCCTAAGCACATGCAAGAAACCCGCTCACAGCTCCCGAATTAACTGGTGAAGATTTTGGGAGCAGAAGTTATTGAAGTCTTTTAGGTGGGCATGTATTGTTGATGTGACTTTTTCGGTTCCCACGGGCTAACTAGGTGTGAGAACATTCAGACTACATCTGATTTACAAAAAAATACCTTGCCATTTCCCAGTTTTATATTTCCTAGGCAGTCCTCACTTTATAAAATAAATATTTCAGAAAAGTTGACTATTTTCTGATAGGTAAAACTCTATTTTCTCATAGGTGGCCATTTTTAGGTATCATTTACATACACGGAACCATTATATTCTTTTCTAGTCAGGAAAAAATTGGATTAAACACTTGATAAAGAAGAGCATTGAGGGACTCCCTCAATGTGTGGTGGCACAATGGATAAGACTCCACGCTCCCAATGCAGGGGCCCCAGGTTTGATCCCTGGTCAGAGAACTAGATCCCGCATGCATGCTGCAACTAAGAATTCACGTGCCACAACTAAGGAGTCCTGGAGCCGCAGCTAAGGAGCCCACCTGCCACAACTAAGACCAAATAAATATTTTTTTAAAAAAAACAAAGAAGAGCTTTTTTTTTTTAATATCCTCAAGGTTTTCATTAATTAATTAATTAACTAATTTTTGGCTGTGTTGGGTCTTCATTGCTGCGTGCAGACTTTCTCTAGTTGAGAAGGTGAGCGGGGGCTACTCTTCATTGCAGTGTGCGGGTTTCTCATCTCAGTGGCTTCTCTTTGTTGCAGAGTACGGGCTCTAGGAGCGTGGGCTTCAGTAGTTTTGGCTCGCAGGCTCTAGAGCGCAGGCTCAGTAGTTGTGGCTCACGGGCTTAGTTGCTCCGCGGCATGTGGGATCTTCCCGGACCAGGGCTCAAACCCGTGTCCCCTGCATTGGCAGGAGGATTCTTTTTTATAAATTTATTTATTTTATTTTACTTTTATTTTTTTGGCTGTGTTGGGTCTTCGTTGTTTGTGCGGGCTTTCTCTAGCTGCGGTGAGTGGGGGCTACTCTTCGTTGCAGTTTGCGGGCTTCTCATTGCGGTGGCTTCTCTTGTTGTGGAGCACGGGCTCTAGGTGCACAGGCTTCAGTAGTTGTGGCTTACGGGCTCTAGAGCGCAGGCTCAGTAGTTGTGATGCACGGGATTAGTTGCTCCGCGGCATGTGGGATCTTCCCGGACCAGGGCTTGAATCCGTGTCCCCTGCATTGGCAGGCGGATTCCTAACCACTGTGCCACCAGGGAAGCCCTGGTAGGAGGATTCTTAACCACTGCGCCACCAGGGAAGTCCCCAAAGAAGAGCATTAAGATGAAGGCTAGGTTGGAGAAGTCTGGGCATTGTCAAGCCAACAGGGACACATCCCCTACTCTGAAATTATTCCTCCACTGTTAGCCACTACCATGGTCTCCATGTTCACAGCTACCAATTTTTAAAGCTCATACTTATGAAGCCTAAAGAATGAGGCTATCGCATCATTTCTGCAGGTACTATGATTGTCACACTAAATTAAAATTTACTTAATATTACTTAGAACAAGTTAATTCCCTATTTATTCTAAAAGCTTGGAACGTTTTATATCAAATGATGTAATCTCTGTTAGGGACCACACTGGCTAGCACACAGGATAAGATTCTATTCCATCAGTGACAAATGAACCTCTAAGGGACATATCTTGTTTTTAACAGTCTGGTTCCTCCCCCTTATAATAGAGCTCTTCTTTCCTGTAAGGAACCTAATCCGGGTATCTTAGTTGGGGCTGAACTTTCCCTCAGGGCCACATGATCATCATCACAAGAGCACACTAGTGGCCAGACCAGGCCAACCAGAGTTCCCCATTTCCTTAGTGTCATTGCTTGTTTCATAGATGTGTAGGTGACCTAGCAGAACATACCAGAATCACCTTCAGGAGTTTATTGTCAGAGCTACTGGGAAAGGCTGCTCTTTTTGCTGGATTTGCTAAGCTGGGAGCATAAGCATCTGGGACTTGAGAAACCCAGAATGAAACTGCAAGAGAGAAGGAGAGCTAGGAGATAGGGAAACAGCCCTGATGACATCATTTGAGCCCCTGGATCCAGTTATACCTAACTCCTTCTAACTTCATGTTAACTCATTTTTTCTCCTACCATCTGCTTTGGAGCAGTAGGCTCAATTCCTCCAGTCCCAGACTAATTTACCCAGCTTACCAGGAGTAGAAACTCCCACTATTTCCCAGTCCTGGATTCCTAGGGTTTCCTTCAGGCATTGGTGCCAATGAAACAACTGGTGAGACAATAAGAATATGCAAGCACATGATTTGTTGTCTTCGTTAACTTTGACCAAAGTCAGGGAGAAAAATAACAGGTTGGAAGTACCTAGAAGCTCTCTCTCAAGCCCACAGGGTCTAGATAATCCTTTTTACAAACAAATTATTTTCCTCTAGATAATCCTTTTTACAAACAAATTATTTTCATGATATTACTCTTTTATCTGTGGTCAAATCACTTCCAAAAACTCCTCTCTAAATAGTTCCCCAAGGGGGCTTCCCTGGTGGTGCAGTGGTTGAGAGTCTGCCTGCCGATGCAGGGGACACGGGTTCGTGCCCTGGTCCGGGAAGATACCACATGCCGCGGAGCGGCTCGGCCCGTGAGCCATGGCCGCTGAGCCTGCGCGTCCAGAGCCTGTGCTCCGCGACGGGAGAGGCCACAACATTGAGAGGCCCGCGTACCGAAAAAAAAAATAATAATAATAAAAAAAATAATAAATAGTCCCCCAAGGTTCAGTTAGCTGGACTACCTATGACTTGCCCTTACTAGTTATTTACTTCATTTGCATGTGGTCTTTGTCATTATTATAAAAAGAATGTCCTATTGCCAGAACAACTGTGGGTAAAGAGCAAGCATATCACAATTGAGTGAACCACACCAGATTCAATTTCCACTGTGTTCTTCACTGCCTTTGCTTTTGTGTTCACAAAAATATAGGCATTCTGCATTTCCTACCCATTTCTCTTCTCGTTTTGTCTCCTTCCAAAACTTCTAGCTGACATGTTCACTTTGTCCTGAATTTATTAATTTAACTTATTTTACTTATACTAATTAACATAGATAGCTTGTGTTCCTCCTACATAATAGATTATTTCTCTGAATTTCTCTTTTAGACCAAAGTTGTTCATTCAATCCTCTGAACCTCCCAACTTGCATGAGCCAATTAGTTCTCCTTTTGCTTGAGCCTGTTTGCACAGGGTTTCTTTCACTAAAAAGTGACTCAAAACCTTTCTCTGGGGACTTCCCTGGTGGCACAGCGGATAGGACTCTGCACTCTCAATGCAGGGGGCGCAGGTTTGATCCCTGGTCAGGGAACTGGATCCCACATGCCTGCCGCAGCTAAGAGTTCACATGCCACAACTAGGGAGCCCGTGTGCCACAACTAAGGAGCCCACCTGCCGTAACTAAGGAGCCCACGTGCTGCAAGTAAGACCCGGAGCAACCAAATAAATAAAACCTTTCTCTGGGGTTTTTATTCCTACAGCCAATTATTGGGAATGCTCACTACCATAATTCCTGTGATTCAAAATCAAGTTAACTAGATAAAGGAAGAAAGACTTGGCAGAGTGATCACATGTCTGTTCTTCCTCTCAAGCACCAATAAAATAAAAGTAAAGGAATATACAATAAAAAGGCACTACCCCCAACAACACTGGAAAGGAAACAGAAACAAAGAATATTCAACAAACTATGGAAGATGGAAAGTAAATGAAGTTATAACTAACTTAATAGAACAGAGGAAGGTGAAATCTAAGCATCTCAGAGGGGAATTCCAGTGAATGAGCTAGAAACTGAAAGTCTCAGTGTTTGGAGGCAGCAAGTACCACAAAAGGTAGAAATGAAGGTGTGACTCTAAAATTAGTGGGATTGGTGACTATATGTGTGGAAAATGGTTGGACCTCTAGTCCTAGGTCCCCATCTAACTCTAAGCAGCCAGATAAATATTCCCCTCTCTACTCACCACTGCACAGGAGAATGGAAGTTCAAACTCCGGAGAAATCAACCCAAAAGGCTCTGGACTTGGAGACTAAGCCACATGCAGGGCAAGGATAAGTCATAGAGTTGAAAACTGGTATATTATGTAAGAAGCTATATACTGAACTATGGAAGCTCCAGGCATGTCCCTTTCCTGCTCCCAGAATGTCAGTAACCAAGCATATACCTAGCCCCAACCCTTGCCCAATCAGAGATTCTCCTGTAGGGGAAGTAGACAGTCCCAAAGAAGAGACCTCCAGACACTGACAGTAGAGGATCCTCCAATAATAAGGCTAGTTCACTACCCAGTCATTCTACAGCAAAGTCTTTCAGGCAACAAATCTTGTCAATGTACCCAGACCTTGTATATTTCAGGTGTTAATCATTTGTCAGTTGCTTCGTTTGCAAATATTTTCTACCATTCTGAGGGTTGTCTTTTCGTCTTGTTTATCGTTTCCTTTGCTGTGCAGAAGCTTTTAAGTTTCATTAGGTCCCATTTGTTTATTTTTGTTTTTATTTCCGTTTCTCTAGGAGGTGGGTCAAAAAGGATCTTGCTGTGATTTATGTCATAGAGTGTTCTGCCTATGTTTCCATCTAACAGTTTTATAGTGTCTGGCCTTATATTTCGGTGTTTAATCCATTTTGAGTTTATTTTTTGTGTAGGGTGTCAGGAAGTGTTCTAATTTCATTCTTTTACATGTAGCTGTACAGTTTTCCCAGCACCACTTATTGAAGAGGCTGTCTTTTCTCCATTGTATTCTCTTGCCTCTTTTGTCATAGATTAGTTGACCATATGTGCGTGGGTTTATCTCTGGGCTTTCTATCCTGTTCCATTGATCTATATTTCTGTTTTTGTGCCAGTACCACATTGTCTTGATTACTGTAGCTTTGTAGTATAGTCTGAAGTCAGGGAGTCTGATTCCTCCAGCTCTGTTTTTTTCCCTCAAGATTGCTTTGGGTAAAATAGATAGCTAGTGGGAAGCAGCCGCATAGCGCAGGGAGACCAGCTCGGTGCTTTGAGACCACCTAGAAGGGTGGGATAGGGAGGGTGGGAGGGAGACGCAAGAGGGAGGAGATGTGGGGATATATGTATATGTATAGCTGATTCACTTTGTTATAAAGCAGAAACTAACACACCATTGTAAAACAATTATACTCCAATAAAGATATTAAAAAAAAAAGATTGCTTTGGCTATTTGGGGTCTTTTGTGTCTCCATACAAATTTTAAGATTTTTTGTTCTAGTTCTGTAAAAAATGCCACTGGTAATTTGATAGGGATTGCATTGAATCTGTAGACTCTTTTGGGTAGTATAGTCATTTCCACAATATTGATTCTTCCAATCCAAGAACATGGTATATCTCTCCATCTGTTTGTCTCATCTTTGATTTCTTTCATCAGTGTCTTATAGTTTTTTGAGTACAGGTCTTTTACCTCCTTAGGTAGGTTTATTCCTAGGTATTTTATTCTTTTTGTTGCAATGGTGAATGTGATTGTTTCCTTAATTTCTCTTTCTGATCTTTCATTGTTAGTGTATAGGAATGCAAGAGATTTCTGTGCATTAATTTTTTTTTTTTTTTTTTTTTTTGCGGTACGCGGGCCTCTCACTGTTGTGGCCTCTCCTGTTGCGGAGCACAGGCTCCGGACGTGCAGGCTCAGCGGCCATGGCTCACGGGCCCAGCTGCTCCGCGGCATGTGGGATCTTCCCGGACCGGGGCACGAACCCGTGTCCCTTGCATCGACAGGCAGACTCTCAACCACTGCGCCACCAGGGAAGCCCTGTGTATTAATTTTGTATCCTGCAACTTTATTAAATTCATTGATTAGCGTAGTAGTTTTCAGGTGGCATCTTTAAGATTATCTATGTATAGTATCATGTCATCTGCAAACAGTGACAGTTTTACTTCTTCTTTTCCAATTTGTATTCCTTTTATTTC